>NC_069504.1:664715750-665375750 GCF_027579735.1 Bombina bombina | reverse complement strand
TGGGACCACTGTACTACAAAACATGGCCTGTGTACACGGGCTTTAGGACTAGTATGTATATATATATATATATATATATATACATATACACTAGCTGTTGCCCACGGCTTTGCTCGCGTGGATTTTGTGTTTTGTAATAGAATAGCAAAAAACGCGACCACTCGCAACGACGTGTGCCCTCACGTGTGTGCCTGTTTGGGTTGCACACTCGCTAACATGAACTTCACGAGTTTTTGTTAATTCTCTGTGTTTCTCGTACATGGGCACCAATCAGCTAAGTTGTGGACGGGGCATCCGTCTGGCACATAAAAAATATGTTATTATTATTCTGTTTACAATTACTTTAATATTAAATTGTAAATATATATTATGACTCAACTGTCAGATGTGAAAAGAAGAGTATTCATTGTTTTAGTGATATCAATATCGAGAACTACTGATGAACTTAGGAGTAAGACATTTGGCATGTAAACTTACTTTCTAATAAAGATTTTAAATTATAATTATTACTTTTCTAACATATTCGGTTTTTGAGATATAGGTATCCTCATCAATTACCCCCTTTTTTCCCCCCTTAAGTGGATTTTCGGGAAATTATAAAACAGGTGTTTCTTTATTTTTAAAGGAGAATGTAAATACCAATTTCCACTTCTGTAACATCTTTGGTTTTTGGGATATAGGTATCCTCATAAATCACCCCCCCCCCCTTTTCACCCCCCTTAAGTGGATTTTTGGGAAATGGTAAAAACACATGTTTTTTTTTATTTTTAAAGGAGAATGTAAATACCACTTTTCACACCTGTAACATCTTTGGTTTTTCAAATATAGGTATCCTCATAAATCACCCCCCCCCTTTTCATCCCCTTAAGTGGATTTTCAGGAAATGGTAAAATTTATACTTAAAGGAGAATGTAAATACCAATTTTCACGGCTGTAACACCTTTGTTTTTTGAGATATAGGTATACTCATAAAACACCCTCCTCCTTTTCACCCCCCTTTAAGTGGATTTTCTGGAAATGGTAAATCACGCATTCCTTTATTTTTAAAAGAGAATCTAAACAAATTTCCAGTCTGTAACATCTTCGGTTTTTGAGATATAGGTATCCTCATTTTGAGATATAGGTATCCTCAAAAATCACCCCCTTTAAGTGGATTTTTGGGAAATGGTAAAACATGGTTTTTTTTTTATTTTTAAAGGAGAATTTAAATACCAATTTTCACTTCTGTAACATCTTTGGTTTTTGAAATATAGGTATCCTCATAAATCAGACCCCCCCCCCCCCTCTTTTCACCCCCTTTAAGTGGATTTTTTGGAAATGGTAAAACACGTTTCTTTATTTTTAAAGAAGAATCTAAATACCAATTTTAAAATCTGTAACATCTTCACTTTTTGAGACATAGGTATCCTCATAAAAAAAATCCACCCGCCTCTTTCACCCTGTTAGGGATGTCATTTCCAAAAATGATTTCCTTAACGGGTGCCTACATCATAAAAATAACATACCTTGAGCTGGGCATTGATGAGTCAGTCAGGACTTCTTCTTTTATATATATATAGATATCTCTGTGTATGTACAGTACATATGTATTTATGTGTTTATATGTGTTTATATATGTCTGTAAATTCATATATACACACATAAATACATAAATACTGTACATACATCTTGAGAGCTACTGATGAACTTAGGAGTAAGACATTTGGCATGTAAACTTACTTTATAATAAAGATTATAAATTATAATTATTACTTTTCTAACATATTCGGTTTTTGAGATATAGGTATCCTCATCAATTACCCCCTTTTTCCCCCCCTTAAGTGGATTTTTTGGGAAATGATAAAACAGGTGTTTCTTTATTTTTAAAGGAGAATGTAAATACCAATTTCCACTTCTGTAACATCTTTGGTTTTTGGGATATAGGTATCCTCATAAATCACCCCCCCCCCCCTTTTCACCCCCTTAAGTGGATTTTTGGGAAATGGTAAAACACATGTTTTATTTTTTATTTTTAAAGGAGAATGTAAATACCACTTTTCACATCTGTAACATCTTTGGTTTTTCAGATATAGGTATCCTTATAAATCACCCCCCCCCCCTTTTCATCCCCTTAAGTGGATTTTCGGGGAATGGTAAAACACATGTTTCTTTATACTTAAAGGAGAATGTAAATACCAATTTTCACGGCTGTAACACCTTTGTTTTTTGAGATATAGGTATACTCATAAAACACCCCTCCTCCTTTTCACCCCCCTTTAAGTGGATTTTCTGGAAATGGTAAATCACACATTCCTTTATTTTTAAAAGAGAATCTAAACAAATTTCCAGTCTGTAACATCTTCGGTTTTTGAGATATAGGTATCCTCATAAATCCCCCCCTTTTCACCCCCTTTATGTGGATTTTTGGAATGGTTAAAACATGTGTTTTTTTTAGTATTTTAAAGGGAAATCTAAATACCAATTTTCACTTCTGTAACATCTTTGGTTTGTTTGAGATATACTGTAGGTATCCTCATAAATCACACACCCCCCTTTTCATCCACTTATGTGATTTTCGGGAAATGGTAAAAACTAGTTTTTTTTTCCTTTTTAAAGGAGAATGTAAAATGGCCATATTTTCACATCTATAACATCTTTAGTTTTTGAGATATAGGTATCCTCATAATCACTCCCCCCTAATTTTCACCCCCCTTAAATGGAGTTTAAGAAATGGTAAAACACGTTTCTTTATTTTTTTAAAGGAGAATGTAAATACCAATTTTCACGTCTTTAACATCTTCAGATTTTGAGATATAGGTATCCTCATAAATCACGCCCTTTAAGTGGATTTTTGGGAAATGGTAAAACATGTTTTTTTGGGTTTTTTTAAAGGAGAATTTAAATACCAATTTTCACTTCTGTAACATCTTTGGTTTTTGAAATATAGGTATCCTCATAAATCAGACCCCCCCCCCTCTTTTCACCCCCTTTAAGTGGATTTTTTGGAAATGGTAAAACACGTTTCTTTATTTTTAAAGAAGAATCCTAAATACCAATTTTAACGTCTGTAACATCTTCGGTTTTTGAGACATAGGTATCCTCATAAAAAAAATCCACCCGCCTCTTTCACCCTGTTAGGGATGTCATTTCCAAAAATGATTTCCTTAACGGGTGCCTACATCATAAAAATAACATACCTTGAGCTGAGCATTGATGAGTAAGTCAGGACTTCTTCTTTTATAGTATATAGATATCCTCTGTGTATGTACAGTACATAGTATTTATGTGTTTATATGTGTGTACAGGGAGTGCAGAATATTAGGCAAGTTGTATTTTTTGAGGATTAATTTTATTATTGAACAACAACCATGTTCTCAATGAACCCAAAAAACTCATTAATATCAAAGCTGAATAGTTTTGGAAGTAGTTTTTAGTTTGTTTTTAGTTATAGCTATTTTAGGGTGGATATCTGTGTGTGCAGGTGACTATTACTGTGCATAATTATTAGGCAAGCTTAACAAAAAACAATTATATACCATTTCAATTATTTATTTTTACCAGTGAAACCAATATAACATCTCAACATTCACAAATATACATTTCTGACATTCAAAAACAAAAACAAAAACAAATCAGTGACCAATATAGCCACCTTTCTTTGCAAGGACACTCTAAAAGCCTGCCATCCATGGATTCTGTCAGTGTTTTGATCTGTTCACCATCAACATTGCGTGCAGCAGCAACCACAGCCTCCCAGACGCTGTTCAGAGAGGTGTACTGGTTTTCCCTCCTTGTAAATCTCACATTTGATGATGGACCACAGGTTCTCAATGGGGTTCAGATCAGGTGAACAAGGAGGCCATGTCATTAGATTTTCTTCTTTTATACCCTTTCTTGCCAGCCACGCTGTGGAGTACTTGGACGCGTGTGATGGAGCATTGTCCTGCATGAAAATCATGTTTTTCTTGAAGAAGGTGGTCTTACAGAAACTGGCAGTAGACTGGGAGTTGAGCTTGACTCCATCCTCAACCCGAAAAGGCCCCACAAGCTCATCTTTGATGATACCAGCCCAAACCAGTACTCCACCTCCACCTTGCTGGCGTCTGAGTCGGACTGGAGCTCTCTGCCCTTTACCAATCCAGCCACGGGCCCATCCATCTGGCCCATCAAGACTCACTCTCATTTCATCAGTCCATAAAACCTTAGAAAAATCAGTCTTGAGATATTTCTTGGCCCAGTCTTGACGTTTCAGCTTGTGTGTCTTGTTCAGTGGTGGTCGTCTTTCAGCCTTTCTTACCTTGGGCCATGTCTCTGAGTATTGCACACCTTGTGCTTTTGGGCACTCCAGTGATGTTGCAGCTCTGAAATATAGCCAAACTGGTGGCAAGTGGCATCTTGGCAGCTGCACGCTTGACTTTTCTCAGTTCATGGGCAGTTATTTTGCGCCTTGGTTTTTCCACATGCTTCTTGCGACCCTGTTGACTATTTTGAATGAGACACTTGATTGTTCGATGATCACGCTTCAGAAGCTTTGCAATTTTAAGAGTGCTGCATCCCTCTGCAAGATATCTCACTATTTTTGACTTTTCTGAGCCTGTCAAGTCCTTCTTTTGACCCATTTTGCCAAAGGAAAGGAAGTTGCCTAATAATTATGCACACTGATATAGGGTGTTGATGTCATTAGACCACACCCCTTCTCATTACAGAGATGCACATCACCTAATATGCTTAATTGGTAGTAGGCTTTCGAGCCTATACAGCTTGGAGTAAGACAACATGCATAAAGAGGATGATGTGGTCAAAATACTAATTTGCCTAATAATTCTGCACTCCCTGTATATATGTCTGTAAATACATATATACACACATAAATACATAAATACATCTGTACACATATAAATACATATATACACACATAAATACATAAATACATCTGTACACATATAAATACATAAATACATATATAAACATATAAATACATAAATACATCTGTACACATATAAATACATAAATACATATATACACATATAAATACATAAATACATCTGTACACATATATCAACATTTATATATACATACATATCCATCTTTAGACATAAAGCAGTTACAAACAGGAAGGAGTGGAACAAAAAAAGAATATCTTTTTATATTCAAGGTTGAAAAACAACAACCCATAAATAACAGCATACATATAGTGATGTCGCCAGCGAATAGTTCCCGGCGAACATAGCATGTTCGCTTTCCCCGCGGACGGCGAACATATGCGATGTTCGGTACCGCCCCCTATTCCTCATCATTGAGTAAACTTTGACCCTGTACCTCACAGTCAGAAGACACATTCCAGCCAATCAGCAGCAGACCCTCCCTCCCAGACCCTCCCACCTCCTGGATAGCATCCATTTTAGATTTATTCGGAAGCTGCATTCTTAGTGAGAGGAGGGACAGTGTAGCTGCTGCTGATTTAATAGAGAAATCGATAGCTAGGCTAGTGTATTCAGTGTCCACTACAGTCCTGAAGGACTCATCTGATCTCTGCTGTAAGGACAGCACCCCAAAAAACCCTTTTTAGGGCTAGAACATCAGTCTGCTTTTTTTTTTTCCTGTGTAATCTAATTGCAGTTGCCTGCCTGCCAGCGTGTGTGTCAAGCTCACAGCATATAATGTGCCCACTTGCCCAGTGCCACCACTCATATCTGGTGTAACAGTAGTGTACATTTAAAAAAAACAACACTTGTTTGACTGTGAAATAATAGCAGACAGCTGCCAGTACCCAAGATGGCCGCCAATAAGGCAGAGGGGGAGGGTTTAGAGAGCTGTTTTGGGGTGCATCAGGGAGGTTGGGGGCTAAGGGGGGATACTACACCACAGCATTATGTAAATATGCTTAAAAAAATTTAACTAAATTTAATAACCTTTTATTTTAGTACTGTCAGACTTTCTGCCAGTACTTAAGATGACGGGGACAATTGTGGGGTGTGGGGAGGGAAGGGAGCTGTTTGGGAGGGATCAGGGGGGTCTGATGTGTCGGTGGGAGGCTGATCTCTACACTAAAGCTAAAATTAAGCCTGCAAGCTCCCTACAAACTACCTAATTAACCCCTTCACTGCTAGCCATAATACACGTGTGATGCGCAGTCAGCATTTAGCGGCCTTCTAATTACCAGAAAGCAACGCCAAAATCATATAGTCTGCTATTTCTGAACAAAGGGGATCACAGAGAAGCATTTACAACCATTTGTGCCATAATTGCACAAGCTGTTTGTAAATAATTTCAGTGAGAAACCTAAAATTGCAAAAAAATTTAAGTTTTTTTTTAATTTGATCGCATGTTGGCGGTGAAATGGTGGGCATGAAATATACCAAAATGGGCCTAGATCAATACTTTGGGTTGTCTACTACACTACACTTAAGCTAAAATTAACTCTACAAGCTCCCTACATGCTTCCTAATGACCCCTTCACTGCTGGGCATAAAAACGCGTGGTGCGCAGTGGCATTTAACAGCCTTCTATTACCAAAAAGCAACGCCAAAGCATATAAGTCTGCTATTTCTGAACAAAAGGGATACCAGAGAAGCATTTACAACCTTTTATGCATATTGCTTAAGTTGTTTGTAAATAATTTCTGTAAGAAACCTAAAGTTTGTGAAAAAGTGAACAATTTTTTTTTATTTGATCGCATTTGGCGGTGAAATGGTGGCATTAAATATACCAAAATGGGCCTAGATCAATAATTTGGGTTGTCTACTACACTACACTTAAGCTAAAATTAACTCTACAAGCTCCCTAAATGCTCCCTAATTAACCCCTTCACTGCTGGGCATAAAACACGTGTGGTGCGCACTGGCATTTAGCAGCCTTCTAATTACCAAAAAGCAACGCCAAAGCCATATAAGTCTGCTATTTCTGAACAAAGGGGATCCCAGAGAAGCATTTACAACTATTTATGCCATAATTGCATAAGTTGTTTGTAAATAATTTCTGTGAGAAACTAAAGTTTGTGAAAAGTGAACAATTTTTTTTTTATTTGATCGCATTTGGCGGTGAAATGGTGGCATTAAATATACCAAAATGGGCCTAGATCAATACTTTGGGTTGTCTACTACACTACACTTAAGCTAAAATTAACTCTACAAGCTCCCTACATGCTCCCTAATTAACCCCTTCACTGCTGGGCATAAAACACGTGTGGTGCGCAGTGTCATTTAGCAGCCTTCTAATTACCAAAAAGCAACGCCAAAGCCATATATGTCTGCTATTTCTGAACAAAGGGGATCCCAGAGAAGCATTTACAACCATTTATGCCATAATTGCATAAGTTGTTTGTAAATAATTTCTGTGAGAATTTTTTTTTATTTGATCACATTTGGCGGTGAAATGGTGGCATTAAATATACCAAAATGGGCCTAGATCAATACTTTGGGTTGTCTACTACACTACACTTAAGCTAAAATTAACTCTACAAGCTCCCTACATGCTCCCTAATTAACCCATTTACTGCTGGGCAAAAAGCAACGCCAAAGACATATAAGTCTGCTATAATGGCATGTCTGGCACACAGTGTTGGGGCAAGGGTCCATCTGACCACTGATACCTGGTTTGCAAAGCATGATCAGGGCAGGTATATCACCTACACTGCGCACTGTGAAGTAACCCTTACACTACCTGATCGATACAACATCATACCTGATGTTTTAAAGCACATTATTCCAAACAATTTAGGAATGTTAGGTGATTTATGCCCTTTATGGATTAAAACCAGACTCTGCATCAACTATGTAATTTTCCATGGGAGTTTTGCCATGGATCCCCCTCCGGCATGCCACAGTCCAGGTGTTAGTCCCCTTGAAACAACTTTTCCATCACTATTGTGGCCAGAAAGAGTCCCTGTGGGTTTTATAATTCACCTGCCTATTGAAGTCTATGGCGGTTCGCCCGGTTCGCCCGTTCGTGAACATTTGTGGAAGTTCGCCGTTCGCGAACCCAAATTTTTATGTTCGCGACATCACTACATACATATTAAAGGACCAGTAAATACAGTAGATTTACATAATCAACAAATGCATGATAAACAGACAATGCAATAAAATTTTAAATTAAAGTGAATAGATAATAAAGGGATAATAATAATACATTGATAGCAATGGTTAAGATTTAAGCCCCATGCTTTTAAAAAATGTTTTATGATTTCCAGAATCTATATTTTTAGATAAGGCTACAATTTTATAATAAACATGATATTGTTTCCTTTAAACAATTACCATTAAAGCACTAGTTAGACTGTTCTGGTTGGATGTATAATGTATTCTTCTGCAGGAAATAACTATGTATTGTGTTTAAAGGTATTAAAGAGTATTAATTGTATATATATATATATATATATATATATATATATATATATATATATATATATATATATACTTTCAAAAATTAGAATGTTGTGATCTGGGACTCAAACACTTGTAGGTGGAGTCTGGTTAGTATGGGGGGGGGGGGGGGTGGTCTGTATGCTACAGAGAAGGGAAGATGTGAAGCCTGGGCAATCTAGGGTTGATCTTGTATGGAATCCAGATTTTGATGTTTTGGTTCTTCAAAATTAGGCTTGAGAGACATCAGGTTCTTTTAACATAACCCAAAATATAAATAGGGCTGAAAAGAGGATAGAGAAAAATACTTCCCAAATGTGACCATCCTGCAAATCCTGTGATGATTGGATGCTCTGCATTTACATTTCACTGCTATTTTATTGGAACATAATTAAGAGATTTACAGCCATGTGTCCTATGTGAACACTTTCTCAGTACTACTAAAATACCAGATACATGGAATTTTCCTAGTGGAGCACAAGTGATTGAGCCACTTGTCAGTTCACGTAGGAAAATACATCAAATCCAGCTGTATTTCAAGGATTGAAGCTAAAAATACGTAGCTGCACTACGTAGTATAGACTATTGTTTTGACCATCATAAATAGAAAAAATATGTAGCATTAACACGTATTAACTTATCTATAGCCATAATATGGAATTACAGAGTAAAAAGGATTTTACAGAAAAATAATGGCTGGGTGGAAACCATGTTAGCCTTGTTTGCACACTCTCTTTTATTGACTGTTTTATATCTGTTTCTAGTTGTGGTTTAGAAAACTAATTGAATTAAAATGTGGTAAAATAAAAAAATCATCTTAACCCAGTAAGAGTTAGATTATGAGTGTAGTGCTAACTGTTATCATTAAAAATTATTAAACATACTTTAAAAAATATAGATATAGTCAATTAGTTATTTAGAATACTTTACAGTATGTTTGAAAATTTTAAATAATTTCTATTAATATTTTTTAATACTTTAAAAGTAATATTTCAATAATGTGCCTTAAGATTATTAAGTTTTCAATGTGCGCCAACCCCGATTGTGTTTAAATCGAAATCACGAACATGATGCACAAAAACGCACATTTTACATTCCTATCTTCTAAAAATAGAAACTAATGTACGTTTTATAATTAAATATGTATTCTTTATGTATCTGATACTGTTCATGTAAAATACAAATCAATACATATATATCTATAGGAATAGATATATAGGTATATACAGATATACATAGACATATGTATTTAAGAATAAAAACAACATATTCTTCTATGTGAACTACATTGGAATGTTAAATATTAATAATTCAAGTCGGGTTTAGCGCTCCTGAATATAAGCGTTTGGGTTAGCACGCAAGTATGGGAATTACTTTTGTTTTTTTCAGTTTTAACGCTCCATTGACTGCTATTGGAGAAGTTAACACTGTTTAAATCATTTTTTTTCTTTCAATTTGTAATACGAGCACAACCCAACACAAGCAAAAAGCCTCTGCCTTGCAAAGTAAACGCGCGAGCAGGAGCGCTAATTTGTGCTCCATTCGTAATCTAGCCCTAAATTGGTTAAATACTGCAGAGAACTCCTCTGCTTGTTGCCAGTATGAAATTCAGAGCAACAGTTTGTGAGCACCACACCCATCCCTGTACAGATGGATTTCACATTGCCCTCACTTTTGCCATAATAAAGCAGAAACACGCTTTAGCATTAACCCTTTTACTTCTGATGCTGCATTCCTCAGAAAGTACCAAAGGAACTAAATGTTTGCTCTTTTTTGCAAAAAAAAAAAAAAAACATTTGAAATCCAACTCATTTTAAAATAATAAATGCAAATTTAGCACAACTATTCTAGTCCTAATTAAATTTCCTAGAAGCATAAATTGTCAGGGATAAGTTTTTGAAATTGGGAAAGGTATCTCTAGTGAAAGGGTTAATGAAAGAGCCATGGTAACTAGAGTACTGGAAAACATCATTAGCAACAAATAAATGAAATTGTGGTGCACTCTGTTATTATAAAGGCTGCAGGGCTTGAAACTGCATCAGAGCTAAGTCTACTGCTCCAAATAGAAAGCCCTCAGGTCTGCCCTGTCACCAAGAAGGATTGTGTCATGTAGACAAGTTTACTTTGGGCTAAACATTCAGAAACTCTCAAAAGAATGAGCAGTGTAAAAGCTAATACTGCTTACTGCAATTAATATATATGTGTGACAATATAAATATATATATATATACTATATATATATATATATATATATTATAAATAATTTATATTTCAGTTATCTTAAAGGAACAAAGATCTACATTTCCATTAAATTAATGAAAATAAACATAAAATAAACTGAGGGTCCATTTATCAAGTTGTGGATACAGCCTGGGAACCCTTGCAGTGCAGCCTGCAGCCAGAGGTTAGGAAACAGAAGTCTTAAGACTGCTGATGTTTAATCACTCTGCCTTAGAGGTGGCAGAGTTAAATAATGCTGGACTAATTTGTCTGGGATGATTTATAAGCCCTGGTTTCACAGTGAACATGGCAGAGGTCCGGCATGAAATGCATCTGCGTCCTGCAGTCGCCTGACTTTTACCTGCTGATTTGACTTGTGTTTTTATTGTCAATGTAGCTTAATAAACTTAAATTGTTTATGAGCACATGTGGAGAGGGTTGGTTTATATCACCTGGACAGTTGGTTGTGCAGATAACGTCTTGCATTACCTGGTCTCACTCATTTGGGGTGTATAACAGCAGGAGGTGGGGCTTTGTAAGCAATTGCTTGTTCAGAGATAAATGCAGGTAGCAAATGCTGCCTCACAAGCCCCAAATGCAGGACAGTTTCCCCTGGCTGAAAACGTTATTTGTCTTAAACATATTAAGGGCTAGATTATATAGTGGCAATTTATTGGAGTGGAGTCCTAAAAGTGGAAAAAAGCAAACTAGCACCCTACTCACTCACAAACCTAATCACGTTTTAACCAAGTGTGCAAACTAGACATATGATGACAGAATATGTCTATTTATTTATATATAAATGTTTCTATATACTGTATATATCTGATGGGGTTTTTTTTGTAAAATATATATATCTATACCTATATATATTTATGACTATATATAGTTATAGATATATACAGATATATATAGAAAATATCTATTTAATAATAATTAGAACATATTTCCTTATGTGAAGAAATATTTACAGTAGATACAAAGTTAAACACTTTATTAAACATGAATATTGCATAAATATTTACATGTTTTCAGCTACTTAACTGCAAAGGGCTCCAAAGCACATATATATATTTATATATATATATATATATATATATACTATATATATATATATATATATATATATATCTGTAAATACATATATACGCATATAGATACATACAGTATCCCACAAAAGTGAGTACACCCCTCACATTTTTGTAAATATTTTATTATATATTTTCATGTGACAACACTGAAGAAATGACACTTTGCTACAATGTAAAGTAGTGAGTGTACAGCCTGTATAACAGTGTAAATTTGCTGTTGCCTCAAAATAACTCAACACACAGCCATTAATGTCTAAACCGTTGACAACAAAAGTGAGTACACCCCTAAGTGGAAATGTCCAAATTGGGCCCAATTAGCCATTTTCCCTCCCCGGTGTCATGTGACTTGTTAGTGTTACAAGGTCTCAGGTGTGAATGGGGAGCGGGTGTGTTAAATTTGGTGTTATCGCTCTCACACTCTCTCATACTGGTCACTGGAAGTTCAACATGGCAACTCATGGCAAAGAACTCTCTGAGGATCTGAAAAAAAGAATTGCAGCTCCACATAAAGATGGCCTAGGCTATAAAAAAGATTACCAAGACCTTGAAATGTATATTTTTTATCCTTGTAAAGGATATAAAATATACATATAAACTTGTAAAATAGCAAAAAAGGAGATATAAAGGAATCTCTGTTTCAATTCACAAAATAGCGTAAATCTGTGATTTCATTGATTCCAGTTGGGCTGCCTGTACCTAGGGAAAAGATCCAAAAGGCCTCTTTTCTGTTTAGACTTGCCAGCCTGTCACCTCCCTTAATATTTTTATGTACTATATCAATGCCTTGAAAACTGAACATGTTACAAAGACTTGTGTCATCAAGCAGACTGTGTCTTTAGAAGAATCCACCTTGATTACTTAGCAAAAGTTTTTCCTATGATGGGTTTAGACATCGATCCACTTTTAGGTTTAACCACCTCCTCAGTTTGATCAGTAACTATGGAACTTCTAATCCGTGTGAACGCCCTAGGATTTTCATCGGATGTGTCTACTTCAAAACTGGAAAAAGTTACTTTTTTACCATCCGTTTTTTTTTTTGCGATTTCGCTTGCGTCTATTTTGGTTCCAATTGTAGACCATATTAAGATTGTAATCTTTGCAGTCATCATCCAACTTCGTGATGGTATTATCAAGCTGGTTTTGAAAATCTTTATATTTGGGATCGTCAGAAAAACTTGCACAGTTCTCTTTTAATTCAGTAATTTCTTGACAGGTCTTTTGATGTTCCATTTCTTAGTGAGAGAACAATTACTGAGTGTAGTGTTCCACTGCTATAAATTCTGGACGTTCTGAAGCATATGCTGGGTATTTTTTCATTCTGAGAACCCTGGGAATCTTTTCCTCTTTTATGTATAACTTAAAGGGACAGTAAAGTCAAAACTAAACTTTCATGATTCAGATAGGGCATGCAATTTTAAACAACTTTCCAATTTACTTTTATTATCAAATTTACTTTGTTCCCTTGGTGGTATTTTTGAAAAGCTAAACCTAGCTAGGCTCAAACTGATTTCTAAACCATTGAAAACCGCCTCTTAGCTCAGAGCATTTTGAAATTTTTTCACAGTTAGACAGTGTTAGTTCATGTGTGTCATATAGATAACATTGTGATCACTCCCGTGAAGTTATTTAGGAGTCTTCACTGATTGACTGCACTGCATGTCTGTCAAAGGCACTTAGATAAGGAGGCTGTTTGCAGAGGCTTAGATACAAGGTAATCACAGAGGTAAAAAGTATATTAATATAACTGTGTTGGTTATGCAAAAACGGGGAATGGGTAATAAAGGGATTATCTATCTTTTTAAATAAGAAACATTTTGGTGTAGACTGTCCCTTTAAGGAATTCGATATCCCACCAAAGTTTAAGTTCTTTAATCTCCTTTTTCTCCCTGATAACAAACATGGAGCTGAGATCCTCCACATGTTCACCACTAGAGCCTGTACCCTGTATTAACAAGTTTAGATTAGCTATGCGGTTTAAGTAATTGTCTTCTGCCATGATTCTTAATTCCACAGCCGTAGGAGCGTTTCAATGCTTTTAGCTTATATAGACCAAGGAGCAGGTTGCTAATTAGAATCATGCAAATAACACTGTATTAAGGGTATCAAAAGTTTTACAGGAAGACCCTTTGTAAACATGGCAACAGTGTTAGTATTGAGAGAACCAAAGGTAAAAAGCGGTCACATATCTCTTGATAATGTTGTAACTGTGAAATAACATACAAAGTGTACCAGTCTATCACTGTTGATGATATGCATTTTCAAACATCAGAGTAACCAAGTAAGCCACAGTTATATGGTTAGTGAGTCTATATAGACAGGGATGTTACCTTAATGCTGAGTAGCGGACCAATCGGTTCCGTTCGCCGCTTGTGTGGTTCTCTTGTGAAGATGTCAGATTACAGGTATGGAGCCACTCCCATGAACTCCGTAATGAAGCAATGAAGCAAAAATACAAGAAACACTAGAGTTTGCCTGTTACAATGACATAAATAACCGCAAGCGTAGTGCAAGTAAAAGGTAAGATTTATTGGTAGTCCAAGTAAACGAACAACAGGGTACAACATGGCTCTAGGGATCCCGAAAAAACAAACAAACTGTCCAATGCGTTTCTTATCCGTAGGCACTTCGTTAGGGACTTGCAAACACACACCTGGCGGAAGTTGATTTGTAGATCCGATTCTTAAAGGTATAGAATCACTTGGTCTCAAAAAGGTGTTCTCAGGCGCCAAGTTCCCTGTCACTTTACAACAAATTAATGGTAACAATGTATATGTATCAAGTACATATCAACCCGGGACTGAAAGCCAGAAAACATTTCTAATAACCAAAACGATACAAGAATTCAAATTTCGGCCAAGAAAATTGTGAATAATATAATAAAATAATTACAGGGCACAGATTTTATTTGCTAAGAACATGAGAAAAAAGATTCAGTTTATATTATATGTTTACATATGCTTAAATCACGGAAGTATATATGCATATTTGTACTATAAAAATCCTTAGGCAAACAAGAGACATCTAAAGGAAAATGTAAAATATCACATGTCCATATAAAAATAAATGATGAACACTACTCTGTTAATAGTCATGGCTGGATTTCCGGGATTTTATACCTATGTTGAGTATAGGTAAAGTTATGATGTCAAACTTGACATGCTGGGTGCTGATAATTATATTCATATAACGTGTAATAATAGGAAGGAAAAAAGTAATTATAATGTGTAATATTTTGTCAAAATCCAATTGTGAACATATGGCACTAAATAATAATGAATTATACTAAAAAATAGTGAAAAAAGTAATGTAATTAATTCTGCTAAAGTTTTATTGCGAAAAATTATTTTTTCTTATATATTTATAAGTGAATGTGAAAAAATCACCCGGATACTGGTGCATGAGATAATCATAAAAATATTATCTGTTTGCAAATAATTATATGTTAAATAGTTATAGTTAGTACATATAAACCACCATAATGCTCATTATATAAATCAGTGCTTTCATGTTTACTTGTTGCCAAAGTAAAGGATATAAAATATACATATAAACTTGTAAAATAGCAAAAAAGAAGATATAAAGGAATCTCTTTTTCAATTCACAAAATAGCGTAAATCTGTGATTTTATTGATTCCAGTTGGGCTGCCTGTACCTAGGGAAAAGATCCAAAAGGCCTCTTTTCTGTTTAGACTTGCCAGCCTGTCACCTCCCTTAATATTTTTATGTACTATATCAATGCCTTGAAAACTGAACATGTTACAAAGACTTGTGTCATCAAGCGGTAAGTTATGGGAGACAAAGTGTTTTGCAACTGGTGTTTTTGGAGGATCATGGGTAATAGACAGTAAATGTTCCCTGATACGGTCCTTTAGAAGTCTAGTTGTCCTGCCTACGTATTGTTTTAAGCTAATTTGAATACCTTTTTAAAGAGCAAACAGGTGTGTGTTTGCAAGTCCCTGATGAAGTGCCTACAGGCAGGAAACGCGTCGGACAGTTTGTTTGTTTTTTCGGGTTCCCTAGAGCCGTGTTGTACACTGTTGTTCGTTTACTTGGACTACCAATAAATCTTACCTTTTACTTGCACTACACTTGCGGTTATTTATGTCATCATAACAGGCAAACTAGTGTTTGTTGTATTTTTGCTTCATTGCTTCATTACGGAGTTCATGGGAGTGGCTCCATACCTGTAATATGACGTCTTCAAAAGAGAACCACACAATCGGCGAACAGAACCGATTGGTCCGCTACTCAGCATTAAGGTAACATCCCTGTCTATATAGACTCACTAACCATATAACTGTGACTTACTTGGTTACTCTGATGTTTGAAAATGCATATCATCAACAGTGATAGACTGGTACACTATGTATGTTCTTTCACAGTTACAACATTATCAAGAGATACATGACCGCTTTTTACCTTTGGTTCTCTCTCTCTTTGATTCTAATTAGCAACCTGTTCCTTGGTCTATATGAAATAAGACAAAAAGAGCAGAAATTTGTCCTTTCAAAGTATTTGCAGACAAAATCTTATCCAAACCATCCAGAAGAAATTGTAAAATCCTAGGAATGCTAAAAGAATGCCATGAAATATAGGTTTTCCAAACCCAAAAATAGATTCTCCTTAAAACAGAATTATGAGCCTTTATCATAGTGCTAATAACTGAGTCAGAGAAACCTCTATGACTAAGCACTTAAGCGTTCAAATTCCATGCCTTCAAATTTAGAAATTTGAGATCCTAATAGAAAAAACGGCCCCTGAAACAGAAGGTCTGGCCTTAAAGGAAATGGCCAAGGCTGGCAACTGGACATCCTAACAAGGTCCACATTCCAAAACCTGAGAAGCCAAGCTGGTGCTATCAGAAACACCTAAGATCATTCTATTATGATCTTGGAGATCACCCAAGAGGCGGAAGAATGTAAGAAGGTTGATAAAAACCAAGGAACTGCTAGAGCATCCACCATCTCCACCTGAGGATCCTTGGACCTGGAAAGGTATCTGGAAAGCTTCTTGTCTAGACAAGAGACCATCAGATCTATTTCTGGGATACCCCACCTCTGTACAAGATGAAAAAAAACAAATCTGGAGGGAGAGCACTCCCCCGGATAAAAAGTTTGACAGCTGAGATAATTCCCTTCCCAATTGTCTACACCTGGGATATGAATCGCAGAAATTAGACAAGAGATGGATTCTGTCCAAGAAAGTATCCTCCAAACTAAAGGACTGTGAGTCCCTCCTGGATGACAGACATATGCCACTGTTGTGATATTGTCTGTTTGAAAATAAATGTAAAAGTTCTCTCTTCAATAGAGGCCATGCCTGAAGAGCCCTGAAAACAGCATGGAGTTCTAAAATATTGATTGGTAACTCCTGAGGTTTCCAAACCCGTAGTACTGTCAGAGAATCTCAGACAGCTCCCCCACCTGAAAAACTTGCATCTGTTGAGAATACAGTCCAGGTAAGATGAACAAATGAGGCCCCCTAAACAATAAGGTGATAGTTCAACAAACAGATCAGAGAGAAAAAGTGTTGGGATTTAAGTTTATCATTTGTGATATCTGAAAATAATCCTCAAACGAAAATTAACAAAGTGGATCGCACCTGATGCTGCAGTCATGAGACCTAAAACTTCCATGCACATAACCACTGAAGGAAATAATAGAGACTGAAGGTTTAGACAAACTAAAATGAACTTTATTCGTCTCTAGTCTATCAGAGAAAGAATCATAGACACTAAATCTTATCTAGAAACCTTAAAAGGTAACCCTTGTCTAAGGAATCAAGAAACTCTATTGTAAATTGATCTTCCAACCATGTCTTGAAGCAGCCACACTAGTTGTTCAAGTGAGATTCTGCTAAATGAAAAGATTAAAGCTAGTACCAAAATATGATCCAAATAAGGAAACACCACAATACCCTACTCTCTAATTACAGATAAAAGGGCACCAAAAATCTTTGAAAAGAATCTCTGAGCTGTCGCTAGCCCAAATGGAGGAGCGAAAAATTGGTAATGCTTATCTAGAAAACAATAGTGGACTAAATGAATTAGAATGTGAAAATAAGTGTTCTGTAAGTCTATTGTAGACATGAAATGACCTTGCTGAATAGAAAGGTAGAATACTCCCATTAGTCACAACTTGAAAGTTGTGACTCTTACAAAACTATTTAAAAAAAAAATCAGATCCAGAATTGGTCTGAACAAATTCTTTCTTTGGGACAATGAATAGATTTGAATAGAAACCCAAACTCCGTTCCTGCAGAGGAACTGGAACCATCACCCCCTAAAAACTCTAAATCTGAAACACATTTCTGAAAAACCTGAGCTTTCACAGGGTTTGTTGTAACATGGGAAAGAATCTTCCCATGGGAGGTTTTTATTCTGAAACCTATTTGATACTCCTGAGAAAACAATATTCTGAATCCACTGATTTTGAACAGAAACTGTCCAAATGTGTTGAAACAAATTAAATCTTCCCCCCCCCCACCACCACCAGTTAAACTGGTTTAAAAGGCTGCACTTTCATGCAGTCTTAGGGGCTGAAAATAGATAATTTATAAGGCTTGGATTTATTCAAATTCAGAGTAAATCTCAAATTAGAGCCAGAGTCCTTAGGGGAATGAAAAAACAATTGTGAGCTTAAAAATTACCCTTAGAGTTTTTTTTATCTTGGGGTAGGAAAAACTCCCTTTCCCCAGAGGAGATAATAAAATCCAATAGAGAACCTAAAAAATTACTATCCTAAAAATAATAAGATAGTAATCTAAATTTAAGCACCATATCAGAGATTTAAGCCATAAAACTTTTCTAGTAAAAATGGCTAAAAACAAAGATTTAATATCAATTAAAATTACATAAACTATAGCATCACAAATAAAATGATTAGCATGTTGAAGTAAAAGAACAATGCTTAGATAATTCAAGATCTGATAACTAAACTGCCCAACCAAAAAGTTGAAACAGCAACATCAGCCATAGAAATGGAAGGTTTAAAGATTTAGCAAATATGTAAATATGTTTCTCTAAGATAGGAAACAAACTTCCTATCTAAAGGATCCTTAAAAAAAGAAATATCTTCTATAGAATAGAAGTATGTTCGGCAAGAGAAGAAATAGCCCTACCTTAGGGACTTTTACCCAAAAACTCTAAATTAGCGATAAGTAAAGGATATAGCTATTTAAACCTAGAAGAAAAGTAAAAAGAAGCACTAAGTTTAGATTCCTTAATAAACATATGAAAGATAGCATCTAGAATAGGAAAAACTTGAAGAGTAACCTCAGAAGCTTAAAAAACAAAACAGAATTCAAACATTTGCTTAATACCCAAAGTAAACAACACTTCCTTAATAAAGAATGAATACATTCAATAGAAAGGATGATTTACCAATATCAGTCTCGGAAGTAGGATCCTTTGAGTCAGAGAAATACTCATCAACAGAAATACAGGGAGTGCAGAATTATTAGGCAAGTTTTATTTTTGAGGATTAATTTTATTATTGAACAACAACCATGTTCTCAATGAACCCAAAAAACTAATTAATATCAAAGCTGAATAGTTTTGGAAGTAGTTTTTAGTTTGTTTTTAGTTATAGCTATTTTAGGGGGATATCTGTGTGTGCAGGTGACTATTACTGTGCATAATTATTAGGCAACTTAACAAAAAACAAATATATACCCATTTCAATTATTTATTTTTACCAGTGAAACCAATATAACATCTCAACATTCACAAATATACATTTCTGACATTCAAAAACAAAACAAAAACAAATCAGTGACCAATATAGCCACCTTTCTTTGCAAGGACACTCAAAAGCCTTCCATCCATGGATTCTGTCAGTGTTTTGATCTGTTCACCATCAACATTGCGTGCAGCAGCAACCACAGCCTCCCAGACACTGTTCAGAGAGGTGTACTGTTTTCCCTCCTTGTAAATCTCACATTTGATGATGGACCACAGGTTCTCAATGGGGTTCAGATCAGGTGAACAAGGAGGCCATGTCATTAGATTTTCTTCTTTTATACCCTTTCTTGCCAGCCACGCTGTGGAGTACTTGGACGCGTGTGATGGAGCATTGTCCTGCATGAAAATCATGTTTTTCTTGAAGGATGCAGACTTCTTCCTGTACCACTGCTTGAAGAAGGTGTCTTCCAGAAACTGGCAGTAGGACTGGGAGTTGAGCTTGACTCCATCCTCAACCCGAAAAGGCCCCACAAGCTCATCTTTGATGATACCAGCCCAAACCAGTACTCCACCTCCACCTTGCTGGCGTCTGAGTCGGACTGGAGCTCTCTGCCCTTTACCAATCCAGCCACGTGCCCATCCATCTGGCCCATCAAGACTCACTCTCATTTCATCAGTCCATAAAACCTTAGAAAAATCAGTCTTGAGGGATATTTCTTGGCCCAGTCTTGACATTTCAGCTTGTGTGTCTTGTTCAGTGGTGGTCGTCTTTCAGCCTTTCTTACCTTGGCCATGTCTCTGAGTATTGCACACCTTGTGCTTTTGGGCACTCCAGTGATGTTGCAGCTCTGAAATATGGCCAAACTGGTGGCAAGTGGCATCTTGGCAGCTGCACGCTTGACTTTTCTCAGTTCATGGGCAGTTATTTTGTGCCTTGGTTTTTCCACACGCTTCTTGCGACCCTGTTGACTATTTTGAATGAAACGCTTGATTGTTCGATGATCACGCTTCAGAAGCTTTGCAATTTTAAGAGTGCTGCATCCCTCTGCAAGATATCTCACTATTTTTGACTTTTCTGAGCCTGTCAAGTCCTTCTTTTGACCCATTTTGCCAAAGGAAAGGAAGTTGCCTAATAATTATGCACACCTGATATAGGTTGTTGATGTCATTAGACCACACCCCTTCTCATTACAGAGATGCACATCACCTAATATGCTTAATTGGTAGTAGGCTTTCGAGCCTATACAGCTTGGAGTAAGACAACATGCATAAAGAGGATGATGTGGTCAAAATACTCATTTGCCTAATAATTCTGCACTCCCTTTACTTAAGTATGCTGTCGATCAATACAAACTTCATTAGATTTATGAGAAGTTAGGAGAGATCTTTTACGTTAATTTGAAGGTGGAATAGCAGTCATAGCCTTCTCTATGTCTGTAGCAATATAATCCATTATATCTAGAGTGATATCATATACATTATACTGAGAAGATTTAACAGTAGATGTATTTGTACTATAGATACATTATCAGTATGAAATAATATAACATAACAAGTGCTACATATTTGAGCTGAGGAAAAAATCAGCTAATTAAACAATATACACACTTATTTTTTATAGAAATGGTGTACAGCAGATTAGTTTCTACAGTAACATCAGAGGTAGGATCAGTTTGAGAAATCTTGCAAAATGCATCACAAAAAAAAAGAAAAAATAAGATTTAAACAAAATATCCAATTTCCTCAAAATAACAGTTTCAGGAATGGAAAAAATGCTTATGCTAAAATACTTAAATGAAAATAAAATCAAAATCAAACATCATAGCCCTCTGTAAACAAATGAGAGCAGAGAGCAAAAGAGGGAGAGACTTAATATAACACATTTTTAGTGCCAATAATGACGCAAACAAAGATGACACAAATGCAGAGAAAAAAACTTTTGGCGCCAAAGTTAACAAGAAATGACACGACTCACGTCATAACAAGTGCAACTTCGCACCAAAAAAATTGCATCAGCAAAGACACAAGAAATTACGTGACTCACGTCACAACAAACGCAACTCCCACACCAAAAATATTCTGCCAAGAATGACGCAATAAATAGAGACATTTTGCGCCATCACGAGCCTCATTTGCCCACGAAAATTTGAAGAAACAAGTCCGAAGTTGGAACCCCAGGTAAGAAAAAAATTACTACATTTTTCCCAAAAACATAATTTTCATGATGCAACTGTTAGACTGCAAAGGGAAATAAACATAGACCTGACTCGTGACAAATATATGCAATATATATTAAAACTTAAAAATATAAAGTGCCAAACATAGCTGAGAGTGTCTTAAAAAATAATATATACTTACCTGAAGACACCCATCCACATATAGCAGACAGCCAAACCAGTACTGAAACATATCAGGGCCGGATTTACCTCTCAGGTGCCTGTAAAACCTAAAGTGCGCCCCCCCCCACACAAAAAATTGAGGACATTTTTATTATTATTATTTAGGACAACTAAAAATAAATATTAGATGTAAAACATTAAAGCTTAAGGTAATTACATTTTCACTTTTATGGAGATACACAAATAGATACACCAATTGCAATATTTGTTGGAATGGAAGCTACACCAAAAATCAATATTTACTTGGCCATACAATTAAAACCGACCGTTATCAAAAATGGATGGAACATACAACTATGAAATGTATTGCAGATATCTCTGGTAATTTCTTTTGTGTATTTATTGACAAAGGCTCCACAGGACTTCTTCAGCCTCTTGAGGTTAAATTGTGTACCCCTTAGCCCCCCCCCTTTATGGCCCCTTTTACTATCACCCCCCTTTATGTCTGCTTAGTGACAAAATTACACTGCAGCAAGAGAAACAAGAATGGCTGCTCCAACATGCACGTTATGTGACCTGAGAGGTATAAGGCACAGCATAAAAGTAAAGATGAGAGTAAAATGAATTGCTATATATACTGAGGGTAATTCTACCAAATACAATATCATTTACTATAATATGAATAAAACCAGCTGCAAGATATCAAAATTGTGTTATTATGCTTACTGGCCGATAAAGACAACTCTCACAGACATTTTTCAATATTTATCTGTCATTTCAGTCTGCTCAAGTTAGTTTAAGGGATACTAAATCCAATTTTTTATTTCATGATTCAGATAGAACATGCATTTTTAAGCAACTTTTACTCCTGTTATCAGTTTGTTTTGTTCACTTGGTATCTTCATTGGAAAAGCATGAATGTAAGCTTAGGAGCAATCCCATTTTAGGTTCAGTACCTTGGTAGCGCTTGCTAATTAGTATCTAATTAGTATCCAATGTTGCCACCAATCAGTGAGCACTATCTTTCGTGCAACTTTTTAGTTGAGTGTAATAGTTAACCAGAGCTCTGAAGTCACTTTAACCAGACATGTGTTAAATCAAATTGTGCTCAAGCGAACGCATTCACTTTCAACTTGTAATCCGCGCACTACTTCGGATGTGCGCAAAGAGCCACAATAAACCCCTTATCACTTGCACTCATAATCTGGCCCTAAATGTGGACCTGATTGTTTATTTTCCTTGCTTTTGCTACAAATACTTTACTTTTGCTGTCAATATTGTCTTAGAGTCTTATGATATGCATCTCATATTTGGTAGTAGTCATTACTATCATTCATCAATGCACTAAAATCACATATATGTTCTTGTAAGACAATGTAAGTGGAAAAAAATTGTATGTATTGCACATAGTCTATAATATCTTTTAAAAACATCTATCAAAACTATAACACATAATTACAGTATCCTACAAAAGTGAGTACACCCCTCACATTTTTTTAAATATTTCATTATATCTTTTCATGTGACAACACTGAAGAAAATACACGTTGCTACAATGTAAAGTAGTGAGTGTAGAGCCTGTATAACAGAGTAAATTTGCTGCCCCCTCAAAATAACTCAACACGCAGCCATTAATGTCTAAACCGTTGGCAACAAAAGTGAAATGTCCAAATTGGGCCCAAAGTGTCAATATTTTGTGTGGCCACCATTATTTATTTATTTATTGGGCATGGAGTTCACCAGAGCGTCACAGGTTGCCACTGGAGTCCTCTTCCACTCCTCCATGATGACATCACGGAGCTGGTGGATGTTAGAGACCTTGCACTCCCCCACCTTCTTTTTGAGGATGCCCCACAGATGCTCAATAGGGTTTAGGTCTGGAGACATGCTTGACCAGTCCATCACCTTTACCATCAGCTTCTTTAGTAAGGCAGTGGTCGTCTGGGAGGTGTGTTTGGGGTTGTTATCATGTTGGAATATTGCCCTGCGGCCCAGTCTCCGAAGGGAGGGGATCATGCTCTGCTTCAGTATGTCACAGTACATGTTGGCATTCATGGTTCCCTCAATGAACTGTAGCTCCCCAGTGCCGGCAGCACTCATGTAGGCCCAGGCCATGACACTCCCGCCATCATGCTTGACTGTAGGCAAAACACACTTGTTTTTGAACCAAATAAGTCTATCTTGGTCTCATCGGACCACAGTACATGGTTCCAGTAATCCATGTCCTTAGTCTGCTTGTCTTGCAAACTTTCTTGTGCATCATCTTTAGAAGAGGCTTCCTTCTGGGATGTAAAGAAAAAAAGGGGAATAAGGAAGATAGCTCAACTAAAATACACAATATTCAGGAATAAAATCTTATGAATGAGGTGCAGCCTGGAAAGAATCTATACAAAAGGATTATTTAGAGGGAGTGGATGTGCCGAAATAAGGTACATCCAAAAGACCATGGGTAAAGCACACAGGTGTGCAGCGCCTGATTCGTGGGATCCCCCCACTATACCTTGCCTTTTAATACTGACCATATGAGAGTGAAGTGAGCCATACAGTGCTATCATCTAGCTGAAGGAGAGATAGTACACCTAGCATTCATGATCGATGGAGTAAGCAGTTGGCTGACGTCGGTCTGACCGATGGAGTTGGTGAGAACCAAACGGCGGTCTGCTTTGTAATCTCCTTGTTCATGCTCATGTGGACACTTCATAACTAGTCATGGTAATGGAACTTTTATAATCAGCGTTTGCTCGCCTGGAATACCTGCCACTAACCTCTTACAGCTTTCTGCTTATGCATGCATAGTTTCATGCTGAACTGTTTATTACATATACATATTCAATGCTGAATTGGCAAATGTAACGGAACATTAAGACTGTCTTACTGCTTGCTTCAAACACTTTGGCCACTAACATCTTATAAACAGCCTTTTACATCTATGCAGAACTGCTTATTATGCACTTTTTGCTGATATGTTTATGGAGCACCATAAGTATTTCTCTAGCCGGCTAGCTACGCTTTTTTTGTGAGGGGCCCTTGTGTTATCTGTTTGTCTTCATGTGTATAGTCACTTATTTATGTATATATATATATGTTTGTTTTTATTTATCTATGATCACATACAATTTATATTTTTGGCATATAACCCTAACTGTCTCTGTCATTATTAATATAGATAGTGAGTGTGCTTCATTCCTGGTCTTTTGGATGTACCTTATTTCGGCACATCCACTCCCTCTAAATAATCCTTTTGTATATTCCTTCTGGGATGACAGCCATGCAGACCAATTTGATGCAGTGTGTGACGTATGGTCTGAGCACTGACAGGCTGGCCCCCCACCCCTTCGACCTCTGCAGCAATGCTGGCAGCACTCATACGTCTATTTCCCAAAGACAACCTCTGGATAAGACACTGAGCACGTGCACTCAACTTCTTTGGTCGACGATGGTGAGGCCTGTTCTGAGTGGAACCTGTCCTGTGAAACTGCTGTATGGTCTTGCACACTGTGCTGCTGTTCAGTTTCAGGGTCTTGGCAATCTTCTTATAGCCTAGGCCGTCTTTATGTAGAGCAGCAATTCTTTTTTTCAGATCCTCAGAGAGTTCTTTGCCATAAGATGCCATAATGAACTTCCAGTGACCAGAATGAGAGTGAGAGCGATAACACCAAATTTAAAACACCTGCTCCTCATTCACACCTGAGAACTTGTAACACTAAAAAGTCACATGACACCGGGGAGGGAAAATGGCTAATTGGGCACAATTTGGACATTTCCAATTAGGGGTGTACTCACTTTTGTTGCCAACGATTTAGACATTAATGGCTGTGTGTTGAGTTATTTTGAGGGGACAGCAAATTTACACTGTTATACAGGCTGTACACTCACTACTTTACATTGTAGCAAATTTCTTCAGTGTTGTCACATGAAAAGATTTAATAAAATATTTACAAAACTGTGAGGGGTGTACTCACTTTTGTGAGAAACTGTATCTTATACATTATACATTACTATTATTACACCTCAATTAAAATATATTTTAGTTTTTGCAATGAGACTTTATATTTTTTTATTATCATTTTTAAGTATTAAGAATAATAAGTAATACAGTTATAATTTTAAAACAATACTATTTATTAAAAAATATTTGTTCTAATTCTCAAAACTATTGTGCAACAGGGTAAAAACATGGTAAATGAAAAATAATCATCCAACATAAATGAAAAGAAGGTTGAACGATTTTGTATATTATAGTAGATGTGTTTCTGTGGTCATCAGATATTCAGTTACATGCACACTAAGAAATATTTTTCAAAGTTGGCAAAGTTGTAAATTCTGGAATGAAATTGAAAAAGCTAATAAAGAAAAATAGTTTTAGAGGTCTGAAGGAGAAAGGTCACATGTCTGGTCAATCGATCTCCTGACACCTTCATTTGGTGACAGGAAACTCTTACATGAAAATGAACTTAAACGGACACTGAACCCAATTTTTTTTCTTTTGTGATTCAGATAGAGAATGCAATTTTATAATAGGAGTAAATTAGAAAGTTGCTTAAAATCGCATGCTCTATCTGAATCACGAAAAAAAAAATTGGGTTCAGTGTCCCTTTAACCCCTTAATGACTGACGCCGTACGCCGTACGTCCTCACAAAAAAATACCCTTAATGACCGAGGACGTACGGCGTACGTCGTCGGTCTTGGAAAGCAGTGGAAGTGATCCTTCCAGCTGCTTTCCGGTTATTGCAGTGATGCCTCGATATCGAGGGATCCTGCAATAACATTTCTTACCCCTCCGACATAGATGGCCGGTATCGTTGGTGGGTGGGAGCCGGTGTAGGAGGTGGGTGGGCGCGTGCACGGGAAGGGAGCGGGTGGGAACAGCTACACTACAGAATTTTTTTTGGCAAAAGTGGGAGAGAGGGGGGAGGGAAGTGCAATAAAAATGGATCTGGGAGGGGGTGGGGGGTTAGTCTTTGGGGGAGCTACACTACAGAAAAAAAAAAATTGTAAACTGGGTACTGGCAGACAGCTGCCAGTACCCAAGATGGCTCCCAATAAGGTAGAGGGGGAGGGTTAGAGAGCTGTTGGGGGGGGGGGATCAGAGAGGTTGGGGGCTAAGGGGGGATCCTTCACAGCAGGATATGTAAATATGCTAAAAAAACAACAGCTTTTATTTTAGTACTGGCAGACTTTCTGCCAGTACTTAAGATCGCGGGGAAATTTGTGGGGTGGGGGAGGGAAGAGAGCTGTTTGGGAGGGATCAGGGGGTCTGATGTGTCAGGTGGGAGGCTGATCTCTACACTAAAGCTAAAATTAACCCTGGAAGCTCCCTACAACCTACCTAATTAAACCCTTCACTGCTAGACATAATAGCGGCCTTCTAATTACCAAAAATCAACGCCAAAGCCATATATGTCTGCTATTTCTGAACAAAGGGGATCCCAGAAAAGCATTTACAACCATTTGTGCCATTATTGCATAAGCTGTTTGTAAATAATTTCAGTGGGAAACCTAAAATTGCGAAAAAATTTAAATTTTTTTTAAATTTGATTGCATTTGGCGGTTAAATGGTGGTATGAAATATACCAAAATGTGCCTAGATCAATACTTTGGGTTGTCTACTACACTACACTTAAGCTAAAATTAACTCTATAAGCTGCCTACATGCTCCCTAATTAACCCCTTCACTGCTGGGCATAAAACACGTGTGGTGCGCAGTGGCATTTAGCAGCCTTCTAATTACCAAAAAGCAACGCCAAAGCCATATAAGTCTGCTATTTCTGAACAAAGGGGATCCCAGAGAAGCATTTACAACCATTTATGCCATAATTGCATAAGTTGTTTGTAAATAGTTTCAGTGAGAAACCTAAAGTTTGTGAAAAAGTTTGTGAAAAAGTGAATGATTTTTTTTTATTTGATAGCATTTGGCGGTGAAATGGTGGCATGAAATATACCAAAATGGGCCTAGATCAATACTTTTGGTTGTCTACTACACTACACTAAAGCTAAAATTAACCCTACAAGCTCCCTACAAGCTCCCTAATTAACCCCTTCACTGCTGGGCATAACACACGTGTTGTGCGCAGCGGCATTTAGCTGCCTTCTGATTACCAAAAAGCAACGCCAAAGCCATGTATGTCTGCTATTTCTGAACAAAGGGGATCCCAGAGAAGCATTTACAACCATTTGTGCCATAATTGCACAAGCTGTTTGTAAATAATTGACCACACAACTAGGCAATATTAATATAAATAAAAACACAAGACAAAACTTTGGGGGAAAAAGGCCACAGCCCGCGTTTATTATTTTAAATAATAGATAAACTTTATTAAACCACAATAACATTCAAAAGGTGCTTGCCCCATAAAATTACGTGCCTTCCACTGGCGCTCGGCCAGGCACGCCCACATACTTAACCTCTCCCCATACCTGAGGAGGTACCCATAATAATTAAATATAACTTAGCGGCTAGCACCCCGCTTTAGCTGCGACAACCACTTACCAAATCCAGGGAGGGAGGGAGGGCGCTTCTCTTCGCAGGTCTTCACTCCTGCTCGGCTAACAGACAAGTGAGCGACGGCTCACGTGACCACGCCCCTAATGCCTAGTGTGAGGTCATTAGCCCCTCCTCACATAGGCATTGCTCCGGGGCCTCATTGACCACACAACTAGGCAATATTAATATAAATAAAAACACAAGACAAAACTTTGGGGGAAAAAGGCCGCAGCCCGCGTTTATTATTTTAAATAATAGATAAACTTTATTAAACCACAATAACATTCAAAAGGTGCTTGCCCCATAAAATTACGTGCCTTCCACTGGCGCTCGGCCAGGCACGCCCACATACTTAACCTCTCCCCATACCTGAGGAGGTACCCATAATAATTAAATATAACTTAGCGGCTAGCACCCCGCCACTGCTCGAAAAGACCTTCGAGCACCAACCCACAGGGCTAAGGCCTTTTTAACCCCTTCGCTCAAGTTAAAATTAAAAAGATGTAGGCCAATTTTGTTAAGGTGAACACCATCTTTTAAGAAGAAGCAGCTTCCAGACTCTCCTTCAAACTCCACATGCCTTAAACCGAAGCCACCCAATTTTGCCACAAAGCTTGTGATAGTTCTATTAATCTTTTTGCGGGATGAGTCCAATCTTTTCACATCCCAAGCAGATCTCCACGCTAATCTGCACTCAATGTCGGACCAAATGATCATTATCTCAGGTAACAATTCTTTTAACCTACCAATATCTCTTTTGATCATGTCAATAAAGTCTTTTTGTGCCATAAACCCTAAATCATTGCCCCCTACGTGAATAATTAAAATCTCAGGTGGGTGAAACAATCTAGCCCAACTAATCACTTTAAATAATAACTGGTCCCACTTCATACCCCTAATCCCAAACCACTTAATCAATACTTTTTCAGATGAACAGCTAAGCTGCAGCCCTGCATCTCTTAATGCAGCCTCTTTTCTCGCCCAGTATATGTAAGAATGTCCCACGATCCAACAATGAATGGGACCTGCTGGAATAAAAAACTAAAGCTATAACTTATTAACAAGCTCCGGTCTCACATATAAACATTCAGACTTCCATCTCCCAATCTTCTTAACTGAACTGACATTCAAACCAGAAATACTAGCTTCCGTCGCTGCCCCAATTCTAAATGAGTGGCAACCAAATTCACTACTATTCAAACCTATCCTTTCTAACCCTTTTTTCAATACTGCTTCAAATTGAAAACGGGATAAAAATGTGCCGTCCTCGTGCACCAATAAAGGAATGCCATCAACAACTCTTCTAACTTTAAAAAATTCCCTAACTGCCGTAACTGGGCAGCACAATCCCCCAATCTCTTTCAAACAAACCCAGCAACCCTTACCTATTTGATCTGTTTTAGACTTCTTTAGCCAAATTAAAACTTCATGCGGGTTCAAAACTACATCCTTATAGCACAAGCCCCCGCAGTTCCACCTGTTAGCGGATACCAGCTCTGAAATCCTAAAAGCACCAAAGAAAGCCAACAAAAATGCCACCCTGAATAACAATACTTCAAATTGGGAAAAACAAACAAAGGGTAACACTTTAACCAATTTGACAACGATGGCGAAGACCAAAGGTCTTCTATTATCAACTGATACTTTACCCCTAATTAAACTCCTTATAGCCATTCTCACAGAAAATTTTTTGGACAGATCGACCCAACCCAACAAATTAAACAAAAAAGACAAAGCCGCCATATTCCTCTGCACCATCGATTTAGATGTACCCTTCACTCTCCATTCTTCAATCCAGTCTAATAAAAGGAAATCCTCTTTTTCCCCTTCAAAATCAGATAATTTGTTCAACCATTGAACCCAGACAGGTAGGTAGGCTTTCCAAGTACTAGGAGCTAAGGCTCCCCTCACCGATCTTAGCAATCTAGGAAGTTCAAATGCCACATCTCTTCCGGGCAAGGAAAACCGATTTCTTCCGCCTCCGGCACAGCCTCCCGGAATCTCCGCCACTGAAAACGAGAAAGAGCGTCAGCCCCAACATTCTCCTTTCCAGGAACATGAATAGCTCTAAAAAAGACATTATGCTTCATACACTCAAAAACGAACATCCTCAGCAATCCAATCACTGGTTTCGAACTAGATGATAGGCGATTGATTGCAAAAACAACCCCCATATTATCGGAATGAAATACCACCTTTCTGTTCTCGAATTCGAAACCCCAAATTTTTAAAGCTACCACTAACGGAAATAATTCCAGAAAAACCAAATTTTTTGTTAGACCTACCACAGCCCAATATTCCGGCCACACACCAGCACACCATTTGTTTCCAAATATGGCTCCAAAACCATGAGCCCCTGAAGCGTCAGTGAATAAATGAAGTTCACTACACAAAATTTTCATAGTCTGAATTAAAGATTTGCCATTAAATTCCTTTAAAAAGGCTTTCCAAACTCTCAAATCTTCTTTCACCTGATAAGATAAACGAATCCGGAAATGGGGAATTTTAACTCCCACAGTGGCTAAAGATAACCTTCTGCAAAAAATCCTACCAACTGGGATGATCTTACATGCAAAATTCAGTTTACCCACTAGGGACTGAATCTCTCTCAACGAAAGCTTCTTTCTCGTGAGAGCTAGGTTAATGGAAGACACAAGATCACTAATCTTGTCCTTAGGAAGTCTGCATTCCATAGAAACAGTGTCAATACAAATTCCCAGGAAATTTATCACATGAGAAGGGCCCTCAGTTTTTCATCAGCAACCGGGATCCCAAAATCCCTAGCTATCAGCATAAAAGAATCCATCAGAAATTGGCATGATTGGGTTCCTTCCGGACCCACAAACAAAAAATCATCCAGATAGTGAGAAACGGATGACAAACCAGAAATTTGCTTTACAACCCATTCTAGAAAACAACTAAATTTCTCAAAATAAGAACATGAAATAGAACAGCCCATTGGTAAGCATAGATCCACAAAATAGGAACCACCCACAAAGCAGCCCAACAGATGATGACAAGATGGATGGACCGGTAACAGCCTAAATGCTGATTCAATGTCCACTTTCGCCAACAAGGCGTTTGGACCCGCCTCCCGAATCAAATCTAAAGCCTTATCAAAGGATGCGTATCTGACTGCAGATAATTCAGGATCAATCCCATCATTCACTGAAAAACCTTTCGGGAAAGACAAATGATGAATCAATCTGAATTGATTCGGCATTTTTTTGGGAACCACTCCTAAGGGAGAGACACGCAAATTCTTAAAAGGAGGGGTCCTAAAGGGACCCGCCATCCTACCCAGAGAAATTTCTTTCTGAATCTTAGCCATCACTACTTCCGGAAAATCCGATGCTGACTTTAAGTTACCTGCAAAAACCGATTCAATCCCCTCAAAAAAGGGGATATAAAACCCAACTGAAAACCCCCCCAATAGAGTGTTCGCATCTGATCTTTTAGCTTTTTTCTTACCGTACAATTCTAACCACGGCGCCATCCTTTCGACTTTCACTGGCGTCCTGGCTTTGAATAGTACTTTCTCCTTTTGAGAGGGATTTACCTTTTTTAAAGCATTTTGCGCTAGAGTGGACTCCTCCACAAAAGGAGCACTCGTGCTTGTATTTACAAGCTGTTCCAAATTTACATGTTCCTTCATTGAATTGGAAGCAAAGCCCTTTTCTGAGGGCCACTGCTGATGATGATGCTGAGGAAGCATTACTTCCTCCTCCCGTAACACGAAAGGACTGAGACCTTAGCGGAGTCATAAGCTCCAACCATATCCCCATGTCCCTATCGTCCCATCTCATTTCAGGACGAACTGCAAGACGTTGACGAAACTGTTCGTCATACTTCCACCACGCAAGACCGCCATATGTGCGACAAGCACTAGCTATTTCATTGAGGTAACAAAATAGGGAAGAGCAAAGCTCAGGGTTCTTTTCACCAACTACACTTGCAAAAATGCAAAAGGCAGTTGACCAATTAGATAAAGTTTTTGGCAATTTTCTAAATTTCTTTTTACGCTCGTCATCTTCTTTTTTAGAAGACTCACTCCTTACATCATCCTTGATGTCAAAAACTTGATCCACCGGAAGCAATGAGAAAATTTCAATAAACTCTCTACGCCAAATCTTTTCTTTTATCTCTAAAGATAAATGAATACCCAAAGGCCCAACCGAACATAAGCAAGGGCGTCTCAAAGCCTGATCAGATACCTTAGGAAGCCCTACCATACTTGCACTACTTAAAATTACCGAGGGTGCCTGCTCAGGAGGACCACCTCCTGAGGGCGCAATTTGCTGAACCCAAACACCAACCGGGCCTGGAGTGCCCTCAGCACTCACCGGACCACAACCTTCCAATCTAGCTATTAAATCTTTCAATCCTTTCAACATCAGCTCACACCTTACCTCAGAAGCATTCCAAGCATTCACATTAACACTTGAACTCTCACCTGCATCATTGGACATTACAGGATTCTCCCTTGTAATGACCGTCTCCCTCCTTGCTTCCTGGCATGTTGATTCACTACCTTTTCTCTGCTTATCTCTTTCATTTTCTCTCCTTCTAACCGGAGTCCTAGACCTTCTGGGTCTCCCTCTTTCCCTTGACTGTTTATCCAATGATCCCCAAAGAGAAGAATCGCCTAATTCTTTGTTTTGTCTGGACGTAATAGGCGAACGGGATCTCTCCCGTCGCCGTGAAACTGAACTCCTGGAACTTTTCTCCTGTCTCTTTCTTTCACTGTGGACTACCTGAGGCTGAGAGGATGCGTATTCCCTGTTAGCTAACCTTCTATCAAAAATACTACCACCCCTATCACTATCATTACTAACCATAGTGTTAACCCTCGCTGAATTACTCGCCCTATTACCTTCAGAATTAACATTACCTGGAACTAAAGCTCTAATTAACTGTGATACAATATCTAAACTGTTTACCTGCTCAGACGCTGCTGGTCCTGGTAAAGCTGATTGCTCTTCCTCCTCCCCGAAATCACTGTACTGTTCATCGATCCATAAAGAGTCTGCTTCCTCCTGTATCTTCGAAGGAAACGTATCACAGCTCCGGCCAGGTGTTATAAACTCAGGATGAATAGAATCTGAAGAAAAGGAAACGTTAACCTGCCTAGAATTAGCCTCCTTATTTACAATCCTACTTGTTCTATCACTAACATTATGTTCCTTTAAAAACATCTCTCTAGCACTATCATCAAAACTGGCATTCTCCCAATTTCTAAAACTCTCTGGCCTAACATCCCTCTCAGCGTTTTCACCTCCCGGACCTGTAAAACAATGCTTTCTTTTTTCCAAAGCCTTTCTACCTGTTGGGGCGGAAGCTCCTACAGTAACTGGCTTGTTCAATGTAGTATTCCTTGAGCTAAACTTGTTTGAAGAGTCTGCATTTGCTGTTCTAGGCTCACTAGCCGTTTTACAATGCCTGCCTACCTGACTGAAATGCTCCTCACAATATTGCTGCTGCATTAGAAAAGGCTCATTAGCCGTAAACTGATCCTGGCCCCTGACTCTTAAAACTTCCTCATATACCATCTGTGCTGTGTTATCCCGGCCTATATTTACCTCAGGCCTAATTGCTGTACAAATTTCTACTTGCCCAATGTTATTTGGGCCTTCTCTGATTAAAGGCCTCAATGCCGTGTTCGTGTCCTGATGCTGTAATAAATGATAGCCCACATGCTGCCCAACATTATCTTTATTAATGATACCCCCAGGCCTAAAGGCCGTACATTTCTCCTGGTTTGTTGCGCACTTTGGGCCTGTAGCCGTTGTCCCCTGATTTGGCGCCAAAATACTTACGTTCGCCGCCTCACAAGATTCTTCCTCACCAGCCGCCATCTCCGCTTCTTCCGACACCTCTTCATCCCAACGGACGAAAACAGCTCCTGAAAAAGAAGAAGAAGTACCTGGTGCAGCTTCTCCCTGGAGAAACCGTGTTGCGTCCGTTCTGCTGGTGTCTCCCGGTCCTGACCGATTTCTTGCAGCTCCTCTCCTTCTCACCGATGACGACCGCTGACCCGCTGCAGCTCTCACCGCTTTTCCTCTACGGCTCCCGGACTCCTGACGTCTTCCGGTCGATGGACTCAGCCTTTCTGGCGGACGGGATCTCCGCGTCGGCCTGGATGGCTCACCGCCCGCCGTGACGACTCCTCCGGTTCCTGAATCCTCTCCGATCGCTAACCGCTTCCGGACCCAGTCTTCGCCCTTCGATGACAACAGCTCCTGGACCGTCGACAGGATCTTCTGCAGCTCCGACATGGTGAGTAGAAAATAACCGCTTCTCTTCGCAGGTCTTCACTCCTGCTCGGCTAACAGACAAGTGAGCGACGGCTCACGTGACCACGCCCCTAATGCCTAGTGTGAGGTCATTAGCCCCTCCTCACATAGGCATTGCTCCGGGGCCTCATTTCAGTGAGAAACCTAAAGTTTGTGAAAATGTTTGTGAAAAAGTGAATGATTTTTTTTATTTGATCGCATTTGGCAGTGAAATGGTGGCATGAAATATACCAAAATGGGCCTAGATCAATACTTTAGAATGTCTTCTAAAAGAAATATATGCATGTCAAGGGATATTCAGGGATTCTGACAGATATCAGTGTTCCAATGTAACTAGCGCTAATTTTGAAAAAAAGTTGTATGGAAATAGCAAAGTGCTACCTGTATTTATTGCCCTATAACGTGCAAAAAAGCAAAGAACATTTAAACATTGTGTATTTCTAAACTCAGGACAAAATTTAGAAACTACTTAGCATGGGTGTTTTTTGGTGGTTGTAGATGTATAACAGATTTTGGGGGTCAAAGTTAGAAAAAGTATGTTTTTCCATTTTTAAGTTTATAAAAAAAAATTATAGTAAATTATAAGATATGATGAGAATACTGGTATCTTTAGAAAGACCATTTAATGGCAAGAAAAGCAGTATATAATATGTGTGGGTACAGTAAATGAGTAAGAGGAAAATTACAGCTAAACACAAACACTGGAAAGATGTAAAAATAGCCTTGGTCCCAAACGGACAGAAAATGGAAAAGTGCTGTGATCATTAAGGGGTTAAACATGTTTTTAGGAGAAATGCAGCAGTGCAGATGTTACTTATTAACATGTATGTGCACTCTTGTTTTTTCTTGTGTCTGCAAAAAAATTAAAAATCCAAGAATCTTGTAATGTAAACTATAAAACTCAATAAAAAATATATATAAATCCAGGAATCATTTAACCTTACATTTGGGACACATGTTGCAATTGATTGGAATGACTTTAAGAGACTGTGGGGGGTAGTTATCAAGCCGTCTACTTTTCTGCCTTCGCCCGCCTAAGCTCGGCTACCTTCGCCGCCGCGGACCTGAAAAAATACGCCTAAGTTATCAAATAAAGCTGTCAAAAAGCCGCGGGGCGATGAGCAGCGGACTGTGAGAGTTATCACTCATCCGATCTCGCTGCTCTTCGGCTGTTTGACAGCTTTCTTGCTAGCCTGTCACTAAGCACTCACACTAAACTACACTGTTCTACCCCCTATACCGGCGCCCCCGGAGCCTCCCGCAACTAAATAAAGTTACTAACCCCTAAACCGCCGCTCCTAGACCCCGCCGCAAGTCTTATAAATGTATTAACCCCTAAACCGCCGCTCCTAGACCCCGCCGCAACTCTGATAAATGTATTAACCCCTAAACCGCCGCTCCCGGACACCGCTGCCACCTACAGTATACCTAGTAACCCCTATCCTGCCCCCCCTATACCGTCGCCCTCTATAATAAAATTATTAACCCCTATCCTGCTGATCCCGCACCTCGCCGCAACTAAATAAATAGTTTAACCCCTAAACCGCCGCTCCCTTAACCCGCCGCAACCTATATTAAACCTTTTAACCCCTATCCTGCCCCCCCTACACCGTCGTCACCTATATTAAATTTATTAACCCCTATCCTGTCCCCCACTACACCGCCGCCACTGTAATAAAATTATTAACCCCTAAACCTAAGTCTAACACTAACCCTAACGCCCCCCTAACTTAAATATTAATTAAATAAATCTAAATAATATTTTTTATTATTAACTAAATTAATCCTATTTAAAACTAAATACTTACCTTTAAAATAAACCCTAATATAGCTACAATGTAATTAATAATTATATTCTAGCTATTTTAGGATTTATTTTTATTTTACAGGCAACTTTCAATTTATTTTAACTAGGTACAATAGCTATTAAATAGTTATTAACTATTTAATAGCTTACCTAGCTAAAATAAACTGAAATTTACCTGTAAAATAAATCCTAACCTAAGTTACAATTACACCTAACACTACACTATACTTTAATAAATTATTCCTATTTAAAACTAAATACTTACCTGTAAAATAAACCCTAATATAACTACAATATAAATAATAATTATATTGTAGCTATCTTAGGATTTATATTTATTTTACAGGTAACTTTGTATTTATTTTAGCTAGTTAGAATAGTTATTAAAGTTATTAACTATTTAATAACTACCTAGCTAAAAGAAATACAAATTTACCTGTAAAATAAATCCTAACCTAAGTTACAATTACACCTAACACTACACTATACTTTAATAAATTATTCCTATTTAAAACTAAATACTTACCTGTAAAATAAACCCTAATATAGCTACAATATAAATAATAATTATATTGTAGCTATCTTAGGATTTATATTTATTTTACAGGTAACTTTGTATTTATTTTAGCTAGTTAGAATAGTTATTAAATAGTTATTAACTATTTAATAACTACCTAGCTAAAAGAAATACAAAATTACCTGTAAAATAAATCCTAACCTAAGTTACAATTAAACCTAATACTACACTATCATTAAATTAATTAAATAAACTACCTACAAATAACTACAATTAAATACAATTACATAAACTAACTAAAGTACAAAAAAATAAAAAAAGCTAATTTACAAAAAATAAAAAAATAAGTTACAAACATTTTAAAAATATTACAACAATTTTAAGCTACTTACACCTAATCTAAGCCCCCTAATAAAATAACAAACCCCCCCAAAATTAAAAAATTCTCTACCCTATTCTAAATTAAATAAAGTTCAAAGCTCTTTTACCTTACCAGCCCTTAAAAGGGCCATTTGTGGGGGCATGCGATGGAACCGAAGTGGACATCCGGAGCGGAAGAAGTTAATCCTCCAAGCGGCGCTGAAGAAATCTTCCATCCGATGAAGTCATCATCCAGGCGGCGCTGAAGAAGTCTTTGATCCGGCCGATGTCATATTCCAAGAGGCGCTGAAGATGTCTTCTATCCGGGCGATGTCATCTTCCAAGCCGGGTCTTGAATCTTCCTCCCGCCGACGCGGAACCTCCTTCTTCACCGACGGACTACGACGAATGAAGGCTCCTTTAAGGGACGTCATCCAAGATGGCGTCCCCTCAATTCCGATTGGCTGATAGGATTCTATCAGCCAATCGGAATTAAGGTAGGAAAAATCTGATTGGCTGATGGAATCAGCCAATCAGATTGAGCTCGCATTCTATTGGCTGTTGGAAGATTTCTTCAGCGCCGCTTGGAGGATTAACTTCTTCCGCTCCGGATGTACACTTCGGTTCCATCGCTGCTCAGCTGAGTGAAGACAAGGTAGGATGATCTTCAGGGGATTAGTGTTAGGTTTTTGTAAGGGGGGTTTGGGTTAGATTAGGGGTATGTGGGTGGTGGGTTTTAATGTTGGGGGGGTTGTATTTTTCTTTTACAGGCAAAAGAGCTGAAATTTTTGGGGCATGCCCCCACAAATGGCCCTTTTAAGGGCTGGTAAGGTAAAAGAGCTTTGAACTTTATTTAATTTAGAATAGGGTAGGGCATTTTTTTTATTTTGGGGGGGTTTGTTATTTTATTAGGGGGCTTAGATTAGGTGTAAGTAGCTTAAAATTGTTGTAATATTTTTAAAATGTTTGTAACTTATTTTTTTTATTTTTTGTAACTTAGCTTTTTTTATTTTTTGTACTTTAGTTAGTTTATGTAATTGTATTTAATTGTAGTTATTTGTAGGTAGTTTATTTAATTAATTTAATGATAGTGTAGTATTAGGTTTAATTGTAACTTAGGTTAGGATTTATTTTACAAGTAATTTTGTATTTCTTTTAGCTAGGTAGTTATTAAATAGTTAATAACTAATAACTATTCTAACTAGCTAAAATAAATACAAAGTTACCTGTAAAATAAATATAAATCCTAAGATAGCTACAATATAATTATTATTTATATTGTAGCTATATTAGGGTTTATTTTACAGGTAAGTATTTAGTTTTAAATAGGAATAATTTATTAAAGTATAGTGTAGTGTTAGGTGTAATTATAACTTAGGTTAGGATTTATTTTACAGGTAAATTTCAGTTTATTTTAGCTAGGTAAGCTATTAAATAGTTAATAACTATTTAATAGCTATTGTACCTAGTTAAAATAAATTGAAAGATGCCTGTAAAATAAAAATAAATCCTAAGATAGCTACTATATAATTATTATTTATATTGTAGCTATATTAGGGTTTATTTTAAAGGTATTTAGTTTTAAATAGGATTAATTTAGTTCATAATAAAAATATTATTTAGATTTATTTAATTAATATTTAAGTTAGGGGGGCGTTAGGGTTAGACTTAGGTTTAGGGGTTAATAATTTGATTACAGTGGCGGCGGTGTAGTGGGGGGCAGGATAGGGGTTAATACATTTATTATAGGTGGCGACGGTGTAGGGGGGGGCAGATTAGGGGTTAATAAATTTATTATAGGTGGCGACGGTGTAGGGGGGCAGGATAGGGGTTAATACATTTAATATAGGTGGCGACGGTGTAGGGGGGGCAGATTATGGGTTAATAAATTTATTATAGGTGGCGACAGAGTAGGGGGGGCAGGATAGGGGTTAATACATTTAATATAGGTTGCGGCGGGTTCAGGGAGCGGCGGTTTAGGGGTTAATACATTTATTATAGTTGCGGTGGGCTCCGGGAGCGGCGGTTTAGGGGTTAATATGTATAGAGTAGCTTGCGGTGGGCTCCGGGAGCGGCGGTTTAGGGGGTAATAACTTTATTTAGTTGCGGCGGTGTAGGGGGGGACAGATTAGTGGTGTTTCGACTCGGGGTACATGTTAGGGTGTTAGGTGTAATCAGAAAATAAAGGGTTTATAGTGTATAAAGCGCTGGACTTAAAACGCTTTTTTGCCTCCCGAAATACTGTCCTCCTCCTGGACAGAGAAAATGTAAATAAAACAGAGAATGGTTTTCGGGGGCGCTCAGTAAGCTCAAAACGTTAGAGATATGGGTATGATCACATTAATAATGGGGACCTTAATAAGGGTGTTCTCAAATAATTATATATATATATAATTATATATATTTGGACTCTTTTCCTTTTTGGTAAAAAATTATTGAAGGATAAATCACTCTTTTTTTATCTTTTATTGAAAAATACACCTTTATGTATTTATTCGTGAATGATCTACAGAAGAGCAAAAAATTCAAATGTATATATATATACTTGGACTCTTTTTCTTTATTGGAAAAAAAAATATTGAAGGATAAATCACTCTTTTTTTATCTTTTATTGAAAAATACACCTTTATGTATTTATTTGTGTTTATTATAAATTTGCATAATGTTTGTTATGTTCTTTATTAGTTTTGAATATATGAAACATTAAATGTGAATTCTAATGTTTATAAATTTTATCTGTACCCAAATAAATATAATGTCACATTGAAACACTTCCGGACTCTCAGTTTAAAGCCTCTATATTTGTGATATGGTTAAACCAGGTACATTTTTTTGACTAGTATATAGTGAAGAGAACTTGAAAATATATGCCAATTTTATAAAAAAAACTTTTACTTATTAAAAAACATTACATAAAAATCATAAAATACAAAATTATACAATTAGCAGATTGTTCCTTTAAAAACAAACAATTAAACTTTCTTCTAAGAAAACCTTTGATATGCGTAGATATTTAAAATAAATTACTAAGCTTATAACTTTATGCAAGTGTTTTCAATATACTTCTGCTTTAAGAAAATGGCTTCTGTGTTTTCTTACTGGACTGATAAGTAAAGGATGGTCTAATGTTACCACCTTTAATTAACCAAAAAATCTTGAGAAAGCCTGCAATTAGGGTGAAACCGGTTGAAGCTGTGTTTGGAGTAATACAAGGTGGTTTGACGCTGTGAAAAAAATCATAGCAGCTAAAGGTTTTTTCCTGAAAGAAAAGGATTGCCGTGAAAAACAAACACCTGAAATCAAAAAGTAAAGACACTTGTTACCCTGCGTACACTCTGTACTAAAGAGCAGGAAGAATAATTTGGTCTAAGGGATAAGAGACTTGCGCAAGTCTGAAAACATCCACCTGGAATAATTCTGACTGTTATCGACAAACATCAACTCCTGAGGGAAGATTACTTGAAGGAAGGGTAAGACTACCTGCATGGCAGGATTACTACAAAGTCTACCAAAGGTACTAATCATATAAAGATCCTTTAAAAAAAACCCTCCCTAAGGCAAGTCCTAAAAGGCAACTTAAGCATTCAGTAGTTGGCCACTACTAAAGTTTATTGTCAAGGAGAAATATGCATTAGGAGAGACTTTTGTGTAATCGTTACATTTGGAGAGACTTTACATTTCTAAAATAACACGCAAAGTTACATATGTCAAAATAAGGGGCATTGCAACAAAATTACCATTTGCTAAAAGAGACTATACAGCTTTCCCTTTAAAAATAATATTTTTTTTGGTTAATTAAAGGTGGTAACATTAGACCATCCTTTACTTATCAGTCCAGTAAGAAAACACAGAAGCCATTTTCTTAAAGCAGAAGTATATTGAAAACACTTGCATAAAGTTATAAGCTTAGTAATTTATTTTAAATATCTACGCATATCAAAGGTTTTCTTAGAAGAAAGTTTAATTGCTTGTTTTTAAAGGAACAATCTGCTAATTGTATAATTTTGTATTTTATGATTTTTATGTAATGTTTTTTAATAAGTAAAAGTTTTTTTATAAAATTGGCATATATTTTCAAGTTCTCTTCACTATATACTAGTCAAAAAAACGTACCTGGTTTAACCATATCACAAATATAGAGGCTTTAAACTGAGAGTCCGGAAGTGTTTCAATGTGACATTATATTTATTTGGGTACAGATAAAATTTATAAACATTAGAATTCACATTTAATGTTTCATATATTCAAAACTAATAAAGAACATAACAACCATTATGCAAATTTATAATAAACACGTATAAATACATAAAGGTGTATTTTTCAATAAAAGATAAAAAAAGAGTGATTTATCCTTCAATATTTTTTGTCCAAATATATATATACATTTGAATTTTTTGCTCTTCTGTAGATCATTCACGAATAAATACATAAAGGTGTATTTTTCAATAAAAGATAAAAAAAGAGTGATTTATCCTTCAATAATTTTTTACCAAAAAGGAAAAGAGTCCAAATATATATAATTATAATTATATATATATATATATATATATATATATATATATATATATATATATATATATATATATATATATATAATTATTTGAGAACACCCTTATTAAGGTCCCCATTATCAGGGTGTTAGGTGTAGACAGATCCCATAGGAATCAATGGGATGTCTGTCAGCAGCGAACTTGTACTTTCGCTATGGTCAGACTCCCATTGATTCCTATGGGATCCGCCGCCTCCAGGGGTGGCGGTTTGAAAACCAGGTACGCTGGGCCGTAAAAGTGCCGAGCGTACCTGCTAGTCATTTGATAACTAGCAAAAGTAGTGAGAATGTGCCGCACTTGTGTGCGGAACATCTGGAGTGACGTAAGAATCGATCTGTGTCGGACTGAGTCCGGCGGATCGAAGCTTACGTCACAAAATTCTACTTTTGCCGGTCTCGAGCCTTTGATAACTAAGGCGAATCAGCCTCGCCACAAATACGCTGCGGAATTCCAGCGTATTTGAGGTTGACGGCTTGATAACTACCCCCCAATGCCTCAGACCACAGTAAATTGCATAACTATCATTTTTCATAATAATAGTTCATTAAATAATTCCTATAGTTCCCTCAAAAAATATTTACTAATGTGTAAAACTACTTCCCTTGCAACCTCCAATTTTATTTGCAGCCTGTAATTCTGTGGTAAATTATGTAGTGGCAGTTTCTTGTATTACGTATTTCATGTTATGTTTACATAATAAATAGGTGCATACAGACAGATAAATATCTGTGAGTATGTGTGAGACTATTCATATGAATATAGGATTAAAGGAACAGTCAAGTCAAAATTAAACAAATTAATTTACTCCTATTATCAATTTTTCTGCTTACATTCCTGCTTTTCAAATAGATATCAAGAGAACAAATAAAAATTGATAATAGGAGAGAATTAGAAAGTTGCTTAAAATTGCATGCTCTATCTGAATCATGAAAGAAATAAAAAATGGGTTTCATATCCCTTTAACCCCTTTATGACCGAGGACGTGCAGGGTACGTCCTCTAAAAAAAGACAGTTAACGACCAAGGACGTACCCTGCACGTCCTCAGTCTGGAAAGCAGCTTAAAGCGATCCTGCTCGCTTCCAGCTGCTTTCTGGTTATTGCAGTGATGCCTCGATATGGAGGCATCCTGCAATAGCCCTGCATGGCCATCCGATGCAGAGAGAGCCACTCTGTGGCCCTCTCTGCACCGGACATCGATGGCCGGTATTGTTGGTGGGAGGCGAGTGGCGGCCATTGATGGGCCCAGTGATGTGGAGGGGGGCAGGATCGTGCGCACGGACGCATGATGGGGAGGGGGCGGGCGCGTGCACAGGGAGGGAGCGGATGGGAATCACTACACTACAGAAAATATGGATCATAATCATAGTGGCTAAAAAATAAATAAAAAATACAACAAAAAATGATAAATCAGGGGGTGTTGGGTTGGGTTGGTCTGTGGGAGGGAAGCTACACTACAGAAAAAAAAAAACTAGGTAAAAAATAAAAAAAAAAAATTTCTGCAAACTGGGTACTGGCAGATAGCTGCCAGTACCCAAGATGGCCCCCAAAATGGCAGAGGGGGGCGGTTAGAGAGATGTTTGGGGGGCTGGATCAGGGAGGTTGGGGGCTAAGGGGGGATCCTACACAGCAGCATATGTAAATATGCTATATTTAAAAAAGAAAAATCAAAGATACCCTTTATTTAAGTACTGGCAGACTTTCTGCCAGTACTTAAGATGGCGTGGACAATTGTGGGGTGGGGGAGGGAAGGGAGCTGTTTGGGAGGGATCAGGGGGTGTGATGTGTCAGATGGGAGGCTGATCTCTACACTAAAGCTAAAATTAACCCTGCAAGCTCCCTACAACCTACCTAATTAACCCCTTCACTGCTAGACATAATTCATGTGTGATGCAAAGCGGCATTTAGCGGTCTTCTAATTACCAAAAAGCAATGCCAAAGCCATATATGTCTGCTATTTCTGAACAAAGGGGATCCCAGAGAACCATTTACAACTATTTGTGCCATAATTGCACAAGCTGTTTGTAAATCATTTCAGTGAGAAAACTAAAGTTTGTGAAAAAGAGAACAATTTTTTTTATTTGATTGCTTTTGGCGGTGAAATGGTGGCATGAACTATACCAAAATGGGCCTAGATCAATACTTTGGGATGTCTACTATACTACACTAAAGCTAAAATTAACCCTACAAGCTCCCTAATTAACCCCTTCACTGCTGGGCATAATACACGTGTGGTGCGCAGCGGCATTTAGCGGCCTTCTAATTACCAAAAAGCAACGACAAAGCCATAAATGTCTGCTATTTCTGAACAAAGGGGATCCCAGAGAAGCATTTACAACCATTTGTGCCATAATTGCACAAGCTGTTTGTAAATAATTTCAGTGAGAAACCTAAAATTGTGAAAATTTAACGTTTTTTTTTAATTTGATCGCATTTGGCAGTGAAATGGTAATGAAATATACCAAAATGCACCTAGATCAATACTTTGGGTTGTCTACTACACTACACTAAAGCTAAAATTAACCTTGCAAGCTCCCTACAAGCTACCTAATTAACCCCTTCACTCCTAGACATAATTCACGTGTGATGCGCAGCGGCATTTAGCGGCCTTCTAATTACCAAAAAGCAACGCCAAAGACCTATATGTCTGCTATTTCTGAACAAAGGGGATCCCAGTGAAGCATTTACAACCATTTGTGCCATAATTGCACAAGCTGTTTGTAAATAATTTCAGTGAGAAACCTAAAGTTTGTGAAAAAGTGAGCAATCTGTTTTATTTGATCGCATTTGGCGGTGAAATGGTGGCATGAAATATACCAAAATGGGCCTAGATCAATACTTGGGATGCCTACTACACTACACTAAAGCTAAAATTAACCCTACAAACTCCCTACAAGCTCCCTAATTAACCCCTTCACTGCTGGGCATAATACACGTGTGGTGGGCAGCGGCATTTAGCGGCCTTCTAATTACCAAAAAGCAACGACAAAGCCATAAATGTCTGCTATTTCTGAACAAAGGGAATCCCAGAGAAGCATTTACAACCATTTGTGCCATAATTGCACAAGCTGTTTGTGAATAATTTCTGTGAGAAACCTAAAATTGTGAAAATGTTAACTTTTTTTTAATTTGATCGCATTTGGCGGGGAAATGGTGGCATGAAATATACCAAAATGGGCCTAGATCAATACTTTGGGTTGTCTACTACACTACACTAAAGCTAAAATTAACCCTAGAAGCTCCCTATATGCTCCCTAATTAACCCCTTTACTGCTGGGCATAATACACGTGTGGTGCGCAGTGGCATTTAGCGGCCTTCTAATTACCAAAAAGCAAAGCCAAAGCCATATATGTCTACTATTTCTGAACAAAGGGGATCCCAAAGAAGCATTTACAACCATTTATGCCATAATTGCACAAGTTGTTTGTAAATATTTTCAGTGAGAAACCTAAAGTTTGTGAAAAAGTGAACAATTTTTTTTATTTTATCGCATTTGGCGGTGAAATGGTAGCATGAAATATACCAAAATGGGCCTAGATCAATACTTTGGGATGTCTTCTAAAAAAAAATATATGCATGTCAAGGGATATTCAGGGATTCCTGAAAGATATCAGTGTTCCAATGTAACTAGTGCTAATTTTGAAAAAAAAAGTGGTTTGGAAATAGCAAAGTTCTACTTGTATTTATGGCCCTATAACTTGGAAAAAAAGCAAAGAACATGTAAACATTGGGTATTTCAAAACTCAGGACAAAATTTAGAAACTATTTAGCATGGGTGTTTTTTAGTGGTTGTAGATGTGTAACAGATTTTGGTGGTCAAAGTTAGAAAAAGTGTGGGGTTTTTTTTCCATTTTTTCCTCACATTTTATAAAATATTTTTATAGTAAATTATAAGATATGATGAAAATAATGGTATCTTTAGAAAGTCCATTTAATGACGAGAAAAACGGTATATAATATGTGTGGGTACAGTAAATGAGTAAGAGGAAAATTACAGCTAAACACAAACACTGCAGAAATGTAAAAATAGCCTTGGTCCCAAACGGACAGAAAATGGAAAAGTGCTGTGGTCATTAAGGGGTTAAAGTGTTGATTATTGGTGATAAGTGGCTTGGCATTAGGCCCAGCATCTTATAGAAAAGCTCTTGTTCATACTTTGTAAACCTTAGGATTTATTTAACAAACCTTTCATTATTAGATGCAAACAGAGGGAGAATAAGTCAATCTAAATTAATTCATCTTATTAAACAAAAAATTCCTTCCATAAGCCTTCATACCAGATAATGTCTTGATGCAATAGGTAAAATGTACGTAAAACATAACAGTGTGTTATATGAGGACCTTAGGGTCCCATCTTATAATGCCTCATGTGTGCCTCAGCTAGGTGCTTAGGTCACAATTACAATATGATATTGGTATTTTTTATTACATAATTTTTAGACTTTGTGTTAACAACACTAGGCAACACTTATTCAGTACATTGTTGTTCTGGTATTCCTTCATTCCAACGACTTTGCTCCTTACTGAATTACTCTGTTATTTTGTGGTATTTACTATGCCATTTGCCTTCTGATGTCTGGCTTTGCCTTGGTCAAGCTATGGCTTAGGTCATAGATTCTTGAAAAAAAAAAACTAAACCAGTCATGGAAGAGATAGGTGACTTCCCTTCTATTGATTTTACTGAACAGATATCTCCATTAAAAAAAAAAGTTTGAAAAATGTTCTTTCAAATATGTCACATATGAACCAGTTGTGTGCTAGACCAAGCCACTGCTCCTGCACAATGCTTGAAATTTTGTCAATGCATCTATCTCAGCTCAGTGAAACTGTATGATTATATTAAAACCAATAACTTATTCAGACATAATACAATCATCTATGTCTTGACTTGTGAGCCAGTAGCAGGGACATAATGCTAACTGTACTTATTCTCTAGAGTCTGCCAACATTTGTTGATGCATTATGATCTTCCTTAAAGGGGCTAAATTCCGTGTGAGCCATTAACAAACTATAATGGAAAAGACTTAAAAGACAATATAGCTAAGCTACATTGGTCAATTTAAACTGACTGGTACATGACAGGTCCAGGCTTTAGGCTGACCTTTCTAGTTAATTTGACATTGTTAATGTCATACTGATATGGATTGACCATACATTATTGGAGACGATTTTATTTTGTATATTCCAGTTATTGCAATATTACAGCTTAGTATTATTATAAGTATTACCTGTCTCTGGTTTAACCACAGCCAATGCAGATTGACATAGGGCTTGCTTTACTTTTATCAGAGGTAATGCCCTTTCACCACTGGGGTACAACTGGTACCAAGTCTTACCCTGAGCTTCCCAGTGTAAACATTTTAATCTTATTTACCATAGCCCTACTCCTTAGTAACATAACCTTTTTAATTATCCTGTCATCCTCAGCCTATAACACCTTGGCAGGTCAAACATAATCCATTGTTTTTGGGTTATTGAAACACATATTGTTTTGCTCTTCTAAAAACTACATCATGTAAACTTGCTGCTGATAAGGCTTTTCTTTAGGTTATTCCTTCTGCCTACTATACCTGTATTCCAGTTTTCAGGAAGAAAGAAGCAAACTATTCCTCCTTAATGAGACTTAGATTTTTCAGATTGAAAATTGACAGAATTTATCCACACTCATAAAAACCAAATTCAAATATAGCTGCAAGCAGCGATAGAGGTGGCCATGCGCATCGATATTGCAATGGCATACAAGCAGCTAACTGACAATATAAAGTTTTATTGAAGTTTTTACAATTCTAACATTAGCAGTTGGAAAGAAAACACATTTTCGAAATTTTTGCGCTTTTCAAGATGGCTGCCCCACCATATGACCAGTACTTTCGTCACGATCAGATGTAACTCTAGGTGACAATATATGGTTATACAGCAAATTTCACAGCTTTAACATAAGCGGTTGGAAAGAAAACACATTTTCGACATTTTCGCGTAAACCAATATGGCTGCCACAGTTTGTGACCAATTCCATCAACATGAACAACTGTGACTCTAGGTCACAATATAAGGTTATACAGCAAGTTTCACAGTTCTAACATAAGCAGTTGCAGAGAAAATAGATTTTCAAAATAATCACATAAAACAAAATGGCTGCCAGATCATATGATATACAGCCTCCATATTATGCATAAAAATTCTCACCATAGATGTCAACAAACATGGCAAAAATAAAGCATTTTTGTTAAACGGTTGTTGTTTTATTATTAATTTAAAAATATCGTTAAACGTTTTTGAATTCAAAATGGCTGCCAAATCACATGACCTATCAACTTCTCTTGAACAAATCTGAATGTTAGTCATAAGATAACTCTGTAAACAAAATTTCAAGTCTGTGCCATAAGCGGTTTCGGAGAAGAAGATTTTTGTAGTTTTTAAAAAACGCGCATACGAAACAAAATGGCCGCCAAGCTATGCATTGTATGGCTTTCAAATTGCACATACTAATGCTCACTATAGACCTCTACAATTTGCAGAAGTTTTATGAAAATTTGCAAAAATTTTATTTCACGAAGGCGACTGCGCAGTGCAAATATTTACAGCAATATTGCCTTTAGGGGTCATGTCTATGTGTACTCATGTGTCTGCTACACTGTAATTTAGTTAAATAGTGTAAACATAATGCATAAAATGCAAATGCACGCAATTAAACAGCGATAAAAAGGCGAATAGCTCATAGCAGCCATGTTGATTATTGAAAATTCGCAGTTTGAACAAACTTGGTAGAGGACCTTGCAAGGAGCACATGAGCAAAATCGCGCTTCATTGCACTCAGCGGTTGCAGAGAAGAAGATGTTTAAAGATTTTCGCACATTTCAAAATGGCAGCTAGATCATGTGACTAAATCACTTCTGTTGAACAAAATTTATTCTAGGTCAGTACAGCAGTACACACAGCAAGTTTCACAGCTGTAACATAAGCGGTTCTGGAGAAGAAGATTTTCAAGCGGTTGTCGAATTTTGTCGCAAAAAGCAATATGGCTGCTAGATCACATGACCTATAAGATTTATGTTGCACAGGATTATGCACAGCATAGATCTCTAGCATTGTGCCAAGTTTCATGAGTTTTTGAGTTATGCTGTTGTTTTTATAAGCAATTGAAAAAGTGGCGGAATAATAAAAAAATAAAAAATAAAAAAAAAATAATAATAATAATAATCCTGACAATAACAATAGGTTGTCCTGCAACTTCGTTGCATGGCCACCTAATAATAATCCTGACAATAACAATAGGTTGTCCTGCAACTTCGTTGCATGGCCACCTAATAATAATAATCCTGACAATAACAATAGGTTGTCCTGCAACTTCGTTGCATGGCCACCTAATAATAATCCTGACAATAACAATAGGTTGTCCTGCAACTTCGTTGCATGGCCACCTAAAAATAAAACTAATATTGCTGCCGCATCATGTGCTGATTCTCTCCTAATGAACAATTATGAATCTAGGTCACAATATAAGATTATACAGCAAATTTCACAGTTCTAACATGAGCGATTTCAGGCGAAAATAGACTTTCGTTATTTTTGCGTAAACCAAGATGGCTGCCTGATCAGAAGTTATACAGCCTCCATATTACGCACAATAGTGCTCACCATAGATGTCAATAAACATGGCAAAAATAAAGCATTTTTGTAAAGCGGTTTTTGTTTTATTATTAATTTAAAAATATCGTTAAGCGTTTTTGAACAATTCAAAATGGCTGCCAAACCACATGACCTATCAACTTCTCTTGAACAAATCTGAATGTTAGTCATAAGCTAACTCTGTAAACAAAATTTCAAGTGTGTGCCTTAAGCGGTTTCGGAGAAGAAGATTTTTATAGTTTTTAAAAATGGCGCATACAAAACAAAATGGCCGCCAAGCTATGCAATGTATGGCTTTCAAATTGCACATACTAATGCTCACTATAGACCTCTACAATTTGCAGAAGTTTCATGAAAATTTGCAAATGTTTTATTTCACGAAGGCGACTGCGCAATGCGAATTTTAACTGCAATATTGTCTTTAAGGGTTATGGCTATGTGTAATCATGTGTCTATTACACTGTAATATTGTTAAATATTGTATAACTAATGTATAAAGTGCAAAATTACGCAATTAAATGGCGATAAAAAGGTTAATGTCTCACAGCAGCCATGTTGATTATGGAAAAATCGCAATTTTAACAAACTTGGTAGAGGACCTTGCAAGGAGAATACGTGCAAAATTGCGCTTTATTGCACTAAGCGGTTTAAGAGAAGAAGATGTTTAAAGATTTTTGCAAAATGCAAGATGGTTGCTACATCATGTGACCAAATCACTTCTGTTGAGCAATGGAAAATCTAGGTCATAGCATCACTAAGCTCAGCAAGTTTCAAAGTTGCAACATAAGCAGTTCAAGAGCTAAAGATTATTAAGCAGTTCTCGAAATTTGTCGCAAAAAACAATATGGCTGCGGAACCTTATGACCTATGAGTTCAATATTGCATGAGATGTAGCATAGCAATAGGCTGTACCAGCATACCTGATTCCAAGAGTTTAGCATAAGTAATTTGTGTTTTGTGAGCAATTGACTCAAAAGAGGAAGTATTGAATTACAAATAATTACGATAAACATAAAACCGATATTGCTGCCACATCATGTGACTGATTCTCTCCTAATGAGCAATTATGAATCTAGGTAACAATATAAGACTGTACAGCAAATTTCACAGTTCTTACATAAGTGGTTGCAGAGAAAATAGACTTTCGAAATTTTCACGTAAACCAAGATGGCTGCCCGATCGTAAGATATACAGCCTCCATATTACGCACCATAGTGCTCACTATAGATGTCAATAAACATGGCAAAAATAAAGCATTTTTGTAAAACGGTTTTTGTTTTATTATTATTTTAAATATATCGTTAAGCAATTTTGAACAATTCAAAATGGCTGCCAAACCACATGACGTATCAACTTCTCTTGAACAAATCTGAATGATTGTCATAAGATAACTCTATAAACAAAATTTCAAGTCTGTCCCATAAGCGGTTTCGGAGAAGAAGATTTTTATAGTTTTTAAAAATGGCGCATACGAAACAAAATGGCCGCCAAGTTATGCAATGTATGGCTTTCAAATTGCACATACTAATGCTCACTATAGACCTCTACAATTTGCAGAGGTTTCATGAAAATTTGCAAATGTTTTATTTCACGAAGGCGATTGCGCAATGCGAATTTTAACTGCAATATTGTCTTTAAGGGCTATGACTATGTGTAATCATGTGTCTATTACACTGTAATATTGTTAAATATTGTAAAACTAATGTATAAAGTGCAAAATTGCGCAATTAAATGGCGATAAAAAGGTTAAAGTCTCACAGCAGCCATGTTGATTATGGAAAAATCGCAATTTTAACAAACTTGGTAGAGGACCTTGCAAGGAGCATATGTGCAAAATTGCGCGTCATTGCACTAAGCGGTTTAGGAGAAGAAGATGTTTGAATTTTTTCGCAAAATGCAAGATGGCTGCCACATCATGTGACCAAGGCACTTCTCTTGAGCAATAGCAATTTCAGGTCATAGTAGCACTAAGCACAGCGAGTTTCAAAGTTGTAACATAAGCAGTTCCAGAGCTAAAGATTTTTAAGCGTTTGTCGAAATTTGTCGCAAAAAGCAATATGGCTGCCAGAGCATGTGACCTAGGAGCTTAATTTTGCATGAGATGTAGCACAGCAATAGGCTGTACCAGCATACCTGATTTTAAGAGCTTTGCAAAAACAGTTAAGCAGTTATGGGCAATTGAATACAAAGCTTGGCGGAATAAAAAGAATAATAATAATAAATATAGCTGCAAGCAGCGATAGAGGTGGCCATGCGCATCGACATTGCAATGACATACAAGCAGCTAAGTCACAATATAAAGCTTTATAGAAGTTTTTACAATTCTAACATTAGCAGTTGGAAAGAAAACACATTTTCGAAATTTTTGCGTTTTTCAAGATGGCTGCCCCACCATATATGATTAATACTTTCATCACGATCAGATGTAACTCTAGGTGACAATATATGGTTATACAGCAAATTTCACAGCTTTAACATAAGCGGTTGGAAAGAAAACACATTTTTCAAAATTTTCTCGTAAACCAATATGGCTGCCACAGCTTGTGACCAATTCCTTCAACATGAATAACTGTGACTCTAGGTCACAATATAAGGTTATATAGCAAGTTTCACAGTTCTAACATAAGCAGTTGCAGAGAAAATAGGTTTTCAAAATATTCGCATAAAACAAAATGGCTGCCAGATCTTATGATATACAGCCTCCATATTATGCACAATAATTGTCACCATAGATCTCAATAAACATGGCAAAAATAAAGGATTTTTGTAAAACGGTTTTTGTTTTATTATTAATTTAAAAATATCGTTAAGCGTTTTTGAACAATTCAAAATGGCTGCCAAACCACATGACATAACTTCTCTTGAACAAATCTGAATGTTAGTCATAAGATAAATCTGTAAACAAAATTTCAAGTCTGTGCCATAAGCGGTTTCGGAGAAGATTTTTGTAGTTTTTAAAAAACGCACATACGAAACAAAATTGCCGCCAAGCTATGCATTGTATGGCTTTCAAATTGCACATACTAATGCTCACTATAGACCTCTACAATTTGCAGAAGTTTTATGAAAATTTGCAAATGTTTTATTTCACGAAGGCGACTGCGCAGTTCAAATTTTTACTGCAATATTGCCTTTAGGGGTCATGACTATGTGTACTCATGTGTCTGCTACACTGTAATATAGTTAAATAGTGTAAACATAATGCATAAAGTGCAAATTTACGCAATTAAACAGCGATAAAAAGGCGAATGGCTCATAGCAGCCATGTTGATTATGGAAAATTCGCAGTTTGAACAAACTTGGTAGAGGACCTTGCAAGGAGCACATGTGCAAAATTGCACTTCATTGCACTTAGCGGTTGCAGAGAAGAAGATGTTTAAAGATTTTCGCACAATTCAAAATGGCAGCTAGGTCATGTGACTAAATCACTTCTCTTGAACAAACTTTATTCTAGGTCAGTACAGCAGTACACACAGCAAGTTTCAAAGCTGTAACATAAGCGGTTCTGGAGAAGAAGATTTTCAAGCGGTTGTCGAAATTTGTCGCAAAAAGCAATATGGCTGCTAGATCACATGACCTATGAGATTTATTTTGCATAGGATTATGCACAACATAGATCTCTAGCACTGTGCCAAGTTTCATGAGTTTTTGAGTTATGCTGTTGTTTTTATAAGCAGTTGAATAAGTGGCGGAATAATAATAATAATAATAATAATAAAAAAAATAATAATAATAATAATAATCCTGACAATAACAATAGGTTGTCCTGCAACTTCGTTGCATGGCCACCTAATAATAAATATAGCTGCAAGCAGCAATAGAGGTGGCCAGCGCATCATTTTTGCAAAGCCATATAAGTAGTTATGTCACAAAATAAAGCTATACAACAACTGTTTACAGTTCTAACATAAGTATTTGGAAAAAAAACGCATTTTCGAAATGTTTGCATTTTTTAAAATGGCTACCACACCATATGACCTATACTTTCAAAATGAATGAATGTTACTCTAGGTGACAATATATGGTTATACAGCAAATTTCACAGCTTTAACATAAGCGGTTGGAAAGAAAACACAGTTTAAATTTTTTTGCGTAAACCAATATGGCTGCCACAGCTTGTGACTAATTCCTTCAACATGAACAACTGTGACTCTAGGTCACAATATAAGACTGTACAGCAAATTTCACAGTTCTTACATAAGCGGTTGCAGAGAAAATAGACTTTCGAAATTTTTGCGTAAACCAAGATGGCTGCCCGATCGTAAGATATACAGCCTCTATATTATGCACAATAGTGCTCACTATAGATGTCAATAAACATGGCAAAAATAAAGCATTTTTGTAAAACAGTTTTTGTTTTATTAATTTAAATATATCGTTAAGCAATTTTGAACAATTCAAAATGGCTGCCAAACAACATGACTTATCAACTTTTCTTGAACAAATCTGAATGTTAGTCATAAGATAACTCTATAAACAAAATTTCAAGTCTGTCCCATAAGCGGTTTTGGAGAAGAAGATTTTTATAGTTTTTAAAAATGGCGCATACGAAACAAAATGGCTGCCAAGCTATGCACTGTATGGCTTTCAAATTGCACATACTAATGCTCACTATAGACCTCTACAATTTGCAGAAGTTTCATGAAAATTTGCAAATGTTTTATTTCACGAAGGCGACTGCGCAATGCGAATTTTAACTGCAATATTGTCTTTAAGGGTTATGACTATGTGTAATCATGTGTCTATTACACTGTAATATTGTTAAATATTGTAAAACTAATGTATAAAGTGCAAAATTACGCAATTAAATGGCGATAAAAAGGTTAATGTCTCACAGCAGCCATGTTGATTATGGAAAAATCTCAATTTTAACAATCTTGTTAGAGGACGTTGCAAGGAGCATACGTGCAAAATTGCGCTTTATTGCACTAAGCGGTTTAAGAGAAGAAGATGTTTAAAGATTTTCGCAAAATGCAAGATGGTTGCTACATCATGTGACCAAGTAACTTCTTTTGAGCAATGGCAAATCTAGGTCATAGCAGCACTAAGCACAGCAAGTTTCAAAGTTGCAACATAAGCAGTTCCAGAGCTAAAGATTATTAAGCAGTTCTCGAAATTTGTCGCAAAAAACAATATGGCTGCGTAACCTTATGACCTATGAGTTCAATATTGCATGAGATGTAGCATAGCAATAGGCTGTACCAGCATACCTGATTTCAAGAGTTTAGCATAAGTAATTTGTGTTTTGTGAGCAATTGACTCAAAAGAGGAAGTATTGAATTACAAATAATTACGATAATCATAAAACCGATATTGCTGCCGCATCATGTGACTGATTCTCTCCTAATGAGCAATTATGAATCTAGGTCACAATATAAGACTGTGCTGCAAATTTCACAGTTCTTACATAAGCGGTTGCAGAGAAAATAGACTTTCGAAATTTTCGCGTAAACCAAGATGGCTGCCCGATCGTAAGATATACAGCCTCCATATTATGCACAATAGTGCTCACTGTAGATGTCAATAAACATGGCAAAAATAAAGCATTTTTGTAAAAAGGTTTTTGTTTTATTATTATTTTAAATATATCGTTAAGCAATTTTGAACAATTCAAAATGGCTGCCAAACCACATGACGTATCAACTTCTCTTGAACAAATCTGAATGTTAGTCCTAAGATAACTCTATAAACAAAATTTCAAGTCTGTCCCATAAGCGGTTTCGGAGAAGAAGATTTTTATAGTTTTTAAAAATGGCGCATACGAATCAAAATGGCCGCCAAGCTATGCAATGTATGGCTTTCAAATTGCACATACTAATGCTCACTATAGACCTCTACAATTTGCAGAAGTTTCATGAAAATTTGCAAATGTTTTATTTCACGAAGGCGACTGCACAATGCGAATTTTAACTGCAATATTGTCTTTAAGGGTTATGACTATGTGTAATCATGTGTCTATTACACTGTAATATTGTTAAATATTGTAAAACTAATGTATAAAGTGCAAAATTACGCAATTAAATGGCGATAAAAAGGTTAATGTCTCACAGCAGCCATGTTGATTATGGAAAAATCACAGTTTGAACAAACTTGGTAGAGGACCTTGCAAGGAGCATATGTGCAAAATTGCGTGTCATTGCACTAAGCGGTTTAAGAGAAGAAGATGTTTGAATATTTTCGCAAAATGCAAGATGGCTGCCACATCATGTGACCAAGGCACTTCTCTTGAGCAATAGCAATTTTAGATCATATTAGCACTAAGCACAGCAAGTTTCAAAGTTGTAACATAAGCAGTTCCAGAGCTAAAGGTTTTTAAGCGGTTGTCGAAATTTGGCGCAAAAAGCAATATGGCTGCCAGAGCATGTGACCTATGAGTTCAATTTTGCATGAGATGTAGCACAGCAATAGGCTGTACCAGCATACCTGATTTTAAGAGCTTTGCAAAAACAGTTAAGCAGTTATGGGCAATTGAATACAAAGCTTGGCGGAATAAAAAGAATAATAATAATAATAATAATAATAAATATAGCTGCAAGCAGCAATAGAGGTGGCCAGCGCATTATTTTTGCAATGCCATATAAGTAGTTATGTCACAAAATAAAGCTATATAACAACGGTTTACAGTTCTAACATAAGCATTTGGGGAAAAAAACACATTTTCGAAATGTTTGCGTTTTTTAAAATGGCTGCCACACCATATGACCTATACTTTCAACAATATATGGTTATACAGAAAATTTCACAGTTTTAACATATGCGGTTGGAAAGAAAACACAGTTTCAAAATTTTTGCGTAAACCAATATGGCTGCCACAGCTTGTGACTAATTCCTTCAACATGAACAACTGTGACTCTAGGTCACAATATAAGACTGTACAGCAAATTTCACAGTTCTTACATAAGCGGTTGCAGAGAAAATAGACTTTCGAAATTTTCGCGTAAACCCGATCGTAAGATATACAGCCTCTATATTATGCACAATAGTGCTCACTATAGATGTCAATAAACATGGCAAAAATAAAGCATTTTTGTAAAACGGTTTTTGTTTTATTATGAATTTAAATATATCGTTAAGCAATTTTGAACAATTCAAAATGGCTGTCAAACCACATGACGTATCAACTTCTCTTGAACAAATCTGAATGTTAGTCATAAGATAACTCTATAAACAAAATTTCAAGTCTGTCCCATAAGCGGTTTCGGAGAAGAAGATTTTTATAGTTTTTAAAAATGGCGCATACGAAACAAACTAGCCGCCAAGCTATGCAATGTATGGCTTTCAAATTGCACATACTAATGCTCACTATAGACCTCTACAATTTGCAGAAGTTTCATGAAAATTTGCAAATGTTTTATTTCACGAAGGCGACTGCGCAATGCGAATTTTAACTGCAATATTGTCTTTAAGGGTTATGACTATGTGTAATCATGTGTCTATTACACTGTAATATTGTTAAATATTGTAAAACTAATGTATAAAGTGCAAAATTACGCAATTAAATGGCGATAGAAAGGTTAATGTCTCACAGCAGTCATGTTGATTATGGAAAAATCGCAAGTTTAACAATGTTGGTAGAGGACCTTGCAACGAGCATACGTGCAAAATTGCGCTTTATTGCACTAAGCAGTTTAAGAGAAGAAGATGTTTAAATATTTTCGCAAAATGGAAGATGGTTGCTACATCATGTGACTAAATCACTTCTGTGGAGCAATGGAAAATCTAGGTCATAGCATCACTAAGCACAGCAAGTTTCAAAGTTGCAACATAAGCAGTTCCAGAGCTAAAGATTATTAAGCAGTTCTCGAAATTTTTTCGCAAAAAACAAAATGGCTGCGTAACCTTATGACCTATGAGTTCAATATTGCATGATATGTAGCATTGCAATAGGCTGTACCAGCATACCTGATTTCAAGAGTTTAGCATAAGTAATTTGTGTTTTGTGAGCAATTGACTCAAAAGAGGAAGTATTGAATTACAAATAATTACGATAAACATAAAACCGATATTGCTGCCGCATCATGTGACTGATTCTCTCCTACTGAGCAATTGTGAATCTAGGTAACAATATAAGACTATACAGCAAATTTCACAGTTCTTACATAAGCGGTTGCAGAGAAAATAGACTTTCGAAATTTTTGCGTAAACCAAGATGGCTGCCCGATCGTAAGATATACAGCCTCCATATTACGCACAATAGTGCTCACTATAGATGTCAATAAACATGGCAAAAATAAAGCATTTTTGTAAAACGGTTTTTGTTTTATTATGAATTTAAATATATCGTTAAGCAATTTTGAACAATTCAAAATGGCTGCCAAACCACATGACGTATCAACTTCTCTTGAACAAATCTGAATGTTAGTCATAAGATAACTCTATAAACAAAATTTCAAGTCTGTCCCATAAGCGGTTTCGGAGAAGAAGATTTTTATAGTTTTTAAAAATGGCGCATACGAAACAAAATGGCCGCCAAGCTATGCAATGTATGGCTTTCAAATTGCACATGCTAATGCTCACTATAGACCTCTACAATTTGCAGAAGTTTCATGAAAATTTGCAAATGTTTTATTTCACGAAGGCGATTGCGCAATGCGAATTTTAACTGCAATATTGTCTTTAAGGGTTATGACTATGTGTAATCATGTGTCTATTACACTGTAATATTGTTAAATATTGTAAAACTAATGTATAAAGTGCAAAATTACGCAATTAAATGGCGATAAAAAGGTTAATGTCTCACAGCAGCCATGTTGATAATGGAAAAATCGCAGTTTGAATAAACTTGGTAGAGGACCTTGCAAGGAGCATATGTGCAAAATTGCGCGTCATTGCACTAAGCGGTTTAGGAGAAGAAGATGTTTGAATATTTTCGCAAAATGCAAGATGGCTGCCACATCATGTGACCTAGGCACTTCTCTTGAGCAATAGCAATTTCAGGTCATAGTAGCACTAAGCAGAGCGAGTTTCAAAGTTGTAACATAAGCAGTTCCAGAGCTAAAGATTTTTAAGCATTTGTCGCAAAAAGCAATATGGCTGCCAGAGCATGTGACCTATGAGTTCAATTTTGCATGAGATGTAGCACAGCAATAGGCTGTACCAGCATACCTGATTTTAAGAGCTTTGCAAAAACAGTTAAGCAGTTATGGGCAATTGAATACAAAGCTTGGCGGAATAAAAAGAATAATAATAATAATCCGAACAATAACAATAGGTTGTCCTGCAACTTTGTTGCTGGCCACCTAATAAATATAGCTGCAAGCAGCAATAGAGGTGGCCAGTGCATTATTTTTGCAATGCCATATAAGTAGTTATGTCAGAAAATAAAGCTATATAACAAATGTTTACAGTTCTAACATAAGCATTTGGAAACAAAAACACATTTTCGAAATGTTTGCATTTTTTAAAATAGCTGCCACACCATATGACCAATACTTTCAACATGAACAAATGTAACTCTAGGTGACAATATATGGTTATACAGCAAATTTCACAGTTTTAACATAAGCGATTGGAAAGAAAACACAGTTTCAAAATTTTTGCGTAAACCAATATGGCTGCCACAGCTTGTGACTAATTCCTTCAACATGAACAACTTTGACTCTAGGTCACAATATAAGACTGTACAGCAAATTTCACAGATCTTACTTAAGTGGTTGCAGAGAAAATAGACTTTTGAAATTTTCGCATAACCCAAGATGGCTGCCCGATCGTAAGATATACAGCCTCTATATTATGCACAATAGTGCTCACTATAGATGTCAATAAACATGGCAAAAATAAAGCATTTTTGTAAAATGGTTTTTGTTTTATTATGAATTTAAATATATCGTTGAGCAATTTTGAACAATTCAAAATGGCTGCCAAACCACATGACGTATCAACTTCTCTTGAACAAATATGAATGCTAGTCATAAGATAACTCTATAAACAAAATTTCAAGTCTGTCCCATAAGCGGTTTCGGAGAAGAAGATTTTTATAGTTTTTAAAAATGGCGCATACGAAACAAAATGGCCGCCAAGCTATGCAATGTATGGCTTTCAAATTGCACATACTAATGCTCACTATAGACCTCTACAATTTGCAGAAGTTTCATGAAAATTTGCAAATGTTTTATATCACGAAGACTGCGCAATGCGAATTTTAACTGCAATATTGTCTTTAAGGGTTATGACTATGTGTAATCATGTGTCTATTACACTGTAATATTGTTAAATATTGTAAAACTAATGTATAAAGTGCAAAATTACGCAATTAAATGGCGATAAAAAGGTTAATGTCTCACAGCAGCCATGTTGATTATGGAAAAATCGCAATTTTAACAATCTTGGTAGAGGACCTTGCAAGGAGCATACGTGCAAAATTGCGCTTTATTGCACTAAGCGGTTTAAGAGAAGAAGATGTTTAAAGATTTTCGCAAAATGCAAGATGGTTGCTACATCATGTGACCAAGTCGCTTCTGTTGAGCAATGGAAAATCTAGGTCATAGCATCACTAAGCTCAGCAAGTTTCAAAGTTGCAACATAAGCAGTTCCAGAGCTAAAGATTATTAAGCAGTTCTCGAAATTTTTCGCAAAAAACAATATGGCTGCGTAACCTTGTGACCTATGAGTTCAATATTGCATGAGATTTAGCATAGCAATAGGCTGTACCAGCATACCTGATTTCAAGAGTTTAGCATAAGTAATTTGTGTTTTGTGAGCAATTGACTCAAAAGAGGAAGTATTGAATTACAAATAATTACGATAAACATAAAACCGATATTGCTGCCGCATCATGTGACTGATTCTCTCCTAATGAGCAATTATGAATCTAGGTAACAATATAAGACTGTACAGCAAATTTCACAGTTCTTACATAAGCGGTTGCAGAGAAAATAGACTTTCAAAATTTTCGCGTAAACCAAGATGGCTGCCCGATCGTAAGATATACAGCCTCCATATTACGCACAATAGTGCTCACTATAGATGTCAATAAACATGGCAAAAATAAAGCATTTTTGTAAAACGGTTTTTGTTTTATTATGAATTTAAAAATATCGTTAAGCAATTTTGAACAATTCAAAATGGCTGCCAAACCACATGACGTATCAACTTCTCTTGAACAAATCTGAATGTTAGTCATAAGATAACTCTATAAACAAAATTTCAAGTCTGTCCCATAAGCGGTTTCGGAGAAGAAGATTTTTATAGTTTTTAAAAATGGCGCATACGAAACAAAATGGCCTCCAAGCTATGCAATGTATGGCTTTCAAATTGCAGATAATAATGCTCACTATAGACCTCTACAATTTGCAGAAGTTTCATGAAAATTTGCAAATGTTTTATTTCACGAAGGCGATTGCGCAATGCGAATTTTAACTGCAATATTGTCTTTAAGGGTTATGACTATGTGTAATCATGTGTCTATTACACTATAATATTGTTAAATATTGTAAAACTAATGTATAAAGTGCAAAATTACGCAATTAAATGGCGATAAAAAGGTTAATGTCACACAGCAGCCATGTTGATTATGGAAAAATCGCAATTTTAACAATCTTGGTAGAGGACCTTGCTAGGAACATACGTGCAAATTTTCGCTTTATTGCACTAAGCGGTTTAAGAGAAGAAGAGGTTTAAAGATTTTCGCAAAATGCAAGATGGTTGCTACATCATGTGACCAAGTCACTTCTGTTGAGCAATGGAAAATCTAGGTGATAGCACCATTATGCACAGCAAGTTTCAAAGTTGCAACATAAGCAGTTCCAGAGCTAAAGATTATTAAGCAGTTCTCGAAATTTGTCGCAAAAAACAATATGGCTGCGTAACCTTATGACCTATCAGTTCAATATTGCATGAGATGTAGCATTAAAATAGGTTGTACCAGCATGCCTGATTTCAAGAGTTTAGCATAAGTAATTTGTGTTTTGTGAGCAATTGACTCAAAAGAGGAAGTATTGAATTGCAAATAATTACGATAAACATAAAACCGATATTGCTGCCGCATCATGTGACTGATTCTCTCCTAATGAGCAATTATGAATCTAGGTAACAATATAAGACTGTACAGCAAATTTCACAATTCTTACATAAGCGGTTGCAGAGAAAATAGACTTTCGAAATTTTCGCGTAAACCAAGATGGCTGCCCGATCGTAAGATATACAGCCTCCATATTAAGCACAATAGTGCTCACTATAGATGTCAATTAACATGGCAAAAATAAAGCATTTTTGTAAAACGGTTTTTGTTTTATTATGAATTTAAATATATCGTTAAGCAATTTTGAACAATTCAAAATGGCTGCCAAACCACATGACGTATCAACTTCTCTTGAACAAATCTGAATGTTAGTCATAAGATAAGTCTATAAACAAAATTTCAAGTCTGTCCCATAAGCGGTTTCGGAGAAGAAGATTTTTATAGTTTTTAAAAATGGCGCATACGAAACAAAATGGCCGCCAAGTTATGCAATGTATGGCTTTCAAATTGCACATACTAATGCTCACTATAGACCTCTAGAATTTGCAGAAGTTTCATGAAAATTTGCAAATGTTTTATTTCACGAAGGCGATTGCGCAATGCGAATTTGAACTGCAATATTGTCTTTAAGGGTTATGACTATGTGTAATCATGTGTCTATTACACTGTAATATTGTTAAATATTGTAAAACTAATGTATAAAGTGCAAAATTACGCAATTAAATGGCGATAAAAAGGTTAATGTCTCACAGCAGCCATGTTGATTATGGAAAAATCGCAGTTTGAACAAACTTGGTAGATGACCTTGCAAGGAGCATATGTGCAAAATTGCGCGTCATTGCACTAAGCGGTTTAGGAGAAGAAGATGTTTGAATATTTTCGCAAAATGCAAGATGGCTGCCACATCATGTGACCAAGGCACTTCTCTTGAGCAATAGCAATTTCAGGTCATAGTAGCACTAAGCACAGCGAGTTTTAAAGTTGTAACATAAGCAGTTCCAGAGCTAAAGATGTTTAAGCGTTTGTCGAAATTTGTCGCAAAAAGCAATATGGCGGCCAGAGCATGTGACCTATGAGTTCAATTTTGCATGAGATGTAGCACAGCAATAGGCTGTACCAGCATACCTGATTTTAAGAGCTTTGCAAAAACAGTTAAGCAGTTATGGGCAATTGAATACAAAGCTTGGCGGAATAAAAAGAATAATAATAATAATAATAATAATAATAATCCGAACAATAACAATAGGTTGTCCTGCAACTTTGTTGCTGGCCACCTAATAATAATCCGAACAATAACAATAGGTTGTCCTGCAACTTTGTTGCTGGCCACCTAATTATTTGAAACATTATCTCTGTAAGAGGACTCACCAGGAGCTCCACGTGTGGCCCCTCCAGTTTCGGCGAACGCAGAGAATGCCTTCTTTCATTTCGGCATTCCACATGGAGGGATGCCAAGACTCCAGTGTTCCTTCAGCTGCAGCAACAGCTCTCTAGGTGCTCTCAGACACGCACTGCCTAGAGTTTGTTGTTATATTGTCCAGTGTTTACATTTATTTAGTTGCTATACTACTATCTATCTATCTATCTATCTATAAATATATAACAGCAATTTAAAATATGGGGAGGCGAAAAGTGAGTTTAAAATCCTCCACTAAATCCAAAATGTAGAGAAAATAACTAATTGTGTAAACCATTTACAAATCTAGACAAGTCAGAAGACTTGCTTTTACCCCAGAAACTCTCTGATTACACTGTTTCCAATGCAGCAAAGGATTCTGGGTGAGATATGCAAATGAGGTTAACAATTACTCACTTTTTTACTTCTAGCCTGCTTTTTAAGGCAGACTTCCCTTTACGCCATAGCATCGCCACATTATACAGCTTCTAAGCTTAGCTAGGGGTAGTACAGTGATTCAGACCAATCCCCATATTTTAAATTGCTGTTGTATTTTCCCCAGAAAACAACTTTATCAAGCAGAGATTCAACCTACTCCCAGCGTATGAGTGGCAATAACCACGAAACAGCTATCCTGTCTGAATCACTGTACTACCCCTAGGTAAGCTTAGAAGCTGTGTAATGTGGCAATGCTATGGCGTAAAGGGAAGTCTGCCTTAAAAAGCAGGTTAGAAGTAAAAAAGTGAGTCATTGTGAACCTGATATGCATCTCACCCAGAATCCTTTGCTGCATTGGAAACAGTGTAATCAGAGAGTTTCTGGGGTAAAAGCAAGTCTTCTGACTTGTCTAGATTTGTAAATGGTTTACACAATGAGTTATTTTCTCTACATTATAAATATATACATATATATAGTCCTGCTTAGCTTTATTAAATCCCCCACTGACATTGGCATATATGTCTCGCTGCAAATAGAAAACAAAATGTATGCTTAACTGATACATTTCTTTCTTTACGGATATTGAGAGTCCACAACGTCATTCAATTACTAGTGGGAATATCACTCCTGGCCAGCAGGAGGAGGCAAAGAGCACCACAGCAAAGCTGTTAAGTGTCACTCCCCTACCCATAATCCCCAGTCATTCGACCGAAGGGAAATGGAAAAAGAATAACACTAAGGTGTACAGGTGCCTGAGGTTTAGTAAAAAAATAACTGTCTTAATAAAGGGTGGGGTCGTGGACTTTCCATGTCCGGAAAGAAAGAAATTTATCAGGTAAGCATGAATTTTGTTTTCTCTCCTAAGATATGGAGAGTCCACAACGTCATTCAATTACTAGTGGGAACCAATACCCAAACTAGAGGACACAGAATGAACAGGGAGGGAGAACAAGACAGGCAGACCTAAAAAGAAGGCACCACCGCTTGAAGAACCTTTCTCTCAAAAGAGGCCTTAGCCGAGGCAAAAGTATCAAATTTGGAAAATTTGGAAAAAGTATGCAGAGAGGACCAAGTTGCAGCCTTGCAAAGCTGTTCCACAGAAGCTTCATCTTTGAAAGCCCAAGAAGAAGAGACAGCCCGAGTGGAATGAGCTGTAATTCTCTCCGGAGACTGATGTCCAGCAGTCTCATAAGCAAAATGAATCATACTTCTCAACCAGAGGGAAAGAGAAGTAGGAGTAGCCTTCTGACCCTTACGCTTTCTTGAGAAACTAACAAACAGGGCAGAAAACTGTCAAAAATCCTTAGTCGCCTGTAGGTAGAATTATAGAGCACGCACAACATCCAAGTTCTGCAACAGATGTTCTTTATGAGAAGAAGGATTGGGACAGAGAGAAGGAACAACAATTTCCTGATTAATATTTCTATCCAAAACCACTTTAGGAAGGAACTCCAATTTAGTACGAAGAACCGCCTTATCTGCATGAAAGATATGGTAAGGCGAATCACACTGCAAAGCTGAGTGTTCCGAAACTCTCCAAGCAGAAGAGATAGCAATAAGAAACAAAACCTTCCAAGATAGCAACTTAATATTTATGGAATGCATTGGCTCAAACTGAGTCTGCTGCAAAACGTTAAGAACAAGTTTAAGGCTCCAAGGAGGAGCAACAGGTTTAAACACAGGCCTGATTATGACCAGGGCCTGATAAAAAGATTGAACATCTGGCACATTCTCCAGACGCTTGTGTAACAAAATAGATCATGCAGAAATCTGACCTTTCAGAAAACTGACTGACAACCCTTTCTCCAGACCTTCCTGGAGAAAAGACAAAATTCTAGGAATCCTGACCCTACTCCAAGAGTAGCCCTTAGATTCCCACCAATAAAGGTATTTACACCATACCTTATGGTAAATTTTTCGAGTAACAGGCTTGCGAGCCTGGATCATGGTCTCAATGACCACCTCAGAAAATCCACGCTTAGACAGAACTAAACGTTCAATCTCCAAGCAGTCATCTTCAAAGAAATGAGATTTGGATGGAGGAATGGACCCTGAGTTAGAAGGTCCTTTCTCAGAGGCAACCTCCAATGCGGCCGAGAAGACATCTTCTCTAGGTCTGCATACCAGATTCTGCAAGACCATGCAGGAGCTATTAGAATTACTGAAGCTCTCTCTTGTTTGATATGAGCAATAACTTGTGGAAGGAGCGCAAACGGAGGAAACAGGTATGCTAGACCGAAATCCCAAGGAACCGCCAGAGCATCTATCAGGGCAACCTAAAGATATCTTGACCTTGAACTGTACCTTGGAAGCTTGGTGTTCTGCCGAGAAGCCATCAGATCCAACTCCAGCACCCCCCATTTGAGGGTTAACCTGGAGAACATCTCCGGATGGAAAGCCCACTCCCCGGGATGAAATGTCTGTCTGCTCAGGAAATCTGCTTTCCAGTTGTCCACTCCAGGAATGTGGATGGCAGATAGAAAACAATTGTGAGCTTCCGCCCACTGAATAATCCGAGCCACCTTCCTCATGGCTAAGGATCTCCGAGTTCCTCCCTGGTGGTTGATGTAAGCCACTTAGGTGATGTTGTCCGACTGAAACCTGATATACCGGGCTAAGGAGAATTAAGGCCAAGCCATCAGAGCATTGTAAATTGCTCTTAACTCCAAGATGTTTATGGGGAGAGCAGACTCCTCCCGAGTCCATAGTCCCTGCGCCTTTAATGAGTCCCAGACTGCTCCCCAGCCTAGCAGCAGGCTGGCGTCCATGATCACAATCATCCAGGAAGGTCTCTGGAAGCATGTGCCCTAAGACAGTCCTGAGAAAGCCACCACGGGAGAGAGTTTCTTGTCGACTGGTCTAGATTTATCCTCTGAGACAGATCCGAATGGTCTCTGTTCCATTGTCTGAGCATGCATAATTGCAGAGCTCTCAAATGGAATCGAGCAACGGGAATGATGTCCATGGAAGCGACCATCAGACCAAGTACCTTCATACATTGAGCCACTGATGGCCGAACAGTAGACTGAAGAGCGAGGCAAGAGGAGAAAATTTTGGATTTTCTGACTTCCATCAGAAAAATCTTCATAGATAGGGGATCTATTATGGTCCCTAAGAAAACCATCCTTGTAGCTGGAATAAGGGAACTCTTTTCCAGATTCACTTTCCAACCGTGGGAACATAGAAAAGACAACACAATCTCTGTATGAAAGTTTGCTTGTTGAAAAGATGGAGCCTGAACCAATATGTCGTCCAGGTATGGCGCCACTGCAATTCCCAGAGACCTGATCACTGCCAAGAGGGCCCCCAGAACCTTTAAGAAAAATCTGGGAGCTGTGGCAAGGCCAAACGGAAGAGCCACAAACTGAAAGTGTTTGTCTAGAAAGGCAAATCTCAGGAATTTGTGATGATCCCTGTGGATGGGAACATGAAGATACATGTCCTTTAGGTCTATGGTCATCATGAACTGACCCTCTTGGACCAAAGGAAGAATGGAATGAATGGTTTCCATTTTGAAGGACGGTACTTTAGGTCTAAAATGGGTCGAAAAGTTCCCTCTTTTTTGGGAACCATGAACAGATTTGAATAGAATCCTAGACCCTGTTCCCTTACTGGAACTGGAACAATCGCTCCCAGGGAGGAAAGGTCCTGAACGCAGTGCAAGAATGCCTCTCTTTTTATATGGTCAGCAGATAATCTTGAGAGGTGGAATCTGCCCCTGGGAGGGAAAGTTGTGAATTCTATTTTGTAACCCTGAGATACTATGTCCACAGCCCAAGGATCTGGGACATCTTGTTTCCACGTGTGACAAAACAGGGAAAGTCGGCCTCCCACATGAGCCGAACCCGGACCGGGGGCCGACCCTTCATGCTAACTCAGCTGAGGGTTTCTTTGATTGCTTCCCCTTATTCCAAGACTGATTAGACTTCCAAGAAGACTTGGACTGCTCTTGCTTGGAAGAGGGAGAGGAAAAATTTTGACCTTTAAAGTTACGAAAGGAATGAAAATTACTTTGACGTCCTTTGAGTCTGTTCTTCTTGTCTTGCAGTAGAAAAGACCCTTTTCCACCAGTAATATCAGAAATTATTTCTACCAGACCAGGTCTGAACAAGGTTTTCCCCTTGTAAGGAAGCACCAGAAGCTTGGACTTAGAGGTAACATCTGCTGACCAAGATTTTAGCCACAATGCCCTGAGGGCTAGGACAGTGAAGCCAGACATCTTGGCTCTCAGTCTAATAACTTGCATGTTAGCATCAGAAATAAAGGAATTGGCTAGTTTGAGAGCCTTAATCCTATCTTGTATCTCCTCCAACGGAGTCTCTACTAAAATTGATTCAGACAAGGTGTCACACCAATAAGATGCTGCAACTTGCTACTGTGGCAATACAAACTGCAGGTTGCCATTAAATACCTTGATGAACATACAGAGATGGCAGAAGCTCTGTTTATTCCAAGAAAATTGTTTGTAACCAGAGGTCACAATTTAAGGTTGGAGGAAAGAAGATTTAATCTCCTGCAACTGAAACATTTTTTTCACTGTAAGAGCAATAAAATTGTGGAACTCATTACCAAAGGAGGTAGTGAATGCCAATACCCTAGATACATTTAAAAATTATTTGGATACATTTCTGTCTATAAACAAAATTCATGGATATGATTGCTAGTATTAAATGGGTCACCTTTTAGTGGGATTATTTAAGCTTAACTGGAGCTTTTTGTATATATTTTAGATTTGTATAGGTTGAACTTGATGGACTTCTGTCTTTTTTCAACCTCATCTACTATGTTACTATGTTACATCTTCTTCAAATAAGCTTCCAGCTTTTTGTCCATGGGATCCTTAAAGGAGCAGCTATCTTCTATAGGGATTGAAGTTCTCTTAGCCAGAGTAGAAATAGCCCCTTCTACTTTAGGCGCCGTGCGCCAAGAATCTTTAATGGAGTCAGCAACACAAAACATCTTTTTAAATACGAGAGAAGGGGAGAAAGGAGTCCATGGTTTCTCCCATTCTTGTGAAATAATCTCCGTCACACGGACTGGGACAGGAAAAACTTCCACAGAGGAAGGAACATCAAAGTATTTATTAAGTTTACTAGACTTCTTAGGGTTGACAACGACAGAGTATCAGAGTCGTCCAAAGTAGCCAATACTTCCTTTAACAGTACACAAAGGTGTTCAAGCTTAAATCTGAAGTTTACTTCTTCAGTATCAGGTGAAGGAATAATACTGTCCGAATCTGAGATTTCACCTTTAGAGGCTACCGGCGTGTCCTCCTCATCAGACTTATGAGGGAGGGCAACCTGCATAGCAGTAGGTGGAACAGAAACCTTACTATCTAAATGTCTAATTTTCCTCTTGGTTTTCCCAGCATAGAAAAAGCAGATAATGCCACAGATACTGCAGAAGATACCTGTGCAGCAAAATGTGATGCCATAGAGGCTTGGGACGTTTGAGTAGAAAGCTGTGGCATTGCCTGAACAGCATCATCCTGAAAGACATTGGGTTCAGAGGGCAACAATTTATCTTTAAATTGAAGTGTTCTAGCTAAGCATGCAGCACAGAATTGCATAAGAATTTTTAATAACCCAATTTGGCTGCCAGAAGTCTCTAAAATGATCGTATAGTAGATCGACACTGAAGAGACTGAAATTCAATAACGCCACTCCGCGAATATCCGACAGCAGAGAGAAGTCATATGACCGGCAGAGAGAGGAAACTACGCAGAAAGTAAAAGGCATGCATTTCCCTCTGCCTACAACATAAGATGCAAGTAGCTGCAGCTGGTTTCAAACTCAGTAGCAGTTTGTCAGTTAGCCTGTTTGAGCTAAGCAAGCAAAGAAAACCAACTGCCAAATTTTAAGTTTATACATAAATCGCTGTATAAAACGTAAGCCACACACATACTAATAAAGAATTTCAACAAAAGAGGAAAAACGTCCCAATAAAGGGAAGATTAACCCCTAGGGGTATATTTCTTAATGTGCGAGTGGACACGATGTAGCGTATCATGTCCGCCGCACATCGATAAATGCAGACAGCATACGCTGTCGGCATTTATCATTGCACCAGCAGTTCTTGTGAACTGCTTGTGCAATGCCGCACCCTGCAGATTCACGGCCAATCAGCCACTAGCAGGGGTGTCAATCAACCAGATTGTATTCGATCAGGTTGATTTCTGTCTGCCGCGTCGGAGCAGGCGGACAAGTTATGGAGCAGCGGTCTTTCCTGTATAAAGGATTTTAAAAATGTCCCCATCTACTGCATATGACATATTCTTCTGAAGTGCAAGTCTCCAAGATAAAAGCATTTACCTGCAGTATAGCTGTCTGGCAGGAAGACAGCTCAAAAGGCGTGAAAGGACACATACTCCTTACAGAGACCTGTAGAAAAACAAAGAACAGAGTAACCAACTCTGGTTTTCTGTACCATGGGCAGCAATGTGTTAGGAAACAAAGCAAGGACTACCTCACAACTTCCTAACTGCTTAAAAGCCATCACTACTCTACTGAAGAGATTAATGTGGACTCAGCTAAACCCAAATCCTTGCTTGCAGGGAAAAGTACCCAAAAAAGGAATTCATTTCTTCAGACACCAAACTTTACCTCCTCCATTGACAGAGGCAAAGAAAATGACTGGGGATTATGGGTAGGGGAGTGACGCTTAACAGCTTTGCTGTGCTCCTCTTTGCCTCCTCCTGCTGGCCAGGAGTGATATTCCCACTAGTAATTGAATTACCTCATGGACTCTCCATATCTTAGGAAAGAAAACAAGGTTCCATATATCTGCTACATTGAGCTAGTCTGATGATGTTCAATATATCCTCCTCTAAATGTTTATATACTCTGAGAGTTTCCTTATATAATTTTGCACTATTTAAGCCTATTTCATATACTGCAAGCTACTATTCTATGTGTTTATAGAGTTCCTAATGTAAACTAATTTATTTCATCAGAGGTCCAAGAGTGACCATATATATCATATAGTTCCTCCCCTGTGCCATATGTCCTCTTCAGGGTCCAAGAATGACCATATGTAACATATGAGGTATATATATTTTATATATGTCTATTGACATTAAAGATGTTAGATACTCTAGCTTGCTAAATATCTTGTAATTGTGTTTACTATTATGTTAGTGCAACTTAGGTTAACACGCAAGAGCCACCTCTGTTCATTTACAGTTTAATAGTGTATCTACTAATCCCTTTAAAAAAAGAGGTTCCTAAACTATATGCACACAGCAAATGTCTGTACACGTTACTTTACTTGTATTTATACGCTGGTCGATAACAACTTCTCAATGTGTACTCATTTTTCACTTCAGATTGCCTATACCATGTTTTGTTTCTATTATTGTTGTGAATGGACATCCTATATAATAAAAGGCCAGAGAGAGAAAGAGAACAAAAGAGAGGGGAGAGAGAAAGAGAACAAAAGAGGGGGGAGAGAGAGACCAAAAGAGAGGGGGGGAGAGAGAGCAAAAGAGAGGAGGGAGAGGGAGAGAGAGAGAGATCAAAAGAGAGGAGGCAGAGAGAGAGATCAAAAGAGAGGAGGGAGAGAGAGATCAAAAGAGAGGGGGAGAGAGAGAGGAAAAGAGATAGGAGTGAGAGGTTAAAAGAGGGGAGAGAGAGCAAAAGAGGGGGGAGAGATAGAGCAAAAGAGAGGGGGGAGAGAGAGAGAGAGAGCAAAAGAGAGGGGAGAGAGAGAGAGAGAGAGAGAGAGAGAGAGAGAGAGAGAGAGCAAAAGAGAGGGGGAGAGAGAGAGCAAAAGAGAGGGGGGGAGAGATAGAGCAAAAGAGAGGAGGGAGAGAGAGAGCAAAAGATGGGGGAAAGAGAGAGCAAAAGAGAGGGAGAGCAAAAGAGAGGGGGGAAATAGAGAAAGAGAGCAAAAGAGAGGGTGGAGAGAGAAAGAGAGCAAAAGAGAGGGTGGAGAGAGAAAGAGAGCAAAAGAGAGGGTGGAGAGAGAAAGAGAGCAAAAGAGAGGGTGGAGAGAGAAAGAGAGCAAAAGAGAGGGTGGAGAGAGAAAGAGAGCAAAAGAGAGGGTGGAGAGAGAAAGAGAGCAAAAGAGAGGGGGATAGAGAGAGCAAAAGAGTTAGGGGAGAGAGAGCAAAAGAGGGGTGAGAGATCAAAAGAAAGGAGAGAGAGCAAAAGAGGGGGGAGAGACGGAGCAAAAGAGGGGAGAGAGAGCAAAAGAGAGGGGGAGAGAGAGAGAGCAAAAGAGAGGGAGGGAGAGAAAAAGAGAGGGAGAAGAGAGAGCAAAAGAGGGAGAGAGAGAGCAAAAGAGAGGGAGAGAGAGCAAAAAAAGGGGGAGAGAGAGAGCAAAAGAAAGGGGGAGAGAGAGCAAAAGAAAGGGGGAGAGAGAGCAAAAGAGAGGAGGGAGAGAGAGCAAAAGAAAGGGGGAGAGAGAGCAAAAGAGAGGAGGGAGAGAGAGAGCAAAAGAGAGGGGAGAGAGAAAGAGCAACAGAGAGGGAGAGAGAGAGAGCAAAGGAGAGGGGGATAGAGAGAGCAAAAGAGAAAGGAGAGAGAGAGAGAGCAAAAGAGAGGGGGAGAGAGAGCAAAAGAGAGGGGGAGAGAGAGCAAAAGAGAGGGGGAGAGAGAGAAAAAGAGAGGGGGAAGAGAGAGCAAAAGAGAGGGAGAGCAAGAGAGCAAAAGAGAGTGAAAGAGAGCAAAAGAGAGTGAAAGAGAGAAAAAGAGGGGGGGAGAGAGAGCAAAAGAGGGAGAGAGAGAGAGCAAAAAAGAGGGGAGAGAGAGCAAAAAAGAGGGGAGAGAGAGCAAAAGAGAAGGGGGGAGAGAGAGCAGAGAGCAAAAGAGAGGGGGAGAGAGAAAGAGAGGAGAAAGAGAGAAAGAGAGGGGGCAGAGAGGGAGCAAAAGAGGGGGAGAGAGAGCGCAAAAGAGAGGGGGGAGAGAGAGTGCAAAAAAGAGGGGGGCGAGAGAGAGAGCAAGGGGCGGTACTTAAAAAAATTCTCCCGTGTACACGCCTTTAGGACTAGTATGTTATATTTTGTCAAAACTAAAAATCTCAATAAAAGATTATTAAACAAAATAAAATACATATACAGTTTGCCAGTCACTGAGACCTCTGCACTTGCACCACCACTGGCCCTAATAATAAAATTGACAGTGGCCTGGAGCAATTGCTGTGTGCTTGCAAAATCCTAGGGGGGTGGTAAGCGCCCCCCCCTCGGAAGCTCATGTTGTTCTATTATATTGTTGTTTACAAATAACTTTTTTATATCTGCAAACACATTTAGATCTAGAGCAGCTATGTACTTGCATGGACCTACCTGAACACATTTGGTGAACCAATGACAAGAGGCATATGGGCAACCAACCACCAGCTAGCTACTAGTAGTGCATTGTTTTCCAACATTCATCTATTGGGACTATTTAATATTGTATCCTCATACTGAATTGTAATTTAAACACTTTATTGTTTTTGGACAATCTACGATTTTTTTTCACAGATGATTTATACTTGACATTTTATTTTAATTCAAGCACATTGTTGTTCTTTGGACTATTTATGATTTTTATTTACAGATGATTTACATAAGACGCTTTATATTTTCACAATATTATTGTATCGTTGTTAGGACGATTAGTATCTTATTTCACTACTAACATTTTTTATCATTATTTTTTATTTTCATTTTGTTATCTTATTTCATTTTCATTTTACATCAATTGCTATTTTACACTTAATAGTGTATTGCCAGTGTGCCCCCTTTAGAATTTCTGCATTAGATTTCCACTTAAAAATTGTTACTCCTGAGCCTACCTATGTATGCTTGTCAACAAAGGAAGTAAATTTGATAGTAAAAGTCTTTTAAAATTGCATGTTTTGAACATAAAAGTAAAATTTTAAGTTTTATGTCCCTTACAACTTGTTCTCAGCCTGGGTGCTCCTGAGGCACTGGTCTGTTACTGTGAGGGTTAGGGTGGGTGGAACTCGATATGCAGCAATAGATGTACAGGAAACCAAAAGTCTTTTAAAAAGTTTTAATAAAGCAAGAGAAACAAAAACTAAGGGTAAAACAAGACAGAGTCCAGGAATAGGCCAAAGGTCAGGTACCGTGAGATCAGTCCAGCAACTTGGTACCAAGGGGGAAAGCAGGAGCAATATACAGCAGGTATAGGTGGATAGGCTGGCACAGGACACCAGATAGATGCAGCAGTAACAACAGGATTCATGTAAGCTGCCACTGGTATAGTAAGCACAGGAGACTCAGCATCAGGATACAGGAGACTCAGCAGCACAATACAGGATACTCAGCAGGCACAGGATATTCAGCTGGTTCTGTTGGTTGAGGCTGTCACTATAAATCAGGTGGGTGTATTTGGTACAGCAGGATTCAGGTAAGCTGCCATTGGTACAGCAGGAGACTCAGTAGGCACAGTATCCCCAGCGGGTAATCTTGTTGAGACAGTCATGGGATACCAGGTGAGTGCAGAAGGTACAGCAGGATACAAATAAGTGGCCACTGCTACAGAAGGATACAGGAGACTCAGTAGGATGTCACAGGATCCTAGATGAGTAGAGCAGGAACCGGGGGATACAGGTAAGATGCCACTGGTACAGGAGATTCAGTAGGCTGTCACGGTATAGTAGGTGAGTGCAGCAGGTGAACCAGGATACCCAGTGGTTACTATTGGTGAGATAGTCACAGGGGATATCAGGTGAGTGCAGCAGGTACAGTGGGATACAGGAGACTAAGCAGGATGTCACTGGATACTAGGATAAGTGAGAAAAGGAACAGAAGGGCATGTAAGCATGAGGTAAGCTCCTAAATAACTCAGCCCAGAGTGATGGGCTGAGTAAATTTATATAAGAATTCCTACACCTGTGGCCACATAGGTAGGAGTTCTTGTAATTAGTTTTTGCCCGTTTAAATTAGAGCAGCGTGTGGCACAGTGTGCCTAGGGAAAGCAGCAGCTGAAGACAGACCTCAGCGTTTCTCTACATGGAAGTAGAAGTCCATTGTGTGATTAGGTAAGTTTCTGGAAGTTAGTGGCTGCTATAAAGTGGAACTGAAGAACCCTGAGCTTAGAGCAGGGCTGCCCACACTATGCCCACAGGCCATACCTGATCTGCTAAAAAAAAAAATCTTCTCAGTGGTGCTGAGGACCACATAGACATTAAGGAATATATTGTGTATTTGTACCACACTTAGTGAATGTATCTGTATGTAGTACTGAGGTTTACAGATAGCAGCTTGCTATGTAGTTGACTAAAATAATGATTATAATCTAATTTTATATTGAGGAATTTTCTCTAGCATAAGTATAATGTAATGTGTCTTAATCACACCATTAGTAACTGACCCTAGCACCACTAGCATAGCTCCCAGAAACTTTGTGAAGGTTCTTGGAGCTGTATCCAACTTGAAAGGTAGAGCCACAAACTGGAAACGTGTAAGATGGTCCAAATCATCTCCATCTTAAACATAGTTACCTCTTACATCTGTAAGTTCCCTCCTTATTCAAAAATATGAACAGATTTGATTTAAACCCTTGGCTTCTTTCCAACTCTGGAACAGGAATGATCACTCCCAAATTATGCAGGTCTTGTTAACATTGGAAAAAGGCTAGTGCCTTTGACTGAAGTTTAGTTAGATGTGGCAGGAAAAACCTTTCCCAAGGAGGCCTGGACCAAATCCCTATTCTGTATCCATGAGAAACAATGTTGAGTACCCAGGGATCCTGGACATATTGGGACCAAGCTGACTAAAAAAAGGCTCTATATGCCTCCTACCAGAGCTAAGCCTGGTTTAGGGGTCGCACCTTCATTCAGATTTTGATACAGAACAAAGTGCTTGGATTTGTTCCACGTAATGTCTGGCTTCTAATGAGGATTGAAAGCCTCAGCTTACTTGCCAGATGAGGAAGAATACTGGACCGGTGAAAAGAAAGAAAACAATAAGCAAATCTAGTTTTTTTTCTGTGGACATTTTTTCCTGAGATAAAAAAGCACCCTTAGCACCAGACACAGTGTCAATAATTGCATCCAAGCTAGGACTGAATAAAATGTATCCTTGAAAAGGGAGATATACAAGTCTGCCCATTGACACCATGTCTATTGACCAAGATTTGAGCCACAAAGATCTTGTGAAAACCACCAAAGGCACAATCTTTCCTTTATTGTGAATGATCTAAAAAATTGTCATAGATAAAGGAATTAACAACCTTGATCATTTTAAGACAATCTTGAATTTCTTCTAGGGAGAGGTTTCTAAAGAGAAAGCATCTCTGATAAGGTGTCACACCACAAAGTGATAGCACTCGCTAAATAGGGCACACTGATTGCTGACCTGAATAAAAAAAACTGCTTGATGAAAAGCTTTCCTATGAAAAGCCTCTAGCTTTCTATCGATGGAGTCATTAAAAGAGGTACTATTCTCTAATGGGGTAGTAGAACTTTTAGCAAGCATAGCAATAGCTCCATTCACTTTGGGAATAGATTCCCAAAATTCCAGATTTGAGTGAGGAATTGGAAACATCTTTTTGAACTCAGAAAAAAAATCCAAAATTTTAGGAGGCTTAAATAACAAATCTAGTTGTTGAACCGATCTTTTTTCTGTAGAAAGAGGTTCTTGGAACTCCCAGAGTAAGAAAACTTCTTGCAGGAAAGTGTGTAGATAATCCAACTTAAATATGCGCTCTCAGATTTCAGGTCCAACAAAGGAGCCTGACTATCTAACTGTATCTCACCTTATAAAGTATTTGAATCTTACACATCACAATCCTTAAGCAGGATTACTGATGTGCTACTTCTGTGAGATATACCAGATGAACTGAAACCAGCTGAAGTATCACCCTCTGCGACAAAACGCTTATGTTTGCTCTGGGGAAGCATTGATGCCAAAACGTCACAAATAGCGGAGTGCAAATATTCCTTAAAATCAGGAGAAGCTTCTAGGTAACCTCCCTGGGACCTACCCTACATTATAATGGCCAGCACACCTATAACATAAACAATTTCCAAAGGCAACAACTGACCTCCACACAAAGAATGTAAATAGATAATACCCAGGACTGACTCTAAGTTATAAAGTGCCCTAAACCTGTCAGAGGAAAAAAAACTATGTGTGTATTGTCCTCAGTCTAGGTGTAAAATTAACAATATACATACCAATTGCCTGTAGGCTATGTGAATGCCCCTTTTCACCTACCTGTTAGAACTCGCTCCAGCCTTTCTTAAAGGGACAGTTCACCCAAAAAATGTCTCCCCTTTAAATTGTTCCCAATGATCCATTTTACCTGCTGGAGTGTATTAAATTGTTTATAAGTAGCTCCTTTACACCGATTTCAGCATATAAAATAGCTGATTTAGCCTGTGGTATCACAACCTATACTAAAAATGTTGATACTGGAGTATACGCTATTGACAGACTATGTAAACACAGCCAGCAGAAGAAATTACACTCTCAGTGGGTTGCAGGATAGTTTAAGTAATAAAATGTTAATTTTCCATTGTTCTTTCTAAGTATTGAGTTTGCTTTACAAACAGATATAAGATAAGGAAGCAAGTATGTGTGAATAAAAGTGATAACATAAAGAGATCTGATATTAGCTGGAAGCTCAACCCATTGTAATAGGCTGTGGTTTAAAAGCACAAAACCAGCTAATTCATATACATAAATAAACCTGAAAATGCAAACTCTCAAACATTTTATACTCTGCAGCTGGTATAACAAGTCATTGAAAATACATTAATTGAAAAACAATTTTACGGTGTACTGTCCCTTTAACCAGCTGCAGTAAACCTGCGTCCAGCACAATAGCCCATCCTGGTTAGATCTAAAGCAGGAGTACATTGAGAGGCCAACAGGAGGAGGCTGAAGGATAATTCCCAGCAGCACCAGCCAAGCCAGTGACAAACTCCCAAGGGAGAATTACTATCACTGCCAGTTTACTCCTGTACATCCCATTTTCCTATTCCTCTCTGAAGGGGATAATGTGTCTCACATAGATCTGGGAACCCCTGAAGAGCACTTCAGTTTTTACCTTTTCCTATGGAGGCAAATAAAATGGAGGTGTACTAAGTGGGAAGGATTAAAGGCTCCTGGTATGTTTGGTATGTTTTGCCTCCTCCAAATGGACTGGAGTTTAATTCCACATGTGATAGCTCATGGGTTCTCACCACCTTATGAAAGAAAAAGTGATTAACCAAAAATATATAGTAAATAAAAGAACTTACCTCTTCCTCCATGCCAAGGGTTTGATGGACAGTTCTATTTAAAGCATCTTGGAAAGCTCAAGACCTGTTTAAAAAAATATAACAACAAAAAAACATACAAAGTTAGTTTAGAAAAATATAAAACATATCTTAATGCTTTTATAAAAAACAAACTAAAAAAAACCACACAAATAAAACTGTTTATCCCAAAAAAAAGATGGTAAATAAAATAGTTTACCTCTTTATGCATTCTCCGACGGTTTCAAGAACAGTTCTATTTAAAACTTCTTGGGAAGCTCGAGACCTGTTTAAAAAAAAAAAAAACAGTTGGTTAACAAAAATATAAAACATATCTAAATACTTTTATAAAAAAACACACATTTAAAAATGGTTTAACCAAAATGAGATGGTGAAACAAATAACTTACCACTTCCTCCATTCTAAGGGTTTCATGAACAGTTCTATCTTAAACTTCTTGGGAAGCTTGAGACCTGTTTATAAAATATAAAAAAAAACATACAAAGTTAGTTTAGCTTAATATAAATCATATCTAAATACTTTAAAAAAAAAACACAAATGTAAAGACGGTTTAACCCAAAAGGGATGGCAAATAAAATAACTTACCTCTTCCTCCATTCCAAGGGTTTGATGAACAGTTCTATCTTAAACTTCTTGGGAAGCTTGAGACCTGTTTAAAAATAATTTAAAAAAAACATACAAAGTTAGGTTAGCTAAATATAAAACATATCTAGATGCTTTTTTATCAAAAAACAGTTTAACCAAAAAAAGATGGTGAAACAAATAACTTACCTCTTCCTCCATTTCAAGGGTTTTAAGAACAGTTCTATTTTAACTTCTTGGGAAGCTCGAGACCTGTTTAAAAATAATAAAACAAACAAAGATATAATATATATATATATATATATATATATATATATATATATATATATATATATATATATATATATATATATATATATATATATATATATATATATATATATATATATAGTCCAGAGATATCTGCACTCACGCTCCAAAAAGACATCAACCTTGGTGCCAAATCAAACAAATTACATATATTAGACAAAGAGGGACTGCACTCACTGTATTTGTTCAGTATCAAAATCAAAAGATTTTATTGCATCCAGGTGATGTTTCAGGGTCAATAACAACTTGGTCTGAGGAAGGGGTTATTGACCCTGAAACGTCACCTGTATGCAATAAAATATTTTGATTTTGATACTGAACAAATCCAGTGAGTGCAGTCCCTGTAGAGGTTTAGACAACTCTCCTAAAGGCTTTTATTAAAAAACACAAATTTAAAAAGGTTTTAATCTAAAATAGGTGGTAAATAAAATAACTTACCTCCTTCCTCCATTGGGAGGGTTTGATGAACAGTTCTAATTAAAACTTCTTGGTAAATTTGAGTAAAGAGACCTGTTTAAAGAATATTAAAACATGCAAAGTTATTTTACAAAAATGTAAAACATAAAAAAGAGGGTGAAGTATATTGCTTCATAATTAGTGCCCTCTCTGGATCAATACAGCTTTATACCAAGCCAATAAATTTGTATTAAACAGGACTCAGATTTGTACAATTTTGATTCCAAAAGAGAAGCTTAAATCCAAAAAGTTTCTTTCATGATTCAGAGAGAAAATATAATTTTAAACAACATTCCAATTTACTTCTATTATCTAATTTGCTTAATTCTTTTGATATACTTTCCTGAAAAACATATCTAGATATGCTCAGTGGCTGCTGATTGGTGGCTGCACAAAGATGCCTTGTGTGATTGGCTCGCCCATGTGCATTGCTATTTCTTTAGTAAAGGATATCTAAAGAATGAAGCAAATTAGATAATAAAAGTAAATTGGAATGTTGTTTTAAACTGTATTCTCTATCTGGATTATGAAAGAAAAATTTTGGGTTTAATGTCCCTTTAATAAAAAATAAAAAAAAACAATAATCTCCTAATGTTTGAAAATAATAATGCTATTTTTTTAACATCTCTTTACCAAGTTAAAAAAAAATACACTGTTTTTAATATAGGATAATATATGGGGGTAACTTAAAAAATAAGGTAACAAAATGATATAAATAGAAATATTTAAAAATGCTAATAAAAAGACACAGTACAGTACAGTCTACATTACAAATTAAAGGGCCAGTCAACGTTCAAATTAATGTCACATAATTCTGAATATGTGCAAAATTATGTAACATTAACCTAGTGACACATGCAAAAAAAGGGGGTTTGAAGATTTAACCCCCTAAAACCGCGCAATTAGTCATCTTCTTTAAATTCATGTAGCATGCTCCTACACTGGGTAAAGCTTTCGGCTGCTTTACCGAGCGCATGCGTACGCTACATGTAGTTCAACAGCATGACCTGGTGCACTGTGATTAGACAGTGTGCCTTCCTCGCCAGCCTCTACTGCTCTTCAGTGGCAAGATTACATATCAGGCGCAGGCTTCAGCATAACTGCTGGAACCCGCGTCACCCGTAATTTCCCTTTGCATATCGGGTAATGACATAAACGGCGCCGGCAGTTCATATACTTTCCCGTAAGTTGGATAAACTGGCGATGTCCAGAAATGTGTGTAAATAGACATTTCTAGAGTTGCCAGTGACTTACACTATTTACCCCTAAACCACCAACCCCCCCACATCGCATTAAACCTAATTAACCTATTAACTCCTAAACTGCCAACCCCCCACAATTCAAATAACTAATTTAATTACTAAGCCCCCTAACCTAACACCCCCTAAATTAACATATCTGGAGTCTACAGTGACTTACGGCAGTTTAGAAACTGCCGGCGTAATAAAAACACAAAAAAATCCCAAAGTCTAACCCGCCTCCCAAAAATAAACCCAACACGTAAAAAGCTCTATCTACCATCACCGTACATCGCAAATAAAAATAAATGTATTAGCCTTTAAATCACCACCCCACACAACGCAATATACCTTAATAAACTATCAAACCCTAATCCGCCATCCCCCCACATCACAATCTGCCTAATAAATATATTAACCCCTAAAATGCCAACCTCCCACAACACAATAAACCTAATTACGCCATTCATCCACATCCCAATCTACCTAATAAATGTATTAACCTCTAATTGGCCGACCCCCCACATCACAAAGTATCTAATTAACCTATTAGCCCCTAAACCACCATTCCCCCACAACGCAATAAACCTAATTACACTATTAACCCCTAAACCACCAATCCCCCCATCGCATTAAACCTAAGTAACCTATTAACTCCTAAACTGCCAACCCCCCACAATGCAAATAACTAATTTAATTACTAAGCCCCCTAACCTAATACCCCCTAAATTAACCCCAATTACATAAAATAAAAAAATACTGTTAAATTAATTAAAATAAAAAACCTAACATTACTTAAAAGAAACCTGATTAAATTAAATTATTATTATTATTATTCTTTATTTATAAAGCTCCAACAGACTCCGCAGCACTGCCCATGGGTACAAGGATAAAAGTTTGACAAAGGCTGAAGTAATTTCAGCGGAAACACGTTGCGGATCTCCTAGTGTGCATCAAGAGGAAGAAAAGAAAGGATCAGCTGTAGAGCCGGCACCCCACAGCTCAAACCAGACACTCCCATAATACTAAGCTAATCAGTGCCCTAACCGGTATAGGTGATAACTGAGCAAGAGACAGAAGTGTTTGTAGCTGGGGTTTACAGCGCGGCTTCAAGATCAGCAAAAACAGTTACACTGCTTGTCTTATTTTGGAGGCATTTTCTTCTAAAAGGTGACATCGGACAAAGAAGACAGCTCATTCTATTCTAAGAGCTGAACTTAAAAGGATCACTTAAACAGGTACCTGTAGTTTCTAGTGGATCCATTTGAGCACTAAAAAACACTGTGCTACACTAAAGGAATCACGGATACCAGTAAATCACTCATATTCATCTGCACCTTTGTGGACATTTTACTGATATGCTGACTTAGCCATATTTAACGGAAGCTATTTGGTTTATGCACTTAGCACACATACTCTTAGATTATCAGTAGATAATTTGATGATAGATATTGTGTTACAAATTGCTTGATATTCTGATACATACAGTTCTAGTTGCTTACATTAGTAACCTACAATATATGTGTAATTTTCCTTGTGTAAATGCTTTTATAGATTACTCACATTTTAATAGAGATTGGCCAATCACATATTTTATTGTCTGAATTCTTGTATAAGGTTTAATTTATACCTAGGAGATTTTCATCTCATGTTATACATTTTTTTTTTTTTTTTAGGTTCTTTTTGTAACATTTGTTGAAGAATAAATTATTTTTTTATTTAAACACTAAATTGCATGCTCTCTTTTTCTTGGGTATATTTTGCCTGTACTGGCGCTTTAGATTTTAATTGTTCTCTGTTACAAGGATAAAAGTACAACGGAGAAACAATACAATAAAAGACAACATTTTACAGACAAATACTGTCTGTATTGAGTGCCCTATTCCTGTGGGAACTTACAATCTAGATGGGTAGGAGGATGGGAAACAGGATGTGGGGACTGCAAAGGTGAGAATGATATTAGTGAGGAGATAGATGAGGGCAGCAAGGAGCAGGTCATTGTTGGATCTTAGGGGGCGGGCTAGGGTATATTTGTTGATGAGTGAGGACAGGTAGGGTGGGGCAGCATTGGTGAGGGCTTTGTAGGTCAGGGTGAGAATTTTGATTTTAATTCTGCTGTGAATGGGGAACCAGTGAAGGGACTCACAGAGAGGTGCAGCAGAAACGGAGCGTTGAGAGAGGTGGATTAGCCTGGCAGATGCATTTAGGATGGAAATTTATCTAAAATTACAAAAAATAAAAAAGTCTAACATTACAAAAAAAAATGAACCAAATGATCAAAAATAAAAAAATTCAACCTAATCTAATACCCCTATGAAAATAACCCCCCCCCCCAAATAAAAACACCCCCTAATCTAAACTATAAACTAAACTGCCAATAGCCCTTAAAACGTGTCAGGGTGCCAGGAATCAGACTGAGACGAGAAGTGCAAAAATAATCACACCTTTATTAATAACAAAAAAATAATAAAAAGTCCACAAGTCAAATAACAAGCCAGGAGTCAAAACCAGAGCTGGTAGTCAGACGAGCCGAGTCAGAAGCCAAAGCGAATAGTCAGACGAGCCGGAATCAGGAACAAGGAAAAACAGCAGAGTCAGGAACAAGCCAGGGATCAGTAACCAGGAAGGATGTCAGACAGCCAGGTAATACACAGGAACTCTCACAAACAGGTCTGAGACAACGCAAAGGCAAAGCATACTGAACAGAGGCCCTTTAAAAAATAATTGATGACATCACAATTCTGCCCCATAGAGAGGTGAGTAAAATGGCTGCCAGCAGCACATGGCAAACAAAACAGGGGAAAAAACCCTGACAGTACCCTCCCCTCAATGACCCCTCCCCCATGGGAGGACAAAAGGCTTATTGGGGAAACGAGCATGAAAGGCACGGAGGAGGGCAGGAGCATGAACATCAGAGGAGGGAACCCAAGAACGTTCTTCCGGACCGTAGCCCCTCCAGTGAACCAAATACTGTACACGGCCCCTGGACATACGAGAGTAAATAATGCTGCTGACTTCATACTCCTCATGGTTGTCAACAAAGATAGGTCGGGGACGAGGCAACACAGTGGTAAACTGATTACAAACCAATGGTTTCAAGAGGGAGACATGAAAAACCCGTCAGAGTATTTGAAAAGGACCAACATAATGGGGAGACAGTTTATTGGAAGGGACACGAAGGTTCAAGTTGCGGGAGGACAGCCAAACTCTCTCACCAACCTTTACAAAACAGGCCGTTCTCACGTAGTCTCTGAAGAACCCATGTAACATCAGAATGATGAGCCTCAAGTGTGGGTGAGTGTATGAAGATGTAGTCTAAGTACACCACAACCCACTGTTGCAACATATCTCATAGGACATCATTAATAAATTCCTGGAAAACAGCAGGAGCATTACATAGGCCAAAGGGCATTACAAGATACTCATAATGCCCGCTCCTGGTGTTAAACGTTGTTTTCCATTCGTGGCCCTCCTTGATCCTAATGAGATTTTACGCTCCTCTCAAATCAAGTTTAGTAAAGACCGTAGCTCCCTTGAGGTGGTCAAAGAGTTCCGTAATGAGCAGAATAGGGTAAGCATTCTTAATGGTAAGACGATTAAGACCCCTATAATCGATGCATGGTCTTAACTCGCCACCCTTTTTCTTCACAAAGAAGTAGCCAGCCCCTGCAGGAGAACAGGATTTGCGGATGATCCCCCGTGACAGAGCATCGGCAACATACTCCTCCATAGCACCTTTCTCTGCAACAGACAGAGGGTACACCCGGCCCGAGGAGGAATGGCTCCGGGTTGCAGGTCTATGGCACAATCATAAGACCGGTAAGGAGGCAATGTACCGGCATGCTCCTTGTCAAAAACGTCTAGTATTTCTCGGTACTCCTCTGGCAATTGAGATACCGAAGAAGTGCACAAGACTTTAACTGGTTTCCAAAGGCAAGTGGAAATACATTGCGGGGACCACAACAAAATTTCGGACCTGCACCAGTCAAGACTGGGATTGTGCTTTTGGAGCCAGGGATAACCCAGAACAACCGGAAAATTTGAAGAGTTTATCACCTGGAACTGGAGGGTTTCAAAATGGAGAGCCCCAACAGCCATGGACAAAGGAGCAGTTTCATGAGTAATGAGTGTGGGCTGAAGGGACCTGCCATCAATGGCCTCAATAGCAAGCGGAACGGACCGAGGCAAAACAGGAATGGAGTGCTTTGATACAAAAGCACTGTCAATGAAATAGCCCACAGCACAGGAGTCAACAAGAGCCTTTGTGACTATGGAGGAGTCCACCCAGGAAAGGACAACCGTGACCAAAGGTTTCTCCTTAAAGGGACAGTTTACTCAAAAAAAAATTCCCCTTTAATTTGTTCCCAATGATCCACTTTACCTGCTGGAGTGTATTAAATTGTTTACAAGTAGCTCCTTTACCCTTATATTGGCATTTAAAATAATTGATTTAGCATGTGGTATCCCCACCTATTCTGAAAGTTTGTGGCCGCAGGTCCAAGTTATAGATAAGCTTTGTAAACACAGCCAGCAGAAGAAATGACACTCCCAGTGGGCTATAGCAGAGATAAGGTAATAAAATGTTAATTTTCCATTGTTCTCTCCAAGTACTGGTGATTGTTTTATGGAAAGATATAAGATAAAGAAGCAGGTATATGAACACAATGTGATAAAGTAATGAGATCCAATTATACCTACAAGCTCAACCCATTTTATTAGGTTGTGGCTTCAAAACACAAAATCAGAGCTTTAATATACAGAAATAAACCCTAAAAAGCTAATTTTCATACATTTTTTACTCTGCAGTTGGTAACAAAAGCAATTGTAAACACATTAAGGGGAAAACTATTTTACAGTATACTGTCCCTTTAAGCGGTTCCGGGGACAAGGATAAACCACCCAAGGTCTGCCCCTGACAGGACCTTAGGTGTGAGCGTTTCCCGGCCGTGTAGGACAAGCCTTCAAAAGGTGGCCCTGTAACCCACAATAGAGGCAGAGCCCCTCCCTCCTCCTAAAGGCCCTCTCTGCCGCAGAGAGATGCGTTAATCCCAACTGCATCGGTTCAGCAATACCTGGTGACTCGGGACCAGGAGGCATGGGAAGGAGAGGAAGGCATGGGTGGGAATGAACACGTAGGAGACAACGGAACAGGAGGCTTCTGCAAGCGCTCCTTGAAAGAGGGCCTCTCTCTGAGTCTGATGTCAATTAGGATAAAAAAAGACACCAATGCCTCGAGATCCTCTAGTAATTCTCTGGCAGCAACTTTGTCTTTAATCGTATCAGAGAGCCCATGAAAGAAGGCGGCAAAGAGGGCTTCATTGTTCCAACCAACCTCTGCGGCAAGCGTACGGAACTTAATAGCATACTGAGCAACAGATCTTGTACCTTGCTGAATGGACATGAGTCGTTTAGCAGCAGAGGAGGAGCGAGTCGGAACATCAAATACCCTTTGAAAGGAGGCCATAAATTCAGGGTAATTTGAAATCACAGGTTTTTTAGTCTCCCACAAGGGATTAGCCCAAGCAAGAGCTGTTTCAGAGAGTAACGAGATGAGAAATCCCACCTTAGCTCTGTCAGAGGGAAACGCCTGAGGTAACATCTCAAAGTAAATGGCCACCTGGTTCAAAAACCCTCTGCACTGAATAGCATCGCCTCCATATCGCTGAGGTAGAGGTGCAGAACCGGACATGCTCCTGGTAGGACTAGGTGCAGCAGCGGAAACAGGAGTAGCCACAACTTGTGGGACACATTAGTCCATATGTGCAGTGCGAGTCAGCAGGGTTTGCAGGGCTAGTGCAAATTGATCCAAGCGGTGACCCTGTTCATCCATCCTGGAAATGATGGCAGGTAAAGGTGGATTATTAGCACCATCAGGATTCATGGCCTTTGCGTAATGTCAGGGTGCCAGGAATCAGACTGAGATGAGAAGTGCAAAAATAATCACACCTTTATTAATAACAAAAAAAAATAATAAAAAGTCCACAAGTCAAATAACAAGTCAGGAGTCAAAACCAGAGCTGGTAGTCAGACGAGCCAAGTCAGGAGCCAAAGCGAATAGTCAGACGAGCCGGAATCAGGAACAAGGAAAACAGCAGAGTCAGGAACAAGCCAGGGATCAGGAACCAGGAAGGACATCAGACAGCCAGGTAATACACAGGAACTCTCACAAACAGGTCTGAGACAACTCAAAGGCAAAGCATACTGAACAGAGGCCCTTTAAATAATAAGTGTTGACATCACAATTCTGAGACTGCATCCTGTCTCACACAGATGATGCACACCAGTCTGGCCATAAAAAGGAAGTGCAGGAAATGAGCAGCATCCCCACAGTGCACCATAGTCAACAAGAGAGGTGAGTAAAATGGCTGCCAGCAGCACATGGCAAACAAAACAGGGAACAAACCTTGACAAAGGGGCCTTTTGTAGGGCATTGCCCTAAGTTAAACAGCTCTTTGACATTTAAAAAATACTAATTCCCCCCTAACAGTAAAACCCCCCACCCACCAAACCCCCCCCCCAAATAAAAAAAACTAACACTAAAAAACCTAAACTACCCATTGCCCCTAAAAGGGCATTTGTATCGGCATTGCCCTTAAAAGGGCAATCAGCTCTTTTGCAGCCCCAAAAAAATGTAATCTAAAAAAAAGCCACCCCAAAAAATAAAAATAAATCCTAAATCTAAAACCCAAATAGGTACTCACCGGCTGTTCAAATCAGCCACTAGGATTTCAGTAGCTCTCATCCTATTGGCTGATTTGAAAATGTCAGCCAATAGGAATGCAAGCTGCCCCATTTTTAAATGAGTACCTTGCATTCAATCCTCAGTGTGCGGCGGTTATCGTATAAAGAGGATCCTCTACGCTGGATGGCTCTGCGGTCGCCGGTCCTGTTCTACGGTCATCTCCGCTCTAAGTCTCCCTGGTCTTGGATGAAGATAGAAAAGGTCCCCGTGCTGGAAGAAGATATTGCCGCCTGGAAGAAGAACTTCACCGCCTGGAAGAAGACCTTCTCCGCCAGACTTCAGGAACAGTGAGTACCTATTTGGGGGTTAGATTTAGGATTTTTTTCTACATTAAGGATTTTTGGGCTGTATGCGGCGCTGTGTATGTGATTGCAATACCCGACTAAAAACTTACGACACCACATATGTGATCGTGCCCCAGGTTTCTTCAACAGTACTTCATGGGCATGCTGTCAATTGCACTGTAATTAGAAATCTTGCTGTTGTGTAAACAAGAAGAGCATAAGAGGCTGGCAAGGAAGGTAAGGTGAACATTTGACTGACCCTTTAATATAGAAAACACTTGTTAAAATATTAGTAATTCCACTGCTATATTTTCCTTAAGATTACCTGCTTTTTCCAAAAAAATAAAAAAGGTGCATCAACCAGTGTGACAATCACTTCATCTCCCCCTCCTACACCATCTTACCACTAATCCAATACGCCTTAGAGAAAGTGGGGATGTGACACTCTGCTTGGTGTCTTTTTTGGTGCTTCTGAGAACAATATAAAGCTGCTATTTGAATATTAAAACAATTAATGAAAAGCACTAGTTGACAAACATATTAAACTAAATCCCCTTCCGTTTCCCAGCTCCACAAACACTTCAGCATTCCAATTCCCTACAGAGAATATCACTCTGCTTGACTTCCATTTAGGTTCTCTAGAGGTGTAGACAGCTCTCCAAAAGCAAATACTTTTATCAAAAACACAAATTTAAAAAGTGCTTAATCCAAAAGAGGTGGTAATTAAAACATCTTACCTCTTCCTCCATTCTGATGGTTTGATGAACAGTTCTATTAAAAACTTCTTAGGAATCTCAAGTAAAGAGACCTGTTGATATAAAAATTAAAACATACAAAGTTAATATACAAACCTATACCAGCTAAAAAAAAGAGGTTAAGGAAATTTGCTACGTGATTAGTTAGCTCTCATAATCAGGATAATTTTGATTTCAAAAGAGGATCTTAAGAAAAAATATAAAAAAATATGCTTACCTAATAAGTTAATTTCTTTTATGGTGGTGAAATGTGAGAAATCACATGTGGGATTATACTCCAGTCCACTAGGAGGAGGCAAAAATACTCAACATACCAAAAGCTTTTAATCCCATCCATTTTACTCATTACCTCAGTTAAACATATGGTCAAGGAAGGAGAGGAACAAAAAAGCAGAAAAGATCTAGGGAGGATAAATCAAGTGCCAACTGCTGACAAATGAGCATAAAAATTAGGTATCAGGTTTTTTTTCTTTCATAAAGTGTTGAGAGTCCATGAGACATCACATCTGTGATCTAATATTCAAACTGTCGAGTCCACGAAAGCGCGGAACATGAACTTAAAGGGACGCTGAACCCACATTTTTTCTTTCATGATCCAGATAGAGCATGCAATTTTAAGCAACTTTTTAATTTACTCCTATTATCAATTTTTCTTCGTTCTCTTGGTATCTTCATTTTAAAAAGCAGGAATGTAAGCTTACGAGCCGGCCCATCTTTGGTTCAGCACCTAGGTTGTACTTGCTGATTGGTGGCTAAATGGTATTCACCAATCAGCAAGCACTATCCAGAGTGCTGAACCAAAAATGGGCCGGCTTGTAAGCTTATATTCTTGCTTTTTCAAAAAAAGATAGCAAGAAAACGAAGAAAAATTGATAATAGGAGTAAATGAAAAAGTTGCTTAAAATTGCATGCTCTATCTGAATCATGAATGAAAAAATGTGGGTTCAGTATCCCTTTAAGACACGAAAACTAATGACCAAATACTGCTGCCTGGAGAACTTTCCTGCTAAAAACATAAGAGACTAAAAACAATAAAATGTAGTAAAATAATGTAGGAACCAAATAGATGTCTTGCAGATTTGTGTCACAGATACTTAATTTTAAAGGCCATAGAAGTAGAAACAAATCTCTCTACCAGCCTTACTAATGATTTGCTTTAGTCAAGAAGCAAGTGTAATTGCTGAAGCTTTCTGACCCTTATGAGATTAATAAAAAATGGACCATTAAGGACGAAGTTTGTAAAAAAAAAAATCTTACTGGCCCCTAAAGACAATTTTAGAGCCCTTAGCACATCCAGATAATATAAAAGATATTACTTCCAGACAGAAGTTGAATTCCAAACCATGCATAGGTGTAAAGGATGTTGTTTATAACACCCATAGGGCCAAAAAGGTTCCAGGAGGAGATATCGGATTAAACACCTGTCTAATGGTAAACAGCGCCTGTGTCATGCCTGCCTGTTTGATGCCACTGTCTCTTTAAGGAAGTTACTGGTATTCCCTGTCAGTCAGCTTGCTTTCTGCATCAACCTCTTCTGCTGGAACCTGTCTGATTAGTTTTCTCCCACCTAATCTCTGATTCAGTTTATATTAAGATACATTTTCATGCCTAGACTCAATGCACCAGCTTAGTTGCAGTTTACTCTGTGTCTGTTCCAACGTACCTGTATATTCTCAACCCTGCAACATTTCTCAGTTCCCAAAGAACCATTATTGTGATTGTCCAGCCATTTGCTACAAGTAAATTCTATACCCTTAATCCTGCAATATGACTCCGTTACCAGACAAGTATTAATGTAATTATCCATTCATCTGCTAAAATTGTATACCACTTTATTGTATACCCTGACCCTGCAGCATATCTCAGTTACCAGATTTATATTACTGTGATTACCCAGTCATCTACTACTGCTGTATTGGATACTCTGAACCCTGTAGCATATTCCAGTTTTCCAAGTAAACTACTACTGTGACACCAGGAAAGAAAACATTTCCAGACCTTATGATAAATATTCCTATAAAAAAGAATTCCTACCTTGAAGAAGAGTATCAATGGCTGAATAAGAAAAACCTCAAAAACATGCTTAGAAGTACATGCTTACAGTTCGGGTTTAAATTAAATCTTCCCCTTAAAAGGAGGAGACAAAATCTGCCTATACAAACCAAATCCGATGACCAAGATTTTAACCACCAGGCTCTTCTAGTTAAACGGCCAAGCTGCATTTTGGCATTGATGAAGATCATTTCCACAACTGCATCACAAAAGAAAGTATTGGCAACTTTAATCATCTACGGACGATCCTGAATCTTATCCAGTGAAATCTTCTCAATGACCATCTCTGATAAAGAGTCACACTATAAAGGTATAGCATCTGCTCCTCAAACAGCACAAACTGCTGGTCTGAAGACAAAAAACAGCCTGCTGAAAAGCTTGTCTATGATAAGATACTAATGTCCTATCCATTGTCAGAGCAAGTGTCATGTGATCACTGACTGAAGAGCTGATACCTGTTTGTGAGCAAAAGCTCCTCTGTGACATCACAGGCTCCATGGTAACTGACCACCTCTAACCACAGACAATGAGTCAGAGGTGAACTGTCTAGAGGTTACCTCTTAGCCAATATGGAACAAGTCTTATAAATATGTCCTTGAATGAAGTGTTGTATTCTAATGGAATAGTTGTTTGCTTATCTAAAGTGATTCTGTCCATTTAAAAAGGGATCTGAAAGGCAAAATTAAACTTTCATGGATAAGATATGCAATTGTAATTCTATTGAGAAATGTGTTTTGTTCTCTTGCTATCCTTTGTAGGCACCACAGCAACTGGGTGCTGCTAGCAGATGATTGGTTGCTACACACATGCCTATCTCTGTAAACCAAAGCCCAATACTTCATTACTTCATTACTTATCTATTCTACCTCCTACTGGGAGTGTAATTTCTTCAACTTTACACAGGTTTCCTTTAACCTATACCTAATTATAGAAACTTTTAGAATTAGATAGGGATACAACAGGAAAAGTCAGCTTTTTAAAATGCCAAAATAAAGTAAAAGGAGATATTTGTAAACATTTGAATACACTCCAACAGTTCAAATGGATCATTGGAAACAAATTAATGTGGAGAAAAAATTGTGATAAATTGTTCCTTTCTGGGTGGGCAGGTGCATTTACTAACAAGGGGCAGTCTCAATTTCATTTTATTTATATAATATATTTTTATGAAATAAATTTGATTTATTTTATAATATAGTTGTTTCATGTATAACTACTAATATCAAACATTGGGTTAATTTTAAACCTCCTTTAAAAAGGTATTGTGTTTTAAAGATATAGCTGACTGGTTTAGGCGCATGCTTATTTTATATGCTTTTATCACACACACACTAGACATGTGCACAGCGACAAAATCAATTTTGTTTAATCTTTTTTAGTTAAATAATTTAGATTTGGCAAATTAGTTGTAAAAAAAATAATTTAGTTTCAGCAAATTAGTTATGTTAAGTTAAATTGATATTTCAGATCCATTCATTATTTTGGATCCATTCATTATTTCGGATCCATTCATTATTCATATTCATTATTCTATTCTAAAGTTTATAATAGAATAATGAATTTGAATAAAGAATGGATCCGAAAAATGATTTAACATAAGTAATATGCCGAAACAAAATTATCTAAACCGCCGTCCCCCGACATCACCAAAACTAAATAAAAACCTATTAACCTTTAAACCGCCATCTCCCCTCATCGCCAACACTATCTAAACCTATTAACCTCTAAACCACCGTCTCCCCACATCCCCAACACTAATTAAACCTATTAACCTCTATACCGCCGTTCCCACGCATCGCCAACACTAACTAAACCTATTAACCTTTAAACCGCCATTCCAACACATTGCCAACAGTAACTAAACCTATTAACCTCTAAGCCGCCATTCCACCACATCACCAACACTAACTAAACCTATTAACCTCTAAACCGCCACCCCCCTACATCCTAAACACTAAATAAAATTATTAATCTTTAAACCGCCATCCCCCCCACATAGCAACTAGCTAAATTAAACTATGAACCCCTAAATCTAACACCCCCTAACTTTAACATAATTAAAATACACCTAAAGTAAAGTTACCATTATTAATTAACTACCTATTTTAAAAAAAATACATTGGATTGTCCCAAGATAACCCCTCTATGGCTCACAATAGAATCACATTTTCAAAAAGCTTTTACTCAGGATCTATCATTAACCCCAAGAATTGCACTACTAAACGACTTCCCCAACATCAAGTGTAGACTGAGATCCCGACTTATCCAAATTTGCCTTAACGCAGCAAAACCTTTAATAGCCAGAAACTGACAAAAAAACCTGACACCCACCAACATAATCTGGATTGATAGAGTAAATGATATTTTGGAACTAGAAGAATATGGTCACCTGAAATACAACTCCTGCACATCATTACCAAAGATCAAGTTTATATGGGATGAATCCTTACATAACTCATAACACAATATATACCCTCAGGCCACACCTAGAACTGCACTTATACGCACGGATCGGTCTCCTTCCTCCTTCCCACTTCCTTCCTTCCTCTCCCTTCCCTTTTCCCTATTTTTCTTCTCTCTGACTCCTCTCCCGCTTTCTCTTAACAAATTATGTACTCTTGTCAGTAAGGTAATGTATTGTTTGAAGCTCCCATATATAAAATTACTAAAAATAATAAAACCTAATATTACAAAAAAAAAAATCTACAATAACAAAAAATAATAAACACTAAAATTACAAAAAATAAAAAAACTACCATTATAAAAAAACAACAAAAATAAATTATCCAAAATAATAAAAAGTATTCCTATTCTAATAACCTGTTTAAATAAAAAAAAACACCCCAAAATAAAAAACCCTAATCTATAATAAACTACTAATAGCCCTTAAAAAGGCCTTTTATAGGGCATTGCCCTAAAGTTAACAGCTCTTTTGTCAAAAGATAAAATCAAATACCCCCTAACATTATAAACCCCCAACCCCCCAAAATAAATAAAACATAACTAAAAAAAAAAATAATCTACCCATTGCTCGAAAAGGGCATTTGTATGGGCATTGCCCTTAAAAGGACATTCAACTCTTTTTCAACAAATGAAAAATAAAAAAGCCCTAATCTAGAAAAAAAAAAAAATAACACTAACCCCAAAATCAGTACTCACCGTTCCTGAAGTCCGGCAAAAAAAATTCATCCCAGCGGCAAAACATTTTCATCCAGACGGCTCCATTTTCATCCATCGCGGGACCGGCATCTTCTATCTTCATCCCAGTGGAGGCGGAGATCCAGGCAGAGGTCCATCGGTCCGACATGGAGGTCCTCTTCATGAGATTGTCCGCCGCACACTGAAGAATCTTCATCCAGATAGCCCCATCTTCATCCATCACGGGACCAGCATCTTCTATCTTCATCCCAGCGGAGGCGGAGTGGTCGGTGGATGCTTGGAGCCGGAGGTCCAGGTGGAGGTCCATCCATCCGACGTAGAGGTCCTCTTCATGTGATCATCTGCCGCACACTGAAGATTGAATGAAAGGTACCCCTTTTATATTGGGGTACCCTTGCATTACTATTGGCTGAAAAATTCAAATCAGCCTATAGGATGAGAGCTGCTTAAATCCTATTGGCTGTTCAAATCGGCCAATAGGATTTAAGCAGCTCTCATCCTATTGGCTCATTTTAATTTTTCAGCCAATAGTAATGCAAGGGTTCCCCAATATAAAAGGGGTACCTTTCATTCAATCTTCAGTCTTTCTAACGCCCGCTGAGTCTTGCAGGTACAGGTGTACCGCTAACTGTTTTTCCGTGACTCGAACATACCGCAAATCCACTTACGTCAATTGTGTATCCCATATTTTCAATGGTATTTTCCTAGCGCCGGTATTACGAGTCTTGGAAAAAGTGAGCGGTACACCCTCTCAAGACTCGTACCGCATTTAAAAGTCAGTAGTTAAGAGTTTTATGGGCTAACGCCGTAACATAAAACACTTAACTAAAGTGCTAAAAGGTACATTAACACCCATAAACAACCTATTAACCCCTAAACTGAGGCTCCCCCCCACATCACAAACACTTAAATAAAATTTTTAACCCCTAATCTGCCGACCGGACATCACCGCCACTTTAATAAATATATTAACCCCTAAACCGCCGCACTCCTGCCTTGCAAACATTAGTTAAATTTTATTAACCCCTATTCTGCCGTCCCTAACATCGCCGACACCTACCTACATTTATTAACCCCTAATTTGCCGTCCCCAAAGTCTCCGCAACTATATTAAATGTATTAACCCCTAAACCTAAGTCTAACCCTAACCCTAACACCCCCCTAACTTAAATATAATTTAAAATAATCAAAATAAAATAACTTTAGTAACTTAATTTAATAAGTTTAATAACTTTAGCTTTAAACTAAATAGTTACCTATAAAATAAACCCTAAGCTAGCTACAGTACAACTAATAGTTACATTGTAGCTAGCTTAGGGTTTATTTTTATTTTACAGGCAACTTTGTATTTATTTTAACTAGGTTCAATAGTTATTAAATAGTTATTAACTATTTAATAACTACCTAGCTAAAATAAATTTACCTGTAAAATAAAAATAAACCTAAGTTACAATTACACCTAACACTACACTATAATTAAATTAATTCCCTAAAATAACCACAATTAAATACAATTAAATACAATTATCTAAATAACGGGGGAAAACCCCACTAAATTACAGAAAATAATAACATAATTACAATTTTTTTGAACTAATTACACCTAATCTAATCCCCCTAATAAAATAAAAAAGCCCCCCAAAATAATAAAAATCCCTACCCTCTACTAAATTACAAATAGCCCTTAAAAGGTCTTTTTTGGGGGGCATTGCTCCAAAGTAATCAGCTCTTTTACCTGTGAAAAAAATACAATACCACCCACCAATATTAAAACCCACCACCCACACCCAACCCTACTCTAAAACCCACCCAATCCCCCCTTAATAAAACCTAAAACTAACCCCTTGAAGATCACCCTACCTTGAGACGTCTTCGTGGCGGACTTCGACCCAGTTAGGTGAAGACGTCTCAAGGTAGGGTGATCTTTAAGGGGATAGTGTTAGGTTTTATTAAGGGGGGATTGGGTGGGTTTTAGAGTAGGGTTGCGTGTGTGGGTGGTGGGTTTTAATGTTGGGGGGGCATTGTATTTTATTTTACAGGTAAAAGAGCTGATTACTTTGGGGCAATGCCCTGCAAAAAGCCTTTTTAAGGGCTATTTGTAATTTAGTATAGGGAAGAGATTTTTATTATTTAGGGGGGCTTTTTTATTTTATTAAGGGGATTAGATTAGGTGTAATTAGTTTTAAAAAATTGTAATTATTTTATTATTTTCTGTAATTTAGTGTTTGTTTTTTTCCGTAATTTAGATAATTGTATTTAATTGTGTTTAATTGTAGTTAGTGTAGGGAATTAATTTAATTATAGTGTAGTGTTAGGTGTAATTGTAACTTAGGTTTATTTTTATTTTACAGGTAAATTTGTATTTATTTTAGCTAGGTAGCTATTAAATAGTTAATAACTATTTTACCTAGTTAAAATAAATACAAAGTTGCCTGTAAAATAAAAATAAACCCTAAGTTAGATACAATGTAACTATTAGTTATATTGTAGCTAGCTTAGGGTTTATTTTATAGGTAAGTATTTAGTTTTAAATAGGAATAATTTACTTTATTAAAGTTATTTTATTTAGATTATTTTAAATTATATTTAAGTTAGGGAGGTTAGGGTTAAACTTAGGTTTAGGGGTTAATATATTTATTATAGTGGCGGCGACGTTGGCGGCGGCAGATTAGGGGTTAATAAGTGTAGTTAGGTGGCGGCGACATTGACATTAGATTATTTTAAATTATATTTAAGTTAGGGAGGTTAGGGTTAAACTTAGGTTTAGGGGTTAATATATTTATTATAGTGGCGGCGACGTTGGCGGCGGCAGATTAATGGTTAATAAGTGTAAGATTAGGGGTGTTTAGACTCAGGGTTCATGTTAGGGTGTTAGGTGTAGACATAAATGCTATTTCCCCATAGGAATCAAGGGGCTGCATTAGGAGCTGAACGCTGCTTTTTTGCAGGTGTTAAGTTTTTTTTCAGCCGAATCTGCCCCATTGATTCCTATGGGGAAATCGTGCACAAGCACGTTTTGCCAGCTCACCGCTACCGTAAGCAGCACTGGTATTGAGGTGAGATGTGGAACTAAATTTTGCTCTTCGCTTACTTTTCTGCGGCTAACGCCGGGTTTGTAAAAACCTGTAATACCAGAGTTGTCTGTAGGTGAGCTGAAACTGCTCGTTAGCCCCGCAAGCCTTACCAACAAAAACTCGTAATCTAGCCGTTTGTTAATAGTTTCATTTAGGGAGTTGCGATGTGGGAGGGTGGCGGGTTAGGGGTTAATAGTTATATTTAGTGGTGGCGATGTGGGGGATGGCGGTTTAGAGGTTAATAGGTTTAGTTAGTGTTGGCCATGTCAGGGGATGGCGGTTTAGAGGTTAATAGGTTTAGTTAGTGTTTGCGATGTGAGGGGAGAGTGGTTTAGAGGTTAATAGGTTTAATTAGTGTTGGCGATGTGAGGGGACGGCGGTTTAGTGGTTATTAGGTTTAGATAGTGTTGGCGATGTGAGGGGATGGTGGTTTAGAGGTTAATAGGTTTAGTTAGTGTTAGCGATGTGAGGGGACTGTGGTTTAGGGGTTAATAGCTTTATTTAGTGTTGCCTATGTGGGGGGACGGCGGTTTAGGGGTTAAAAGGTTTATTTAGTGTTGGCAAGGTGCGGGGGGCGGCAGTTTAGATTAGAACAATTAAAAATTCAGAATATGAATAAAGAATGGATCTGAAAACTCGGAAACTGATTTATTCGTTTTCGCAATCTTTAGTTATGGTGACGATTCAGAAATTCAGATTCATCTGAATCTCTGAATCGGCCAAATTCTTAATTGTATGTATTGTAATTTACATTGATGTCAGTCATCTTTAAATATTTTCTAGAAGAACATTTAAAGTGTGTTAAAGAGTTAATTACCTATATTTATACCATCACTTATACATCAAGACTAACATTGCACATACGATGTCAACTCTACAGAATTTCTGCCAAATATCTACTGCAGAAATTTCAATTTAAGAGATTTCTCCAAAGCCATACTCCCTTTTAAGGTCACCAGGGCTTGATAAATGTGTTCCAAATCTAGAAGCCAACTCAAAATATATATATACTGTATAAATAAGGCAGCACTTCCTTTTACATTGCCATTCTAAAATGTTATCATAATTTAAAATATACGATGGTTCACTAATAAGTATATAATAATGTAATATTATTTGAAGACTTCTATACAACAATAAAATAAACAATTCTCTGCAAATGTTATCTTTAACAAGCTCAGAGACTCATTGTTCACCATTTATTTGGCTGCTGTCTGGGAGTCTGTTTAGTGCAGGGTTTAAACTGTTGTAAATCAATCCTCAATAGCCTTGTGCAAAGCAGCCCCTCACACGCTGGACAGCTCGGAAGCCTCAAGTGTAGCAGCCCTCCCACATGAGAAGCTTAGGTGCAAGCTGCTAGTTAAAACCAGATACATTGAAACCAATGACTGCAATGTATTGTCCATCAATTACATACCAAGAGAAGAAATGGAGTCACTTTTGTTAGATGGCTTTTCTGCTTTGTATGAGCCTGCAGAGGCCTAGATTTGGAGTTTTGCGGTAGCCGTGAAAACCAGCGTTAGAGGCTCCTAACGCTGGTTTTAGGCTACCGCTGGTATTTGGAGTCAGTCAGGAAAGGGTCTAACGCTCACTTTCCAGCCGCGACTTTTCCATACCGCAGATCCCCTTACGTCAATTGCGTATCCTATCTTTTCAATGGGATCTTTCTAACTCCGGTATTTAGAGTCGTGTCTGAAGTGAGCGTTAGAAATCTAACGACAAAACTCCAGCCGCAGAAAAAAGTCAGTAGTTAAGAGCTTTCTGGGCTAACGCCGGTTCATAAACCTCTTAACTACTGTGCTCTAAAGTACACTAACACCCATAAACTACCTATGTACCCCTAAACCGAGGTCCCCCCACATCGCCGCCACTCGATTAAATATTTTTAACCCCTAATCTGCCGACCGCCACCTACGTTATACTTATGTACCCCTAATCTGCTACACCTAACACCGCCGACCCTATATTATATTTATTAACCCCTAACCTGCCCCCCACAACGTCACCGCCAGCTACCTACAATAATTAACCCCTAATCTGCCGACCGCAAACCCCCGCCACCTACATTATAGCTATGTACCCCTAATCTGCTGCCCCTAACACCGCAGACCCCTATATTATATTTATTAACCACTAATCTGCCCCCCTCAACGTCGCCTCCACCTGCCTACACTTATTAACCCCTAATCCGCCTCACTCCCACCTCAAAAACCCTATAATAAATAGTATTAACCCCTAATCTGCCCTCCCTAACATCGCCGACACCTAACTTCAATTATTAACCCCTAATCTGCCGACCGGACCTCGCCGCTACTGTAATAAATGGATTAACCCCTAAAGCTAAGTCTAACCCTAACACTAACACCCCCTAAGTTAAATATAATTTAAATCTAACGAAATAAATTAACTCTTATTAAATAAATTATTCCTATTTAAAGCTAAATACTTACCTGTAAAATAAACCCTAATATAGCTACAATATAAATTATAATTATATTATAGCTATTTTAGGATTTATATTTATTTTACAGGTAACTTTGTATTTATTTTAACCAGGTACAATAGCTATTAAATAGTTAAGAACTATTTAATAGCTAAAATAGTTAAAATAATTACAAATTACGAATCCTATCAGCCAACCGGAATTCGAGGGACGCCATCTTGGATGACGTCCCTTAAAGGAACCGTCATTCGTCGGGAAGTCGTCGGAGAAGAAGGATGGATCCGCGATGGACGTCTTCAAGATGGAGCCGATCCTCATCGGATGAAGATAGAAGATGCCGCTTGGAAGAAGATGGTTGCCGGTCCGGATCTACTCTTCTTCCCGGATAGGATGAAGACTTTGGACCCTCTTCTGGACTTCTTCAGCCGTCGGATGATGGATGTCTAGCCCCCTCTTGGGTTGGATGAAGATATCGGAGCCAGGACGGATCGGTGTGATACCCGGTGAGGTGAAGACAAGGTAGGAAGATCTTCAGGGGCTTAGTGTTAGGTTTATTTAAGGGGGTTTGGGTTAGATTAGGGGTATGTGGGTTGTAATGTTGGGGGGGGGGTATTGTATGTGTTTTTTTTACAGGCAAAAGAGCTGAATTTCTTGGGGCATGTCCCGCAAAGGTCCCTGTTCAGGGCTGGTAAGGTAAAAGAGCTTTGAACTTTTGTAATTTAGAATAGGGTAGGGCATTTTTTTATTTTGGGGGGCTTTGTTATTTTATTAGGGGGCTTAGAGTAGGTGTAATTAGTTTAAAATTGTTGTAATATTTTTCTAATGTTTGTAAATATTTTTTTATTTTTTGTAACTTAGTTCTTTTTTATTTTTTGTACTTTAGTTAGTTTATTTAATTGTATTTATTTGTAGATTTATTGATAGTGTAGTGTTAGGTTTAATTGTAGGTAATTGTAGGTATTTTATTTAATTTATTTATTGATAGTGTAGTGTTAGGTTTAATTGTAACTTAGGTTAGGATTTATTTTACAGGTAAATTTGTAATTATTTTAACTATTTTAGCTATTAAATAGTTCTTAACTATTTAATAGCTATTGTACCTGGTTAAAATAAATACAAAGTTGCCTGTAAAATAAATATTAATCCTAAAATAGCTATTTTACAGGTAAGTATTTAGCTTTAAATAGGAATAATTTATTTAATAAGAGTTAATTTATTTCGTTAGATTTAACTTAGGGGGGTGTTAGTGTTAGACTTAGCTTTAGGGGTTAATGGATTTATTAGAATAGCGGTGAGCTCCAGTCGGCAGATTAGGGGTTAATGTTTGAAGTTAGGTGTTGGCGATGTTAGGGAGGGCAGATTAGGGGTTAATACTATTTATTATAGGGTTAGTGAGGTGGATTAGGGGTTAATAACTTTATTATAATAGCGGTGCGGTCCGCTTGGCAGATTAGGGGTTAATAAGTGTAGGCAGGTGGAGGCGACGTTGTGGGGGGCAGATTAGGGGTTAATAAATATAATATAGGGGTCGGCGGTGTTAGGGACAGCAGATTAGGGGTACATATTGATAATGTAAGTAGCGGCGGTTTACGGAGCGGCAGATTAGGGGTTAATAATAATATGCAGGGGTCAGCGATAGCGGGGGCGGCAGAATAGGGGTTAATAAGTGTAAGGTTAGGGGTGTTTAGACTCGGGGTACATGTTAGAGTGTTAGGTGCAGACGTAGGAAGAGTTTCCCCATAGGAAACAATGGGGCTGCGTTAGGAGCTGAACGCGGCTTTTTTGCAGGTGTTAGGTTTTTTTTTTCAGCTCAAACAGCCCCATTGTTTTCTATGGGGGAATCGTGCACGAGCACGTTTTTGAGGCTGGCCGCGTCCGTAAGCAACTCTGGTATCGAGAGTTGAAGTTGCGTTAAATATGCTCTACGCTCCTTTTTTGGAGCCTAACGCAGCCATTCTGTGGACTCTCAATACCAGAGTTATTTTAAAGGCGTGGCCAGAAAAAAGCCTGCGTAGCTAACGCAGCCCCTTGGCCGCAAAACTCCAAATCTAGGCCAGAGCTAGGTAAGGAGTGACTTATGGTTGTGCAAGAAGTAGGAGTGGTGCAGCAGTTTGCCCTGCATCTCTTCTAAACATCAGTACCAGACTAATTTCCTTTATCCAAACTACTTGGGTATGGAAAATGTTTATATTTCAAAACAGTTTGGATTTTGGAATATTTACATCTGTAAAATGGGACAGTTTGGAGAGGGGATGGGACCAAGTGTTAACAACATCTTATGTCATTTAGGTAATATTTGCATGTGATACAGCTTATACATGCAACCTAAAGGTAGTTTTATATCATTTTAATACTTCTGTATACATAGTACCATCGGAAAGTACAGTACTGTAATCAGAAATGTAATATTTGTTGTTCTGAATAAAACAAAATGTATGCTTACCTGATAAATGTATTTCTTTCTTGACACGGTGAGTCCACGGAATCATCAATTACTGTTGGGAATATCACTCCTGGCCAGCAGGAGGAGGCAAAGAGCAGCACAGCAAAGCTGTTAAGTATCACTTCCCTTTTCCTTAACCCCCAGTCATTCGACCGAAGGAAAAGGAGAGGAAATAACACAAGATGTAAAGGTGCCTGAGGTTCATATAAAAAAAACTGAAAACAAGGGAGGGCCGTGGACTCACCGTGTCAAGAAAGAAACAAATTTATCAGGTAAGCATACATTTTGTTTTCTTTCTTAAGACACAGTGAGTCCACAGAATTATCAATTACTGTTGGGAATCAATACCCAAGCTAGAGGACACAGATGATTAGGGAGGGACAAGATAGCAAACCTAAACAGAAGGCACCATCGCTTGAAGAACCTTTCTCCCAAAAGAAAAATGTGCAAAGAAGGCCAAGTCATAGCCGTACAAATCTGTTCTACAGAAACCTCATTCTCGCTAGCCCAAGAAGAAGAAACAGTCCTAGTGGAATGAACTGTAATTCTCTCAGGAGGCTGCTGTCCAGCAGACTCACAATCCAAACGAATAATACTTCTCAACCAGAGAGAAAGAGAAGTGGCAGTAGCTTTCCGATCTCTACGTTTTCCAGAAAAGCAAACTTTCAAAGCAGAAGACTGACAAAATTCCTTAGTAGTCTGCAATAAAATTTAAGGACCCGCACAATATCTAGGTTGTGTAACAAACATTCTTAATGAGAAGGATTAGGACAGAGAGAAGGAACAACAATTTCCTGATTAATATTTCTGTCAAAACAACCTTAGAAAGAAACCAAACTTGGAACGAAGAACTACATTATCTGCATGAAATATGAGATAAGCAGAGACACACTGCAAAGCTGAGAGTTCAGAAACCCTCTGAGCAGAGAACTAGTAGTAAGAAACAAAACCTTCCAAGATAATAACTTAATATCTATGGAATGCATAGGCTCAAACGGAGCCTGTAGCAAAACTTAAGAACCAGGTTAAGAATCCAAGGTGGAGCCACAGATTTAAACACAGGCCTGATTCTGACCAGGACCTGACAAAAGGATTGTACATCTGGCACATCCACCAGATGCTTGTGCAACAAAATAGATATAGCAGAAATCAGACCCTTGAGGGTACTGACAGACAACCCCTTCTCCGGGCCTTCCTGGAGAAAAGATAAGATTCTTTGAATCCTGACTCTACTCCAAGAATATCCTATAGTCTCACAAAAAAGACATTTATGGAAAATCTTTCTAGTGACAGGCTTACAAGCCTGAATCATGGTCTCAATGACTGATTCGGAAAATCCATGCTTAGCAAAATCAAGCGTTCCATCTCCAAGCAGTCAGCTTCAGAGAAACGAGATTTAAATGAACAAGGGGCCCCTGAAGTAGAAGGTCCTTCCTCAGAGGGAGTCTCCACGGGGTAGAAATTACATTTCTACTAGATCTACATACCAGATCCTGCGCAGCCATGCAGGTTCTATTAAAATCACCAACACTCTCTCCTGCTTGGAAGGAGAGCAAACAGAGGAAAGAGATATGCCAACCTGAATTTCCAAGGAACTGCCAGAGCATCTATCAGAAAGGCTTGAGGGAGGGTCTCTCAACCTCGAACAGTACTTTGAGAGCTTGGCGTTCTGACGAGATGCCATCAGATCCATTTCCAGTAACCCTCATTTAAATGTTAACCTTGAGAACACTTCCAGATAAAGTTCCCACTTCCCGGGGTGGAAAGTCGGTCTCCTCAGGAAATCCGCTTCCCAATTGTCCACTCCTGGGATGTGGATGGCAGATAGACAGCAACTGTGAGCCTCCACTCACTAAATGATTCACGCCACCACCTTAATGTCTAAGGAACACCGAGTTCCCCCCAGGAGGTTGATGTAACCCACTGAGGTTTTGTTGTCCGACTGGAACCTGATAAACTGGGCTAGAGTTGAGGCCAAGCCATCAAGGAGTTGAAAATCACTCTCAACTCCAAAATGTTTATGAGGAAAGCCGATTCCTCCTGAGACCAAAGTCCCTGTGCCTTCAACGAATACCAGACTGCTCCCCAACCCATCAGGCTGGCGTCCGTGGTCACAAGAATCACAGAGGTTCTCTGAAAGCATGTCCCCTGGGACAGATGTTCTTGAGTCAGCCACTACGGAAGGGAGTGTTCCTGTATTGTGACTGGAACTATTACTCCCAAGAGGGAAAGATCCTGTACACATTTCAAGAACGCCTCTCTTTTTATTTGGTCTACAGATAATCTTGAGAGGTGGAACCTGCCCCTGGGAGGAAAAGTCTTGAACTCTAACTTGCAACCCTGGGAAACTATGTCCACTGTCCAAAGGTCTGGGACATCTCATTTCCAAGCTTGCGATAACTGAGCGAGTCTGCTCCCCACTTGATCCAATTCCGGATCGGGGCAGACCCTTTATGCTGACTTAGAATCAGCAGCAGGTTTCTTGAATTGTTTCCCCTTGTTGGGAGATTTAGTTTAGAGATTTAGAGTCAGCTGCAGGTTTTTCCCACCCATAGTATCAGAAACAATTTCTGTCAGACCGGGTTCAAATAAGGTCTTACCCTTGTAAGGAATTCTACGTTAGGCACAGATTGCCACAACTCCTTAATGGAGTCAGCAACAGTAAACGTCTTCTTAAAGACAGGGGATGGGTAAAAGGAATCCCAGGCCCCTCCCCTGTGCTATAATCTCCATGGCACGGTCTGGCACAGTAAAGAACTCCACAGTGGAAGAACATAAAATAATTTATTAAGCTCGTCAGATTTCCTAGGGATGACAACAGTAGGAGTATCTGAGTCGACAAGAGTAACAAAAAACCTCCTTTAACAGTACATAGAGGTATTCAAGTTTACATCTGAAGGATACAACGTCAGCATCAGATGAAGGAATTATTCTGTCCGAATCTGAGATTTCACCCTCAGAGGCTACCGACGTATCTTCCTCATCAGACTTATGATAAAGGATAACTTGGGTAACAGAAGTCGGAGCAGAAACCCTACTATCTGAATCTTTCATTTTCCTCTTGCGCTTACCCTGTAGCATGGGAATGACAGCTAATGCCGCAGATACCGCAGAGGATACCTGGGCAGCAATCTCTGCTTGCAAAAAAACTCCTCCAGGAGATTAAGAGGAACCGCAGGTCACTGCATGTGACGCCAATAAGGCTTGGGACATATGAGGAGAATGCTGTGGAATAGCTTGAACAGCATCAACCTGGGAGACTGATGGCTCAGAAACAAGGAGTCTATCTTTATGAGTAAAAGTCTAAAAAAATAATAAAATATGCAGGTACTGTACCTTTACATTTTAATATGAACTGTACTGTACCTTTTAAGGATAATTAAATAAACTGTGCCTTAAATAATTAAACTTAGTAGTCCCACAAAGGACTACCTGTATCCTTAACGCAATCTTACAAAAACCTTATGTACTGTACCTTTAAGGATAATTAAATAAACTGTGCCTTTAAATTAAACATAGTAGTCCCCAAAGGACTATCTGTGTTCCTAAGGTAATCTTACAAAATATGCAAAACATTTGGCGTGAGAAGACAATTTCCACATTAAGGACAATTTGATACTCTGATTTAGATGCCTACCTGTCCCCTCGCCAACCAGACAGCAATTGTGATCCCACAGAGCAGCCATTATCATCATAATAACCCCTTCTCCATCAAAAGCAGGTCTCCTAACACTGCACCACAGCTTTGGACTGTACTGAGAAGCGCATCACATGACAGATAGAGACGCTCCACTACAGAGAAAGCATGTGCTTCAGTCAGAGGAGAAATCCCACCTCAGCAAAACACCAGGGAGAAGTACCCGCCTCCAAATTAATGGAGACGGCTCCAAAACGGTAATCTGAGACTCCGTGGTGGTATAAGTACAAGTACATAACTCTCTCTCAATCCGTGTCCTTTAAACACTGATCCAGAGCCCAAACATAAATATTAACCCCTGAACCACCAATACAAATAAAATGCAAGTTTTGCAATAAATGTTGTCTCCCATTCACTTGTACCAGTGCCTGCTGCCTGCCAAATAAGTCCTGATGCAAGACAAAGTCCCATAATAAGTGCAGAATTTCTTATTAACCCTTTATTGCCAGTCTTTCCTTCCCCGAAGTAAACAAAAAATGCACTTACCTACACATCCAGCTGTCCGGCAGGGGGACAGCCCACCCGGTATGAGAGAAAGCCACTCCTCATAGAGACCTGGGATAGAAGAAATGAACAGAGCCTACTCTGGTATTCTGTTTGAGGGCACCAATCCTGTCAGGAAAACTCAGTGAGGCCCACCCCACAAGTTCCTAACTGCTTGAAAGCTACCACAGCCCTACTGAAGAGCAGGGCCACCATCACGGGGTGACAGGGCTGACTCCTGTCAGGGACCCAATGGGCCAGGGGGGCCCCATGAGGCAAGAACTAAATTTTGGCAGCCACCAGTGGGTACTACAGCAGAGTGCTAATTGAGCATAGGAAATCTTATTACAAGGAGTAAAGTATTAGCATTTGAGAGGATTTCTGAGTGTGCACTAAACCACTATGCACAGTGTGAGACAGACTTAGCACTTTGTTTGTACAGTGTGTGCCTGAGTCAGACTGCAGATCACTTTCATTTGCAGAGGAGGTAGGACTTACTTAGCAAATGTTTTTTATTTCTTTGTGCAATTTCGGATTGTAACTTCAGTGTGGTAGTAAATGTATGGTGGGTCCAAGGGTCCATAAAAACAAATTTTTTTAGCAGCAGTGCATTTATGATTATTTGACAATGCTGTATAAATTCTATATTTAAAACCATGCAGAAATGTTTCCTTCTCAATACACAAATGGTAGGTGCCCTTTTGGCAGATATGCATTTATATATAAATATATATATATATATATATATAACATTCCAGTTTACTGCCCCTTTATGCAAGGACTTTCCAGATGCAAGGAGGCATTTTATCTAAGATCTTTACATCTGCATAAAATCTTATACTCTCAGATTAAGATTGCTCAGTGTTTGAAATGAGACAGGTTAACTTAAAACTGTTCAGTTTACACTACAGCTGACTTAATTTTGAAATACATACCAACAAGCCTAAATCCTGCATTTAACCAGATCTAATGGTATGAGTACCACAGCTTATGATTCCACCAAGACCATATAGAGTACAGCATTTTCAAAATTCATAAGTACAGCTGACAGATGGGAACATTTGTACACTATATTTGAAGTGGTGCTCTTGGTTGGGGAAAATGGGGAAAAAACAGGCAAACATATGTCAACATTTTAAAAGTACTTTTCTTCATCTAGCCTTCTACCCAGATCATTAATGTACAATTTTGAATTCACAGAATTATTTTTGTTTGCACATTTAAAAATATGATTCTTTAAAAAGTGATCTCTTAATTTCTGCAATTTTTTTATCATGCATGTCACACACTGTTGATTTAGGGGATGCAAGGTGCATAAATGTTTCCTCCTGTGAGTGTTTCTGTGGGTGTCTGTGTTTATGTCTTTGTGCTTTGTTTTGTGTCTCTATGAGTGTGTATGTATTTTTTTCTGTGGGTCTCTCTGTGGGTCTCTCTGTGAGGGTGGGTGTGTATGTCTTTGTGCATTTTCTGTGGATGTCTGTGAGGGTGTGTGCATATGTCTTTGAACTTTTTCTATTGGTGTCTCTGTGAGGGTGTGTGAATGTTTGTCTTTGTGTATTTTCTCTGCATGCCTCTGTGAGGGTGGGTGTGTATGTCTGTGTTTTCTGTGGATGTCTCTGTGAGGGTGTGTATGTATGTACTGTATGTATGTCTGTGTTTTCTGTGGATGTCTCTGTGAGGGTGTGTGTTTTCTGTGGGTGTCTCTGTGAGGGTGTGTGTATGTCTTTGTGTGTTTTCTGTGGATGTATCAGTGAGGGCATGTGTATGTATGTCTTTCTGTGTTTTATGTGGTTGTCTCTGTGTGTGTATATGTCTTTGTGTGTTTTCTGTGGGTGTTTTCTGTGGGTGTGTATGTCTTTGTGTGTTTTTTGAGGCTGTCTCTGTCTGTGTTTCCTTGGGTGTATGTGCAGGTTTGAGTTTGTGTGTGTGTGTCCATTGTCTGTTCTTTTTTAGGACATTTTGACCTTATTACTGATTATTCACATCTTTCTACAGACTTTGAGACTAATGAGACCTTTCCGGAAGTCACCAATCCACCATTTAACCTTTAAATTATTGTTTAGGCAGTTCAGGGCCCTTCCTTTCAGCCACTGCATGCTGTTGTCATCATTTAGTTGGCATCTTCCTTTACAAAAAGATAATCAGAACTCCATATTTTGTTCTCTAAATCTCCTTTTTTTTACAAAACTGTAGTTTACCTCATTACTTGTCAGGTCAATGTAAACAAGTGCTGAGTGTCTGTTTGGGTGTCTGTGTCTGAGTGTGTTTGTGTGTTTCTTTGCGTGTCTGCTAGAGTGTCTATATGTGAATCCTTATGTGTGAGTGTGTGTGTCTCAGTGTATGAGTGTGTCTGTGTGTGTGTCTGTTACTACCTTTACAACATTTCCAAGTTTAAATAGACACTTAACCCCTTAACGATCAACGACGTATGGGGTACGTCCTGCAAAAAAATGCAGTTAACGACCAAGGACATACCCCGTACGTCGTTGGTCTTTGAAAGCCCTGGAAGCGATCCTGATCGCTTCCAGCCGCTTTCATGTTATTGCAGTGATGCCTCGATATTGAGGCATCCTGCAATAACAGTTTTGAGCAGTCCGATGCAGAGAGAGCCATTCTGTGGCCCTCTCTGCATCGGCCATTGATCGCCGTGTTCGTTGGTGGGTGGGAGCTAATCCAGGGAAGCAGGTGGGCGGCGATCAGTGGAGGAGGGGGGCGGGATCGCATGTGGAGTGCATGCCAGAATGCGCGCACGTGCACGGGAGCGTGCGCACGAGGGTGGGTGCGTGCGTGTGCGGGTGGGAACCCTACACTATGGAACAAGTAGTGGGAGAGACTCAGTGGTAGAGAGGGTCAAAATAAATAAAATTAGCAATCTGGGAGAGGGTTGGGGGTTGTGGGGGCAGCTACACTACAGAAAGTAGTTTTTTTCTGCTGCCAGTACCCAATATGGCGCACAATAAGGCAGAGGGGGGGGTTAGAGAGCTGTTTGGGGGGGGGATCAGGGAGGTTGGGGGCTAAGGGGGGATCCTACACAGCCACATATGTAAATATGCTAAAAAAAAATAATAAAAAAATAAAAGATACCTTTTATTTTAGTACTGGCAGACTTTCTGCCAGTACTTAAGATGGCGGGGACAATTGTGGGGTGGGGGATGGAAGAGAGCTGTTTGGGAGGGATCAGGGGGTGTGATGTGTCAGGTGGGAGGCTGATCTGTACACTAAAGCTAAAATTAACCCTGCAAGCTTCCCTACAAGCTACCTAATTAACCCCTTCACTGCTGGGCATAATTAACGTGTGGTGCGCAGCAGCATTTAGCAGCCTTATAAATACCAAAAAGCAACACCAAAGCCATATATGTCTGCTATTTCTGAACAAAGGGGATCCCAGAGAAGTATTTACAACCATTTGTGCCATAATTGCACAAGCTGTTTGTAAATAATTTCAGTGAGAAACCTAAAATTGTGAAAAATGTAACAATTTTTTTAATTTGATCGCATTTGGCGGTGAAATGGTGGCATGAAATATACCAAGATGGGCCTAGATCAATACTTGGGGTTGTCTACTACACTACACTAAAGCTAAAATTAATCATAGAAGCTCCCTACATGCTCCCTAATTAACCCCTTCACTGCTGGGCATAATACACGTGTGGTGCGCAGTGGCATTTAGCGGCCTTATAATTATGAAAAAGCAACGCCAAAGCCATATATGTCTGCTATTTATGAACAAAGGGGATCCCAGAGAAGCATTTACAACCATTTATGCCATAATTGCATAAGTTGTTTGTAAATAATTTCAGTGAGAAACCGAAAGTTTGTGAAAAAATTTGTGAAAATGTGAGCGATTTTTTTTATTTGATCGCATTTGGCGGTGAAATGGTGCCATGAAATATACCAAAATGGGTCTAGATCAATACTTTAGGATGTCTTCTAAAAAAAAATATATACAGGTCAAGGGATATTCAGGGATTCCTGAAAGATATCAGTGTTTCAATGTAACTAGCGCTAATTTTGAAAAAAAAGTGGTTTAAAATTGCAAAGTGCTACTTGTATTTATTGCCATATAACTTGCAAAAAAAGCAAAGAACATGTAAACATTGGGTATTTCTAAACTCAGGACAAAATTTAGAAACTATTTAGCATGGGTGTTTTTTGGTGGTTGTAGATGTCTAACAGATTTTGGGGGTCAAAGTTAGAAAAAGTGTGTTTTTTCCATTTTTTCCTCATATTTTATAAATATTTTAATAGTATATTATAAGATATGATGAAAATAATGGTATCTTTAGAAAGTCCATTTAATGGCGAGAAAAACGGTATATAATATGTGTGGGTACAGTAAATGAGTAAGAGGAAAATTACAGCTAAACACAAACACCACAAAAATGTAAAAATAGCCTTGGTCCCAAACGGACAGAAAATGGAAAAGGGCTGTGGTCATTAAGGGGTTAAGAATAAAGTGCATATACGTTTTATTCACTTGGTCAAAAATTGCACATGTCAAAGGAGGGGGCCCTAATCAATGTTTAAGTCAGGGGCCCCAGAATTTCTAGTGGCAGCCCTGCTGAAGAGACTAACGTGGAGTACAGCTAAACCCAGCTTGTCAGGGAAGATCAGAGCATGCCTGCTCAGGCTTCCGTAAAAAACAAATCTTGATAGAAGAATTTTAATCAGACACCTAAAACTTCACCTCCTTCTTGCACTGAAGGCAAAGAGAATGACTGGGGGTTGTGGGAAGGGAAGTGATACTTAACAGCTTTGCTGTGGTGCTCTTTGCCTCCTCCTGCTGGCCAGGAGTGATATTCCCAACAGTAATTGATGATTCCCTGGACTCACCATGTCTTAAGAAAGATATATAGATTATTATTTGCATTTTAGAACACAGAAACAAAACCAAAGACACAGGCAGAGAAGGTTGTGATTTACAAGCAGTGAAAATAGTAATTTTTGATCATTTTATTTTTTAAAGATTATTTATTTAAAAGTTTGGATTTCAAGTTGCTTGGATTTTGGAATTCCGGTTTTGGGGATTTGTACCTGTAACAATTTGCTAGACTTATCAACTGTAGGCTTCTTTTGAGAATCTGAAAAAGCTTATTCAATAGTATATTCTAGACTAAGCTGACACAGTATTTGCACATTTACTATTATTGTTGTTTATTTGTAAAGTGCACTGAAATGCCCGTAGCACTGGCTACTTAAGTATGGGCTACATAATAAGAGGTGTACAATGGAAATGTTTCTTGTTAATCAAATTCAGAGACATCAAATAGACTAAGCAAACCAATTTCAAAGATCTCAAAGTCTACAGGTTGCAGGGTGGGATGGAATAAAATTTAGGGTAGTTTATCACATGGACTGTGGTTACAGCAGAGAGATAAGGCAGTTCAGATTTATTTTGCTGTTTAGGATGAATAGGAATGATCAGGTAGAGATGCTAAATATGTGGACTTTCACTGTCTGATGGAGGAGAGTAGAAAGTTACAAAGAGTAGAAGTAGCATCTGAGAAGTCTTGGAAGCGGAAGAGGGAAGTAGCAATATTAAAAGCGGACAAATGTAGGTAAAATGTTCATCAAAGAGGGTGGTTCAGGGCATGTCTGAAGATAAATGAGGAAATGGGGTGCAAGGTTATTTAGAGCTTTGAAGTTTAGGGTCACTAGTATGAACTGCATTCCAGAGCATATGGGGACTGACAGAGAGGGGTAGTTGAGATAGATCTGCATCTTAGGTGGATGAGTCTATCTGAAGCATTCATGATTGATTTGAGTGGGTAGAGTTGGGATTTGGGAAGGCCATTTAGGATTAGATTGCAGCAGTCACTGCAAGACAAAATTAGTGAATTCATATTTTAGTAGTGAAAGGGACAATTACAGAGATCTTACATTGGTGTACACAATTGCATAAGTCAATACAACAACATAAGGAAAATATTGAATATTTTGGTTTTGTTTTGTACTGAGTAAGGAAATGGGGAATTCTAGAGATGTTGCTTAGATGAGAATGAAAGGATTTGTTGGATGTCTCCTACAGTAATAAAAATATCAGGTATAGGTAACCTGTAGGAGGGTGGTCTTAGAAGAAGCTCAGTTTTTGAAATATTGGGTTTAAGGTTGTTTAATGATATTCAGGAGGAAATAGCAAAGACAGCGAACGGGTTGAATAAAGAGGGAGAGATATCAGGAGTGGAAAGATAGATTGCAGTATCATAAGTAGTAATGTAACCCAAAAGAAGATGTACAGTATATATGGATGTACAGATTGAAAAAAATAAAAATAACCAAAACTGTTGGTATCCCTACTGAGAGAGGCATGGGATCAGAAGATATGCTTTTAAACCAAACACTAAAAAAGGGCTTTTGATTGCAAAATGAATGGAGAATTTGAAGTAGGAAAGCATGGCCGGCTCAACTCAGCTGTACCAAAAGCGGCAAATGGATCTAGAAGAAAAGGTAAGGAGTAATGGCCTTTTGCTTTAGCTAATATTAAAATATTGGTTGAGAGTATTTTAGGTGGGCTAGGTATGCAGTCAAGAGATAATTTTATTTAGGATTGGAAAAAAAAGTGGAATGAAAGTGGAAAGAATTTGTGGGTCTGAATGGACACATTAAGATGTGAGAAAATAGAGGAAACCCTATTTCTTGTTACAGGAGAGAAGAATAACATTGTTTCATTGGGGGTTGGGTAGAAGCGCAAGCTTTGAACGGTAAAGGGAGAGATGTTTTTTCTAATTGTATACATTTTGTTTTCAGATACACATATCTCAATGGTACAAAACAAGTTATGCATACAGATACATAGTAAAATATATATATAAAGTAGTGAAAAGGTACAGCACTGCTCAACCTGCATATATGAAGTTCTTAACTAAGTGCACGAGGACTATCAGGGTCCTGCAACCAGTGTTTCCTCTAAGGCCAGTTTTGTGTGTGGCCCAGCAGTGAAACAGTTAATAAGAGAACCATAAAAATGAGAAAGAGAAAGTGGACTCTCTTGGAGGTGCAGTGCATGGGAGGTGACGTAGCTACAGCCTGGGAGGTGTGTAGGCAGCTAGCCAATTGCAGCCCTAAAAAGCCGGTCTGAAGAAATGTACTTGTGGCGGGGTGCCAGCTGAAGGAAGCCGAGCAGACTTCATAGAATCCAGGTTTAAAGATTAGCAGCACTCCAAGGAGGTAGAGTAAAACCACAGTCTTTATTCTTACAAAGTTAAAAACGAAAAAATTACACAAGTAGTGCAGTACAGCACAGCACATCAGCAAAAAAGGTTCACAAGGAAAGGGAGCGGAGTCCTGACATGTTTCGTGCTATTCAGCACTTAATCATAGGAGGTGCGCAAAAGGTGGAGTGAGGCTTGACCAGGAGATGATCGCAAAGATGAAGATGTTCTTGAGCCAGCAATACACTCGAAAGGCAAGGCAGCACTCTTAGAGGAGAAGTCAAAATAGAAATCTGTGAGGACAGAAAGAAGAGAGGCGCCTCATGGGACAGTATCGCTCGTCACAGAGAGGAAAAATACACAAACAGCCCAGAGCAGGGGTACTCACAAGAGTGACGGCATAAAAGTATGCCTCACAACGCAGGACGGGACCTTAGTCGCCCGACAGACAAGCCAGCAGGAGAAATCCCAGGAGTCCAGGACCCAATCAGCAACCACTAAAAGATAAGCAGCACAAACGTGTGCCTCACAGCGCAGGACGGAACCTAAAGTCACTCGTCAGACAATCACACTGGAACCTGCACGTGGAGACCAGTAGCCAATCAACGATATCCCAAGGCCAACGTCACGGTGGGAGCCGTCTTTAAAATGTCCATGCAGTGTTCTTTCCATCCTCTTCTTCCTGTGATCCTGAGCTGAACGTTTTTTCCTGATCCTGAGCTGAACGTTTTTCTTCAGAATGCAGAGATCAAAAAGAAAGGTGGCTCCTCCAAAACGATTCAAGGAGTCATTGAAGTTCTTACTCTGTAGCTCTGTATTTAAAAGGCATTCTGGGCTGTGCTGTCCTGCTGGCTTTGGTATGATATGTAAAGCATTTTGCGTCCTTCAATTCTACTTGCAATGACTTTATAACACACGTTCTGGGCCTTTCTTCAAACCAGTCTGACACCTGTCTGAACTTCTAGAAGGTCCCGTCCTGCGTTGTGAGGCATACTTTTATGCCGTCACTCTTGTGAGTACCCCTGCTCTGGGCTGTTTGTGTATTTTTCCTCTCTGTGACGAGCGATACTGTCCCATGAGGCGCCTCTCTTCTTTCTGTCCTCACAGATTTCTAATAAGAGAACCATACCTTGCGGTCTGCATTGTGCAGTGTTTGCTAATTGAAGGGTGTAGTTCCCTATCTAACTGTTTCACTGCTGGGCCTCACTGCCTGCAACCCCTCGTATTCAAATCCAAAAACTGGGGCTACTCTATGTTTGTGGATATATATATATATATATATATATATATATATATATATATATATATATATATATATATATATATATATATATATATATATATATAATGTATTAACAAAGTCTACTATGAATTATTATCACAATGTTTTACTATTAATTATCCAAAGGTAGTGTCAATAAGTTTAATTAAATCAATTAAGTCCATCTACATTTCTCAAGGAACAGCTCAGAATCAAGCAGCACATCTAGATAAGGGGGAGAAAGAAAAAAAAAAGGGGGGGGATTAAATCTCTCGTCTCCAACCACCCGTCTCAATAATGGCCAGGCTTTACAAAATATCTCCACTACTCCAAAACAACCTAAAAAGAAATTAGGTATCTTTTTTCACAAGTTGCTTCACAAGGTTCCCAATAATAATAATAAAGATCAAATTGTAGTTTGGAATTGTTAACATATTCTTCCATTGTCTTTAAATATTTAATAAGTCAGCATCAACATTCATACAAAAATTCCACAATACACCATTATCGGCAACACGGTATTGATCTCTAGATTCACTCTGAGTGATATTAACGTGCAAGCGTACAGTGATTCTCAATAATGTGTATATATGCTGTGTGCATAGAAAAATATAAACGACTTCACTTTCAACTCTTGATTCGTATCAGATCCAGGTATACACAATGTAAGTGACGTTTCAGTAGAAAAGATTTTCAAGATGTAAGTGAACAAACAGAGCATATATAACAACCGGTATAACTTCACTGTTATGTTAATTCACAGGTACAGTCTATCCACAAAGCTCAATTTTGCTCTTCATACAGTTCAAACACTTTTCCCCCACACCGGACAATACCTTATAACTTCAGACTATTCGTCCTGTCGGTCCTACTCAATGCAGGGAGGGGGAGCGTGATGCTGGCAGGCTCTGTTACTCTCCTTGTGTTTAGGAACGCTGTACGCACCTGGTGTTCAGCTCGATTGATTGTACGTTTACCAGCAGCACTAACACTTGCACTATCACCTCAGAGACTAGGCAGGATGCACAATCCTTTCAATACAGCGATTTCCCAACGCTGAAATAACGAACAACTTAGCCACTTTGATGGAAAGGATTGCAAGCTGCACAAAAGATGGATGATTAAAAAATGACAATTTATTGGTTACAATTTAAAAATGTTAAGCACACATCACAGTGGTTCACCCAAGCACACAGGAGAGGCTGCTCTCCGACGCGTTTCCTGCTACAAAAAGCACTTCATCAGGGATAGCAGCTGATTCCCTGTACTGCCATTTATACCGGTAAATGTGATTTAACTCTTTCGGCACTATTACACATTTTTATATATCACAGAAACATGTGATATGTTATGAATAGATGAATATCAATTTAATATTAGTGTCAGAAGGGCCTCATTAATACCGGACTAAATGGCATATATTTATACTCAATTTAAGAACATAGGTAATAGAAATAACAAAAAAATAAAGTATAAAAACAATGTTGTACTATTCTAGATGTTAAATAAAGAGAAAAGATGGCATAATACACATTCAGGGTAAACTTATTTAGTAGATATAAAAGAGATGAATATTTATATATACCATGAGAAAGAGATTCAGCAACCTAGATTCGGTATGATATTATTTGCATTTGAATTTTTAATATTTATTATTCTTATTATTTTGTCATACTTAATGCAAATATAACAAAATAACAAAGTATTTATGTGTCTTGTTATACATATATTCATATATTGGCTTCCTATATATATTAACTGTAAAGTTCTGTATACCCCACTAGTTACATATAAGATTATTTAGTACTAAATTAAAGGGTAGTTATTGAATTCCTGGTTCGACATAATTATATCTATATACCTGTGTATAGTTTAAGGTCCCAAATTTTATTCATTCCTTTGGGGTCGCCAGTTTCCAATTTAAAGATCCAGAAGGCTTCTTTTTTATTTAATTTAGCTAGCCTATCCCCTCCTGTATTAAGTTTGGGAATCCTATCTATTACTTGGAATTGAAAATATGACAGAATTTGTGCAAGCATAGCTTTAGTATATGAATGGCCTACTCGATGTCTCGCAAAATGCCTGGCTACCGGTGTTTTAGGGTCTAAAGCTTCCAATGACAGGAGATGTTCTCGTATACGATCCTTTATGGGTCTTATAGTTCTTCCTGTGTACTGACAGCCACACAATTTGCAGGAGATCAAGTAGACCACATAGTCAGACTGGCAAGTAAAATGTCTGTAAATTCTGTATTCACATTTAGTAGTGTGAGACACAAAAAATTCGCCTGATTTCACATATTGACAAGACTTGCAAGGTTTGACTCCACACTTAAAGGTTCCATTCTCAGGTTTCAGCCAACTTTCTGTCCTAGGCATAGATAGTATACCTGATTCTGAAAAGTTCCTATTTACATATTGACTCAACGTCTTAGCCCGCCTAGAGACAAATCTGACCCCATTAGTTGAAATATTAGTTAGTGTAGGTTCTTTCTCCAAAATGGGAAGATATCTTTTGACTATGTTACATATTTTGTTATATTGTTGGCTATATTGTGTAGAGAATACAATAGTCTCCTCTGAGTTCTTAGTTCTAGATTTATGTTTGTCCTGGAGTAATTCATTCCTATCCATTTGTCTTACATTCTCCTGTGTGGTAATTAAGAGATTCTTGTTGTATCCTCTCTTCACTAGACGTGTTTTTAGAAGGTTTGCATGTTTGTCATAGTCTCTAATATCGCTACAATTCCTGCGTAACCTCATGAATTGGCCTTTAGGGATGGCCATTTTTAAATGTTTAGGATGGTTAGACTCAGCTCTTAAGATGGTGTTTCCGGCTATTTTCTTTCTGTATGCCTCCATAGCTACTGTTTGACCCTCTTCCTCTATTTTAATCGTTAGATCAAGAAAGCTGATGCTTTCTTTACTCCAACTATAGGTAAATTTGAGATTCATGCTATTATCGTTTAATGTTTCCACAAATTGATCAATAAGTGACACATCCCCTTCCCAGACTATCAACACGTCATCGATAAATCTAGTATAGAATTTTATGTTGTCCTTAAAGTTATTAAGGTCACCAAAAATCTTGAACAATTCAAAGTAACTAAGATATATGTTAGCGTATGAGGGGGCGAATTTCGCCCCCATAGCTTTACCCCTATGCTGTAAGTACATTTTACCTTCAAAAACAAAATAATTATGGGTTAATAGATAGCCAACAACATCGACCAGATAGCTAATGAAAATGATATCGTAGTTTGTATAAAACTTTAATGTTTCTTCCAAGGCTAATAAGCCTTGTCTATGTGGAATACAGGAATACAATGAAACCACGTCTATGGTGAGAAAAAGACATGAATCATTTAGTTTTAGGCCTTCTAATTTTCTGAGTAAATGTTTTGTGTCGCGTAAATAGCCTGGCATGTTTGTTACAATGGGCTGCAGAAACTCATCTACCCATGCCCCTAATTTTTCACCTAATGTACCAATTGTGGAAATGATGGGTCTGCCTGGTGGCTTAGAGGGATTCTTATGGATTTTTGGTAAGTGTTTAAAGGTAGAGATAACAGGAAATTTTACTAACAATGCTTCTGCAGTTTTTTCATTTAGAATACCTAATCTGGCTAAGTTGGTCTTTAAATATTTAAGCAGATCTACTATACTTTTCCAAGTAGGGAGTGTCTCTTGTTTCCAACTGCTGCTGAATTTAGTTGTCATCAGAATATATATTAATAAGTGTCTTTTATACTTTTGGATATTTTTTAGATGTAGGAGTAACAAAGCCAGTCCCAGAGTGAGGTTATCAACAAGGTCCCATTTATGACATAATTGCTTAGATGTAAGCCATAAAGGTCTAATCTTAGGAAAATGCCCCCATATATATATATGTTCTCCAAACAAGTCACAACCTCTCCAACATATAGGTGAGGCAGTAAGGAATATTTTGTGTAATTTCAATGGGACTAAGTGCCCTCTGGCTAATACCTTGTAAAACAGCTCAAATAGAGTGGTACAGTGGATAGTTTCCCTTGTAAATCTGATAGCACCACATCCATTTCTTATCGCTAAGGTCCAGTGAGAGGTCGATCTCACAAGCTTGTATGTATTTCATTTTAATTAGACAAGGGCAATTTAGTGGAACCTGTTGGCACTCTACAAACAGGGCCGGCGCTTGCATATAGGCAAGTTAGGCATTGGCCTTAGGGCGCCACAGTATTGGGGCGCAAACTGCCGGTGACAAGCAGCAACTTTTTTTTTTTTTTTTTTTTTTTTTTAACATTTGCGGTCCACTCCGCCCCCAGTCCAGACAACATTGCATTTTCTTTAGGCGAATTGGGGTGCCGTGCTAATACTGCCATGCTAATACATACGTAGCTTACATTTTTAAAAATATTGTATCAAATTCAAATGTTTCCCGCGCGCACAGGCTGCATCATCTGTTCAGTGCGCGTGGGCTTCTGTAGGGAAAGGACGGGGGTGGAGCTGCTGGAGCAGCTATGCATGCAGGAGCTGGGCTGTCCTGGCTGAAACGGATTTGCAAATCGCTCAGTTCTTCTGAATTGGCAGCAGCAGACAGTCAACTCACAGGTAAAGCAAAGCCTGTACTAAAGCAGTTTCTATAGAAAAAACAAAGCCTGCCCTTTAAAAGCAATTGTTTATTTAAGCAAACAGCTCAGAAACTGCACCACGGAAAATAGATCAGACAGTTAAATACAAGTTTACTTTTACTCCACTGTCTGAGCTATTTTCCATGCTGCATGTTCTGAACCGTTTGCTTAAATAAACACTTACTTTTAATGATTTGTGGGAGTATCTGCTTAATACAGTCCAAGCTCCGTGAAGAGTCAGAGAGATACCGTGCTGTGTTAAACATCATAAGCCAGGAAGCTGTTCCTGCAGAGGGGGGTCACAATTTAACTGGGAAATCAGACACAAGCCCCTCACAGTAAGCAGAGGGTAGGCAAACAGGAGAGGGGGGATGGGTAGGGAGAGAGTTTTGCTCGGCTGTGTCTGTTCACTGAACTGAAGTGTTTGCTAGTTTAGCTCAACTTGGGGATAGAATATGTGATTTCAATAAGAGTGACAATCATGACACTTATGCTGCTGTAAACATGTGTGTGTGTGTGTGTATGTTTGTGTAAATGTGTGTGTATGTATGTGTAAATGTATGTCTAAATATGTGTGTATGTGTAAATGTATGTGTAAATATGTGTGTGTATGTATATGTAAATATGTGTGTGTGTATGTTTGTGTAAATGTGTGTGTATGTATGTGTAAATGTATGTCTTAATATGTGTGTGTGTGTGTAAATGTATGTGTAAATATGTGTGTATGTATGTGTAAATGTGTGTGTATGTATGTGTAAGTGTGTGTATGTATGTATGTGTGTGTGTATGTATGTGTAAATGTATGTGTAAGTGTATGTATGTGTAAATGTATGTGTAAGTGTGTGTATGTATGTGTAAGTGTGTGTATGTATGTGTAAGTGTGTGTATGTATGTGTAAATGTGTATGTATGTGTGTGTGTGTATGTATGTGTAAATGTGTGTGTATGTATGTGTAAATGTGTGTGTATGTATGTGTAAATGTGTGTGTATGTATGTGTAAATGTGTGTGTGTGTATGTATGTGTAAATGTATGTATGTGTAAGTGTGTGTGTATGTATGTGTAAGTGTGTGTATGTATGTGTAAATGTGTGTGTGTGTGTGTGTGTATGTATGTGTAAATGTGTGTATGTGTAAGTGTGTGTGTATGTATGTGTAAGTGTGTGTGTGTATGTATATGTAAGTGTGTGTGTGTATGTATGTGTAAATGTGTGTGTGTGTGTATGTATGTGTAAATGTGTGTGTGTGTATGTATGTGTAAATGTGTGTGTGTGTATGTATGTGTAAATGTGTGTGTGTGTGTGTATGTATGTGTAAATGTGTGTGTGTGTGTGTATGTATGTGTAAATGTGTGTGTGTGTGTGTATGTATGTGTAAATGTGTGTATGTATGTGTAAATGTGTGTGCATGTATGTGTAAATATGTGTGTGTGAAAATATGTATGCATGTGTAAAATTGTATGTATGTATGTGTGTGAAATATCTACTACACATTACTAGAACATTTTGTTAAGTAGCAGGGTATATCATCTTTTTTTTTTTGTGTGTGTGGGGGGGGGGGGGGCGGCAAAATGTGTCTTTGCCTGTGTAGCCAAAAATCCTAGCACCGGCCCTGTCTACAAATACCTGATGATAATAATAATAATAATAATGGAGAGACCATCTGTATACCAGCTACCCAGCGTGTCTCCACTATGGTCAAAGGTCTTGGGGTCCGAAAGAGAAATCACCAAACTCTCATCAGAGAGTAAATCTTGAAAACATCAAAATGAAATTTGCAAATAATGAATACAGTTTTTAGGAAATCTGTATGGGATAAAAGTTGAGAATCTTAATATATTGCTTAGTGTTAAAGGACCAGTCAATACAGTAGATTTGCATAATTAACACATGCATGATAAGAAGACAATGCAATAGCACTTAGTCTGAACTTCAAATGAGAAGTAGATTTTTGTTAAATAAATTGCAAAGCTATATCTATTTCCACTCCCCCTGTATCATGTGACAGCCATCAGCCAATCACAAATGCATATACGTATATGCTGTGAATTCTTGCACATGCTCAGAAGGAGTTGATGACTCAAAAAGTGTAAATATAGAAAGATTGTGCACATTTTGTTAATGGAAGTAAATTGGAAAGTTGTTTAAAATTGCATGCTGTATCTGAATCATGAAATTTAATTTTGACTTGAGTGTCCCTTTAAGTTAAGTAAAGCATTCCATTCTCTAATCTCAAAGCCAGAGAGAAGCCACATAAAAGCCTAATTAGAATTTAAATTTAAAAATGTTCTTGCTATTGGCTGATTCAAATCAGCCAATAGGGTTTGACTGATTTAAAATCTGCCAATCAGAATTAAGTGGTACCACCTTTATATTGGGGTTTCGCGTTTCCAGAATTTCAAGAGGAGCCGAATTACCCAACGGCGAGTACAACTTTTGGGGTTAGTTAGGGCTTTTTTGGGGTGGAGTTTTTATTTTTACTTTTCTTTTGTAGGCTAGGGTTTTTTCAGGTTAGATTTTGTTATTTTGGGGGGTAGGGGGGTTACTTGTAATATTTTATAAAAATATTTTGCAAAAGAGCTGATCACTTTAGGACAACACCCCACAAAAGGCCATTTTAAGGGCTATTGTAATTGTTTTGAAAGGTTTTTTTTTATTTTATAGGGCATGTAGTTAGTGTTAGGTATAAAGCTTGGTTTTTTATTTTGGATACTGTAGTTTATTATTTTTATAACTTAGCTTTTTTAGGGGGTGAGGCGTTAGGTAGAGTAGGGTTAGATTGTGTTTGGATTGTGGCGGTTTAGGTTTAATTTTATTAATTTTTTTACTTTGATTTTTAATTTAAAGGGGCATAATACTCATATGCTAAATCACTTGAAACTGATGCAGTATAAATGTAAAAAGTTGACAGGAAAATATCACCTGAGCATCTCTATGTAAAAAAGGAAGATATTTTACCTCACAATTTCCTCAGCTCACCAGAGTAAGTCCTATTTAAAAATTTATACTTCAGCTGCTGTCCAACTGCAGGTAAAAAAAAATTAAGAAATGAACTGCAGCCAATCAGCATCAACAGAGCTGAGGTCATGAACTCTTTTACTGTGATCTCATGAGATTTCACTTAACTCTCATGAGATTTCATTGTAAACTTCCTTAAACTGAACAGGGAAATAACACTCCCTTGCCTGTCCTGGGACAGGCATACTGATTTTCTGCTTAAAGGGACATGAAACCCAAAAATGTTCTTTCATGATTCTGATAGAGAATACAATTTTAAACAACTTTCCAATTTATTTCTATTATTTAATTTGCTTCCTTCTCTTGTTATCCTTTGCTGAAAGGTTTATCTAGGCAAGCTCAGGAGCAGCAGATAACCTAGATTCTAGCTGTTGATTGGTGGATGCATATATATACTGATTGTCATTGGCTCACCCATGTGTTCAGTTAGAAACCATTAGTTCACTGCTGCTCCTTCAACAAATGATACCAAGAGAATGAAACAAATTAGATAATAGAAGTAAATTAGAAATTTGTTTAAAATTGTATTCTCTATCTGAATCCTGAAAGAAAAAAATTGGGTTTCATTTCCCTTTAAAGTCCTTTGCAATGAGGTTTGAATACTTAGGACATTTTGAGGTAAAATATCTTTCTTTTTTACATAGAGATGTTTAGGTAAAATTTTCTAGTCAGCTTTTTACAGTTATGCTGCGTCACTTTCAAGTGTTTCAACATTTGGGTATCATGGCCCTTTAATTTAGGGGGTTTAGTTTAGAGAGGGGTTAGTTTGCGTTTAGGGTATGTGACGGCATAGGGGTTAATAGTTACTTGATGTGGATATGTGGAGACCTAAGGGTTAATAGATTAAAAGAGAGAAGCACTCAACTTGGGAAAGAACAATAGCATAATAGCTTGTTCTATAGCTAGTTACCACCCAAGAAGCAGCCTCTTTTTGCTCAAAATGTGCCTTTCCTAGACAAGAACTTTCCTGAAGCATATCAGTCTGATCCTGACTTAACAGTACAGTCCAGCCCCGAAATACCAGGCAATCCCTCTCTGAACGAGAGAAACAGCAAAACCCCAGACGTACGTTTCATAATTCTTTTATTAGAAAAATAACCATATATACATATATACAAAACAACTGAAATATTGACCCAAACGTTTATCATCAGAAAGAATTCAAAATGCAAACATAAAACTTTAATAATCACATAATTATTATTAAACATAATTCAAATACAGACAAAAACAAACCGGAGGGGAAAAAAACTAAAAAATTAAATACTTCCACTTCTTTATCTTCCAGATGCCTTCAGAATCTAATTCCCCATATCGCCTCCTGCCAAAAGAAAAATACAGAAACAACTTCCCACCGATTATGTTCACACAATCACATACACTAACTACCTCTTTCTTAAAAATCAATATATTACACACCATATATTTTTTTTTTTTTTTTTTTTTAAATTTTATTGATGAGAATAAACAGTGCACAATGAAAGTACAAAGAAAAATAAAGTAAGGTTACAAACATTGCACTGTACAGTCAGAGTTTTATACATCAAAGTAAAGGTGCAATTCACATCTTTATGAAAGATAACGAAAGGTTCCGCCCATCGGGTATCTCTCCTGGGCGGGAACTAGTTGTCAATTTTTTTTTTTTTTTTTTTTAACTTGATCTTCAACTTTCTATGTTATGAGCTTAAGGTAAAACATTAATTTGAATCTAGAAGAGGAGAGTGGGAGTGTTAGAAAGAAAAAGCAGAGAGAAGCAGCAGAGGGAGGGGAAGAAAGAGAGAAAAGAGAGAGAGAGGGAGAAAAAAAAAAAAAAAAAAAATGGCAAGGGAGGAGTCGAGAAGGGAGGGAGGGGAAACTATATTGTTTTGTGCCACAGGGCCAGCATCATCTCGTAAACTGCCAACTTGTGAGTTTTCAGGAAGTGGAATCTCTCCATAAGGAGGGTTTCATCAATCTGAGCACGCCATTCCTCTACGGTAGGAGAGACCTGCGTTTTCCATTTTCTGGGTATAAGTATCTTGGCGCCTGTGATCATAATCAGCAGGAGGGCCAGATGTGCTTCACTTTGTGCTTTGGGTAATTCCAGAAATAAGAGTATCTCTGGGGAATTAGGGACGTTAATATTGAGGATTGCAGACATTTCCTCTACGACTGTCGGCCAGAAGTTCCCAAGGTTCTGACAGTGCCACCAAATGTGAAGTAGTGACCCGTCTTCGCCACATCCCCTCCAACAAGTGGGGTTGAGAGTAGGGAACAGTTTATGCAGCCTTACCGGGGTAAGGTACCACCTACTTAGAAGCTTTATATGAGACTCTTGAATATATGCTGACACCGAGGATTTCTTAATCAAGCCAATAGCTTTCAGCCATACCTTTTATAATCGAATTCTGAGCCCAGTTCTCTGTGCCACTGGTCGATATATGTGGGGAGGGTGTCCGCCTCGGGAACGAGCAAAATTTTATAAATCATTGATATCAAGTGCTTTGGGACTTGTACAGAGGTACATAGGGTCTCAAAGGGTGTTAGATTCCTTCCCAAGTCCTGTCTATTTTTGTGGGTTTTTATAAAATGGATTAGCTGATTGTAGTGTAACCATGAGTTAAATATTCCTGTGTGTAATTCTCTCAGCCTATCCTGGGGCAAAATGTTTCCGTTTTCTACTATGCCTTGTAATGACCCCTCTCTAAGACTGTATGGCCTGGACCTGTGGGAGCCTAATTTGTGAAAGGGAAGATCAGGATTCTCGACAATCGGGAGAAGAGGAGAGCATTTTGTAGATATATGAGTAGTAGTAGCTACCATACAGTCCCACACCCGGAGAGTCTCTGTCAATAAATGATAATTCCGAATGATCTTCGGTCTCTTTTGAGGGGAGATCCAAGCCAGTACGCCCATATTATTTAGTTTGAGTATGTTTCTGTCTAGCTGCACCCATGCCTTCTGTTCTACATTGTGAGACCATTCGACTACCCTCTGTAAAATAACAGCATTTCTATATGTTTTTAAGTCGGGAAGGCCCAATCTCCCTCTATCTCTGGGCAGGTACATGTTTCGCCTAGCAAGACGGGGTTTAACTTTAGCCCATACAAATTGCTCGATAAGTCTTTGGAGCTGGTCTAGATAGCCCGAAGGAAGAGCAATAGGGACTGTCTGAAAAATATATAAAATCCTTGGAAGGATGTTCATTTTGATAACTCCCACTCTTCCCAACCAGGAGATGGGCTTGTTGCTCCAAGAGGAGAGATCTACTGTGATATTATGTTTGAGTGGTCCATAGTTATGTTTAAATAGGTCTGAGGGGTTGGGGGTAAGATATATTCCCAGGTACTTTAATTTATCCTTGGCGATTTTGATTTAGTATTTTTTTTGTATAGCTTGTATAATTTTAGGACATGTGTTAATATTTAAGAGTTCTGACTTGTTAAGGTTGAAGAGGAAATTGGAAACATCACCAAAGGTCTTTAATTCATTTAATAATTCGGGGAGAGATGTATCGACCTCAGTGATTGTGTAGAGAACATCGTCAGCATAGAGAGCTTGTTTATGTTCGACTTGATCTAAACGTATTCCCGATATGTTTTGATTTTGTCTGATTTTTTGAGCTAGGGCTTCTATGGATATGGCAAATAGGAGCGGGGATAGAGGACACCCCTGCCTGGTGCCATTGCTAATAGGGAAAGATTCAGATAGAGTCCCGTTCACTCTAATCCTAGCGTTAGGGCTCGAGTAGAGGGCAAAAACCGTATTAAGGAAAGCTTCCCCGAGACCCATTCTCTCCATAACCCGACGCAGAAAAAGCCAATCGACCCTGTCGAAGGCCTTCTCTGCGTCGGTTGAGAACAGCACCAAGGGTATGTTTGTGTTTCTGGCGTGGGAGATAAGCTGCAAGACCCTGGCGGTATTGTCTTTGGCTTCCCTGCCTGGGACAAAGCCCACCTGGTCATTAGAAACTAATTCTGGGAGATATTTGTTGAGGCGATTCGCCAGGATTTTTGCCAAGAGTTTCATGTCCGTATTGATTAGGGATATGGGTCTAAAGTTTTCTGGAACCTCTGGCGCCTTACCGGGCTTAGGGATGACTGTTACATGGGCTTCCAGGAGAATTTTGGATAGATGCGGGTTGTCTCTAAGGTTATTAAACAACTGAAGGAGGGGGATAGATATCTCATCGACAAATTTTTTGTAATATGAAGACGTAAAACCGTCCGGGCCTGGGCTTTTTCCCGAAGGGGAATCTTTAATGGCTTGTATCAACTCCTCCCTAGTAATTGGGGAGTCTAGATATTCCGAGGCCTCACTAGATAAAGTCGGTAACTCTAGGCCTTGGAGGTATGTATCAATGGCTTTAGACTTCTGAGGCTGCTGGGTCTCTCCCTCAGACGGCGCCATACTTGTCTTTATGTTATATAGTGAGTGATAATATTTGTGAAACTCAGAGGCAATCTGCGAGCTACTATGTAAGTGGCGCCCGTCTTTGGGTTTGAGTGAGTGGATATAGGACTGTAGCTGTTTTTTCTTAAGGGATCTAGCCAACATTCTACCAGGCTTGTTCCCTCCTTCATAATAGTAGCGCCTCAGGGAAAGTGCTTTCTTTTGCCTCAGCTCTTCTAAATATTTATTTAACTCTAGTCTTGTAGAGGTTAGTCTATCTCTCATGTCTGCGTTTAGGGGGTCTGACTTATGTGATGTTTCTAGTGTACTTAATGTAGAGGTTAATTCAGAGTAACGGACTCGCCATTGTTTATTTAGTTTTGCTTTGTGTCTAATTATAGCTCCCCGTATCACACTTTTATGAGCTTCCCATAACGTCACCAGTGACGTAGAGGGGTTTGTATTTATGTGGAAATACTCCTTAATCGCTTTGCGTATTACACACCATATATTTTAATCCAACATTCCACCCTTAAATAAAACTACAGAATCACAAAACATACCGTTTTTTTATCTATCAATCTCAAACAAACCATATAATCTTAAAACATTTCCACAAGCATACTTTACCATACAACCAGCCATGCTATCCTTATCACTCAGAACCACACACCTACCAACATATTTCACAGCCAAAAATCTTTCCACATTTGGAAAACACTTACCACTAACATTCTTACTCTTAACAACAACATCTCTTTTCAAACACTCCATACCAGAACTCCTGTAAAAAGAAAACAAAACACTCAAAATTCTCCTAAAAATCCTCCCAGGAGGAGGAAAAACTAAAGCTAAATATAACATAATAGGGATCAAAACCGATTTGATAACTAACATTTTTCCTTCCAAAGATAAAATCCTTAAAGACCAAAACGGAAGTTTTCTTCTTACTTTATTAAAAACAGTCTCCCAATTTTCAAAACCTTTCAAATCCACATCAAATTTCACACCCAACTCCTCAATTGCACCATCAGTCACAGGCCATCCACACAAATCAATCTCCCTATCATTACCAAAAACTTTAACTTTACACTTATTCCAATTACCTCTGAAACCACTAGCCATACAAAAACATTCAACCAAAGTTTTTACCCTCCTGAGTCCTCAAACCAGCCTGAGTCTCACATACCACACTCACATCATCCATATACCCAATCACTTTAAAACACCTTCCATTACTGCCAGGAACACTCACACCTTTAACTCATGTATCCTTCCTCAAACTAGTTAACAATGGCTCAATGACACATGTAAAAAAACACAGGAACAGGTTTAACACAAAATTCCTCAGTCAAAAACCTGACTCACAATATCATAATACAAACATTTAAACCATCCAATAAACTTACCAGAAAAACCTAAATGTTCTAAAACATGAAACATAAAATCATGCACTACCCTATCATATGCTTTTTCAAAATCCACAATAGACCTCATCCTCTCCCTCACATACCACAGTACATCACGTAGTAACAACAAACTTTCAGAAATCTAACGCACAGGAACAGCACACACTTGCTCTTCATCCACAACCTTACCAATCACTCCACGTATTCTATTTGCCAACACCTTTGCAATAACCTTATAGTCAACATTCAACAACGTAATCAGCCTCCAATTCCTCAAATCTCTCTTGTCACCCTTTTTAAATAACAAAACAATCAAACCTTTCCTCATTGAAACAGGCAAAACATTAAGTCACAAAACAAACTTACAAACATCCAACATATCCACCCCAATCAAATTCCAAAAACAAGTAAAAAATTCAACAGGCAAACCATCACAACCCGGTACCTTCCCATTCTTAAAACTCCTAACAACCTCTGTAATCTCATCCAAACTTATATCCCTTTCTAACAAATCATAAATTTTTTTCCAACTTAATCTAGATGTCTTACAACAACTCCTTTTCCAATAAAACATCTCTTGTCTTTTCTTTATACAGCTCACTAAAAAACTCACAAACTTCACGCAAAACACCATCCGTACCATTCATTTCACACTCATCCTTATCACAAACACTAACAAAAGCTTTCTTAAAAAAGTATTTACTACAGGACTCATCCTTTTCCATTTTATCCAATCTTGCCATAAAAACAATTTTCTTTACTTCTTAATGCATACATTTTTTGATTATCTTTCTTGCTTCAGCAATTTCCTCATGGACATCAATACCACAATTTCTCAATTCATACAAATACAACAACCTCAGATACCATTTATCATACAACTTCCTTTCCATTCTAGCTTTATCACAGCCTTTCTTAATAAAACAAAAAACTCTTTATTTACACCTTCAACCATTCCCACCACATAAGCACATTACTAAAATCACACTTTCTTTCACGACACCTTTCATATATCCAAAAAAACTGACGCTTAATCTTCTCATCTTCTAACAAACTCACATTCATTTTCCAAACACCCTTACCAAACTTCATCTTCAAATCACAATTCACCTTACATATCAAGGGCATGATCCGTAAAGGGCATCCACTTTAAAGAAAAATCAACAACACCTATAAAGTTAGATAAAAAACAAAAATCAATTTGAGGTTTTATCTCACCACTATCACTAAAGAAACTAAAACCCTCCCCAGAAAATGAAATAGATACAAAGGCATCCTTCAAACCGAAAGATATAAGCAGATCGACTAAAAAAATCCCTGTGCTATCCACCCTACAATCACTCCCACCCTCTCAGTCCCCATTCTTAATAAGACAATTAAAGTCCCCAACCAAAAAAGTAGGATCTTGACCTGGCAGAAAAAACTTTAAGGTTTCAAAATTATGCAAATGTTCTACCCTATTTAGGGAAGCATATACATGAAACAAACAAAACAGTCCCACAAAAACTAAAACTAACCAAAAGAACCCGACCTGAGACAATATGAACTAAATTAAGGATAGAAAAACAAAACCCCTTAAAAAAACTCCCACCCACCCCCATTCCTATCAGAACAACAAGACCATACTTTAGGACCATATTCCCAGTCAGCACATTTAGGATGTTCAGAGAGACCACATTTCTGCAAACAAAAAATATTAGCAGAACATACAGATAATAACTTTAAGGGAAGAAATGGTCAGAAACTTTATAAAAAATAAATTAAAGTAAAACAAAAAACAATTAACATTTGGACTTCTTCTTTACTTTGTTTATCTTAGGACTTGAAGGAGATCCTTTCAATCTGCCTCTTTGACGTTCCAACCTCCTAGGCTCCCCCTTATAAGCCTCATAACCAGTAACTTCAGCAAGTTATTTTACATCTCCTTTATCTAGATAACCAACAGAAGAGGCATCAGAAAAGTCACCAATACACTGTCTTGAGTCAGAGGGAACGTCTTTAGTAGAAACAGAAGGAAACTCTGAATAATAAAGAGTCAGCATCACTTGCAGTATCAGGATCTATGCTCCTAACTACTGGAAGTTCCAAATCAGGACTCTCCCATCCATCAGAATCTTCACCTTTTTTCCGCTTGGAGACAGATTTATTTTCTGCAGTGTCCATATCCTCCTCAGAACTAGAGGACACAACAGCAGACCAATCAATGTTCTCTCCTTCACCAAGAACAATATCAGGAGCAGGATCATCAGATAACTCAGTGAAGGAAAAATCCTCCGTACCAGGAACAGCAATGGTATCCTCCATAGAGGTGGGCAATAGGGCTTCCAGAACATCAGAAGCATCTAACACATTAGATTTAGCAAGATCTTCCTCCTGAAGATTAGATTGGGCTTCTTCCACCTTATCAGCCGCAGGAACCACCACAGGAGCATCAGACACCTCTCTGACAAGAGCACCAACTGCAGACTTCATACACAAAATAGGTAATATAGACTTCAATGCCTCTTCGGAGACTTCTTCCTCATTCACAGATGGCTCAACCGCAACAGAAGACTTTTTTTTTCCAACATCAGCATAGGAAGTCTTCACTCAATCAAGCCCCTGTGACATCGTCAAAGGACACATCCTGCACAGGTGACTTGAAGAACCTCACAGGTCCAGCGTTTACTACAGTGGTAAACAAGATGATCCTCCTCACTGCAATGTCGACATCTGGCACTTGGACAGTTCTCAGCAATGTGACCAAACAGGTTGCAACTACGGCAAAAAAGTGGCCTCTATTTCCACCAATGGCAAAAGTCTGTGGAGGGTGTTTCTTTCCACCAATACCTCATTCATCTGGCACAAACTGCTCCCAGAACCTGCGTTTTCCATTGAAAGTTTCAAACTGATTCTTCAGCTTGCTACCTCCTTGAACATCATCAAAGTAGCGACAAAAAAACAGACAAATTTACACATCCGTGACCCACAAAATTGTACATATGTACTGAGAATTCTTCTCTCCCTCTGCACACAAGCAACAAATCTCATAACAGCCAACTCTGGAACAGCAGCCATATCAATAGTCCATTGATAGCAGGTCTGTAAATGATGCTCATCGATGAAAGCCACATCAAAAATCCCTCTTGAAGGGAAAGACTGGACACAGTGCAAACTTGCCCTTGGCATCTTCAAAACACCCTCCAAAACAACCTGCTGGACATGAGCCAAACTAATCTTCTCTTGGAAGTCCTCAGAAATCAACACCCGAAGTGTATGGGGAACGTTAGTGGCCATAATTGCCCTATCACCTCTTAAGGCTGGATTTCGGAGTGCCCCGCAAAAGCAGCATGTTGCTGAAGTCCAGGGACAATACCACAAGGCCAAGGAGATGGCCCTACTACACAGTTGCTCTATACCTATGGAGTAGCTACCCCCCCCCAATAGCAGCAGGAGCCCAAACCTTGATGGGAAAGGACCCCAGGTCGAAGGCTATTATGCTATTGTTAGTTCCCAGGTTGATCGTTTCTCTCTTTTTATTTATGCAAATTATGACTCTTAGGGAAGTCCCCCTAAGCGTGAGGCAGGAGTCAAGATTTTGACCCATTGCTAAGTGTTCCTAGTGGGATATGACTGCACCTCATTAATGAGACCCACACTAGGCTGAAATGTATGTCTGGGGTTTTGCCATTTTTCTCATTCAGAGAGGGATTGCCTGGTATTTCGGGGCTGTGTTGTTAAGTCAGGATCAGACTGATATGCTACAGGAAAGTTCTTCTCTGTGAAAGGCCAATGTTAAGCAAAATGAGGCTGCGTCTTGGGTGGTAACTAGCCATAGAACAAGCTATTATGCTATTGTTCGTTCCCAGGTTGAGCGCTTCTCTCTTTTTATTTATGCAAATTATCGGCTAGATTTGGAGTTCGGCGGTAGATGGCCTGCTAACGCCACGCGTGTTTTATGTCTAACGCACGGCATTGTTTGACTCCGGTATTTAGAGTTCAAATAAGACCATCTAACGATGCTCCTAACGCGTGTATGTCACACGCGTAATCCTGGCCGCGTTAGACAGTCTCCCATAGAGATCAATGGGAAAGCAAAAAAATAGCTTTTTTCACCTAACACTCGATCTCGCGAGAATACGCACGGCTCGGTCATATAACGCATACCACATCATGCACAACAATAACACGCCGCAAATGTCACAACAACAATCAATCAACAAAGCACACAAGCATTACACATTCACAAGCGGGGGGATTTTTAATAAAATTTAATACGGGGAATACGCATATACTTAAAGATGCGGAAATTCGCAAAATAACAACAAGGAAAAAAACATATATACATACACTAGAAAAATAATCGCATTCAATATCACTATATATTAGGACAAACATACATATACAACACTTCAATAATACCACACCATCGCAAATTCACATTTAAAAAGAATACTATTGGACAATGTTAGAGAAAACGACCACTATGACATAATCGCATTCTACACATTCCACAAATAATAACTCAAAATGAGCATGCGTAAATTCACACACCTAATACACATTGCACTAATACTAATTGCTAATAAAGCACACCTGAACACAATTTACAACGCTAATCGGTACATCATTAAACATTTACACAGGGTATATAAGCACCATACAAGCAGGGCTTCTTTGACTGTGATGCTGGTGGGTCTTTGGAGATTGGAGGTTTAAGATTAGAGAGTTGGTGCATTATTGTGAGTGAGTGAGTTAGTGTTAGCGTGAGAGAGTCAGTTGTTAGTGTTATCGTGAGTTAGTGGGAGTGGGAGAGAGTCTGTTAGTGGGAGCGTGAGTGAGTTAGTGGGAGTTGTTAGTGAGAGTTGTTAGTGGGAGCGTCAGTTAGTGGTAGTTAGTGAGAGTTAGTGGGAGTGTTTGTTATTGAGTATTAGTAGTAGTGTGTTAGTGAGAATTAGTAGTAGTGTGAGTTAGCGAGCGAGTGATTTTTCTGTACACGTAACACATTTACACGCAAACACATTCAATACATACATACACTTATCAATAACACTACATACACTCCATACCCCCTACCCCCTCATACTACACTCCATACCCCATTCCCTGTAGTCCCATTCCCTTTCATCCCATTTACTCTTATCCCATACCCCATACCCATCCCCTAGTTACATTTAGTTTACATATCCTCCTTTAAATATTCTTCTTCTTTTGGTTTATTTAAATACTCCTTACCCTCTTTGTTTTTTTACATCCCTCTCACACTTTCAGCACTTTTTTTGTCTTTTAGTTCTTTATTTTGACCCCCTTTCATTTCATCACACTCACTTTTTGTTTGATTATTTGGGGTTTAGTTTAGGGAACAGATGGAGGCCAGGCAGGGGACAGGTAGAGGGGGGAGGAGAGGGAGGGGGAGAGGAACAGGGCAGGAAGGGGGGCAGGAAGCGGGGGTGGAAGCGGTGGGTGGACCCAGCCACTTGGTTCAAGATGAACAAGTGGCTGGGCCCAGTGGCGGTCAGAGTAGGGCTTCACAGTCCGGGAAACAGAGGGCATCGTCACAGGGGAAGGCCAAGGCGACTAGGGAGGCGAGGTTTTCGATGGAGGAGAAGGAGGCCCTCGTAGAGGCCTATATGGCCAGGCATAGGAGGCTGCAGCACCAGAAGACAACCCCGACTGACAAGAGGAGGCTCTGGAATGAGATAAGAAATGCAGTCAATGCAGTGGGTGGCCGGAACAGAGATCTGGATTCGATAAAACATCGCTACCGGGACTGTAAGATGGATCTCAAGAAAAAGTTAAGCCTGGAGGCCTGACATGCCGCAGGAACCGGTGGCAGACCTGCCCTGGAAATAGAGTACTGCCGATGGGAGGAAATGTTGCGGCCCAGCATCTCCGAGGTGGAAATAGTCGGTATCGGCGGAATTGATACCGGGAACCTGCCACTCTCATCTGACGGTAAGCTCATTGAACAATAAATTCACATTCGAATGTATTTCAAGGGACACTATACGCAAACATTTACTTTCATGATTGAGGTAGCGAATACAATTTGACAAAACATTCAAATGTACTTATATTACCTAATTTGAATCCTTCTTGAGATATATTTTAATGAAGAAATAGCCATGCACACGGTGAAACAATCACAGGAGGCAGCTATATTCAGCTAACAATCAGCATCTTATAAGCATATTTAGATATGCTTTTCAGCAAAGAATATCCAGAGAATGAAGCTAATTAGATAAGAAAAGTACATTAGAAAGTTGATTATAAATGTATGCTTCTAAATCATAAAAGATAAAACATTGGGTTTCATGTCCCTTTAAGGATCAGATTAATGCTATAACGTTGTTCACACGCATTCAATTACTTTGCGGTTACATCAGTATCTAGGCTATAGGTTAGGTGTGCATTTAAACAGACTGAAAACAAACGCAAAAACATTCAGATTGACCACAGATATCACAAACACGGTTTTGAAAATGCGGAAATCGTATTGATTGTTTGTTAGATTTCAAAGTGGATTAATGATTCTGCATTTGTAATTGTATCGTAAGCTAAGTCATTTAAAGCTTGATTTGCAAATATGCTAATATATACATTTTTTTTTTTTTTTAAATATACAGAGTCTGGGGAGGAGGCAGCACAAGAAACACAGCCTCATCCATCTCCCCGGGATGAGAGTGGTGGGGAGGAATTTCCACTTCGGAGGGAAGAGGCCCCCCGTGACGAAGAGCGCACGGAAGCTGATGAAGAGGCCCCGGAAGCAGAGGAGGAGCCCGCGGAACCAGAGGACCCTCAAGGACCCGCACACCGCCGTGCACGGGCACCCCGCCGTGCACGGGTACCCCGCCAAGCACAACAAGAGGAAATAGCGGAGGTGCGGGTTCTACTGGACTACATAGACCAGATGCGTAACTCCCGGATACAAAATATCGAAGGCCGAACTCGAATTCTTGATGGACAAAATCAAATAATTGAAGGCCAAAACCAAATAATAAACATACTGAATAGAATCGAACAAGGCCAAAACCAAATCATTAATCTGCACCAAGAGATGTTCAATTTTTTCCGGGAGGTGCATGCTGGTCTACCTCCTGGTCCGCCTCTTGCTGCTGGGCCTCTTGCTGCTGGGCCTCTTGCTTCTGGGCCTCTTGCTGCTGGGCCTCCTCCTGCCGGCCCAGCTCCTCCTGCCGGCCCAGCTCCTCCTGCCGGCCCAGCTCCTCCTGCCGGCCCATCTACTCCTGCCGGCCCATCTCCTCCTGCCGGCCCATCTCCTCCTCTTCAGCCATCTCCTCCTCTTCAGCCATCTCCTCCTCTTCAGCCATCTCCTCCTCTTCAGCCATCTTCTCCTCTTCAGCCATCTTCTCCTCCTCAGCCATCTTCTCCTCCTCACCTTGGTCGTCCCTGTACTCTTCCTTCCACTCTTCCCACAACATCTCCAAGGAGAACTCTTCGGAGTCGGCAGTTGCCCCTCCCAGAGCCTCAGCCCCGTGGGAAGAGGGGAAGGAAGAGGAAGTAAGTATTTATTTTCATCTTTAATATTTTTTTTATTTAATGTGTAATGGATAGGTATGTGATGATGTGGTTTTCATACACTTGTGGACCACACTCTGTATATAATCTACTTCTATGGGACCGGGTCCATGGAGGCAGATTGTTTGCAGAGTGTGGGTTATAAGTGTGTGAAAACCACATCATCACATACCTATCCTTGTTCATGATATTGATTGGTTTCTGTGATGTGATGTCCAAACTGTTTCCCTAATCGCAAACAAAATTACCATTACAATTATCCATGATGGCATATTACTGTTTGAATGCCAATAACACAGCTTAAAGGGACAGTCAGAAAATTATTGATTACAAAGAAAACACTGTATTACGCATTATCAAGTTTGAAACAACAAAACATGGAGAAATACGTGTGACTTATGTGCTTAACCTTGTATCTATGACTCGGAAAAATGACCACTTATTTGTTGTTCTGACATAACAACATTTTAGATATCAATGATCAATACATGGTAAATAATATGCTGTATGAGCACAAGGTTTTACATATACAAATGCTATCCAAATGCCCTCTAGTGGTCAAATTGTATAATGATTACATGCACTCTTCAAGCTCGAAGAAATGAGCACACGAACCTCATAGGTTTAGCTAGCAAATTTAAATAAACACAGACAAATGATTAATTGGTGAGAAACATTTGATATCATTGATATTACATAACTGACTTTTAGACTAATGAAAAACATTATTTGTTTTCTAAACTGTCCCTTTAACAAAATTACATATGCTAAAACATATTTGAAGCTTGTTGGTATATCTACATGTACTTGTTCAAAAAATAAATATTGAAATCAGATTTATATTGACGTGTTAAATAAAGTCTATTTTCTTAAAGAGACATTATTGTGTTAATTTTTTATTGGAAAGACATTTGTTTGAACAATGAATATGGTTTAAAGTCCTTTTAGGAGTGGGAGGTGAAAATATGCTAACAATAATATATTTGAAGATTAAACAATGTGGAACTCATACATGATACAAAAATCAACATTTGCATTAAAGGGACAGTATACTATATTTTTAACAGAACTGTATGTAATAGACACTACTACAAACAACAAGATTAACATATACTGATATCAATATTACAAAGCTTTAAACACTTTCAAAGAAAATCGGGTTAGCTCTATTGAAAATATAGATGAACCCCCATTACAACCGTAAAACAAGACAATACCCCATCATTAACATATGAAAAGACCCTTTACACAAACAGGAGAAAGCTGGAGATGGTACTCACATGAAACTCAGAGGCTTGGTGAGGAGTCTGAAAATTACTTACATTTTCTTAGAACAGAAGCAAAATGAAACGTGTATTTGTTAAACAATGGACTATCTAACTAGAGACAAAATAAAAGGATTTATAATGTGAGTGTCTAATGAACCTTTAATAAAATATACAACGAAATTACATTTAGAAGAAGTCGGCATCATATATTTAGCATATGATAAAGATAAATGCATATTGATTACTTTATTCTAACACAATAGCGCATATTTATTAATTAGATATCTTTAACATTAAACACAACAGTCATTTTTATGAAAAAGGAACATTGTTGACAAACATATTAAACAACATGGACTATAGAGATTTGCACTTGCCTCGAAATATCATATGCATGAAAACATTTTGCTTTCGTTCGTTTATTCAACCAGACATCCAACAAAAGAGAATGTGGTGGTCTTTATCAGCTACGGGTCAACAATGTAACATGATGCAAATAATACATATTCGCAATGTTTTTAAAATTGGCTGCAGTCACAAACGTTTTTAACGTGCACAAACAAATATTGCGGGACTACGTAATCCAATCAGACGTTTTTTTACCTTTGCATGTGACGTCTTAACATGGCGCTTCCTTGATCACGTAAGAACGCCATCCAATAAAAGGCACATTTTTGATCACGTAAGAACGCCCCAAAAAAAAGGCGCATCCTTGATCGCGTCAAAACGCCATCCAATAAAAGGCACATTCTTGATCATGTAAGAACGCCCAAAAAAAAGGCGCATCCTTGATCGCGTCAAAACGCCATCCAATAAAAGGCACATTCTTGATCACGTAAGAACGTCAGTCAATACAAGGAATCATTGGACAGCCTGGCAGGTGACGTCTTAAGCAACATGGCGCATCCGAGATCACTGAAAAACCGCAGACAATACAAGGGCTCAGTTGACAGCTTGGCATATCACTAAGAAACGTATTTATATTTTAGGAACTAGTATGTGTCTAGATTGCTATCTAGGAATGTCACCAAATCATGAATCATCTTTTCGGACTTGACTGTCCCTTGAACTATAGCTATGGTGTATATCTTTAACATTTAAAAGATACACATGAGAAATACATATGCCATTGATGTTTTAAGATATGTTTTGATTGTTTTGGAATAACAATAGTTATACATGGATTGATTAAACGTGTCATTTATTCAAGTTTAAATATGGTCAGCCTACCTATAGCCATATATGGGAGGAGAAGTATTTTGTTAACATATTTGTTAAAAAATATTCATCATCTAAAATATTTGCATTACACACAGAGATTTATTTAGTTACACTTTTACAATAAGATAGAATTGAAAATGAAATACATGTGCTGTCAACATTACAATAAGATTGTTTATTAATAAGATTATATGTCCTTGTTCATGTAAAAAGGACAAAAACGCTTTAGAAATGGAAATACATTCATTAACAATTGTGCTCACCATCACTTAAAGGGACATGATTTTTTTTTTATAAAAAGAGGATACACATAGACAATACTATTTCAATGAAATGAACACTTTACAGGGATTATATCATTGTATCAATACAAAGATCATTTGTTAAAGGTGCATCAATTCATGCAGAGTTTCTAAATACACACATGGATCTGAAAATTTAAATATACATATATACACAAATAACAATCTATATATACATATATAAAACAATTACTATGCTAATCATAATCATGCAATGATAAAGCTAAGAGAAAAATATATAAAGACAAATAATAAGATTACATTGGAGATGTTAATCTTAAAGTCATTTACAATTGTCTTACATATATGATTTTTTATAATAAATTATTTTTGGTAGGTCCCTTTAAGGATCAACAAGATAAACTAGAGCTTTCAAAAAATAACATGAAGAATGAGGACAAAGATTGGTGCAATGACATGTCTTTTATTAGTATGTAAGAAAACATCAACAACAATTAGAAATAATCTTGTAAAAATAAGGAATATTTGAGCCATATGACAAGGTAACACAGTGCATCACAGTCCATGAAGAGAGTTGGCAAGGGCCACCATAGCCCCATTGGAGACATATGCCAAGGTAACAGAGTGCATCACAGTCCATGAAGAGAGTTGCCAAGGGCCACCATAGCCCCATTGGAGACATATGACAAGGTAAAAGAGTGCATCACAGTCCATGAAGAGAGTTGCCAAGGGCCACCATAGCCCCATTGTAGACATATGACAAGGTAACACAGTGCATCACAGTCCATGAAGAGAGTTGCCAAGGGCCACCATAGCCCCATTGGAGACATATGCCAAGGTAAAAGAGTGCATCACAGTCCATGAAGAGAGTTGCCAAGGGCCACCATAGCCCCATTGGAGACATATGACAAGGTAAAAGAGTGCATCACAGTCCATGAAGAGAGTTGCCAAGGGCCACCATAGCCCCATTGGAGACATATGCCAAGGTAACAGAGTGCATCACAGTCCATGAAGAGAGTTGCCAAGGGCCACCATAGCCCCATTGGAGATATATGCCAAGGTAACAGAGTGCATCACAGTCCATGAAGAGAGTTGCCAAGGGCCACCATAGCCCCATTGGAGACATATGCCAAGGTAACAGAGTGCATCACAGTCCATGAAGAGAGTTGCCAAGGGCCACCATAGCCCCATTGGAGACATATGCCAAGGTAACAGAGTGCATCACAGTCCATGAAGAGAGTTGCCAAGGGCCACCATAGCCCCATTGGAGACATATGACAAGGTAACAGAGTGCATCACAGTCCATGAAGAGAGTTGCCAAGGGCCACCATAGCCCCATTGGAGACATATGACAAGGTAAAAGAGTGCATCACAGTCCATGAAGAGAGTTGCCAAGGGCCACCATAGCCCCATTGGAGACATATGACAAGGTAAAAGAGTGCATCACAGTCCATGAAGAGAGTTGCCAAGGGCCACCATAGCCCCATTGGAGACATATGCCAAGGTAACAGAGTGCATCACAGTCCATGAAGAGAGTTGCCAAGGGCCACCATAGCCCCATTGGAGATATATGCCAAGGTAACAGAGTGCATCACAGTCCATGAAGAGAGTTGCCAAGGGCCACCATAGCCCCATTGGAGACATATGCCAAGGTAACAGAGTGCATCACAGTCCATGAAGAGAGTTGCCAAGAGCCACCATAGCCCCATTGGAGACATATGACAAGGTAACAGAGTGCATCACAGTCCATGAAGAGAGTTGCCAAGGGCCACCATAGCCCCATTGGAGACATATGCCAAGGTAAAAGAGTGCAACAGGCACAACAATAAACTTTGAAAAAGGCCAAATGGCAACAATAAAACAAAACATCAACATGTGGACAGAGGATTCTTATCTGTGACCTTGGAGCATCTCCAGATCCTCCACTTACTGGTCATCCTCTTCATTGTCCTGTGCATGTCCAGCTCCAGATTCAGGCCTTGAACTTAATCGCATTATTTCACGCAGAGTCAATTCCTGAATCCGGAGCAGGGCCTGCATGGTATCGTTCATCCCTCTCTGGCCAGCTGCGTTCCTCAGCACGGCCTGCTCTACTCGTGCTAGACCTTCTAGCATGAGCCATGCTGAATCACAGCCTAAAATAAAGAATAAATTAAATATTAAGGATAATTACACAACAGACGAAAAAATAAGCGAAGATACATTGTCATCATAAAGACAAATCATTCTTTACATCAATTAGTTTTCATTGATTCTTTACACATGAAATATGTTATTCAGACAGACCGAAATCATTAAAGGGACAGTTTACTCAAACATGTTGTCCCCTTTAATTGGTTTTCGATGATCCACTTATACAGCTTGAGTGTATAAAATCTTGTTAAAGGATTTACATTGTACTTACATTAGCAATTTAAATATTTTAATTATACTGTGGTAGGCACACCTATCCTTAAACATTTTGGCGTTGAGGACAAGCTGTGTAAACATAGCAACCTGAAGAAATTACATTCCCACTGGGTTAGACAAGAGATAATGTATCAACATTTGTACATAAATTGTTGGATCCAAGTAGTGGTGATTGGTATATGTAGTGATATCAAATTAAAGGGACACTGAACCTAAATATTTAATTGACTGATTCAGATAGAGCATGACATTACAAATATGAAAAAATTACACATATTCTTTAAATGTTAGAATTCTCTAGCTAGATTTTGAATGCAAGAATGTCGGTTTTTAGGGCAGGCCATATTTGTTTATCAACTTTGTTTGTCCCTGCTGGTTGATGGATACATTCATCCAACAATAAAGAAATGATGTCCACAATTATTTTCTATTTAAAAATAATTCTAGGCATTTCTTTGTTTCAATAAAGATAGCAAGAGAATGAAGAATAATTCATAAGAGTAGTAAATTATAAATTTGATTAACATTGCATGCTCTATTTGAATCACAATATAAAATATTTACCTTCAGTGTACCTTTTAGTATCTTATAATGTTGATTTTGAATGATACTTACAGCTGTGCCTGGGAAGGACAATCCGACACCCAGGACAATGAAGGTTGAGACAGGGGGGGAGGGATGGGATTGGGTTGGGGAGGGATGGTATTGGCTTGGGGAGGGATGGGATTGGCTTGGGGATGGATGAGCTGCTGCTCCGGGGTAGGCCGTACAGCTGGGGAGTGGTGAGTTTGGGTCTGGGCAGCTGTACGGCCCATAATATGGGGAGAGCGGCGAAGGGGGGTGTAGGGGCGTGTTTTGGGAGGGACAGGAAATGACGAATGGGAAGGGCCGGCAGGGGTCTGGGCATGATCAGGAGTCTGGGCAGGGGTCTGGGCATGGTCAGGAGTCTGGGCCTGGGCAGGGATCTGGGCATGGTCAGGGGACTGGGCAGGGGCGGAAACCAGATGACCAGAAGTGGCGGATCCATCTGAAAAAAAATATATTAACATCTCATACATCATGAAATCAAATCAATGCATTTCAAATTGATTATGTTTTCAATATACTTCGAAGTGTGTTTGAATTTGTAAACAATTATGAAATGAGGATATGGTATGCATATAGGCACTCAGATGAATATCAATTACTGTCTGTACAATTATAACATTATTATTGTGTTTTGGCCTGGAATATGCATGTGACATAATGATGGCATGAATTATACATTTTTAAAAAGAAAAATATTTTCATGCTGCCTGATATAGAAAGGGGGCAGTAGTGTATTTGAACAGACAAATAATATTCCTTTTTAAAGTGCAAAAGCTGTAGACTTTGAATGTCTTCAATAAAATGATTTCAAATAAAGCAACATGTTGGAAACATGATAGATATATTTCACATACCATCAGACTCCAAGGCAGCCTCTTCCTCCTCCGTCACACATGTTACATCAAGCTCTGTAAAACATAACATGTTGTGTACACGTTAAGATCAGATATTATAACATATGTTACTGATGTTCAAAGACACACATCAATGTTGCATTAAAGATATACACACCCAAAGTTATGATTTACATCATTTTGATGGAGCATACAAATTACATTAGATTAGTTATTCTCAATGATTCAGATTTTCAATGTATTGTTTGTATTAATTTCTAAATCAGAAAAGCATAGTACATAGAACATTTAAGATTTCTCATGTGTGTATCACTTGATGACTGTTGTCAAAAATGAACATGGAAACAAACATATGCTATACATCTTCTGAATAACAAAGGTGTAGACTAATAAAGTTGTAATTATTAATCTTTCAATATTCAAAGAAAATTAATATATAATCAGAAGAGAAAATTATATGTTTGTTTCAAATGTTATGCTTCATCAGAATCATGCTCATAATATTGATTACCAATACACCTTCAATGACATATAAATGAGTCAATGGACTTACCAGGGGACCGCAAAGGCGGCTCTGTGTCACTGCTGGATTCCTGTGGGCTCCCCACACCAACTCTCTCTATGAATGATATAGATATATATTAGGAAACACATTTGGGATATGACTAAATCACATCTGTATCGAATTTTATGATTAATCAACTTTAAAATGTGAAGAATAGAGCAGTCATTAAACAAAAAAATGCTTGATTGAATCAAGGGGATTCTGTTAAAAATGATGTATTGAACATATGTTTAATTTCTGACTATATTAGACATCAAACTCATCTCATACGATGCTATTGCATATCTAAATATACCCATTGATCAATGTTCTTCAAACAATACACACAAACCACATTTTGAAGAACAGCTGTTGACAAATATAAACAAAGACATGTGGCACATCGAGGCATTTGTGAATGTACAGTAATCTTGTTTAGGACACAACACATATTGATCACAATACAAAACAAAATTGATTAGTCCAAATATGTAATCATGGTGCTGTGAGAGTATGCTGATATCTATAAAGTAACTCCAACAGTGAATATGTGAATTATATATCAATATTGTTTAATCCAAAGAATGTAAAGATGAATGAATCTATTGTTTATTAAAGGGACACTGACATGATTTATTTCAATCATTGATTTCACTGTTCAAACTGTTCAAAATGATTGAACATTGACTCCTATTATAATTTTAATGTTGCTACATTTTAATATTAAAGGCAGATAAGCAATATTGGATTCCATAAATATTGTTTGTTGAAGGTATCCACCAATCATCAATAAAAACCAAGGTTGGTCAACCAAAATTGAGCTGCAGATAAACGTACATTCTTGATTTTAAAATACATTTAGCAATAGAATATTTCACATATGATTATAGTATTATATTTAAATGTTTATTAATATTGCATACTCTATCTGAATGACAACATTAATAATTTTAGCTCAGTATCCCTTTAATATAAAATTTTATTGATTTGACAATGTTGGTGTTAATGAATTCTCTACTCCATATGTTGATGCAATGAATGGGATTGAGCATGCAATTCAAATCTAATATGTTATTTAAGGATATCCGAAGAATTATTTAATTTTCATCTATTAAAGGGACATTGCATATAAATATTGAACAATGTAGATTTAGTATGTAATGTTCTGTCCATGTTTCTAAGACAATTGTCAATTAAAATGAGACATACCATACTGTGACAAGCCCTGCCTTGAGGATCCAGCAGCAACATCCATATCTGTAATATATTAAATGAGGATTGCATATCATTAATACAAATCATGCCATGTTTAAAATCTTTACATTATTAGCAAATCAATTTAAAACTATTAATCCTTTGGTAGTCCCATGAGTTAATTGTTTCCTCAATTAAATTCATGATAAATATATCCTGTACTCTTATTTTCAATCAGTTCTGTTGTTTACTGTAGCTTTAATTATTTTTGTTGTTATTTCATTCTCATCAATTGATGGGCATATGTTATAATTTATTTGTATTCTTCTTTTTTTATTATGTATAATATTGAAAATAAGAATACTGTATTCTTCACATATATAATAATTCACATTTCATTTTGACCAACATGTGTAAAGCAATGCCACTTACAGCAAAGCCATGTTAACGTGGATGCGCAATTCCATTTTCGCGATCATTGCGCAATGATTCCAAGCGGAATTACGCATCCGTCATTTGACCAACATGTAGAAAGCAATGCCACTTACAGCAAAGCCATGTTAACGTGGATGCGCAATTCCATTTTCGCGATCATTGCGCAATGATTCCAAGCGGAATTACGCATCCGTCATTTGACCAACATGTAGAAAGCAATGCCACTTACAGCAAAGCCATGTTAACGTGGATGCGCAATTCCATTTTCGCGATCATTGCGCAATGATTCCAAGCGGAATTACGCATCCGTCATTTGACCAACATGTAGAAAGCAATGCCACTTACAGCAAAGCCATGTTAACGTGGATGCGAAATTCTATTTTCACTCTGTGACGCATATTCTGTAGAGCGCAAGACACATCATTCCTATTTCATGTATCACTAATCTAAAATCAGATATCTAAACATCATATGTAGTGTATGTTGTGAGATCTGTATAGGTTTAGTATCTGACTATATACACATTTTTTGATAAAAATAACAAATATTAAGTTATTATATGAAGTTGGATAATTACCTTGTTCAGATTCTCCATCTCCTCCCAGGCCACCGGACGGAGAAGCAGCTGCCCTGGCCCCCGCGTCAGGACTTTCAGATCCCGCAGCTGGGAGGGAAGAAGAGGAGGCCGAGGATCGAAATCTTTTGGGGACCCGGAGATTGAGGAGCTCGCATAAAGTCACCTCATAAGGGAGTAGGTACAGTTTCCGCGGGGCCTCTCTTTTGCCACCTCTTTTACGGGCTTGTACCCAGTCCCTTATGAGGTTGAATTTTTTTGTTAACCGCAACCTCATATCTCCGAATCTCCTCATGATCTGATCCTGGGTCCTCTGGACGTCACACACCAATCTAAACGCATTGGTGATAGACTCCCAGAGGGCCTTCTTAACGTGCGCATCTGTCAACCTCCTCTTGTTCCCAAACAGCTGGGGATAAAAGTCCTTGACGGCGTGGACCAGTGCAGCGCTCTCCTCCTTGGTGAACCTGGGAGCTGACATGCCTGCTGGGTTGTCTTCTAAAATATATATATATCAAAATATATTGAGTACGCCTGCAGGCATTAGAGAACTGACAAAGATGGCAACGTGTAATGGACTTTTATATGGTGAAGTAAACATGAGATGCACCATGGGACAAGTTATCTGTACATCTGATTGGATAAAAGTTTGAAATATTGTTAGAATGTCTGTGAGACCATCCTGACTCAAGTTGTGTTTGTGTGATGAACTCAGATTGGCCGTTCATTAATGTTTCATATCTTATCAACTTCCTTACACATACCTCATGGTGGTGCTGTTACTTCATTTTTCATGTAGAATTATTAGTAACTCATGGGCCTGTCATGCGGATATGTGTGACGCAGATTTAATATCCGTGATCCGTTAAATATTAATGACTAAATTCTCTTTAAAATCTAATACTGTCACATTATTAAATGTTGGAGACATTTCTCGGTTTAATAACGGTCTTTTTCTTTAATACAAATACACATTTAATATTGTATGTCTTTATTGTTCATAAAATACATTTGTTGACTTATTGTGAAGTATTGACATTGCTCTATTAAATGTATTTCATAATGCACATTGATTGTGTGCTATTGCGTGACATTAGACTAATGTTTAAAGATGCTAATCTGGTGTTTCAAGATGCGTTTCTCACGCAATATTTCTTAATGATCAAATTCAGGTTATAAGGTCAGTAACTTGGATAATCTGTTTATAAATGTTAAACTACAGGTTTGTTTGTTATTAGCAAATAAACCTCGAGCTTGTATTTGTCGGAAGTGCTCATATATGTTATTTTGCAATGGCGTCTTTATTTTTAAATAGACATTACAAACAAACAATTGTATCAAATGATCTGTAGAGATAGAAGATTGTTTAGACTTTAAAATGTAAATCAATTTATCTTAGTATTTATATATCCTCAACAGAAGAAATTTAAATGCACATGGTTGAGCCAATCACATAAGGCAGCTCTGTGCATCCACCAATCTTCATCTACTGAGCCTATCTCGATATGCTTTTCAAGCAAAGTATGTCAAGATAGGAAGAGAAGTAAATACACTATTTAAATTTCTTAAAGGGACACTGTCCAAACAAATTTAGCGTTGGTGATTCAGATTGAGCATGAAATGTTAAGCAACTTTATAATTTAATCCGATTCGCAAATGTTAACAGTTATCTTGTTATCTTTCTTTGCAAATCAATAATGATATTTTAGATTACGGACAATTGTTTCCAAAAAACCGGGGTTGTCCTTGATGATTGTTGGATAAATTAATCCAACCAAAAAAACCAAGTTCTGTCCAGAGTACTGAAGCAAATAAATTATCTATTTAATGCCTTTTTTTAAAGTAATGATAGCAACATCACAAGGAGCATTCATAATACGAGACAATTTTTAAAGTTGCTTAAAATACAATACTCATTCATAATGTATAAATCATTAATTTTTAAACTGTCTCCCTTTAAGTATATTTTGATTTCATGTCCCTTTAAAGAAACATTTCACAATAATGCTTAAAATATCAGAAACCTAGGTACATTCCTTTTGATAAATTAGTATAACATATGAGTAAAGCAAATTTAGATTAACTTCTGGATTGTTTTACACACTGACTGAAATATATTTTGTAAAGGAGGTATTTTGGAGCCTTCAGCTTAGAGGGACATTAAGATATATGTTATGTATGCATTTTGTATAAGATTATAATATTTGAACAACTTAATATGTTTTGTTATTCAATCATTAGATTGTAATTATATATATTCTTGGATTAAATACATATCTACATAGGCTATTTTGATGCTGATTGTTGGTTGCACATAGATGCCTTATGTAATTGACTAAGATATGTGCATTGATGTATTTTTTTCAAAGTATATTTAAAGACTGAATGTAATTCTATATTACTTTCTAAATATGTTTAAATTATTTTATGATTTTTTTAAAAATCTATACACAATATACTTTGTGAATGTCCCTTTAAGGACCAAAACATTTGGAATGTTGATTTAACATTGACAAAATAAACTAAAGGGGAATTAAAATTATATATAGATATTTGATGTCTAACCCAAGAGGTAAGATTTTAAAAACTACATAATATTAATAACTATAGTTAAATGACTCCACTAGAAAATTACATCGATTAACCTGGCATCCAATAACTAGCTTGTGAAAAATATCAAGTTAAATGACCTACCATTTATAAAAGTAAAAATTTAAATAATTTCGAAAATAATGTTTTGAGATACCTAAGGAAGATACAAGATCTTATAAAATTAATTTTACATTCAACAACACTGTCACTTTAATGTAATTGAACCACTTGCCCTTCTTAAAAGTGAAAATAAATATTTTTTGAGAAATTTTGACTACATATCCGAAATTAATTTAACATCTAAGAATTTCAAAAGAAAAGCATCGATGGATCTCACTCCCCAATTAATGTTAAAAAAGATAGTTTTATGTAATATTCTCGGAATCAGTAGATTTTCTAAAATTAATGCATTATTTGATCTTATGCATGTGCTTGTTAAATAGCCAACTACCAGTCATGGGAGTCAAACTTTTTTTTATTGACAGATTATATGGATATTTATTATAATCTGTTCAAAAGAATGTATTTAATAATAAAATGTTTATTATTAACATTTAATAAAAAAAAAAGTTTATGAAAAAATAAAAAATTCCTGGAAGTCATCAGATGCCAATCTGAAAAAAAAAAAAAAAATTGAACAAAGTTAATACACACGTTGTCAAATATTCATAAAATACATTTACAATCATCTTGTGTCTATGCTCTAGCTTTGTTCAACATTTTTTAAAGATATTTATTAAATTGATTTTAAAATAAAATTAAAACATACACCATTATATTGTGGACTAAAAATTAAATTTAAATATCCAAATTTCTAATTATACATAATGATGTATATCACATTTCAACAATATATGTATGCTGAACATAAATGTAATATTTCATGTCCATTCAAATACCTCTATATCAACTATAATATGTATTCCTTTTTCTGATTGTGATCCCTAAATATCTAATGATGAAATAAGTATGACTAATGTATGTAAGCTAACAATAATCAACATTCTTCCTGTGATTCTTAACTAGCATGCACCAACCTGGATAATGCATGGTCTTTGAAAGTCAATTCAGGGGTAAACAGTTGATCTTCAATAGGTGTCTTATTCATCAGTTCATTAAATAGAGGACTGGGAAATACCATCTAAAAAAGTAAAACCATCTAAGTGTCTGATTGTGATCCCTAAATATCTAATTAAGAACTAAATATGACTAATGTATGTAAGCTACTAATATTCAACAGTCTTCACTAGCATGCATTGGTACACCAACCTGGATAATGCATGGTCTTTAAAAGTCAATTTAGGGGTAAACAGTTGATCTTCAATAGGTGTCTTATTCATCAGTTCATTAAATAGAGGACTGGGAAATACCATCTAAAAATTAGAAAATCATCTAAGTGTCTCCAATAGGATGCCTCCACAGCCTTATTCTATCAAATAGTTGGCACTTACCATGTGAACATGTCTTTGTATGGTTTTCAAGGTCAGCAGATTTGAAAGATAATGCCAGACATGATCCCATTGGTATACTTCAATTTCAATCTTGGCTTTTTCCACTGTCAGTCTGGGCAATCTTCACTGTCAGGCTTCTAATTCTTCCCTTTCAGTCTTTAGATTAAGTCAGCTCCCTAATGGCATAAAGAGTTTATTCAAAATTACTACAAGTGTGTGAATCATTTCTGTAGCCCTCTCCCACCCCCCATTTCATAAGAAATTTCTGTCACTAGCTTACTAAGCGTGTGTAGCATCTTGTGTTATGTTCTATCAAGTGTGAAGATGAGTCATATTGAGCAGAACAAACCTCTAATGTGTGACATTGAACCATAGTCATGCTAGAGGATCCCTTTCTGAATATTTACATTTTAAGTAATGTGTAAACTAAATACTAGTTTATAAAATGTATGCCATATGATGTATTTGTGTACAATTCATGCCAGCAACAGTCAAGACATTTATACTTACCAGCTGATGTCCTCTTTAAAAACCAGGTGGTAAAGACTCGATACAGGACCCAATGCCCAGAGCATCACCTATATTAATAAATGAAACACATTTTTAGCATTGGATGAACAATCCTAACATGTTTGCACAATTCTCTACTTGTCATTTCCTAGAGTTCACATCTATTGATAATACTCCAGTCTAACTTCTATTCTTTACCGTCTAAAGTTGCGGTTGATGATGTCTGCTCTGACATTGAGCCCCTCGTCCCGGAATGGCCCCTCTAGAACAGGATCATCCTCCTCATCTCTGAGGAGGTTTCTGTCCGGCCGGACGGCCTGCAGCATCCCAGCCCGCTGTGCAATATTATGCAGGACGCTACAGGCTACAACGATCTTAGCCACCTTCTTTGGGTTGTACTGGAGGGCTCCTCCCGACCTGTCCAGGCACCTGAACCTCATCTTCAGGAGCCCGAACATCCGTTCAACCACCGCCCTGGTTCTCTTATGAGCCCTATTGTAGCGCTCCTCAGACACATCAGTCGGGCTACACAAGGGGGTAATGAGCCAAGTCCGGCTCATGTACCCAGAATCACCTATAAATTATGAACAGAACATAATTCTAACAGAATCCTCAAAATAGTATTTGTAGTACAATAAAAAGTTTTTTACACGATAATCCATTAACAAATATTTATTTTAAGTTTAAAATATCTAGTTCAATATAATTCTCTATCTTCCCATTTCAGCTAAGACATGCTACATATGCGTATTTCTCCTAAATCAAGGCTCGTGTAAAATGCTAACTACATGGTTACATTACATTCTCTATCTGAGCATTTAAGGTAAGACATGCTACATATCTGCATTGAACTAAAAGACATTTGCGGAAAGAGACAATGACATGGTTAAATTGCATTAGCTAATATGTTCCCATTTCAGCTAAGACATGCTACATATGCGTATTTCTCCTAAATCAAGGCTTGTGTAAAATGCTAACTACATGGTTACATTACATTCTCTATCTGAGCATTTAAGGTAAGACATGCTACATATCTGCATTGAACTAAAAGACATTTGCGGAAAGAGACAATGACATGGTTAAATTGCATTAGCTAATATGTTCCCATTTCAGCTAAGACATGCTACATATGCGTATTTCTCCTAAATCAAGGCTTGTGTAAAATGCTAACTACATGGTTACATTACATTCTCTATCTGAGCATTTAAGGTAAGACATGCTACATATCTGCATTGAACTAAAAGACATTTGCGGAAAGAGACAATGACATGGTTAAATTGCATTAGCTAATATGTTCCCATTTCAGCTAAGACATGCTACAAATGCGTATTTCTCCTAAATCAAGGCTTGTGTAAAATGCTAACTACATGGTTACATTACATTCTCTATCTGAGCATTTAAGGTAAGACATGCTACATATCTGCATTGAACTAAAAGACATTTGCGGAAAGAGACAATGACATGGTTAAATTGCATTAGCTAATATGTTCCCATTTCAGCTAAGACATGCGACATATGCGTATTTCTCCTAAATCAAGGCTCGTGTAAAATGCTAACTACATGGTTACATTACATTCTCTATCTGAGCATTTAAGGTAAGACATGCTACATATCTGCATTGAACTAAAAGTAGACATTAGCGGGGGGGAAATATATGGTTAAATTGCATCCTATAGCTGAACATTACGCTAACATTTTAAAACTACAGTGGCAATTGTCAAACTAATTAACCATGTTGTGCACTAATACTCACCAACGAGATAACCAGGGGGCATTTGTCTTGCCTCAAACTGTCTCCACAGGGACGACAGAGAGAGGATGCGGGCATCATGACTAGCCCCTCCAAAATTCACACACACATGCATAATCCTCATCCGTGCGTCACAAACATACTGCACGTTGAGGCTATGAAAATGTTTGCGATTTCGGAAGGGCAAGTCATCAATTGGAGCACGCAGCGCAATGTGGGTACAATCAATGGCTCCCAAGACATTGGGCATTTGAGCAATATCAAAGAATTCCCGCTTTACGCGCCTCCAATCACCATCATTCTGTGGGAATCCTATGTATTGCTTACTGATACGTACCATGGCGTCCAGAAAGTTATCAAACACCACAGAGAATGTACCTTGAGCCAGGCCATGCATGTACAGTTCTCCGGATTGAAAACTCCTGGAGGCCAGGACGTATAGACAGCTTAGCATCTTACTCATGGCGGGAACAGCAGTCCTTATTCTTATACGTGGCTCCAAATGAGGTTTAAGAAGATCGTAAAGGCCAATGAGCTGTTCGCGATCGAGCCGATACTTATCATAAACCTCAAAGTCGCTCATGTTTTCCAAGGTGGGTCTCACCCTGTAGACACGAGGACCTCGAACCAGACGACCCCTTCGTCTCGGTCTGAGCCGCCGAGGCTGCCTGATTCGACCAACAGCTAGTTCGCCAATAGCAGCACCAGCAGCGTCTACCATGTCATCGTCATCCATCTTTCAAAACAGCGTAACAAGGTAAGCACTTGATCTGATGTGGATCACAAGTGATGCATTGGCCATGTTGTTTGGGGGATTTATAGTACAATTAGTCCAATGGTAGTGAGTTAGTAATGATTGCTGATTGTATTCACCTGTTTGTATGTGAGCGGCGCGAATGCTTTCACAGTGTGCGTTTATTTGTTGTTTGCTGAAATGTTATTTTCAAACAATGAATCTCAATGTGAAAGTGTAAAATATCACACATACAGTGCATGTTTGTAATGTTTGATCATATGCGTAATCAATATTTCTTAAACGCGATCTTATAGTAACAAGCACACGTCCAGGCTAACATGAATGAAAGTGCATAGTTGTGTATAATGTGCATCGAATGTGATCGATCAATGTTGCTGCAATATTGTTTGTAAACGATAAAGTAACATCTGCCATCTGTAGTATTGTATATATAAGTGATTTCCGAGCTGTCAATATTGTATGCGTCCCTTTAAAATCGCAATAATAATTCCGAACTTCCCGTCTGCCATCTGTAGTATTGTATATATAAGTGATTGCCGAGATGTCAATATTGTATGCGTCCCTTTCAAATCGCAATAATAATTCCGAACTTCCCGTCTGCCATCTGTAGTATTGTATATATAAGTGATTGCCGAGCTGTCAATATTGTATGCGTCCCTTTAAAATCGCAATAATAATTCCGAACTTCCCGTCTGCCATCTGTAGTATTGTATATATAAGTGATTGCCGAGCTGTCAATATTGTATGCGTCCCTTTAAAATCGCAATAATAATTCCGAACTTCCCGTCTGCCATCTGTAGTATTGTATATATAAGTGATTGCCGAGCTGTCAATATTGTATGCGTCCCTTTCAAATCGCACTAATACTGAAGAACTTCCGGCTGTCATCTGTAGTATTGTATATATAAGTGATTGCCGAGATGTCAATATTGTATGCGTCCCTTTCAAATCGCACTAATGCTGAATAACTTCCGGCTGTCATCTGTAGTATTGTGTATATAAGTGATTGCCGAGCTGTCAATATTGTATGCGTCCCATTAAAATCGCACTAATGCTGAATAACTTCCGGCTGTCATCTGTAGTATTGTATATATAAGTGATTGCCGAGCTGTCAATATTGTATGCGTCCCATTCAAATGGCACTAATACTGAATAACTTCTGGCTGTCATCTGTAGTATTGTATATATAAGTGATTGCCGAACTATCAATATTGTATGCGTCCCATTCAAATGGCACTAATAATGAATAACTTCCGGCTGTCATCTGTAGTATTGTATATATAAGTGATTGCCGAGCTGTCAATATTTCTTAATTGTCCCATTGAAATCTCCCTAATAATGCTGTTCCAAACTGTTGTTTACGTATATGTTGTATTGTAGTATTGAGTGTTAAAGTTCCGAAAGGGGCGGTACAGTCGTGAATCAGTGATGTGTATGGTTGAATCTTCTAATGACGTCATGATATTATTAACCTGCCTATGTAGTTCTGAAATCCTCATTGTGTTGTTGTATTGTGCTACATTGTTATTGTGTGCTGAATAAAATCTAAATGTGTGCTTTGTGGTTGCGTGATGGGTGATGCGTGTTATGTACATCTACGTATATATTGTGATTGTGTCCCACATATGCTGACTTCTATATAGCGGTGTGGCATTATTGTTCCTTCCCATAAAGTGACATCTGTAATCTGGTGTAATGATGTTCTTGTTGTACGTAATTCCTAATGGTTTCTGGTGATGGAATCATGATGTTAAAAGTACAGTAAAATCCATATGTTCTGTTTTGTGATTCCTATAGAGAATGTAATGTGTTTTTCCCCCATCATTTGAATGCACATGTATGAGTGAATGTTAAAAGTAATGTATGTGCATCCATGAGTGATCATGTGTTAAGCCTATGTAGATATGCTGTTGCTGCAAGCATATGAGTTGAATAAATGAAATGCAATAATAAAGGTAAATGAGAGGTGTTTCCCATTGTGTACTGTTTGTGAATCCTGAAAAGTTTAAATTATTTTTGTGTCCGTTTAAATGTAATATTTTTGTAAAAAAAGTTTGTTACTAGTGATGTTGATTTGTAGTTGATGTAATATAAAAGTATGAAACAATTTCATGGTGTTGTGAATATTCAAACAGTAAAATCCATAAATCCACCATAGGGAAATAGTCATTTCTTAATCTATTTATCATAGCTGGGTCTAACACATGAAATCATGTCTTTTCTAGCGCTGGTATTTGGAGTTTTTCGGTCTACGCTATTTGCGTGCGCTAGGGAAATGAGGGTTTCGCGTGCACGAGCACGTCTTCCCAATAGAAGTCAATGGAGGCTCTAAAATTTGTGCTTGTTTTTTTTCTAAGACTGGTTTTCCTTGTAAAGTGAATGACGTCATGAGCTTGTGTGAAAAAGTAACTAAATTGTGTTCTTTTTGTAATAAATAAATATTTTTTGTATGTCATGTGGTGTATATTGTTTGTATGCATCAATGAGTGTATGTTTGTGATAATGTTATTAGTTAGATGTAGGTATATGAGGGTCTTTTCCCGTGTGTCAATGTAAGTCAATGGGAAAATGGATTTGTTTTGGTTTTTTTTCTAACACCCGAGATCTCACAACTTTAATCCTTTGTATTTTGATGAAAAATTATTAAATATTAAAAATAAATATAGTGTAGTGTTTGTATGAGTGTAAGTGTACTTTGTGTAATATTTGTTTTGTGATTCGTGGATGTTTTTTTTGTCGGTATATGTTTACTACTGGGTCTGAGGTGGCGGTAGAAATTTGAGCGTTAGGTGTTTTTTGAGTGTCGGTAACTGAACTCTAAATACCGGAGTACGTAAGAAACCCGCGTTAGGAGCCTCTAACGCTGGTTTTCACGGCTGACGCCGAACTCCAAATCTAGGCCTATGACTCTTAAGGAAGTCTCCCTAAGCGTGATGCGGGAATCCAGACATGGACCCGTTGCTCAGTGTGCTTAGAGGGATATGGCTGCACCTGACTGACAAGGCTCACACTAGGCCGAAATGTACATTTGGGGTTTTGCCATTTCTCTTGTTCAGAGAGGGATTGCCTGGTATTTCAGGGCTGTACTGTTAAGTCAGGATCAGACTGATATGCTACAGGAAAGTTCTTCTCTGTTAAAGGCACATGTTGAGCAAAAAGAGGCTGCTTCTTGGGTGGTAACTAGCCATAGAACAAGCTATTATGCTATTGTTCGTTCCCAGGTTGAGTGCTTATCTCTTTTTACTTATGTTAATAGATAGATACTTGCGGTGGATATGTGGTGGCATAGGGGTTAAAAGTTAGTTACTTGCGGTTGGTATGTGGCACTTTAGATCATCGGGGCATTAGTCTTAACTTCAATTGATAAATAGATTTCTTTTTGACAGATTTCAGTTAAGTCTGTTTCCACTCCTCCTGAATCATGTTACAGCCATCAGCCAATCACAAATGTGTATATGTATATTCTGTGAATTCTTGCACATCCTCAGTAGGAGCTGGTGACTCAAAAAGCCTAAATATAAACAGACTGTGTGCATTTTGTTAATGGAAGTAAATTAGAAAGCTCTTTAAAATTGCATGCTCTATCTGAATCATGGAAGTTTAATTTTGACTTAAGTGTCCATTTAAGGTCTGCCTTTTCCAGATAATCAGAGAGACTGTAATGCTTGCAAAAAGGCAACCAAACCCTTGTATGTGTTAGAAGTTCATCTCTTCGTGATATGGAACTTTGTACTGGATCACCCATTGTTTTTACCTCCATGTACCTTGTCTGGACTCTGATTAATGGCCCTGCCCTTTACCTTGCATGGACTTTGTCCATTTTCTGTCGTCTTGTACTCTGGATTCACTATGTAGACACTGTTAGTGTTATTGTGTGCATCATCCTATCTTGTTTCAGCAGTAAGTTACTGTCATTTATAAAAATGGTATACATTCACGTGATGAAGATACAATTTTACCCCTTTATAAATAAGTGGCAAGACGCCACCTTGAATATGCAGGTCCACTTTGGGCACCAGTTTTTAAGAGGAGCATTATAGACCAGAAAAAAATGCAGAGTAGGGTGACAAAAATCTATAAGGGGAATTAAAAAAATTGCATTATGAAGAAATGCTGGAAAGGTTGCAAATAGCTTTAATACTCTGAGGAAATATGATTACATTATACAAATAAATAAAGGGCCTGCATAAGCAATTGTCAACTGACCTGTTTATCAATAGGATGCTAAGAACAAGATGGCATCCATTCAGATTTGAGGAACAGAGATTTCACCTACAGCAGCATAAGGGTTTATTTACAGTAAGAATAATAAAGAAATATCTGCCTGGCCCTGATTAGGTTCTTTAGCAAATTCAGTAGATGCTTTAAAAAAAAAAGAATGGGCTGTTTTTTGTTTTTTGGGGTTTTTTTTGGCAAAGCAGGATATAAAGGAATATAACAGTGTTGACAGTAAAAGGGCCAATCATTTAGCGCTCTTGAACACTATATGCTGCATATGGACTTTAAAACTGATCAAACCTTACAAGTCATTCAGACTTTCTGCACCAATATATCAGCCCTTTTTATTACATCAAATACACATGTGCCTATCTTCAATATATCAACTGGCCTTCTATGCCCAAACCAGCCTTTGACAGTGAATAAACCAAAAATAAAACTTTCATCTCTTTTGTTGAAGAGAATTTTTTAACCAGTGTAATATTCTCTTCTCATATGGCTAGATTGTCATATATGATGTCCCTATTATCTGAAAGTGCAAGCTTCTGGGGGTCGATCCGATAAAAATCGTCGCCCGCAAAAGTCGGCGACGCCAATATTTGCGCGGGTTTGGTATCCTATATACGGCGTAACCTAGAAGTTACGCGCGTATATTTCTGCCGTCGCCCGTAGTTTTTTGGGCCATAGGCAGGTATACCAAACCCGCGCAATTTGGTATCCAATATACAGCGTAAGGACTTACGTGGCGAAAATGGAGAAATCTTACTCCATTTTCACCTCGCCACAAAAAGCAGCCGTAAGGAGCCTTACGCTGACTATTGGAGCCCTGTAACTCCCTAAACTGGCTGCTAAAATAAACCTAACACCTAACGCATGCGCAATGTCTATCTCCCTGTCAACCGCGATCTTCTAAAATAAACCTAACGCATGCGCAATGTCTATCTCCCTGTCAACCGCGATCTTCTAAAATAAACCTAACACCTAACGCATGCGCAATGTCTATCTCCCTGTCAACCGCGATCCCCCGCCGCAATCCCTAATAAAGTATTTAACCCCTAAACCGCCGCCATCTACATAAACTAACCCCCTATTGTGAGCCCCTAAAACCGCCACCATCTAACTGATCTATCCCCTAATGTGAACCCCTAAAACCGCCACCATCTAACTGATCTATCCCCTAATGTGAACCCCTTACACCGCCGCCATCTATATTAAAATTATTAACACCTAATTTAATCTACCTACCCCGCCGCCATCTATATTAAATTATTTAACCCCTAAAATACTAAACTATCCCTACCACTAAACCTAAGTCTAACCCTACAAATAGCCCTGAAAAGGGCTTTTTGCGTGGCATTGCCCCAAAGTAACAGCTCTTTTGCCAGCCCTTAAAAGGGCTTTTTGCGGGGTATGCCCCAAAGTAACAGCTCTTTTGCCAGCCCTTAAAAGGGCTTTTGGCGGGGCTTTGTCACAAAGTAAACTGCTCTTTTGCCTACAATCTACATCCCCCTACACCGCGGCCACCTATAATAAATGTATTAACCCCTAATCTAATCCCCCTACACCGCCGCCAGCTATATTAACTATATTAACCCTAATTATATTAGGGTTAATATAGTTAATATAGTTATTATATTATATATATTAACTATATTAACCCTAGTTATATTATATATATATTAAGTATAATAACCCTATCTAACTCTAACATCCTAACTAAACTCTTATTAAAATAAATCTAATATTATTAATTAAAATATTCCTATTTAAATCTAAATACTTACCTATAAAATAAACCCTAAGATAGCTACAATGTAATTAATAATTACATTATAGCTATGTTAGGGTTTATATTTATTTTACAGGTAAATTGTTAATTATTTTAACTAGGTATAATAGCTATTAAATAGTTATGAACTATTTAATAGCTACCTAGTTAAAATAATTACCCAATTACCTGTAAAATTAATCCTAACCTAAGTTACAAATAAACCTACACTATCAATAAATTAAATAAACTACAAATATCTATCTAAAAATACAATTAAATAAACTAAACTAAATTACAAAAAAAAAACAACACTAAATTTCAAAAAATAAAAAAAAGATTACAAGATTTTTAAGCTAATTACACCTATTCTAAGCCCCCTAATAAAATAATAAAGCCCCCCAAAATAAAAAATTCCCTACCCTATTCTAAATTAAAACAAGTTCAAAGCTCTTTTACCTTACCAGCCCTTAAAAGGGCCTTTTGTGGGGGCATGCCCCAAAGAAAACTGCTCTTTTGCCTGCAAAAAAAAACACAATACCACCCCCAACATTACAACCCACCACCCACATACCCCTAATCTAACCCAAACCCCCCTTAAATAAACCCCTGAAGATCTCCCTACCTTGTATTCACCCCGCCGGGCAGAACTCCTGATCCGATCCGGGCGATGTGTTCCAGCAAGCGGCAGTGAAGTCTTCTTCCATCCGGGCGATGTCTTGAAGCAAGCGGCAGAGAGTCTTCTTCCATCGGCGACGTCTTCAAGCAAATCGGCATCTTCAATCTTCTTACTTCGCTCCTCCGCCGCGGAGCATCCTTCTGGCACGACGACTTCCCGACGAATGAGGTTCCTTTAAATGACGTCATCCAAGATGGCGTCCGTCGAATTCCGATTGGCTGATAGGATTCTATCAGCCAATCGGAATTAAGGTAGAAAAATCTGATTGGCTGATTGAATCAGCCAATCAGATTCAAGTTCAATGCGATTGGCTGAATCACTGCCGCTTGATTGGACATCGCCCGGATCGGATGAAGAGTTCTGCCCGGCTGGGTGAAGACAAGGTAGGGAGATCTTCAGGGGGTAGTGTTAGGTTTTTTTAAGGGGGGTTTGGGTTAGATTAGGGGTATGTGGGTGGTGGGTTGTAATGTTGGAGGGTGGTATTGTGTTTTTTTTTGCAGGCAAAAGAGCAGTTTTCTTTGGGGCATGCCCCCACAAAAGGCCCTTTTAAGGGCTGGTAAGGTAAAAGAGCTTTGAACTTGTTTTAATTTAGAATAGGGTAGGGAATTTTTTATTTTGGGGGGCTTTATTATTTTATTAGGGGGCTTAGAATAGGTGTAATTAGCTTAAAAATCTTGTAATCTTTTTTTTATTTTTTGTAATTTAGTTTAGTTTATTTAATTGTATTTTTAGATAGATATTTGTAGTTTATTTAATTTATTGATAGTGTAGGTGTATTTGTAACTTAGGTTAGGATTTATTTTACAGGTAATTGGGTAATTATTTTAACTAGGTAGCTATTAAATAGTTAATAACTATTTAATAGCTATTATACCTAGTTAAAATAATTAACAATTTACCTGTAAAATAAATATAAACCCTAACATAGCTATAATGTAATTATTAATTACATTGTAGCTATCTTAGGGTTTATTTTATAGGTAAGTATTTAGATTTAAATAGGAATATTTTAATTAATAATATTAATATTAGATTTATTTTAATAAGAGTTTAGTTAGGATGTTAGAGTTAGATAGGGTTATTATACTTAATATATATATAATATAATAACGATATTAACTGTATTAACCCTAATATAATTAGGGTTAATATAGTTAATATATATAATATAATAACTATATTAACTATATTAACCCTAATATAATTAGGGTTAATATAGTTAATATAGCTGGCGGCGGTGTAGGGGGATTAGATTAGGGGTTAATACATTTATTATAGGTGGCCGCGGTGTAGGGGGATGTAGATTGTAGGCAAAAGAGCAGTTTACTTTGTGACAAAGCCCGCCAAAAGCCCTTTTAAGGGCTGGCAAAAGAGCTGTTACTTTGGGGCATGCCCCGCAAAAAGCCCTTTTAAGGGCTGGCAAAAGAGCTGTTACTTTGGGGCAATGCCACGCAAAAAGCCCTTTTCAGGGCTATTTGTAGGGTTAGACTTAGGTTTAGTGGTAGGGATAGTTTAGTATTTTAGGGGTTAAATCATTTAATATAGATGGCGGCGGGGTAGGGGGATTAGATTAGGGGTTAATAATTTTAAAATAGCGGCGGGGTAGGGGCTCACTTTAGGGGGTAGGTAAGGTAGATGGCGGCGGTGTTAGGGGCTCACTTTAGGGGGTTATAGATTTAATATAGCTGGCGGCGGTTTAGGGGTTAATAACTTTATTAGATAGCGGCGGTTTAGGGGTTAATACATATTTTATTGTTAGGATAGTGAGGGGGGATAGCGGATAGAGGGTTAGACGTGTCGGGCTATGTTAGGGAGGCGTGTTAGACGTGTCGGGCTATGTTAGGGAGGCGTGTTAGACAGTGCGGGTGATTTAGACTTTAGTCAGGTTTTGTAGGCGCCGGCAGTTTCTAACGTGCCGCAAGTCACTGGCGACGCCAGAAATTTGTACTTGTGCAGATTTCTGGACATTGCTGGTTTGTCAGACTTACGGCACGTTAGCATCTGACGGCGACATATATGGGATAGCTCGAGTTGCGAGCTGAAACTGTGGGCGACGCGGGTTCCCTCGCTTGCGCCGCAAACTGCGATCTATATCGGATCGCGCCCCTGGGCTTCTGCTAAATGGAAGAAACAATCACTTATGCCAGACAACTGTCATGTATTCATAAAACAGTTTATACTGGTGTTGATGCCCCTGGAATAGTCTCCTCTGCTGCTCTTAAACTACAGAATATCTGCCAAACCACAGATCAAATTATTTACAATGGACAAACGCACAAACTTAAAACGTAGGAGAACAGATTTTGATTTGTTTTTACCCACACAATCAGTTGAGAGACCATAAACCTTTATACCCTTCTTTAGTGCCCAATTTGCATTAATTATAGCTGCACAGTAAATAGGTAGCAGCAACTGCACACATTATTGTGCTTATAACATTAAAAAAGGGCCATCTTGTAAAAGAATGTCTTAACAAGCAGTATTGTGTTACAATGCAATTCAAGGTGGATCAGTCAACTGCAGAGCAGGAATCACATTTAGGAATAGCAACATTTGAGAAGTTAAACCAAGGAGCTGGTAATTGATGCAGTCATGACCAGAATATGTTAAGTCCATAATCTAAAAACAGTAGTCAGATTTAGGCCAGGAGTGAAAAGCAAGTAAAATCCAGGATCAATGAGACTTAAATTCAAATTCAATATCAGTAGCCAGTGGGAAGCCAGGTTAATACAGGGGAATATAAATGCAGCAGTCAACTAAATGTCAAACTCAGTAGTCAGAGACAGGTAAAGGGTAACAAAGTACTAATCCAAAAACCTCAGGGTAGCTAAATACTTAGGGCTAGATTACAAGTTGAGGGCAAAGCTCCATGCCCAAGAGGGTTAAGGCAGTGCTGGAAAATAATGGTGGCCACATACAATATTGGCACTTTGGGCCCAATTTGGGCATTTCCACTTAGGGGTATACTCACTTTTGTTGCCAACGGTTTAGACATTAATGACTGTTTGTTAAGGAATTTTAAGGGGATAGCAAATTTACACTGTTATACAGGCTGTACACTCACTACTTTATATTGTAGCAAAGTGTCATTTCTTCAGTGCTGTCACATGAAAAGGCACCCCCACCTGCCAAATTTAACCCCAAAAACTGCTTAGTGCATTTTTTTATTATTATTAAAAACTCTCATATATTTTATTTTTAAAAAGCCACTACACACATTTTTGGGGGGGCAATTGGGCCACATTTTTATAAATTAACCTGACCTCTGGTTAATTTTTTGAGTGCTAATTGCTACCCCAAGTTCATGGTAGCATTAACTAGCCACTTGTAATGGTTGGTTATTTATCACACGCCCATAACCTGACAAATCTGCCTGTTTGCAGACGCACAATAAATTTGCGCTCCACTTGTAATCTAGTCCAAAGTCAATAGATGGGCAACTAGTAATGTTGACATCAGAAATAAAAGGCAATAGTATGTCAGGAAGCACAACATGCACATAACAGGTACTACTCAATTCTGGCAGGTCAAACTAGACATAACAAGTCTCATAAGACCTACCAAAAAGGAGAAAAAAATAATACAGAGCTTTAACATGGAAACTCCAAAGCCTAAACAATTTAAGGAACAAATCATAAGTAAGGTTTTTAAGGCACAGCTCTCATAAATGGCTTTGTACAAGTCTCTTTTCCAATAATTTACGTACACCATATATTAAAAAAACTGTTCTGCAAACAAGTATGCTTGTATTGACTCAGAAATTTCTTGAAATTCCATAGATGCCTAGACTATACCTTTGTCTATTTAAGGAACTGATGACCAAGTGAATCAGAGGCTCAGGCTATACCATTACTATGAGAAATTTAAATTTTTAATGGGTACTTCTTATTACAGCTTAATTTGCTACTGCTACTATGGGGAACCTATCGTTCTCTGATTCCATATGCAGACAGATACCTGGAGCTCAGGTGTAATTTTAAACCTGAGACTGCTGGAGCTTCCTGCAGCTTAGACGTATATATACATTACGCTGTACAATGGAAAAAGTGCCTCACAACGTACAGTATATATATGTCTTTTTGGGTTAAGGGGTTAATAAAAATTTAATATAGCTAAAATTACATTTTTTGAGATAAAGAAAATATTATACATAACTAAAATATGATCAAATTTATCATAATGTTATTTTTTTAATTGAAGTGGATGTTGATGAAATGTATACACAACACATCATGTAAAAAGTTCCTATTTGTATAATATAGACTAGTGTTAGATGTTTCCATTGAATAATGCAAATAATTTAAGTAAAAATTAGTCCCTCATTTTGCTTCACTTAAAGGGACACGAAACCCTGATTTTCTTTCTTCACGATAAAGATAGAGCATATATTTGTAAACAACTTTCCAATTTACTTTTATTATTACATTTGCTTCATTATTTTTGTATCCTTTATTGAAGGAGCAGTACTGGGAGTTAGCTTAACACATCTGCAAACCAATAGCAAGAGGCTTATATGTGCAGCCACCAATCAGCAGCTAGCTCACAGCTCCTGAGCCTACCTATGTATGCTCTTCAACAAAAACCTAGAGAACTAAGCATATTAGATAAAGTATGTAAATTGGAAGGTTGTTTGAAAAATATTTAATCTATCTGAATCATGAAAGAAAAATGTTGGGTTTTAGGTCCCTTTAACCAACCTCCACCCAGCTCCCCAATGTGTTTTCTTATATTTTTTCATTACTGTAAGCAGAGAAGACTTTTGTGTGGAGATGGAGGGAGTGCATGCAGTCCACACGACCTACAAGAAAAGTTGGAGAGAAGGGGGGAGAGTCTGTAAAATAAGTGTGGGTAAATATCTGGCTATTTTTCACTAAAAAGAATTGGGTTACCCTATGGAAACATCTTAAATATACTACACCATGATACTTTAAGTATAAAATTGTGCAAATTTATATAAAACTGTTAATTGCATGTGTCATGAATTGATATTATCTAAGTGAAAAACCCTACATTGAAACACAATGTGATAAGTTCTTGATGGTGATGCATTTTTTTATTTGAAAAAAATATAAAAACAATTAAAATGAAAAAATATTTATATATAATTACTGTATCAAAGAAAATACAGTCAAAAACTGTAATATAAGTATTAACAACGCATTTTGCGACTCTTTGCTGTTTCTTCAGGCTGAGTCAGTCTGAAAATCAGGTTATTATTCTTATGCTAATATTTGCTTTGAATTTATCATTTTATTTTTATTATTATTATTATTATTATTATTATTATTATTATTATTCATTTATTTACAGTTTACTGTTCCTTTCAATGCAGCCATAGTAATTATCAACAAAAAAACAGAATTTATGTTTACCTGATAAATTTCTTTCTCCTACGGTGTATCTGGTCCACGGCTTCATCCTTACTTGTGGGATATTCTCAATCCCTACAGGAAGTGGCAAAGAGAGCACACAGCAAAGCTGTCCATATAGCTCCCCTCAGGCTCCGCCCCCCCAGTCATTCGACCGACGGTTAGGAGAAAAAGGAGAACCATAGGGTGCAGTGGTGACTGTAGTTTATAAAAATAAATTTAAACCTGACTAAAATGCCAGGGTGGGCCGTGGACCGGATACACCGTAGGAGAAAGAAATTTATCAGGTAAACATAAATTCTGTTTTCTCCTACATTGGTGTATCCGGTCCACGGCTTCATCCTTACTTGTGGGAACCAATACCAAAGCTTTAGGACACGGATGAAGGGAGGGAACAAGTCAGGTAACCTAAACGGAAGGCACCACTGCTTGCAAAACCTTTCTCCCAAAAATAGCCTCCGAAGAAGCAAAAGTATCGAATTTGTAAAATTTGGCAAATGTATGCAGTGAAGACCAAGTCGCTGCCTTACAGATCTGTTCAACAGAAGCCTCATTCTTGAAAGCCCAAGTGGAAGCCACAGCTCTAGTAGAGTGAGCTGTAATTCGTTCAGGAGGCTGCCTTCCAGCAGTCTCATAAGCCAACCGGATGATGCTTTTCAGCCAGAAAGACAGAGAGTTCGCAGTCGCCTTTTGACCTCTCCTCTTACCAGAATAGACGACAAACAAGGACGAAGTTTGTCTGAAATCTTTAGTTGCTTTTAGGTAAAACTTCAAAGCACGAACCACATCGAGATTGTGTAACAGACGTTCCTTGTTAGAAGCTGGGTTAGGACACAGAGAAGGAACAACTATTTCCTGGTTAATATTCTTATTGGAAACCACTTTTGGAAGAAAACCAGATTTGGTACGTAAAACAACCTTATCTGTATGAAACACCAGATAGGGTGAATTACACGGCAAAGCAGACAATTCAGAAACTCTTCTAGCGGAAGAGATAGCAACCAAAAACAAAACTTTCCAAGACAGTAACTTAATATCTATGGAATGAAGAGGTTCAAACGCCCTGAAGAACTGAAAGAACTAGATTTAGACTCCATGGAGGAACCACAGGTCTGTAGACAGGCTTGATTCTGACTAAAGCCTGCACAAACTCCAGAACATCTGGCATTGCTGCCAGACGTTTGTGTAACAAAACAGACAGAGCTGATATCTGTCCTTTTAAGGAACTAGTTGACAAACCTTTCTCCAATCCTTCTTGGAGAAAAGCTAAAATCCTTGGAATCCTAATCTTACTCCATCAGTAACCCTTGGATTCGCACCAACAAAGATATTTCCGCCATATCTTATGGTAAATTTTCCTAGTGACAGGCTTTCTAGCCTGAATCAGGGTATCTATAACTGAATCTGAAAACCCACGCTTAGCTAGAATCAAGCGTTCAATCTCCAAGCAGTCAGTTGCAGAGAGACTAGGTTTGGATGTACGAATGGACCTTGAATTAGAAGGTCTTGCCTCAAAGGTAGCTTCCATGGTGGAACCGATGACATATTCACCAGGTCTGCATACCAGGTCCTGCGTGGCCACGCATGAGCTATCAGAATTACCGAAGCCTTCTCCTGTTTGATCCTGGCTACTAGCCGTGGGAGAAGAGGAAACAGTGAAAAGACATAAGTTAGACTGAACTACCAAGGCGCTGCTAAGGCATCTACCAGTGTCGCCTTGGGATCCCTGGACCTGGACCCGTAACATGGAACTTTTGAGTTCTGATGTGACGCCATCAGATCCAGATACGGAATGCTCCATAGTTGAGTTAACTGGGCAAAAACCTCTGGGTGAAGTTTCCACTCCCCCGGATGGAAAGTCTGACGACTCAGATAATCCGCTTCCCAGTTGTCCACTCCTGGGATGTGAATTGCTGATAGATGGCAGGAGCGATCCTCTGCCCATTTGATGATCTTGGATACCTCTCTCATCGCCAGGGAACTCTTCGTTCCCCCCTGATGATTGATGTACAGTCGTCATGTTGTCCGACTGAAATCTGATGAATCTGGCCTCCGCTAGTTGAGGCCATGCCTGGAGCGCATTGAATATCGCTCTCAATTCCAATATGTTTATCGGGAGAAGAGATTCTTCCTGAGATCATAGACCCTGAGCCTTCAGGGACTCCCAGACCGTGCCCCAGCCCAAAAGACTGGCGTCGGTCGTGACGATGATCCACTCCGGTCTGCGGAAACTCATTCCCTGAGACAGGTGATCTAGAGACAGCCACCAGAGGAGTGAGTCTCTGGTTTTCTGGTCCATTTGAATCTGGGGAGACAAGTCTGCATAATCCCCATTCCACTTTTTGAGCATGCACAGTTGCAATGGTCTTAAATGAATTCGAGCAAAAGGAACCACGTCCATTGCCGCAACCATTAGTCCTATTACCTCCATGCACTGAGCTATGGAGGGCTGAGGAATGGATTGAAGAACTCGACAAGCGTTCAGAAGCTTTAACTTCCTGACCTCTGTCAGAAAGATCTTCATTTCTACGGAGTCTATTATTGTTCCCAGAAAGGGAACCCTTGTGGACGGGGACAGGGAACTTTTTTCTATGTTCACCTTCCACCTGTGAGATCTGAGAAAGGCTAAAACAATGTCTGTATGAGCCCTTGCTTTGGGAAGGGACGACGCTTGTATTAGAATGTCGTCTAGGTAAGGTGCTACTGCAATGCCCCTCAGCCTTAGCACCGCTAGAAGGGACCCTAGCACCTTTGTGAAAATTCTGGGAGCAGTGGCTAAACCGAACGGAAGAGCCACGAACTGGTAATGTTTGTCCAGAAAGGCGAACCTCAGGAACTGATGGTGATCTTTGTGGATAGGAATATGCAGGTACGCATCCTTTAAGTCCATGGTAGTCATGTATTGACCCTCCTGGATCGTTGGTAAAATTGTCCGAATGGTTTCCATTTTGAATGATGGAACTCTGAGGAATTTGTTTAGAATTTTTAAGTCCAAAATTGGCCTGAAAGTTCCTTCTTTTTTGGGAACTACAAACAGGTTTGAGTAAAAACCCAGTCCTTGTTCCGCTGTTGGAACTGGGTGTATCACTCCCATCTTTAATAGGTCTTCTACGCAACGTAAGAATGCCTGTCTCTTTATCTGGTCTAAAGATAAGTGAGACATGTGGAACCTTCCCCTTGGAGGAAGGTCCTTGAACTCTAGAAGATACCCCTGAGAAACAATTTCTAGTGCCCAGGGGTCCGGAACATCTCTTGCCCAAGCCTGAGCAAAGAGAGAAAGTCTGCCCCCTACTAGATCCGGTCCCGGATCGGGGCTACCCCTTCATGCTGTCTTGGTAGCAGCAGCAGGCTTCTTGGCCTGTTTGCCCTTGTTCCAGCCTTGCAATGGCTTCCATGCTGGTTTGGGCTGGGAGGCGTTACCCTCTTGCCTAGTGGCTGTAGAGGTGGAAGTCGGTCCGTTCCTGAAATTGTGAAAGGAACGAAAATTAGACTTATTTTTAGCCTTGAAAGGTCTATCTTGTGGAAGGGCATGGCCCTTTCCCCCAGTGATATCTGAAATAATTTCCTTCAACTCTGGCCCAAATAGGGTCTTACCCTTGAAAGGAATATTAAGTAATTTTGTTTTGGACGAGACATCCGCCGACCAAGACTTTAACCAAAGCGCTCTGCGCGCCACAATTGCAAAACCAGAATTTTTTGCCGCTAATTTAGCTAACTGGAAAGCGGCGTCTATAATGAAAGAATTAACCAACTTCAGGGCGTGAATTCTGTCCATGACTTCATCATAAGAAGTCTCCTTTTGGAGCGAGTTTTCTAGTTCCTCAAACCAAAAAGCCGCTGCAGTGGTTACAGGAATAATGCAAGAAATTGGTTGAAGAAAAAAACCCTGTTGAACAAAGATTTTCTTAAGTAAACCTTCTAATTTTTTATCCATAGGATCTTTGAAAGCGCAACTGTCTTCTATTGGTATAGTCGTGCGCTTAGCTAGCGTTGAAACTGCCCCCTCTACCTTAGGGACCGTCTGCCATGCGTCCCTTCTAGGGTCAACAATTGGGAACATTTTCTTAAATATAGGAGGGGGAACAAAGGGTACACCTGGCTTCTCCCACTCCTTAGTCACGATATCCGCCACCCTCTTAGGTATCGGAAATGCATCAGTGTGTACTGGGACCTCTAAGAATTTGTCCATTTTACACAATTTTTCAGGGATCACCAAAGGATCACAATCATCAAGTGTAGCTAGGACCTCCTTAAGTAGGGCGCGGAGGTGTTCTAGCTTAAATTTAAATGCTATGGCATCAGGCTCTGTCTGCTGAGAAACTTTCCCTGTGTCAGAAATTTCTCCCTCAGACAGGCCCTCCCTCACCGCCAAGTCAGATTGATGTGAGGGCACTACAGATAAATTATCCTCTGCGTCAGCTTGCTCATTTTCTGTGTTTAAAACTGAGCAATCACGCTTCAGTTTGGATAAAAATGCTGAGAGAGAATTATCCATTACTGCCGCTAACTGTTGCATAGTAATCGCAATTGGTGAGTTAGATGTACTGGGCATCGCTTGCGCGGGCATAGCTGGTGTTGACACAGAAGGGGAGGATAGCGAGCTATCTTCACACCCTTCAACTAAAGAATCATCTTGGGCTATATCTTTAAGTGTAATTGTACGGTCCTTAATCTGTTTGGACGCTATAGCACATTTCACACATAAATTTAATGGGGGAACCACCTTAGCCTTTGAACATAGAGAACATAGGCTATCTGAAGGTTCAGACATGTTTAACAGACTTAAAAGTAACTTCAATGCAATAAAATTTATTTTTGACAAAAACGTTACTGTCTCTTTAAATAATAAAAGTGCACACTTTATTACTGAAACATCAAAAAACCATCAAAAACACATCCGATTTTTATGAAATTTTTACCACAGTGTCATAATGCTTTGAAAAGGTTGCACACAAATTTTCAGACCAATTAACCCCTTAATGCCCAAACCGGAGCTAATAACAGCAGTTAACCAGTTAACACACTACAGTACTCTGCCACAGCTTGCCCTGTGGCTTTTACCTTCCTTAGGGTTATTTTGGTAAGAATATAAGCCTCCCTGGAGCCCTTCCTGATGCCTCCGGACTCTCCACATGAAGCTGCATGAACTGGCTAGTCAAAACAAGTGCACAATTGAGGTGCGAAAATGAGGCTTCTTTCCTCTGCATACCAGAGTGGAGGGGCCTTTCTTACTAGATTAAGTGTCCAACTAAGTGCCATGCGCGAATTAATCCCCAAAAGTGTTTTAAGTTGATAAAAAAACACCTATTTAAGTTGAAAACTTGCTAAAAAGCAATCGATTAGCCCACAATAGTGTCAACCAGCATAAGCTCTTAAAATAAGCCATCCTTTTATTGCTGAATCTAATAACAATGGCTTACCTATCCCAGAGGGAATTTCTGACAGTCTTCTAGCATTACTGGGTCTTGTTAGAAAAATGACTGATCATACCTGAAGCAGTTAAGCCTGCAAACTGTTCCCCCCAACTGATATTATCTGGCTTCAACAGTCCTGCGTGGCAACAGCAATGGATTTTAGTCACTGGTGCTAAAATCATAGTCCTCTTAGCAGAAATCTTCTTCACTTTCTGCTGCAGAGTAAATAGTACAAGCCGGCACTATTTTAAAATAACAAACTCTTGATGGAAGAAATAAAAAACTACAACTAACACCACATACTCTTTACCACCCCCGGGGAGATGCTACTAGTTAGCGCGGCAAAGAGAATGACTGGGGGGGCGGAGCCTGAGGGGAGCTATATGGACAGCTTTGCTGTGTGCTCTCTTTGCCACTTCCTGTAGGGATTGAGAATATCCCACAAGTAAGGATGAAGCCGTGGACTGGATACACCAATGTAGGAGAAACACAATTATGTCAAGTTTTCATAGTCAGCAAAAATAACTTTCTACCCATGAGCAGTGCCACACAAAAAAAAAATTATTAATTGATTTATTTTGCTTCTTTTTCATGGGGCTTTTCACGGATTATTGCTAGCTAATTTATTCAGTATTAGTTATGACTGTCTGATGTATTTGAATGCAAGTTTTCTCACTTAACCATTAATAGCAAAACAATTTATGATGTATGCAAAATAATTTGTATAATTTAATAATTTACAGAAAGGGTAATTGATTCATGGAATAAACTTCCACAAGAAGTGGTAATGACAAACACTGTGGGGGACTTAAAGAATGCCTGGTATAAGCATATGGCTATCCTACGAACTAGATCCACGAAGTTTATACTTTTAGGAAATATCTGCAGACTTTCTGGGCCTATGGTTCTTATCTGCCGTCAAAATCTATGTTTCTAATTTATACATAGAATTTTCAAAGTTTGAAGGTCTGTCACGACTCACGAACTATATATTTTTTCTATCAAACTAGGATATTCTTGTTTAGCAACAACATAACTCAGCATGCCCAAAAATGCTAACATAAAAAACTTGAGAACTGTGAAAAATTCAACTTGAAACAGAACAAAATTAGTTTTGAAGAGATCAGTGCTGTTGTAATTTAAACACGCTGCAATCATTTGCTTGAACAGCGAAAGGAAATGAAATGCCATTATTACATTTTCTCAACCAAAGTATTTGTGAAGTTAACACTAGAAAAACAATCGATAACTGTGTTTTCTAATCATTTGGAATTGGTTTGAATATAACAATCCTATAAGATATTCTAGAAATATTATCTCCAATAACAGTACTCTAAGACTGCCTCAGCACATGCACCTGAGAGTCTGTTTATTAAGAGACTCTATAAAATGTCATGCCATATTTATTTAATATTTGTTTTGCATTAGCTGGGGATCAGTATTTCAATAGTGCCTTATTGTTCCTTCACATGATTTTATAAATGTGCCTTTGTGCTCAATCAACATGCGCATATTGCATGAATTATATATATAATAGTTTAGATGTGTTTGCAAGAATTCTTTCTGAATATCACGTCAAAATCCACAGCTGATAGATTTGAACACATTAATTCATTTGGAGGAGCACACTAGAAGTCATTATATAGATTGCAGTAGTGTTACCATCTGTACTGCTGTTTCCTTCTTCTGTAAATTGTGGCTTGCATTTAATTGTTTATGTCTGCCTGTCTTCTTAAATAATAATTACAGTCATATTATGTGAACTACGGCTGTCTAAAAACTATGAAAGTTAAATTATATGTGGAGGCTGTAAGTCATGTGTTTTAATAGTACTATAAACTACTAGTGATATTAGTTATTGTATATATACTAAATTTAGGTCAGTTATCTTACATAAAGTTGGATTATTTAACATGTATTACTTGTTCAAAATATCCTAATTACTTATTAAAAAGTAGCATTTTGGAAATGTTAAGATTAATTCATAGATTAAATATCCAGATCTTAGTGTGTTATACTTCTATAAGCAGAAATCCAGCTCAGAAAAGAGCCACACAATGTTAGCGGCTACCTTCTTACGCATTCGTAGACATCGAAACCTCCGAATACACATGCTTATTTACAGCCTATTTACTAATACTCTATATGTGTGCTGGGGCTCCACATAACTGCTTTCTGCTGTCACAAGGCACATGGCTATGCAGTAGTCTGCATTATCAGTTATAGAGTTCGACAGAGGGTGCAACATGCATCATTTATATTTATTTAACTTATTGGCTGCATCATTTGCATAGATGTAATAAAGATATGATCCATATGGAATAAAAAACATTCTCTATAGAAATTAGCAATTCATTTTAGTTTCTCACTGATTGTTTTAGGCACAAACACATTAGACTGGATCCTATGAAAGGTGCCATAATAGAGCCTTCATAAAAGAAATCTAGTGACACAAGATGTTTTATAGCTATTTCATTTTAGCATTGGAATAATACACTCTTATTATTAACAACTATGCAATAATACTAAATAATAGTAATTTTATGTTTTTTCTCTCAGTAAAAAGCAGTTGTACAAAGTACACAACCAAATGAGTTCTGCCACACATAACAACAATCATAGTATATTACTACTATTAGTTCATAGTGCCTCCTATACGCCTAGATTACGAGTCTTGCGTTAGCCTTAAAAAGCAGCGTTGAGAGGTCCCAACACTGCTCTTTAACGCCCGCTGGTATTACGAGTCTGGCAGGTACAGGTGTACCGCTCACTTTTCTTCTGCGACTCGAGCACACCGCAAATCCCCTTATGTCAATTGCGTATCTTATCTTTTCAATGGGATTTTCCTAACGCCGGTATTATGAGTCTTGGAAGAAGTGAGTGGTACACCCTCTCCTGTCAAGACTCCTACCGCATTTAAAAGTCAGTAGTTAAGAGTTTTATGGGCTAACGCCGTAACATAAAACTCTTAACTAAAGTGCTAAAAAGTACACTAACACCCATAAACTACCTATTAACCCCTAAACCGAGCCCCCCCCCCACATCGGAAACACTTAAATAAAGTTTTTAACCCCTAATCTGCCGACCAGACATCGCCACCACTGTAATAAATATATTAACCCCTAAACCGCCGCACTCCCGCCTCGCAAAAACTAGTTAAATTGGATTAACCTCTAATCTGCCGTCCCTAACATCGCCGACACCTACCTACATTTATTAACCCCTAATCTGCCGCCCCCAACGTTGCCGCTACTATATTAAATGTATTAACCCCTAAACCTAAGTCTAAACCTAAGTCTAACACCCCCTAACTTAAATATAATTTAAATAAAACAAAGTAAAATTACTACAATTAAATAAATTAATCCTATTTAAAACTAAATACTTACCTGCAAAATAAACCATAAGCTAGCTACAATATAACTAATAGTTACATTTGTATCTATCTTAGGGTTTATTTTTATTTTACAGGCAAATTTGTATTTATTTTAACTAGGTACAATAGTTATTAAATAGTTATTAACTATTTAATAACTTCCTAGTTAAAATAAGTACAAATATACCTGTAAAATAAATCCTAACCTAAATTACAGTTACACCTAACACTACACTATCATTAAATTAATTACCTAAACTAACTACAATTAAATACAATTAAATTAAATAAACTAAAGTACAAAAAAACCCGCACTAAATTACAGAAAAAAATTTTAAAAATTTAAAACTAATTACACCTAATCTAATCCCCCTAATAAAATAAAAAAGTCCCCCAAAATAATAAAGTTCCCTACCCTATACTAAATTGCAAATAGCCCTTAAAAGGGCTTTTTTGCGGGGCATTGCCCCAAAGTAATCAGATCTTTTACCTGTAAAAAAAATACAATGCCCCCAACATTAAAACCCACCACCCACACACCCAACCCTACTCTAAAACTCACCCAATCCCCCCTTAATAAAACCTAACACTAACCCCTTGAAGATCACCCTACCTAGCCATCTTCACCTAGCCAGGCACAAGTGATCCTCCAGCTGGGCACATGTGGTCCTCCAGAGGGGCAGAAGTCTTCATAGGATTTTTCATACCTTAATTCCGATTGGCTGATAGAATCCTATCAGCCAATCGGAATTCAAGGGACGCCATCTTGGATGACGTCATTTAAAGGAACCTTCATTCGTTGGGAGTCGTCGGAAGAAGAGGATGCTCCACGTCGGCTGGCTTCAAGATGGACTCGCTCCTCTCCGGATGGATGAAGATAGAAGATGCCGCTTGGATGAAGCCTTCTGCCCGTTTGGAGGTCCTCTTCTGCCCGGATTGAATGAAGACTTCTGCCCCTCTGGAGGACCACTTGTGCCCGGCTGGAGGACCACTTGTGCCCGGCTGGGTGAAGACAGCTCAAGGTAGGGTGATCTTCAAGGGGTTAGTGTTAGGTTTTATTAAGGGGGGATTGGGTGGGTTTTAGAGTAGGGTTGTGTGTGTGGGTGGTAGGTTTTAATGTTGGGGGGGTATTGTATTTTTTTTTACAGGTAAAAGAGCTGATTACTTTGGGGCAATGCCCCGCAAAAGGCCCTTTTAAGGGCTATTTGTAATTTAGTATAGGGTAGGGAATTTTATTATTTTGGGGGGCTTTTTTTTTATTAAGGGGATTAGATTAGGTGTAATTAATTTTTAAAAAATTGTAATTATTTTTTTATTTTATGTAATTTAGTGCTTGTTTGTTTTTGTACTTTAGTTTATGTAATTTAATTGTTATTAATTTTAGGTAGTTTAGGTAATTAATTTAATGATAGTGTAGTGTTAGGTTTAATTGTAATTTAGTATAGGATTTATTTTACAGGTATATTTGTACTTATTTTAACTAGGAAGTTATTAAATAGTTAATAACTATTTAATAACTATTGTACCTAGTTAAAATAAATACAAAGTTGCCTGTAAAATAAAAATAAACCCTAAGGCCTAGATTTGGAGTTCGGCGGTAGCCGTCAAAACCAGCGTTAGAGGCTCCTAACGCTGGTTTTGGCCGCCCGCTGGTATTTGGAGTCAGTGATTAAAGGGTCTAACGCTCACTTTTCAGCCGCGACTTTTCCATACCGCAGATCCCCCTACGCCATTTGCGTATCCTATCTTTTCAATGGGATCTTTCTAACGCTGGTATTTAGAGTCGTTTCTGAAGTGAGCGTTAGAGCTCTAACGACAAAATTCCAGCCGCCTGAAAAAAGCAGGAGTTAAGAGCTTTCTGGCTAACGCCGGTTCATAAAGCTCTTAACTACTGTACCCTAAAGTACACTAACACCCATAAACTACCTATGTACCCCTAAACCGAGCTCCCCCCACATCGCCGCCACTCGATTTAAATTTTTAACCCCTAATCTGCCGACCGCCACCTACGTTATACTTATGTACCCCTAATCTGCTGCCCCTAACCCCGCCGACCCCTGTATTACATTTATTAACCCCTAACCTGCCCCCCACAACATCGCCGCCAGCTACTTAAAATAATTAACCCCTAATCTTCCGACCGCAAAGCGCCGCCACCTACGTTATCCTTATGTACCCCTAATCTGCTACCCCTAACACCGCCGACCCCTATATTATATTTATTAACCCCTAATCTGCCCCCCTCAACGTCGCCGACACCTGCCTACACTTATTAACCCCTAATCTGCCGAGCGGACCTGAGCGCTACTATAATAAAGTTATTAACCCCTAACCCGCCTCACTAACCCTATCATAAATAGTATTAACCCCTAATCTGCCCTCCCTAACATCGCCGACACCTAACTTCAATTATTAACCCCTAATCTGCCGAGCGGACCTCACCGCTACTATAATAAATGTATTAACCCCTAAAGCTAAGTCTAACCCTAACACTAACACCCCCCCTAAATTAAATATAATTTTAATCTAACGAAATAAATTAACTCTTATTAAATAACTTATTCCTATTTAAAGCTAAATACTTACCTGTAAAATAAATCCTAATATAGCTACAATATAAATTATAATTATATTATAGCTATTTTAGGATTAATATTTATTTTACAGGCAACTTTGTAATTATTTTAACCAGGTACAATAGCTATTAAATAGTTAAGAACTATTTAATAGCTACCTAGTTAAAATAATAACAAATTTACCTGTAAAATAAATCCTAACCTAAGATATAATTAAACCTAACACTACCCTATCAATAAATTAATTAAATAAACTACCTACAATTAACCTAACACTACACTATCAATAAATTAATTAAACACAATTGCTACAAATAAATACAATTAAATAAACTAGCTAAAGTACAAAAAATAAAAAAGAACTAAGTTACAAAAAATAATAAAATATTTACAAACATAAGAAAAATATTACAACAATTTTAAACTAATTACACCTACTCTAAGCCCCCTAATAAAATAACAAAGCCCCCCAAAATAAAAAATTCCCTACCCTATTCTAAATTAAAAAAGTTACAAGCTCTTTTACCTTACCAGCCCTGAACAGGGCCCTTTGCGGGGCATGCCCCAAGGATTTCAGCTCTTTTGCCTGTAAAAAAAAACATACCATACCCCCCCCAACATTACAACCCACCACCCACATACCCCTAATCTAACCCAAACCCCCCTTAAATAAACCTAACACTAAGCCCCTGAAGATCTTCCTACCTTGTCTTCACCATACCAGGTTCACCGATCCGTCCTGGCTCCAACATCTTCATCCAACCCAAGCGGGGGTTGGCGATCCATCATCCGGTGCTGAAGAGGTCCAGAAGAGGCTCCAAAGTCTTCCTCCTATCCGGCAAGAAGAGGACATCCGGACCGGCAAACATCTTCTCCAAGCGGCATCTTCAATCTTCTTCCATCCGGTGCGGAGCGGGTCCATCTTGAAGCAGGCGACGCGGATCCATCCTCTTCTTCCGTTGTCTCCCGACGAATGACGGTTCCTATAAGGGACGTCATCCAAGATGGCGTCCCTCGAATTCCGATTGGCTGATAGGATTCTATCAGCCAATCGGAATTAAGGTAGGAATTTTCTGATTGGCTGATGGAATCAGCCAATCAGAATCAAGTTCAATCCGATTGGCTGATCCAATCAGCCAATCAGATTGAGCTCGCATTCTATTGGCTGATCGGAAAAGCCAATAGAATGCGAGCTCAATCTGATTGGCTGATTGGATCAGCCAATCGGATTGAACTTGATTCTGATTGGCTGATTCCATCAGCCAATCAGAAAATTCCTACCTTAATTCCGATTGGCTGATAGAATCCTATCAGCCAATCGGAATTCGAGGGACGCCATTTTGGATGACATCCCTTAAAGGAACCGTCATTCGTCGGGAGACAACGGAAGAAGAGGATGGATCCGCGTCGCCTGCTTCAAGATGGACCCGCTCCACACCGGATGGAAGAAGATTGAAGATGCCGCTTGGAGAAGATGTTTACCGGTCCGGATGTCCTCTTCTTGCCGGATAGGAGGAAGACTTTGGAGCCTCTTCTGGACCTCTTCAGCACCGGATGATGGATCGCCAACCCCCGCTTGGGTTGGATGAAGATGTTGGAGCCAGGACGGATCGGTGAACCTGGTATGGTGAAGACAAGGTAGGAAGATCTTCAGGGGCTTAGTGTTAGGTTTATTTAAGGGGGGTTTGGGTTAGATTAGGGGTATGTGGGTGGTGGGTTGTAATGTTGGGGGGGGGGTATGGTATGTTTTTTTTTACAGGCAAAAGAGCTGAAATCCTTGGGGCATGCCCCGCAAAGGGCCCTGTTCAGGGCTGGTAAGGTAAAAGAGCTTGTAACTTTTTTAATTTAGAATAGGGTAGGGATTTTTTTATTTTGGGGGGCTTTGTTATTTTATTAGGGGGCTTAGAGTAGGTGTAATTAGTTTAAAATTGTTGTAATATTTTTCTTATGTTTGTAAATATTTTATTATTTTTTGTAACTTAGTTCTTTTTTATTTTTTGTACTTTAGCTAGTTTATTTAATTGTATTTATTTGTAGCAATTGTGTTTAATTAATTTATTGATAGTGTAGTGTTAGGTTAATTGTAGGTAATTGTAGGTAGTTTATTTAATTAATTTATTGATAGGGTAGTGTTAGGTTTAATTATATCTTAGGTTAGGATTTATTTTACAGGTAAATTTGTTATTATTTTAACTAGGTAGCTATTAAATAGTTCTTAACTATTTAATAGCTATTGTACCTGGTTAAAATAATTACAAAGTTGCCTGTAAAATAAATATTAATCCTAAAATAGCTATAATATAATTATAATTTATATTGTAGCTATATTAGGATTTATTTTACAGGTAAGTATTTAGCTTTAAATAGGAATAAGTTATTTAATAAGAGTTAATTTATTTCGTTAGATGTAAATTATATTTAACTTAGGGGGGTGTTAGTATTAGGGTTAGACTTAGCTTTAGGGGTTAATACATTTATTAGAGTAGCGGTGAGCTCCGGTCGTCAGATTAGGGGTTAATAATTGAAGGTAGGTGTCGGCGATGTTAGGGAGGGCAGATTAGGGGTTAATACTATTTATGATAGGGTTAGTGAGGCGGATTAGGGGTTAATAACTTTATTATAGTAGCGCTCAGGTCCGCTCGGCAGATTAGGGGTTAATAAGTGTAGGCAGGTGTCGGCGACGTTGAGGGGGGCAGATTAGGGGTTAATAAATATAATATAGGGGTCGGCGGTGTTAGGGGCAGCAGATTAGGGGTACATAGGGATAACGTAGGTTGCGGCGGTTTACGGAGCGGCAGATTAGGGGTTAAAAAAAATATGCAGGGGTCAGCGATAGCGGGGGCGGCAGATTAGGGGTTAATAAGTGTAAGGTTAGGGGTGTTTAGACTCGGGGTACATGTTAGGGTGTTAGGTGCAGACGTAGGAAGTGTTTCCCCATAGGAAACAATGGGGCTGCGTTAGGAGCTGAACGCTGCTTTTTTGCAGGTGTTAGGTTTTTTTTCAGCTCAAACAGCCCCATTGTTTCCTATGGGGGAATCGTGCACGAGCACGTTTTTGAGGCCGGCCGCGTCCGTAAGCAACTCTGGTATCGAGAGTTGCATTTGCGGTAAAAATGCTCTACGCTCCTTTTTTGGAGCCTAACGCAGCATTTGTTTGAACTCTCGATACCAGAGTTAATTTTATGGTGCGGCCAGAAAAAAGCCCGCGGAGCGTTAACAGCCCTTTTACCGCCGAACTCCAAATCTAGGCCTAAGATAGATACAAATGTAACTATTAGTTATATTGTAGATAGCTTATGGTTTATTTTACAGGTAAGTATTTAGTTTTAAATAGGATTGATTTATTTAATTGTAGTAATTTTATTTTGTTTTATTTAAATTATATTTAAGTTAGGGGGGTGTTAGACTTAGGTTTAGACTTAGGTTTAGGGGTTAATAAATTTAATATAGTAGCGGTGACGATGGGGGCAGCAGATTAGGGGTTAATAAATGTAGGTAGGTTGCGGCGACATGGAGGGGCAGATGAGGAGTTAATAAATAGTATGTAGGTGTCGGCGATGTTGGGGGCAGCAGATTAGGGGTTCATAGGGATAATGAAGGTTGCGGCGGTGTACGGAGCGGCAGATTAGGGGTTAAAAATATAATGCAGGTGTTGGCGATGTCGGGGGTGGCAGATTAGGGGTTAATAAGTGTAAGATTAGGGGTGTTTAGACTCGGGGTTCAAGTTAGGGTGTTAGGTGTAGACATAAATTTTATTTCCCCATAGGAATCAATGGGGCTGCGTTAGGAGCTGAACGCTGCTTTTTTGCAGGTGTTAGGTTTTTTTCAGCTGCATCTGCCCCATTGTTTCCTATAGGGAAATCGTGCACGAGCACGTTTAGCCAGCTTACCGCTACCGTAAGCAACGCTGGTATTGAGGTGAGATGTGGAGCTAAATTTTGCTCTACGCTCACTTTTTAGAGGCTAACGCCGAGTTGAAAAAAAACCTGTAATACCAGCGTTGTCTTAAGTGAGCGGTGAGAAAAAAAGGAGCGTTAGCACCGCAAGCCTTACCGACAAAAACTCGTAATCTAGCCGATAGAAAGCAAATGTCATCACTATTACACAGGAGATGTTACAGTGCAGTGTATGAGTTGCTCAAATTAATTAATTGGATTAATTGTGATGACTCACAACCCTGAATTGAAAGCTACTGTTCTGAAGAACTGTCATTATCAATTACAGATCTCCTGAGATCTTGGTCACTTTGATCCATGTTTAGCTGCATAAGTCATACTTAATTATAAATATTAAATAACATTAAATACTAAATAAAATATTGAAGCTCAGCCTAAATTTAAGTGGTTGAACCTGTTGACTATTTATATATTTGCTTGTTTTCTGTTTATTTAATATGCATAATTGTCAACAAATTTGAAAAACTGAATTAATGAAAGATAGAATTCATTTTGAAACAAATGGATTGCATGGTCTAGATAAATACAATAAAGCTTGTAAACCTACATGGAAGCCCATGTGTGAAATGTGTATCAACTTAATGCTACAACCAATTAAATAATGCTACAACCCACATATCACTCATTTTGATCTAATACAAAAATAAGAAAGGGAAACAATTTGGTTTTAGATTTCAATATTTTTAGAAGAATATTTGCATGTTACATGTTAGAGTTTACCAATATTATAAAAATGTGCATCAAGTAATACAAAAAAATGAAAGGGAGTAGTCATTAAATCTTCAACTGCAACGCTCAGAGTTTCTTTCATTTCGATAAGTGGAACTCAAGAACTCAAGTTTAAAGGGGCAGTCAAGTCCAAAAATAAGGCATTTAATTTTAAACAACTTTCCAATTTACTTTTATCACCAATTTTGCTTTGTTCTCTTGGTATTCTTAGTTGAAAGCTAAACTTAGGAGGTTCATATGCTTATTTCTTAGACCTTGAAGGCTGCCTCTAATTTTAATGCATTTTGACTACTAGAGGGTGTTAGTTCATGTGTTTCATATAGATAACATTGAGCTCATGCACGTGAAGAATTTACAGAGGAGTAAGCACTGAATGGCTAAAATGCAAGTCTGTCCAAAGAACTGAAATAAGGGGGCAGTCTGCAGAGGCTTAGATACAAGGTAATGACAGAGGTTAAAAGTATATTAATATTACTGTGTTGGTTATGCAAAACTGGGGAATGGGTAATAAAGGGATTATCTATCTTTTTAAACAACAAAAATTCTTGTGTTGACTGTCCCTTTAACAAATATTTTATAAGAATCCTACAAAAACAATTAACATAAAAAATATTTTATCATTTATTTGTATAGTGCTACCAACTTCTGTTGAGGTTTTCGAAGTGAGATTCTGTGAATCAAACAATAAGCCACTGAATGGGGTGACAATTCCAGGAGAAGCTACAAGACATTTGCTATGTGACATAACTCAGCATTTTATGATATCTCACAAATGATAAGCCCCTCCCATGAGTGAATTGAACAGTCCCACCCTCCCACCCCTACTCTTATTCATTTCCTTCTCTAGCCCTCTCTCAGTACCCCTGCCCTTATTCATTTCCCCTCTCTAGCCCTCTCTCAGTACCACTGCCCTTATTAATTTCCACTCTCTAGCCCTCTCTCAGTACCCCTGCCCTTATTCATTTCCACACTCTAACCCTCTCTCAGTACCCCTGTCTTTATTCATTTCCCCTCTCTCAGTACCCCTGTCTTTATTCATTTCCCCTCTCTAACCCCTCTCTCAGTGTAAAGATCACCTGGGGTCAGGTGTGTGAACAACTTAGTTAGTTTGTTACAAGTGAACAGGCTGATTACTAGCGAGTAAACAAACTTCTGTTACACCTGTGTTACTGTTGCCTTAAGAGGATGACCAAAATAATAATTGTAATAGTGGTACACAATTGAAGGCTTTTACAGGTTAATGTTATTAATGGTTAAGTAGGTAGCATATCTAGTGAAAGCTTTGGTTAATATACTTGTCAGTACTTGCAACACAGGCAGCAGATGGTTAATAGCAATACAACACACACCGGAGAGGAGAGCATAAGCAGTCAGTGGGACACAGCAAGGTTAACAGTTAAGAGAGCGGCACAACGGTAAACAGAGTAATTACTGAACCTGGCAACTCCCCTGAGTTGCGGTTGTGAATCCTAATGGGTCTGGAGGCTGAAGCACAAGCAAAGGAGTCCTGCTGAACTACTTGCAGCAATCCAGTTCAGTTGAGGGTTGTTAGGTGGCTCACTGTGTGTAGCGCTGAGTGCAGAGGCTGAGCAGATTAACCCGGGAACAGGTAATGACGTCAGAGCAAGGGATCTTCGGCAGGAACAGTGCAGATACAGCTCAAGCCGCTCCGGTAGAGAATGCTGTGGAAACAAACTTTAGGTACTTTAGATAACTCTACAGAGCTGGTGAGGTATAAGGATAACACTTCAATAAACCAGCAACATGGTGTTGCAGCTAGCTAGTTTTATAGGTAGGAACAGGAAGTGCAACAAAATGTAAAGGTGGAATAAGTAATTGTAAGGGCAGCTGAATAAAGGTGGAATTGTAGAATGCAGACACATGACATACCCCCCCCCCCCCCCAAAGAAACCACTGAGAGGTTTCAAGGAGCAGGTCTGTCCGGATGCCGGCGATGGAAGAGTGAAACCAATCTATCTGCGGACAGATTAGTAGCAGGCTCCCAGGAATCCTCAGAGGAGTCAAAACCAGTCCAATGGATGAGGTACTGTAGCTGACCACGGTAGCGTCTGGAGTCCAGAATGGAATGAACTTCATATTCCGTATCAGGCTCTAACGGATCCGGAGACGGAGATCCAGGTGCTGTAATGGAATTACAAGGCTTGATGAGGGAGATATGAAAAGTTGGATGGACGCGACAGGATGGCGGCAGTTGTAGATTGACAGTAACTGGATTCAGGATGGCAGGAATAGGGAAAGGTCAGATAAAAAGTCTGTTTAATTTCCTGCAGGGATTTTGCATGCGGAGATTCTTTGTGGCTAGCCAAACCATTTGGCCTATCTTGTATGGTGGGTGTGGACGATGGCGAAGATCATAGTACCTTTTTTGCCTGGCTTGTGCTTGTTTGATGTTATCCTGTAGAACTGTGAATGGCTGGTTGATAGAGTTAACAAGATTGTTAACCTGAGGACACGGCATTTCGGGAGTATGCAGGAAGTTAAACCTAGGATGTCTAGCAGTGTTGACATAGAAAGGAGAAAAGCCGGTTGTGGCATTGGTGGTGTTGTTATAAGCGAATTCTGCTTGTGCGAGGTAGTTATACCAAGTGTCTTGTTTACTGGAGCAGAAGCACCTCAGAAATTGCTCAAGCCACTGGTTGGTCCTCTCACGCTGGCCGTTGGTTTGTGGATGGTATGCAGTAGTTAATTGCTGGTGTATATTGAGGGATGAGCACAGAAATTTCCAGAATTTAGATGTAAATTGCGAACCCCTGTCACTGAGTACCGTGGTAGGGAGTCCATGCAATCATACTATTTATTTGAGGAATAGTTCAGCTGTTTTCTGAGCTGTTGGGAGAGAGGTTGTGGGAACAAAATGGGCCATCTTAGAAAAGAGATCGACCACTACGAAGATGACTGTATTGTCTGAAGATTTAGGAAGTTCCACAATGAAGTCCATGGAGACTGTGGACCAGGGTTGTTTAGGTGTTGGTAAGTTCTGGAGCAACCCAAAAGGTAGTTGATGTGATGGTTTGCAAGTCTCACAAATTGGACAAGATTTAATGTAATCTTTAACAGTGGGTTTCATGGAAGGCCACCAGAAAGATCTTTGCAGCAAATCCAGGGTTTTCTGGATGCCTAAGTGTCGAGTAAGAGGTGTATGTGCGGATGACACGACCTTCATACGTAGAGATGGTGGGACGTATAGTTTGGATTGGTAGGTTAGTAGTCCCCTCTCATCTAGAACGAGGGGATATGAGGATGTGGTGTTATCTGATTCTTGATGTGTCTTGAAATCCTGAATATGATTTGTGAGAATCCCCAATATAGAAGCCCTCGGGATTATAGTAGAAGGGATTGAGTGGTCAGTGGGTTTAACATCTTTACATAAGAGGGCATCTGCTTTGCCATTCTTTGTACCGGGACGGTATGTTATGATATATGAGAACCGAGAGAAGTATAAGCTCCAGCGGAGCTGACGAGCAGATAGAGTTCGGTTGTTCTGCAGGTACTGTAAGTTCTTATGATCTTTATAGATTACAACTGGGTGTTCAGCCCCCTCCAGGAGATGTCTCCACTGGTCGAAGGAACATTTAATAGCAAGCAGTTCTTTTTCGCCGACTGGATAATTTAACTCGGGTGGCGTCATAAGTCTGGAAAAGTATGATACTGGGTGTATGAGGTCATTCAATGAGGAGCGTTGTGATAGCACAGAGCCAATGGCGTACTCTGAGGCATCCACCTCTAGAATGAAGTGGGAACTGGTATTGGGAAGTTGAAGAATGGGTTATGTAGTGAACTGAGTCTTAAGAAGCTCAAATGCTTAATTGTTGTGCTGTGGAAGTCCAGAGGAAAGTTGTCTTAGTCTTGGTTAGGTTAGTGAGCTGTGCAATAGCTGCAAAATTATGAATAAAACGTCTGTAAAAGTTGGCAAAGCCAAGAAACCTCTGAACCTCCTTTACAGAGGTAGTTCTGGGCCATTGAGTTATTGCTGAAATTTTCGTATCCTCCATCTGGATCTGACCATCACCAATTAAATAACCAAGGAAGGAGACGTCGCTGACATTGAATAAACATGTTTCCAGTTTCACATACAACCTATGTGCATGCAGCCTATATAGGACTGTTCTAACATGTGAGATGTGTGCGGAAATAGATGAGGAATAGATCAGGATGTCGTCTAAATAAACAACGAGAAAGGTGTCTAAAATGTCTCGGAAAATATCATTAATCAGATTTTGGAATGTAGCCGGTGCATTGCATGAACCAAATGGCATGACTGTATACTCAAAGAGACCATACCTGGTCCTAAATGCAGTCAGCCACTCGTCACCGGACCATATTCTAACAAGGTTCTAGGCGCCCCTTAGATCAAGTTTGGTAAAGATCTTGGCACCACGTAACCTCTCAATCAATTCTGGGATGAGAGGCAAGGGATACCTGTTCTTTTTGGTACGTTTATTGAACTCCCGATAGTCTATAATCGGGCGTAGGGACCCATCCTTGTTTTTAACAAAAAAGATACCTGCTCCAGCGGGTGAGGTGGAGGGGCGTATAAAACCATTTTTAAGGTTTTCTGTAATATACTCTTTAAGGAACTGGAGTTCTGGTCTGGAGAGAGGATATATATGCCCGTAAGGGATAGTAGCCCCTGGGAGTAGTTATATGGGGCAATCGTAAGGTCTGTGAGGGGGGAGTGAGGCAGCTTCAACTTTATTAAATACATCTGCAAAATCTAAGTACTGAGTAGGTATAGAAGGTGAAGACAAAGCAAGAACAGCGTTGTTAGGGAAGCAAGTATTGGTGCAGAAATGAGAAGGGAAAGAAAGGGAGAGATTATCCCAATGAAAAAGAGGTTGATGGAGTTGTAGCCAAGTGATACCCAATACTACCAGATATATTGGAGAAGAGATGATGTCAAACGTGAGATATTCACAGTGACCTGAAGGGGTGGTGACAAGAAGTGGTATGGTTTGTTCTGAAACTGGTCCTGATGCTAAGTGAGACCCATCAATAACCTTAAGAGGCAGAGGATTGCTTTTAACCACACAAGGAATTTTATTGCTTTTAACTACAGTGACATCAATGAAGTTCTCACAGGCTCCTGTATCTATGATGGCATTACTGCTGAGCTGGTGTTGATCCCACTATAAAAACATAATTTATGTAAGAACTTACCTGATAAATTCATTTCTTTCATATTAGCAAGAGTCCATGAGCTAGTGACGTATGGGATATACATTCCTACCAGGAGGGGCAAAGTTTCCCAAACCTCAAAATGCCTATAAATACACCCCTCACCACACCCACAATTCAGTTTAACGAATAGCCAAGAAGTGGGGTGATAAAAAAGTGCGAAAGCATATAAAATAAGGAATTGGAATAATTGTGCTTTATACAAAAATCATAACCACCACAAAAAAAGGGCGGGCCTCATGGACTCTTGCTAATATGAAAGAAATGAATTTATCAGGTAAGTTCTTACATAAATTATGTTTTCTTTCATGTAATTAGCAAGAGTCCATGAGCTAGTGACGTATGGGATAATGACTACCCAAGATGTGGATCTTTTCACACAAGAGTCACTAGAGAGGGAGGGATAAAATAAAGACAGCCAATTCCTGCTGAAAATAATCCACACCCAAAAATAAAGTTTAACGAAAAACATAAGCAGAAGATTCAAACTGAAACCGCTGCCTGAAGTAATTTTCTACCAAAAACTGCTTCAGAAGAAGAAAATACATCAAAATGGTAGAATTTAGTAAAAGTATGCAAAGAGGACCAAGTTGCTGCTTTGCAAATCTGGTCAACCGAAGCTTCATTCCTAAACGCCCAGGAAGTAGAAACTGACCTAGTAGAATGAGCTGTAATTCTTTGAGGCGGAGTTTTACCCGACTCAACATAGGCAAGATGAATTAAAGATTTCAACCAAGATGCCAAAGAAATGGCAGAAGCTTTCTGGCCTTTTCTAGAACCGGAAAAGATAACAAATAGACTAGAAGTCTTACGAAAAGATTTCGTAGCTTCAACATAATATTTCAAAGCTCTAACAACATCCAAAGAATGCAACGATTTCTCCTTAGAATTCTTAGGATTAGGACATAATGAAGGAACCACAATTTCTCTACTAATGTTGTTGGAATTCACAACTTTAGGTAAAAATTCAAAAGAAGTTCGCAACACCGCCTTATCCTGATGAAAAATCAGAAAAGGAGACTCACAAGAAAGAGCAGATAATTCAGAAACTCTTCTGGCAGAAGAGATGGCCAAAAGGAACAAAACTTTCCAAGAAAGTAATTTAATGTCCAATGAATGCATAGGTTCAAACGGAGGAGCTTGAAGAGCTCCCAGAACCAAATTCAAACTCCAAGGAGGAGAAATTGACTTAATAACAGGTTTTATACGAACCAAAGCTTGTACAAAACAATGAATATCAGGAAGAATAGCAATCTTTCTGTGAAAAAGAACAGAAAGAGCAGAGATTTGTCCTTTCAAAGAACTTGCGGACAAACCCTTATCTAAACCATCCTGAAGAAACTGTAAAATTCTCGGTATTCTAAAAGAATGCCAAGAAAAATGATGAGAAAGACACCAAGAAATATAAGTCTTCCAGACTCTATAATATATCTCTCGAGATACAGATTTACGAGCCTGTAACATAGTATTAATCACAGAGTCAGAGAAACCTCTTTGACCAAGAATCAAGCGTTCAATCTCCATACCTTTAAATTTAAGGATTTCAGATCCTGATGGAAAAAAGGACCTTGTGACAGAAGGTCTGGTCTTAACGGAAGAGTCCACGGTTGGCAAGAGGCCATCCGGACAAGATCTGCATACCAAAACCTGTGAGGCCATGCCGGAGCTACCAGCAGAACAAACGAGCATTCCTTCAAAATCTTGGAGATTACTCTTGGAAGAAGAACTAGAGGCGGAAAGATATAGGCAGGATGATACTTCCAAGGAAGTGATAATGCATCCACTGCCTCCGCCTGAGGATCCCGGGATCTGGACAGATACCTGGGAAGTTTCTTGTTTAGATGGGACGCCATCAGATCTATTTCTGGAAGTTCCCACATTTGAACAATCTGAAGAAATACCTCTGGGTGAAGAGACCATTCGCCCGGATGCAACGTTTGGCGACTGAGATAATCCGCTTCCCAATTGTCTATACCTGGGATATGAACCGCAGAGATTAGACAGGAGCTGGATTCCGCCCAAACCAAAATTCGAGATACTTCTTTCATAGCCAGAGGACTGTGAGTCCCTCCTTGATGATTGATGTATGCCACAGTTGTGACATTGTCTGTTTGAAAACAAATGAACGATTCTCTCTTCAGAAGAGGCCAAAACTGAAGAGCTCTGAAAATTGCACGGAGTTCCAAAATATTGATCGGTAATCTCACCTCCTGAGATTCCCAAACTCCTTGTGCCGTCAGAGATCCCCACACAGCTCCCCAACCTGTGAGACTTGCATCTGTTGAAATTACAGTCCAGGTCGGAAGCACAAAAGAAGCCCCCTGAATTAAACGATGGTGATCTGTCCACCATGTTAGAGAGTGTCGAACAATCGGTTTTAAAGATATTAATTGAGATATCTTCGTGTAATCCTTGCACCATTGCTTCAGCATACAGAGCTGAAGAGGTCGCATGTGAAAACGAGCAAAGGGGATCGCGTCCGATGCAGCAGTCATAAGACCTAGAATTTCCATGCATAAGGCTACCGAAGGGAATGATTGTGACTGAAGGTTTCGACAAGCTGCAATCAATTTTAGACGTCTCTTGTCTGTTAAAGACAGAGTCATGGACACTGAATCCATCTGGAAACCCAGAAAGGTTACCCTTGTCTGAGGAATCAAAGAACTTTTTGGTAAATTGATCCTCCAACCATGATCTTGAAGAAACAACACGTCGATTCGTATGAGATTCTGCTAAATGTAAAGACTGAGCAAGTACCAAGATATCGTCCAAATAAGGAAATACCACAATACCCTGTTCTCTGATTACAGACAGAAGGGCACCGAGAACCTTTGTAAAAATTCTTGGAGCTGTAGCTAGGCCAAACGGCAGAGCCACAAACTGGTAATGCTTGTCCAGAAAAGAGAATCTCAGGAACTGATAATGATCTGGATGAATCGGAATATGCAGATATGCATCCTGTAAATCTATTGTGGACATATAATTCCCTTGCTGAACAAAAGGCAAGATAGTCCTTACAGTTACCATCTTGAACGTTGGTATTCTTACATAACGATTCAATATTTTTAGATCCAGAACTGGTCTGAAGGAATTCTCCTTCTTTGGTACAATGAAGAGATTTGAATAAAACCCCATCCCCTGTTCCGGAACTGGAACTGGCATAATTACTCCAGTCAACTCTAGATCTGAAACACATTTCAGAAATGCTTGAGCTTTTACTGGATTTACTGGGACACGGGAAAGAAAAAATCTCTTTGCAGGAGGTCTCATCTTGAAACCAATTCTGTACCCTTCTGAAACAATGCTCTGAATCCAAAGATTGTGAACAGAATTGATCCAAATTTCCTTGAAAAAACGTAACCTGCCCCCTACCAGCTGAGCTGGAATGAGGGCCGCACCTTCATGTGGACTTAGAAGCAGGCTTTGCCTTTCTAGCTGGCTTGGATTTATTCCAGACTGGAGATGGTTTCCAAACTGAAACTGCTCCTGAGGATGAAGGATCAGGCTTTTGTTCTTTGTTGAAACGAAAGGAACGAAAACGATTATTAGCCCTGCTTTTACCTTTAGATTTTTTATCCTGTGGTAAAAAAGTTCCTTTCCCACCAGTAACAGTTGAAATAATGGAATCCAACTGAGAACCAAATAATTTGTTACCCTGGAAAGAAATGGAAAGTAAAGTTGATTTAGAAGCCATATCAGCATTCCAAGTTTTAAGCCATAAAGCTCTTCTAGCTAAAATAGCTAGAGACATAAACCTGACATCAACTCTGATAATATCAAAAATGGCATCACAGATAAAATTATTAGCATGCTGTAGAAGAATAATAATATCATGAGAATCATGATGTGTTACTTGTTGCGCTAAAGTTTCCAACCAGAAAGTTGAAGCTGCAGCAACATCAGCCAAAGATATAGCAGGTCTAAGAAGATTACCTGAACACAGATAAGCTTTTCTTAGAAAGGATTCAATTTTCCTATCTAAAGGATCCTTAAACGAAGTACCATCTGACGTAGGAATAGTAGTACGTTTAGCAAGGGTAGAAATAGCCCCATCAACTTTAGGGATTTTGTCCCAAAATTCTAATCTGTCAGACGGCACAGGATATAATCGCTTAAAACGTTTAGAAGGAGTAAATGAATTACCCAATTTATCCCATTCTTTGGAAATTACTGCAGAAATAGCATTAGGAACAGGAAAAACTTCTGGAATAACCACAGGAGCTTTAAATACCTTATCCAAACGTTTAGAATTAGTATCAAGAGGACCAGAATCCTCTATTTCTAAAGCAATTAGTACTTCTTTAAGTAAAGAACGAATAAATTCCATTTTAAATAAATATGAAGATTTATCAGCATCAACCTCTGAGACAGAATCCTCTGAACCAGAAGAGTCATCAGAATCAGAATGATGATGTTCATTTAAAAATTCATCTGTAGGGAGAGAAGTTTTAAAAGATTTTTTACGTTTACTAGAAGGAGAAATAACAGACATAGCCTTCTTTATGGATTCAGAAACAAAATCTCTTATATTATCAGGAACATTCTGCACCTTAGATGTTGAAGGAACTGCAACAGGCAATGGTACTTTACTAAAGGAAATATTATCTGCTTTAACAAGTTTGTCATGACAATCAATACAAACAACAGCTGGAGGAATAGCTACCAAAAGTTTACAGCAGATACACTTAGCTTTGGTAGATCCAGCACTAGACAGCGATTTTCCTGTAGTATCTTCTGACTCAGATGCAACGTGAGACATCTTGCAATATGTAAGAGAAAAAAACAACATATATATAAAGCAAAATTGATCAAATTCCTTAAATGACAGTTTCAGGAATGGGAAAAAATGCCAAAGAACAAGCTTCTAGCAACCAGAAGCAATGAAAAATGAGACTTAAATAATGTGGAGACAAAAGCGACGCCCATATTTTTCGCGCCAATAAGACGCCCACATTATTTGGCGCCTAAATGCTTTTTGGCGCCAAAATGACGCCACATCCGGAACGCCGACATTTTTGGCGCAAAATAACGTCAAAAAATGACGCAACTTTCGGCGACACGTATGATGCCGGAAACGGAAACGATTTTTTTGCGCCAAAAAAGTCCGCGCCAAGAATGACGCAATAAAATGAAGCATTTTCAGCCCCCGCGAGCCTAACAGCCCACAGGGAAGAGTCAAATTTTTGAAGGTAAGAAAAAATGATTAAATCAAATGCATTATCCCAAATATGAAACTGACTGTCTGAAAATAAGGAAAGTTGAACATTCTGAGTCAAGGCAAATAAATGTTTGAATACATATATTTAGAACTTTATAAACAAAGTGCCCAACCATAGCTTAGAGTGTCACAGAAAATAAGATTTACTTACCCCAGGACACTCATCTACATGTTTGTAGAAAGCCAAACCAGTACTGAAATGAGAATCAGCAGAGGTAATGGTATATATAAGAGTATATCGTCGATCTGAAAAGGGAGGTAAGAGATGAATCTCTACGACCGATAACAGAGAACCTATGAAATAGACCCCGTAGAAGGCATTCAAATAGGCAATACTCTCCTCACATCCCTCTGACATTCACTGCACGCTGAGAGGAAAACCGGGCTCCAACTTGCTGCGGAGCGCATATCAACGTAGAATCTAGCACAAACTTACTTCACCACCTCCATCGGAGGCAAAGTTTGTAAAACTGAATTGTGGGTGTGGTGAGGGGTGTATTTATAGGCATTTTGAGGTTTGGGAAACTTTGCCCCTCCTGGTAGGAATGTATATCCCATACGTCACTAGCTCATGGACTCTTGCTAATTACATGAAAGAAAGTAAGGTTTGGGTTACGTAAGAGGAGGCCTTGGTTTTGGAGTAGAAACAGTGCTTGTTGTTAGTTATCTTACCAGCCTTCTGTTTCTGGAGAAGTGGACAATCCTTAACTACATGATCCGCGGATGCGCAATACATGCATAGGTTAAGACTACGGCGTCTATTCTTCTCTTGTGGGGTAAGCGGACCCCTTAGGAAACTGATATCCATGGGCTGATCCGGAGGCGAAGTAGAGATAGGAGGTGTTGGCAACTGTCTACGTGTTGGCAGAGTGGGAGTAGATTTTTCTTGTTTCCTCTCCCTAAGTCTCCTGTCTATAGTAATGGTCAGAGAGTAGAAATCTTCCAGGCTATCCGGTATTCCAGTTCTAGGTAATTCGTCTTTTATCTCCTCAGAGAGACCAAGGTGGTATTGATTTTTGAGAGATATCTCGTTCCAGAGAGGGTCTCTGGCCCAAATTTTGAAGCGAGTAATATACTCCTCGACAGGAGCTTTCATTTGCTTTAAACCCCTAAGCTTGCTTTCTGCAGTTATCTGGCAATAGGGATCGTCATATAAACTGGACAAGGCCTTGATAAAGGCATCCAGGGAGTTTAAGATTTGGTGCAGGGAACGAGGATTTGGTTTTATTGGCCATTATAGCTCTGTTTGGAAAGATACTAGGTTATTTAGGAGAGATGGCTTGCATTTGGATGCTAAAGGAACAGAGTATCTGGGAGAGGAGTTCAAATACTTTATTAGAAATCATTTAAACTAATAAAGGGGGGTAGCATTAATATATCCACCTGCCCCCCACAGCATGCCAAAACTGTTAGTCCAAGTAACAATTCTAGAAATTCTAGTAGAAAAATTCTTCGTGCCATGAGCACAAATGCTCGCAGCTTAGGAAATAAATTACCTGAACTCATTTCAATAATGACTAGGGACAACTTGGATTTAGTAGCTATAACAGAAACATGGTACAATGATTTGCAACAATGATTTGCATGACTGGGACATAGTCATACCTGGATACAGGTTATTTAAAAAGAACAGAGTAGGAAAGAAAGGTGGAGGAGTTGCTTTGTATGTAAATGAAAATATAAAGGTTACTGAAATTGTAGGAACAAATGATGAGGTGGAAAGTATTTGGGTGACTTTGGAAATTGGAGATAAAAATGTTTTTAGAATAGGGGTTGTATATAGGCCAACAAGATGAGGAAAAAGGAGGCTGAGTCCTGGAGTCAATTTAGTAAGAATTTATTATGGAGCAGGCTTCAGCATATCAGGTGAGCTCCTATCTTACGCGTTTCGCGCATGGGCACATGCGCTTCATCAGAGATGTCAGTCTCTGCCGGCCAGGATCCATATGAAGGTGTAGTGGACCAATCAGTTTGATTCGGATAATTGGCCATTAAAAAACAGGTGTGTTACAGAAGTGATGGGAAAAAAAAAAACCCTCAATATGATCACATAGATCCTGGTCGGCATGAGACAGACAGAACAGATTATTTATAAACAATTGTCGATGTGAGTGATACTTGCTTATGCTCAATATTTCAGACACAAAAGTATTAGCATTTAAATCAAAACAATCTTAACAGGGGTCTCTATGGGAAAACCATATAGAGTATGCTAAATAAGTGTGAAGCATTGGTTATGATTTCACTTTCAATGTATCTACTGACAACTTATGCTATACTGATGTGACAAAGTTATTTAGCAAACTTTAGATTGAGTGGGGCCCCTTGATCTGAAATAGTGATATGTCAATACTATACTACACTCGACATTGTATGGGCCTCAAAGAGTCCTCACAGTGTGTATAAAGCATCAATTAGTTAAAACCTTAATAACATTCTATAAACCCTATGTATATTCTAATGTGTATAGATGTATACATATATGTAAATACTACGTTTTAAATCTATAAAGAGGGGGGAATGTGTATGCCTCTCTGTGTTGGGTGTCCTCTAAGAAACATTTGGCTGTTAAATAGACTTCGCTCTATTTAGTGAATGAGTGTATGAGCCATAATGTTCTAGTCCTCTCTAAGATAATTGTATATACAATAGAGGGGGAGGGTGGCTCAAATGATTCTAGATCTTATGAAGAGCTGGAATATGTTATATACCTAGCCAGCTATAAGATGGCACTCTAGAGAGAGAGGGGGGGGGTTAATAACTAATGAATAGGCATAATAAAATCATATATATGTATATAGGCCTCCATTGCAGGATGAAAAACTGGACAATCTGTTATTAGATGAAATAACCAAAATGACCATGAAGGGTAAGGTTATAGTACTGGGGGACTTTAATTTGCCAGATATAGACTGGAAGATTCCTTCTGCTAGATCGGCTAGAAGCAGGTATATTCTTGAATCTCTGCTAGGGGAATCACTTGAACAATTAGTCAAGGAACCAACTCGTAAGGAAGCTATATTAGATCTAATACTTACAAACAGTGATACAGTTTCAGATGTGTCTGTAGGTGAGAACTTAGGATCCAGTGATCATCAATCTGTTTGGTTTAGTATTCATGTTCAGGAACTGTCCACCCAGACTAAAACAAAAGTTTTAGACTTTAGGACGGCAGATTTTTCATTAATGGGAGAATACCTAAAAAACTATTTAAAGGGGAAAACTCTTATTACAGGGGTTCAAGAACATTTGGAATTTGTGAAAGGTGCCATTTTAGATGCAACCGCACACTGTATTAGACATGTCTGTAAAAGTAAAAGAAAGCGGAAACCAATTTGGTTTTCCAAAGAAGTAGCACATGCTGTAAAGACAAAAAAGATAGCTTATAAAAATTACAGACACACACAAGCAGATGATGATATGAAAATATGGAGACTCCAACAAAAAAAGACTAAGCAGTTAATTAGGAAGGTTAAAGCTCATGCAGAAGAGAAGATAGCACAGTCAGTAAAACATGGGGACAAAACATTCTTTAGATATATCAGTGAAAGAAGAAAAAATAAGGTAGGAATAGTAAAATTGAAATCAGTTGATGGTAGAATAATAGAAGGTGATAAGCAGATTGCAGACTGTCTCAATGATTACTTCTGTTCTGTTTTCACTAAAGACTGTGAAGATACAATGTCTACATTAAGGGATGCTACGCAAAATAGAAACAAGCTTAACAGTAATCTTTTTACAGAGGATGAGGTTTTGTTAGCATTATCAAAAATAAATGTTACAAAGGCAGTGGGTCCTGATAATATTCATCCAAGGGTTTTAAAAGAACTTCGATCAGTGCTAACTGTCCCATTAACTGATCTGTTTAATCAGTCACTATTAACAGGAGCTGTCCCAGATGATTGGAGAATAGCAAATGTAATACCTCTTCATAAAAAGGGCAGTAGAGAAGAATCTGGCAACTACAGGCCAGTTAGTTTAACTTCAGTAGTAGGGAAATTAATGGAAAGCCTCTTAAAAGAAAGAATTATGACTTACATAAAGACAAACAATTTAGAGGACCAAAATCAGCATGGTTTTACTTCAGGGAGATCATGTCAGACTAATCTAATTGACTTCTTTGATTATGTAACAAAAGTATTAGACAAGGGAGGAGCAGTTGATGTAGCATATCTAGATTTCAGCAAAGCATTTGACACCGTCCCACAAAATAAACTTATTCACAAACTATATCTCCTTGGTCTAGATTCAAAAATTGTAAACTGGGTGGAATGCTGGCTTAAGGACAGAAAACAAAGTGTCTTAGTAAATGGAGTTCATTCAGCAGAGGGGGCTGTTACTAGTGGTGTTCCTCAGGGGTCAGTTCTGGGGCCTGTTTTGATATACAACAATTGGAGGATTGGACAAACGACTGGGATCTAAAGTTTAACACAGCAAAGTGTAAAATAATGCATTTAGGGAAGAAAAATCCAAATGTTAATTACAGACTCAATGACACTTTACTGACTGTTACAGACGAGGAACAGGACTTGGGAATTATTATTTCAGATGATTTAAAACTTAGTAAACAATGTAGTAATGCAGCGAGTAAGGCTAGCAGAATGCTTGGATGTATTGGTAGAGGTATTTGCAGCAGAAATAGTAAGGTTCTTATGCCACTTTATAGATCATTAGTTAGGCCTCATCTTGAGTATTGTGTGCAGTTCTGGAGGCCATATCTTCAGAAGGATATTAACAAACTTGAATCTGTGCAAAGGAGGGCTACCAAAATGGTACATGGTCAAAAAAATAAAACTTACCAGGATAGGCTCAATGACCTAAATATGTATAGCTTAGAGGAGAGAAGGGAAAGAGGTGATATGATAGCAACTTTCAAGTACATTAAAGGGTTTAGTAAAACTGAGGCTGTGGGTATTTTACATAAAATGGAAAATTCAAGAACAAGGGGTCATGAGCTCAAGCTAAAGGGTAGTAGATTCAGGAGTAATTTGAGGAAGCACTTCTTTACAGAAAGAGTGATTGATTTATGGAATAAACTTCCTCAAGAGGTAGTAGCAACAAACACTGTGGGGGACTTTAAAAATGCATGGGACAAGCATAGGGCTATCCTACGAACTAGATAAGTTTATACTGTTAGGTAAGGTCGGGCAGACTTGCTGGGCCTATGGCTCTTATCTGCCGTCAATATCTATGTTTCTATGTTTAAGATGGGATCCTGAGATTCCTAGAAACAGTCTGCCCATGCCCTTGGTTCCCCTCTAAGGTAGGATAGAATAGTGAGCACCTTAGACCTATCAGTGGGGTACGTCTTGGGTCTTAACTCAAAGAGAAGTAAGCAGGCATTTCTGAACTGGCAGAAAGTGGAGCGGTCACCTGAAAATTTTTCTGGGTATGACACCTGAGGTTCAGCCTGGTGTTCAGAACCAGCGTTTTTTGAGGACAAAACTTCCCTCAGGCAGGCCTTGAGGCTTTTTCGACCTGCAAATCCCTGAATGCCTGAGTCAGGTTATCCAGGCGCTGAATCAGGCTGTGTAACTGAGGTGTTACGTCAGTGTGTTCCATGACGTTAATTTTATTTAGGACTGGTTTATTATGTGAAGATCACCTGGTGTCAGGTGTGTGAACAACTTAGTTAGTTTGTTACAAGTGAACAGGCTGATTACTAGCGAGTAAACAAACTCCTGTTACACCTGTGTTACTGTTGCCTTAAGAGGATGACCAAAATAATAATTGTAATAGTGGTACACAATTGAAGCCTTTTACAGGTTAATGTTATTAGTGGTTAAGTAGGTAGCATATCTAGTGAAAGCTTTGGTTAATATACTTGTCAGTACTTGCAACACAGGCAGCAGATGGTTAATAGCAATACAACACACACTGGAGAGGAGAGCATAAGAAGTCAGTGGGACACAGCAAGGTTAACAGTTAAGAGAGCAGCACAACGGTAAACAGAGTAATTACTGAACCTGGCAACTCCCCTGAGTTGCGGTTGTGAATCCTAATGGGTCTAAAGGCTGAAGCACAAGCGAAGGAGTCCTACTGAACTACTTGCAGCAATCCAGTTCAGTTGAGGGTTGTTAGGCGGCTCACTGTGTGCAGAGGCTGAGCAGATTAACCCAGCAACCGGTAATGACGTCAGAGCAAGGGATCTTCGGCAGGAGCAGTGCAGATACAGCTCAAGCCGCTCCGATAGAGAATGCTGTGGAAACAAACTTTAGGTACTTTAGATAACACTACAGAGCTGGTGAGGTGTAAGGATAACACTTCAATAAACCAGCAACATGGTGTTGCAGCTTGCTAGTTTTATAGGTAGGAACAGGAAGTGCAACAAAATGTAAAGGTGGAATAAGTAATTGTAAGGGCAGCTGAATAAAGGTGGAATTGTAGAATGCAGACACATGACACCTTGTTAATTTCCCCTCTCTAGCCCTCTCTCAGTACCCCTGCCCTTATTCATTCCCCCTCTCTAACCCTCTCTCAGTACCCCTGTCTGTATTAATTTCCCCTCTCTAACCCCTCTCTCAGTACCCATGCCCTTATTAATTTCCCCTCTCTAACCCTCTCTCAGTACCACCAGCCTTATTAATTTCCCCTCTCTAGCCTACTCACAGTACCCTTGTCCTTATTCATTTCCCCTCTCTAACCCTCTCTCAGTACCCCTGCCCTTATTCATTTCCCCTCTCTAGCCCTCTCTCAGTACCCCTGCCCTTATTCATTTCCCCTCTCTAGCCCTCTCTCAGTACCCCATGCACCTAATTTCCCCTCTCTAACCCCTCTCTCAGTACCCCTGCCCTTATTCATTCCCCCTCTCTAGCCCTCACTTAGTACCCCTGTCCTTTTTAATTTCCCCTCTTTAACCCTTTCTCATTACCACTGCCCTTATTAATTTCCCCTCTCTAACCCTCTCTCAGTACCACTGCACTTATTAATTTCCCCTCTCTAGCCCTCTCTCAGTACCCTGCCCTTATTCATTTCCCCTTTCTAGCCCTCTCTCAATACCCTGCCCTTATTGATTTCCCCTTTCTAGCCCTCTCTCAGTACCCTGCCCTTATTCATTTCCCCTTTCTAGCCCTCTCTCAGTACCCTGCCCTTATTCATTTCCCCTTTCTAGCCCTCTCTCAGTACCCCTGCACTTATTAATTTCCCCTCTTTAACCCTCTCTCATTACCCCTGCACTTATTAATTTCCCCTCTTTAACCCTTTCTCAGTACCCCTGCCCTTATTCATTTCCCTCTCTACCCCTCTCTCAGTACCACTGTCCTTTTTCTTTGCTCTCTCTCACCTCTCTCAGTACCCTGTCCTTAATTTCCCCTCTCTAACAACTCTCTCAGTACCTTGCCCTTATTAATTTCCCCTCTCTAACCCTCTCTCGTTACACCTGCTCTTATTCATTTCCCCTCTCTAGCCCTCTCTCATTACACCTGCTCTTATTCATTTCCCCTCTCTAGCCCTCTCTCAGTACCCTGCACTTATTAATTTCCCCTCTCTAACCCTCTCTCATTACCCCTGCTCTTATTCATTTCCCCTCTTTAACCCTCTCTCATTACCCCTGCTCTTCATTTCCCCTGTCTAGCCCTCTCTCAGTACCCCTGCCCTTATTCATTTACCCTCTTTAACCCTCTCTCTTTAGCCCTTATTTATTTCCCCTGTCTAGTCCTCTCTCAGTTCCCTGCTCTTATTCATTTCCCCTCTTTAACCCTCTCTCATTACCCTGCCCTTACTCGTTTCCCCTCTTTAACCCTCTCTCATTACCCTGCCCTTACTCATTTCCCCTCTTTAACCCTCTCTCATTACCCTGCCCTTACTCATTTCCCCTCTTTAACCCTCTCTCATTACCCCTGCCCTTACTCATTTCCCCTCTTTAACCCTCTCTCTTTAGCCCTTACTAATTTCCCCTGTCTAGCCCTCTCTCAGTACCTCTGCCCTTACTTATCTCCATCTGTAACCCTCTCTCAGTACCACATGCATATACTGATTTGGGTATATCCTTTATACCAGTGCTTTCCAAACTGTGTGTCGTGACACATTAGTGTGTCGGTGGCAGTGTGTAGGTGTGTCCCTGCTTCAGCACAATTTTTTTTTTTAATTTAAAATTCTTTTTATATTTTCTTTTGGTTTCTGACTTTCTGCCTGTCTGCTACGCATATCACATGGTTGACTCGTGACTGATACCTAGCGGGTCACAGATCATCTTAACCTATTGGCGCAGCTTAGAGGGAACTGAAACTATTCCCATTGGCGGCACATTGGCTCCTGACTGCACGTGTAATCTCCTCAATCGGCTCGTGACTGCATGTGTAGTCAGTGAGTGGGACAGCAGTGTGTTTGCTGCGCGGGCAGTAGTCAGTCGGACTCGCAGAGCTCTGAGGGCAGCAGCTTAAATGCTGAGCTGAAGTCAGAAGTCAGTGTTTTTATTTTTTTGCAGCTAGCTCCCAGTAGTGCATTGCTGCTCCTGCTCTTGATATATGGATAGGAAGTGGAAGCTTAAAAATGCTTGGTGATGAAATGTGAGTGTCTTTTTCTAATATTCACTAAATATTACGAAACTGTGTTCATCCCATCAACCTCATACATCCCATTAAAATAGTAAGTAGCTATTGGTGTTATTAAACTGTTTTTTAATTCTTGCACATACATACTGTTACTTGTAAATACATTTAGTTATTATATAATTTATGTATGTGTCCGTATCTCTTAAAACAAGTTAGTGTAACCTCCTGTTTGCTAGAACAACTGAATTACTGTGTCGCGAAATGATGTAGGTCTAAAAAGTGTGTCACCATCATGAAAAGTTTGGAAAGCTCTGCTTTATACAAAGCACCTAACAATAATTGTGTGTGTTACTAAATAGCATGCGCGTAGAAAAAATGATAAAGCCGCTTTTTGCAGCTTTTTATTTTTCATTCATTAAACAAAACTACATTCTAGCATCTGCTGCCGCTGAAACAAAAACTCTGTATGAAACACCAGAATAATAATTATTTCTTTTTTACGTTTAGGTCTATTTTTGTTCCACTCCAAGCATAAACATTATATTTTTAGGGCCTTAAGTGCCAAACATACAACCATACAATCACGCAACACATTTTATTATATGTTAGGCTCCTCGAGTGGTAAACACTGACTTCTGGAAAGATTCAGATGCTTACATTGCAGACCTCTCTAACGTGTCTATTATTCAGCTATTTATTGTGCTGGAGAGGCTTGTAATTGGGATCCGGACAATGTGTACTGAAATTATGGAGTTTCATGCTGGTTTATGAAGAAAGAGGTCAGCTCCATTAATTACTGGGAGAAGAAGGTTCACTAATATCTACTAGTAAGTATTACACCTTATACAAGGTGTAGCCTGCGCAAGGGTGCATAAAGAATGTGCAATTGTAAAATGCATCAATAATCATCGTTTAATGTGCAACTGAATTTGACCAGAGCAAACCTGGGTCAGGATTCTCAAAGTCAAAGAAATTATGATTCATATAGCGCAATTTAAAAAAAAACTTTAATTTTACTAATTTTTCTCTTGGAAATCTTTGTTGAAACCATCTCTCTTCCATAAGAGCATATTGTGGTAGAGTGTGCCTGTATCTTCAGTTCCATATGGCAGCTGTTTTTGCAACAGTGTTTATACCATACATATACAGCTCAATACATTTGTACACTTCTAGATATGTTCATATGGGAAGGACTTAAAGGGACATGAAATACACATTTTTTCTTTCATGATTAAAAAAGAGCATGCAATTTTAAACAACTTTCCAATGTATTTTTATTATCTAATTTGCTTTGTTATCTTGATACCCTTTGTTGAAAAACATACTTAAATAGGCCAGTAGCTGCTGATTAGTGGCTGCACATAGATTCCTTGTGTAATTGGCTCAAGCATGTGCATTGCTATCTCTTCAACAAAGGATATCTGAAGAATGAAGCAAAATTAAATAATAGAAGTATATTGGAAAGTTGTTTAAAATTGTAGAAATGAGTATATGAACCTACCTACGTTTAGCTTGCAGCAAAGAATACCAAGAGAACAAAGCAAAGTTGTTTAAAATGACATGCCCTATCTGAATTATGAAAGTTTAATCTGGACTTTACTGTCCCTTTAAAGTGATAGTAAACTCTCAGTATTGTGAACATCATAAATCACATTATTTTACTTTTATAATTTGAAATGCTATGGTTTTTTTTATAGATTATACTTGCAAAGTATTGTATTTATTGATTTCTCCAATCGTCTATTGAACTCCCCAACTCCGCCCCATAATAATTTCCTTCGGCTTATCTGTGACGTGTTCCCAATTGTGATTGCGAATAGCGCATGTGCAAGTCCTGAGCTGTCAATCAACCAAGTAAACAGTGAATCCCAAGATTCATTGTTTTCTTGGTTCAGTGCTAGAAAACAAGCAAGCAAGTTAACTTACCATCCCCTTAGCACAAAAGAGTAATACTTTATGGTTTTGAGTGTGTGTCTGTGTTATTACTGACGTGTTATGTTGTCTGTGTTTGTGCAAGATCCTGATTGGCTGGCTGCAAGGAGGCAGAGTAAGAATTGAAATAAACCAGTCCACAGGCAAGCTTTATGATTGGACACCAAGGCTGAGCTGAAAATTCCAAACGAGGGGGGCCGGTGTAGGAGCGCTATACACAGAGGAATACAGCTTTGAATAAATAAAAATTTTACATATACATGATTAAGAGAAAAATATTATGCAAACTTATTAGGCAACATATATTTTACTGAAATTATATAAATCAGACTTTACCATCACTTTAAGTACAAATCTTATATTAAAAAAATACATAATGCTATTGTAAAAATATTGTGAATCAGTCTAAGTATATATTTTTTTGTTTAACCCACTTGCATTTTACAACTACTTTATTACACCCCCACATACATAATTTAGATTTTCAGTAAATGAAATGAAAGTGGGCTACAAAAACCTTCCAGCTGAATGTTTACTTATAAATGGCACCAATGTTCTGTGCAAATTAGTTTTTTCTCTTGTTGCTGGATGAAGAATAAATGCTCTGTATTCTCAAGATAATTGCTGGCAGGAAAAAAGGTCACACACATACAGGGAGAGGCTTTTCTTCCCCCAGTTCATGTAAGCTGATTTTGTAACAGCCATACATTATCGAATGCCAATTCTGCTGTTTATTAGGGAAAAAGTTTATTTTGTGATATTAAAAATAATGAGAATTTTTTGTTATATATTTTTGTTACACAATAGGGTGTGAGAGACTTTGAAAGTATGCTTCAGTTAAGATTACAAATATCTACTTAAGCATTTGCCACTTCACAGCCTGTGTGTGTGTCTGGTATGTTATCTGGATTTGAGTGACATTTCCACAGAATGCCATGTTATCTTATCCTGGTGGTACAAAGCAGACTCAGAAGTTAGAAATGAAAAAAAGTGAATAAACAATGTACCTACTTTTTATTTTACTGGGAGCTAAAGAGTTTATTTTATTTCAGTAGTCTGTCAGATCATATTCTCCAAAAAATACAGACCGTGTTGCATGAAGTTACAGACTTTTTTTTTTTTTTTTTAAATTCGTTTTTATTATTGAGGATACAACAAATGAGTACAGGTACCACAAATACAATTGTCTCAGCATTCATATAAGAGGATTACATACTTATTAGCCAGAAAGTTAACAGGATACATATGGACAGTGTATGTAAGTTTTTCGACTTGTTAAACCCACATAGAAGAGTATGACACAGCTGTACTGTAGAACCATTCGTTGTTTACAAGGAAAAGCAGGTATTAGTTTCCAATGGATGATTGCACGTATCCCTCAATATCTTTTTTCTTTTTTTAAACTTAAAAAACAACTTAACATTTCTAATACATCTAACAACAATTAAAACTAAGTGCCTTGCTACCTAAGTAGTATACCATCATGTTGACCCTCACATGTCAAGCCCTATGGCGTAGTAAGGACGTATAAGTAGGAGAGAAGGAAAAGAGAGTAATAAAATAAAAATTAAAAAAAAAAAAAAAAAGGAAGACAGAAAAGAGGAGAGAGGGGGGGAGGGTGTGGGTGTATTGTGGAGAGGAGGAGGGGGACCTCCCAGGTGCAATTAAAAGAAAGATTCAATCAGAATCATCTCAGACCCATCAGTTCTGTTCTGGGGGGACTCCTCGATAGTTAAAGCGGCCCATTCTCCCCGCAGAATGCCCTCCAACACTATCTCATGCTGTGCAAAGGGTTTAAGAATTTGTTTTTGCTGTCCTGGTGGTAGCTTTTCTATAAGATGTCTCCATTTCCTCAGAAAATGTTGTAGTCTATGTTTAGTGTCCCAGCAAGCATCTTGTCTCTCAATAAACAGGTGCCTAAAGAGAACCCTCTTAAACTGTGTCAATGAAGGTGCGGAGCGAGAGCACCATAGGGTGAGAATACAGTGTCTTGCAAGTAGTGTACACAAAGTCAGTAGAGACTGTTTCTTACTATCTATACCAGTCCATGTAAACAGATATATATTGGTGGGATTGAATGAAATGTCAAGACTCATGGTTACCTTAAGCCAGTATTGCAGGCATCCCCAGAATCTCTTAAGTAAGGGGCAGTCAAAAAAGTAGTGGACTAAAGAGGGATTGGGGAACTGACATTTTATGCATTGGTTTGGGAGATGGGTGTTCCATTTCGCCCTTCTACTAGGGGTGATATAGTCCCTGTTAATCAATCTAATTTGCGCCTCCCGCAATGGCAGTGCCAAAGTTGCTGATTTGGTTTTCAGGAGACTGTCTTTGACGTCCTGAACGGATATCTCTGCAGTAGTGTCCAATTTCAGTTTTTCCAATAAGCCTACCTGAGCCTTAGCACTATATGGCAGAAGAATTTCCTGATATATCCCTGACATAGAAAAGTTCCCCAGTTTGAAGGCAGTTTGGGGAATTGCAAATGGGGCCTGATTCCAGAATCCTGGGTTGGCGTCCATTAAGGCTTTAATATAATGCCTGAGCTGCAGATAGGCATAAAAGTGTTGATTTGAGAGGTTGAAGGACGCTTTCAGGTCCTGAAATGTTCTGACGGTGTGCGACAGCGGATCTAAAGCATCCCCGAGCCTCCGCAGTCCCCTCTCGTCCCATAGTGTAAATGGAGCATGTTCATCTCCTCCTGGGAATTTAATGTTGCCCCTGATAGGTATATACTTAGGTGAAGGGCACAGTTGGCCCAGTGCCTTGTGCGCCTTAGACCAGGCCGCAAGCGGATCTCTATACAAAACATTGTTCTTTATGTGTTGGGGTATATCCCCTGGTTGGCAATATGGGAGGTATGCCAGACCACAGCGCTCAATTACCGCCTCCTCCAGTTGTTTGTCATAGAAGTGTGTCGTGTCCAGCTGCCAATCCAGTACTAGTCTTATTAAAGCAGCCCAGTTATAATATTGGATATGTGGCAGACCCAAGCCACCGTTAAGAAATGAGGCATGCAGTTTATTGGCTGCAATTCTGTGTTTTTTCCCTTTCCATATGAAGCAGTTCAGAGCTCTATTGAGCCTCCTCACATCTCCATTAGTCATCAAGAAGGGTAAAAAAAGCAGTGGGTACAGGAGCCTAGGTAATAGTGACATTTTAAATAAGTTTACCCGTCCCGTGAGACTCAGCGGAAGGTTATGCCAGCTTGTCAAATGAGAGCATATCGAGTTGCACTGTCGGGTAATGTTGAGGTCATATATTTTATGCGGATTCTTATGTAGGTTAATACCTAAATATGTAAGGGAGTCAGTTACCTCAACAAAGGGGTACCGGGTAGTGTCCGATGTGTGTTTGTGTAGCCACAAGATCTCGGACTTAGTGTTGTTCACCTTATATCCCGAGAATCGGCCGAATAATTCCAGTGTCTCAAGGATCTTAGGTATAGATGACTTAGGGGAGTCCACAAACAACAATATGTCGTCCGCGTACAGTGCTAGATGAAGTACGCGTTTCCCCAAATTTATTCCCGGAAAATTTTGCCGCAGGGTCACTGCCAGGGGTTCCAGGGCCAGATCGAAGATCAGAGGAGACAGGGGGCACCCCTGTCTAGTGCCCCTCACTAGAGAGAAGCTTGAGGAGAAGCAGCCATTAACCAGGATATGAGCTGTAGGGGTTGAGTAGAGTTTCCTCAATACCTCCATATACGAGCCTCGGAAGTTAAAGTGATTCAGGACATCAAATAGATAAGGCCATTCGACACGGTCGAAGGCCTTCTCTGCATCTAGGGAGAGGAGAAATGCCTCCGAATTGTCTCCTCCATGACGGCTCTGCCCCCGTTCCCAATAATAGTTGATAACATGTAGCACACATCTTAAGTTGGTTACCGGGGTACGCTGGTACACAAAACCAGTTTGATCCGGGTCAAGGAGAGTAGGCAAGATAACTTTTAGGCGATTTGCAAGAATCTTCGTAAAGATCTTGTAGTCCGAATTTAAGAGCGAGATCGGACGATATGATCCCGGCTCCAACGGATCTCGTCCCGGCTTCGGAAGTAGAGTGATATGAGCCGAAGAAAAGGTATCGGAAGGGTGGTTACCTTCCTTGAAGAGGCCATTGTACACTTGATTAAGTATGGGCGACACCTGCGGCAGTAGCAGACGATAAAGTTCTATGGGGAGACCGTCCGGACCCGCTACTTTACCCACAGACAAGGATTTGATCGTGGCCTGTACCTCCTCCACTGAGAAGGGGGCGTTAAGAGACTCCAATTGGTCATCTGTTAACTTTGGAAGTGATACTGAGTGCCAGAATCGTTCCAATACCTCCGTTGGAGGCTCTGATTGACTAGTGTACAGCTGTTTATAGTAGAGAGCAAAACCCTCCGCTATCTCTAGAGGTGTCCTATATGTATCGCCGTTCAGCCGCAACCTCTCGACTCGTCTCTCTTGCATTTACTAGGTTGGCTAGCAGCTTACCCGATCTGTTCCCATATCTGTGGAATTTGCTCGCCGACTTCAACAGGTCAGAAGCCGCTTTCTGTTTCAGGAAAGCCTCTAACTCCTCCTTAGCCAACACGAACGCCTCTTGTGTGTCCCTGGATCTGGAGACATGGTAAGTTTGGTAAGACTGTTCTAGGGTCTTCTGTAGCTCACTATGTCTCTGTTGTGCCCTATGCTTTAAATTAGCTACATAGGAGATAATATGTCCTGTTAGAACTGCTTTGGCAGTATCCCAGAACAGTTGTGGCCGATCCAGGTGCTGGCGGTTCTCTGTATAGAAATCATTCCAGCAGTGTGTGAGGTATTTTTTGAAGGCCTCCGAGGTCAACAAGTATGATGGGAACCTGAGCGTATTCCTATTTGGCTTATTTCTGTGGAGCCTCAGTATCAGTCCCACTGGGGCGTGATCTGACAGTAAGATAGTGTATATTTTCTCTTGACTAACCCTGGGAATTAGCCCTTCTGATATCCAAAACATATCAATTCTAGATAGAGAGCTTGCCGCCTTGGACAGGCATGTATAGCTCCTTTCCAGAGGATGTCTCCTTCGCCAGATGTCGCACACCGCCAAATCTGAGTGGAGTTTGGAGAAAACCTTTGTTTCAAATTTTCCCCTATGTTTTGAAAGCCGAGCATTAGCGTCTACCGGACCCAACCAAGTTCTATCCAGCTGCGGACTTGGAGTCAGATTAAAATCTCCCCCCAGAATAAGTGGAGCATCACCAAAAGGAGTCAATGCTTCAGTCAAAGTGTTCCAAAAGGCAAAAGTTTTAGAGTTGGGGGCATAAATATTGCAAAGAACGTAGATGGTGTCCTGAATTTTAACCCTCAGTATCAGAAATCTACCCTCCTTATCCTTATACGTCTGCAACAGTTCAAATGAAAGGCGCTTACCAAATAGAACAGCCAAACCTCTACTTGAGCTAGTATAAGATAGATAAGAGATCGATCCCACCCATGTTTGTTTTAATTTGTCATGTTCTGTATCTGTTAAGTGGGTCTCTTGAAGGAGCGCTATGTCAGAGTCTAGTTTTTTTAAATGAGAGAGGATCGCTCTCCTCTTTACTGGGGAGTTAATACCCCCCACGTTCCAAGACTTCAATTTAAGTGTCATTTATATCCATATAGAGGGGATAAGAGGAATGAGTACAGAGAGGGCGGGGAGGAGAAAAGAAAGGAAGGGAGAGAAGAAGAAGAGAGAGAGAGAGAAAGAAGAAGGAAAAAAAAAAGGGGGGGGGAGAAGGTTGAACTGTGTATATGTGGAATTAAGGTATGTGTTGCCTAGTTTGGCCAGAATAAGGTATACATTATATTCTACAAGCTTGGACATGGCATCCAACTAACATATATAGCAATGTTACGAGGGGTCTTATCCACACATACCTGAAACAAAACTTGCAAATTTCTCCCAGATAAGCCATAATACCATATGAACCAATATATTCCCACAGCAATGTTCTCCCTATCCCCACCACAACCCAAATATTTCCCAGAAATTGAACTCCCTGTAGCAATAAAGCAACTATGAGCTCCCAGCAAAGATATCTAGCAATACATTGTAATGGTAATGTCTGGGGATATGTGCAAATTATTGAATAAGAAGGGGTTCCACAGCAATACACAACACACCTGGCGACATGTAATACAGTGAAGCAATTACCAGATCCGCTCCCCTCGCCACCCAGCCCACAGGCGGACTCCGCCCGCGGAGGAGGCAGCAGGAAGGCCAGATAGAAATACACATATGTGAAACTCCCATTTAACAAGTCTACCCCCCACCCCTCGTGAAAGGAAAAGGTAATACATTGTGATGAGTGCAATTTGGTGAGTACACAGGATAGGAGAGGACAAGTCGTAGTACACTGATATACACTGGGCCGAGTAGGTAATGGTGTTGCTAATCCTATGGCCCACACAAGCCCCCTACCGCCCCCCCCCCCCCCACAGGCGTGCCTCACCCATGAAGGGAGCAGCAAGCAGGCCAGGCAACCGCCAGACGCGGGCCTGGAGTGGAACCTCCAAACAGAGAGTCCACACCCGTCCAGACATCCTAAAGTCTCAAAAACACAGAGTAATAGTAGGAATGGGTAGGGTGCATAACGCCTGGGGACCTGTATGGGGGGAAAATTCAATGTTAGAGTCCATCCAGCCATAAGGGCACATAAGAAAAGTGTTAGTTCAGAACTGTTAGGTGCAGATATAAGCAAGGCAATCAAACAAACATTAAACAAAATTAAATCAACGAGCATCACACTAGTTAACAATAACTGATATAACATGTTCAAGCCCGTGATTACACATTGTCCTCGGGCATGCAAGGTGAGACCCGGACCGGGTCTCTCCTTCAAATCACCAGTCTCTAGGAGTGTTCTTTTAGAGTCATATGTGCATTTTCTTTGTGAAAGTCTATCAAAAACAAATAAAATCATAAACAGTAACAGTGATAATTATGATATAATTACGTGCTGAGTCATGAGAAAGTCCAGGGCCCTCAGCCCGCGTCCTTCTGTTTCCTCTCCGTTTCCAAATAGCTTTCCACTGCCTGAGGGGAGTGAAAGTATTTAGGGCCTGTAGGGGTTTGCAAGCGAAGCTTGGCTGGAAAGAGCAGAGCTACTTGTCGGCCTTGCTCATATAAGCGTGAGCAAATAGGTGAGAAATCTTTCCGTTGCCTGGATACCTCTGAAGAAAAATCTTGAAATAACAAGAGCCGATTGCCCTCATATAAAACTTCTTTCTGGAGGCGATAAGCCCTTAAGATTCGCAGCTTCTCTTGGAAGTTGAGACACCTGAAGATTACTTGTCTCGGTTTCATGTTGTTGTTTTCCAGATTTCTTTCAGGGCCTACTCTGTGAGCCCTCTCCACATTCAAGGGCAATATATCGTGTGGTATGCCCAGAAGCTTTGGCAGAATTAAAGCTGCAAAAGCCAGGAGATCCTTCCCCTTGACTTTTTCAGGCAGACCCACCACCCGCAGATTATTGCGGCGGCTGCGATTTTCCAGGTCCTCCACACGCTCTTGCAGTAACTTATTCTGGCGTAGTATTTGTTGCAGGGAGTTACTAGATGCCGCCTGTCTGTCTTCTATCTCAGAGATGCGGCCCTCTGCTTCAGAGATACGGGTAGAGTACTGCCTGACCTCGCTAGTTAGGGTGTCAAGTCCTGCTTGCAGGTTCTCCATTTTTGGGAGAAAAAAGGATTTCAGGTCTTTCATAAGTTGTGTCTGATCTCCAGTGCGTTTGGCGGTCATCTGGGCACATCTCAATCACCGCCTGGGTTTCTAGCTGGTGTTTAGCTTTTCTATCGCTGCTTTTATTTTTCTGGCTCATGCTGTCACTTTGATGTGATTTCAATTTCTGAAAGTATTCGTCCACTCTGAAGTTGCAGACTTTTTTAATGAAATAATTTTATTACATTAAGGTGTCTAAAGTAAAATTGATTTTGTTCTAAGAAGTGATATGGACAAGATTTATTTGTGCAGATAGTACTGCAAACTCAACTTAAAAGTTTTCAATAGTTTGAGTAAGAGTAGTAACCTTTTTAATTTTTGCCCATAGTAGCACCAATGTAATTGTCCCTGTTTATTACCTGAGGGAAAAATAAGGCACATCTCTTTCCATGGAACAGATTGCTCACTGGCTGATAAGGGCAGCTCCCACATCTCTGCTAGTCTAATTTCAGGCAGTAACATTCATTTAAAAAATGTAAATTCAAAGTGGTGTCTTTCAAGTACAAACAAATCACATTGATGCATGTATTTAAACACTGGACTACTTATTTAAGCCTATTAAAGAAACATAATGCAATAAAATGCTTTAATCTGCTAGATGATTTAATGTTTGCACTACTGTGTGCCTCAGTGTTGTTACCCATTGGAAACTGGTTAAACACATGTTTAAAGGGACCTTAAACACTAAGGGCTGGATCACAAGTGGAGCGGTATTTTGCATTTTCGCTAGGATTTTCATTTTTGCGCTAGTCGGATTCCGCTCGTATTGAAAGTAAATTGTTTTATCCGCCAGCGGTAACCAAAATTGCGCTTAAAGTTGAAATTCAAAAATTGAGATCACTGTTTTCTGAAATTAAAAAAATGCACAAAACACTTCAAAAATACATTACAAACTACACTCAAACTATACTATTAACCTCTAAACCACCAGCCCCCTACATCACAAACACTAAATAAAACTATTAACCCCTAAACTGACATCCCCGCAGCTTTTCCTTTCATTCTACTGGCTGATTTGAATTTGAAGATTCAAATCAGCCAATAGGAATGTAAGGGAATGCACTATTCAGTGTGCGGCTGGAGACAGCATGAAGAGGAGCTCTGTATTGGAGTTCTGAAGAGGAGGTCCAACGCCGCCGCCAAATTAACCGTGTCTGAAGTTAAAAGATGTCCGGATGAAGTTAGAAGATGCCGGGATAAAGTTAGAAGATGGACCGCCGCCAGGATGAAGATGGTGAGTACCAACTTTGGGGTGTTAGTTTTTTTTGTTTTTTTTTTTTAATAGATAAGGGTTTTGTTTGTTTTTTGGCAGTGAGCTGAATGTCCATCCAAATGCCCTTTTCAGAGCAATGGGTAATTTAGTTTTTTTTTTTTTAGGGTTTTATTTTATTTTGGGGGGTTGGGGGGTTGTAATATTAGAGGGTTTAGTGATTTATTTATTTTTCACAAAAAGAGCTGATCACTTTAGGGCAATGCCCTACAAAATGCCCTTTTAAGGGCTATTGGTAGTTTATTTTTAGAAAAGATTTTTTTTATATTGGGTTGTTTTTTTGTTTGTTTTTTAAAGGAGTATTAGAATAGGATTACTTTTTTTATTTTTGGTCATTTCTTTTTTTATTTTGTGTAATGTTTTATTTATAATATTAGGTTTTTATTTTTCTGTAACGTTACGTTTTTTTTCTGTAATGTTAGTTTTTTTTTTATTTGTTTAATGTTAGGTTTTTATTTTTAAAAGTAAGATTAAGATTTTATTTAGTTTTACATTTAAGGATTTTTTATTTTTAAAGAAGTTAGGATTTTTTTTAGTAAATTAGGGGTATTTTAATTTGGGTTAAGTTAGGAGTTGTTAGGTTATGGGGTTTAGATGTTAGTTTATAACTTTGCGTTGTGGGGGGATGGTGGCTTAGGGGTTAATAATTTGAATTAGTGTTTGCAATGTTTATTTAGGTACTTTGCGATATGGGGGATGGTAGTTTAGAGTTTCAGAGGCTAGGGGGTTATGGTAGGGTGTTAGTTTCTTTCACTTTTATTTCTCTATTGACTTCTATGGGGAATGCGAAAATGCAAGGTCGTTTGCGCTAGTAGGGTGTTAGTTCCCCCCCCCCCCCACACACACACACACTTTTTTGTCTCTATTGATTTCTATGGGGGAATACGTGCACGTGAAAACTCTACTTAGGATTTTTGCGCTTTTTTGGTTACCGTTAGCGCAAAATAAGTTTTTTTCCACTTGTAATACCAGTAAAACCCGACAAGCACAAAAAGATTAATGCTAGGGATGTTTTCGCTAATGCAAGTTTTTTTACTGCTGCACTTGTAATCTATCCCTGAGTGTCTATAAAACAATGGGAGCTGCTATGTTGTAATTTAGGTTACCTTCTCTGCTGTGGCTAATTAGGGACAGTTATAAATAGGTCACTAGAGTGTGCAGCCAATGTATGTGTGGAATATAACAGTGTTCTGCACTTCCATTTCTAACAGGAACTGAAAAACTCACAATTTAAAAATGGAATTACAGGAAAAGGTGACAACATAAATAATTAAAGTATATTGTAGAGGTTTTTTCTACATAAGATTTATAATTTTATTTTACCATCTCAAAGTGTTTAATGTCCCTTTTAAAGGCACATAACCCCCCCACCCCAAAAAAAAAATCATAATTCAGATAGAGCATTAGATTTTAAACAACTTTCCAATTCACTTTCATTATCTAATCTCATGGTATCCTTTGTTAAAAGGCATAGCTATATAGGCTCAGAAGCTGGAAGTTAAAGGGACAGTCAACACCAGAATTTTTTTTGTTTTAAAAGATAGATAATCCCTTAATTACCAATTCCCCAGTTTTGCATAACCAACACAGTTATAGTTATGCACGTTTTACCTCTGTGATTACCTTGTATCTAAGCCTCAGCAGACTGCCCCCTTATTTCAGTTCTTTTGACAGACTTGCATTTTAGCCAATCAGAGCTGTCTCCGTGGTAAATTCACGTGCATGAGTTCAATGTTATCTATATGAAGCATGTGAACTAATGCCCTCTAGTGGTCAAAAGCTATCAAAATGCATTTAGATTAGAGGCGGCCTTCAAGGTCTAAGAAATTAGCATATGAACCTCCTAGGTTTAGCTTTCAACTAAGAATACCAAAAGAACAAAGCAAAATTGGTGATAAAAGTAAATTGGAAAGTTGTTTAAAATTAAATGCCCTATTTGAAACATGAAAGTTCTTTTGGACTTGACTGTCCCTTTAACTGCTTATTGGTGGCTGCACATACATAACTATAATCATTGGCTTACTGATGATGGGTTCAGCTAGCTCCCAGTAATGCATTGCTGCTCCTTCATTAAAGCATACAAAGAGAATAATAATTGGAGAGTTGTTTAAAACTGTATGCTCTATCTGAACTATGAAATATTTTTATGATTCATAAAAAAAAATAATGTGTTTCATGTCTCTTTAAAGTCCACATTGGAAAGGCATTGCTTTTACACTCCTGAACTGAACACAGACTGGTGATTAGCGGCTACTCACATATGTTGCTCCAGGTTGGCACACTGACCATGTTCAGCGCAGGAGCTTAAATGTATTTCCAATCAAGAGTGGCCTATGTTTTTAACCCTTATGCAGGATATGTAGTAGTAACTCTAGCATATTAGAGTCATTTACTATTGGTCTATTACGTCCTTTTAAATAAACCTTATGTGAATAATCATAAGCTTATTATATATAATATTATACAGTATATTATATTTGATGTTGCTTTAAAAAAAGAACAAATGAATGATTAAGAATATAATTCAATAGATTATGTGGCTTTAGTAGTATTCATGCTGCATGTTTATTTGATTATTAAAATACATAGGCCGAGATTACAAGTGGAGCTCTAATCATAGCGCAGGGTGCAATATCAATATTGCTGGACCAAACTTAAATTAGCACGCAAATTGATATCACAAGTCTATGGTAAAACAGATTTACCAGAAAAGGTTTATTGTGGCCGACATCACTCTAGGGCACCCTATACTTTCAACGGATATCGCAACCACACTAAACATCGCTCGTATTACAAGTTAAAAGGGATATGGTTTATGTGAAGGTGTTTGACTGGGAAGGGCTCAAAAGCTTATATATGTCTAAATATTTGTATGTGTGTATTTATGCATGTGTATACATGTGTATATATGTGTACTTATATGTTTATCTGTGTAAATATGTATGCACACACATAGAAATTTTGGAGCCCCTTACTAAAACCAGATGTTGGGGCCCACTCCCCCCATAGAAGTCGGATCTTCAATATATATATATATATATATATATATATATATGATTGGAGTAGCCGTGTTAGTCCAGTAGATAGATGCTCAAAAAACAAAGTATTGCAGTATGCAGTGATACCTTTTTTATTGGACTCACATAATATTTAAAATACAAGCTTTCGAGAGTTTTCCTCTATTCCTCAGGTCTGAAGCAATACTGATCATTCTGATATAGATACACATCACATACAACAAATGGAAGGGAGGAAGGGGGGTGAGAGGGGGGGGGTCATAAAAGCAGAGAATGTGTCTGAAGGAGAAAATAGCTGAGAATAGCCAGAAAGAATAAATAAACAGAGGAGAGTAAATAGGTCAGATGAGAGGAAAAACAAAAAGGAGAAAGAAACCAATATAGGACAATAAGATGAGAGATTATAGAAAGTTATGGTAGTGTGTGAGAAAGCCAGAGTCTACATTAAGTCCTTCATTTCTGGAATTGAAATGTGTGATCATTTTCATCTCAAACGTCTTTCGTTCATGAGAGTCTTTGAAATTCCCTTTAAGAATTTTAATCTTGAGGTTAAGGATGGAGTGACCAGTCTGAGTGAAGTGATGACCAACAGGGGTACAATATTCATTTTCCTTGTGGTTTTTGATCGAGTGTCTGTGTAGATTCATTCTGAGATGCAGCTTTAGGCCAGTTTCTCCAATGTAGCAACCTCTGTCACACGCTGTACACTGCATTATGTACACCACATTAGCAGATGAGCACGAATAGGATCCCTTAATATTGTATGACGCGTTGTTGTGTCTGGCTGTGTTGTTGTCACATAGTTTGCAGAGTGATTTGTTGCATCGTGCAGTGCCATTCTGTGTGCGCTTCTGTTCTGTGGTTAATTTGCTGCGGACCAATCTCTGTCTCAGGTTAGGCGGTTGTTTGAATGCTAGTATGGGGGGTTCAGGAAATATTTTTTTGAGTGTGGGGTCCTCTGAAATTAGTGGTTGTAGATCTTTAATAATTTTGCGCACTCCTTCCAGAGTAGGGTTGTAAGTGACTACTAGAGGGGTTCTTGTTTTGTTTTCCTTTTCTTTGTATTGTAGGAGTCTTTCCCGTGGTGTTTTTAGGGCAGATTTGATTTTTTTAGATATTGTCCTTTCCTTGTAGCCCTTTTGCCTAAATGACTCTGAGAGTGTATTGAGGTGGTGATCTCTGTCTTTTGTGTCAGAGCAAATGCGGTGATATCTGATAGCTTGGCTGTAGATGATACCTTGTTTGGTGTGATTGGGATGGAAGCTGGAATTGTGGAGGTAGCTGTACCTGTCTGTGGGTTTTCTGTATATAGATGAATGAAGGATGCCATTGGTGACAGTTATTGTGCAGTCCAAGAAGTTCACACTATGATTTGAAAAGTCCATTTTAAGGTTTATTGACGGGTGAAATGAATTAAATGATTTGTGGAAATCTAAGAGGCTTTCTTCTCCTTCTGTGATCAGTATTGCTTCAGACCTGAGGAAGAGAGGAAAACTCTTGAAAGCTTGTCTTTTAAATATTATGTTAGTCCAATAAAAAAGGTATCACTGCATACTGCAATACTTTGTTTTTTGAGCAGATATATATATATAGTGAAGATTGGAGTAGCCGTGTTAGTCCAGTAGATAGATGCTCAAAAAACAAAGTATTGCAGTATGCAGTGATACCTTTTTTATTGGACTAACATAATATTTAAAAGACAAGCTTTCGAGAGTTTTCCTCTCTTCCTCAGGTCTGAAGCAATACTGATCATTCTGATATAGATACACATCACATACAACAAATGGAAGGGAGGAAGGGGGGTGAGAGGGGGGGTCATAAAAGCAGAGAATGTGTCTGAAGGAGAAAATAGCTGAGAATAGCCAGAAAGAATAAATAAACAGGGGAGAGTAAATAGGTCAGATGAGAGGAAAAACAAAAAGGAAAAAGAAACCAATATAGGACAATAAGATGAGAGATTATAGAAAGTTATGGTAGTGTGTGAGAAAGCCAGAGTCTACATTAAGTCCTTCATTTCTGGTATTGAAATGTGTGATCATTTTCATCTCAAACGTCTTTCGTTCATGAGTCTTTGAAATTCCCTTTAAGAATTTTAATCCTGAGGTTAAGGATGGAGTGACCAGTCTGGGTGAAGTGATGACCAACAGGGGTACAATATTCATTTTCCTTGTGGTTTTTGATCAAGTGTCTGTGTAGATTCATTCTGAGATGCAGCTTTAGGCCAGTTTCTCCAATGTAGCAATCTCTGTCACACGCTGTACACTTTATTATGTACACCACATTAGCAGATGAGCACGAATAGGATCCCTTAATATTGTATGACGCGTTGTTGTGTCTGGCTGTGTTGTTGTCACATAGTTTGCAGAGTGATTTGTTGCATCGTGCAGTGCCATTCTGTGTGCGCTTCTGTTCTGTGGTTAATTTGCTGCGGACCAATCTCTGTCTCAGGTTAGGCGGTTGTTTGAATGCTAGTGTCAAAAAATATTTCCTGAACCCCCCATACTAGCATTCAAACAACCGCCTAACCTGAGACAGAGATTGGTCCGCAGCAAATTAACAGAAGCGCACACAGAATGGCACTGCACGATGCAACAAATCACTCTGCAAACTGTGTCAACATATATGTGACAACAACACAGCCAGACACAACAACGCGTCATACAATATTAAGGGATCCTATTCGTGCTCATCTGCTAATGTGGTGTACATAATACAGTGTACAGCGTGTGACAGAGGTTGCTACATTGGAGAAACTAGCCTAAAGCTGCATCTCAGAATGAATCTACACAGACACTCGATCAAAAACCACAAGGAAAATGAATATTGTACCCCTGTTGGTCATCACTTCACCCAGACTGGTCACTCCATCCTTAACCTCAGGATTAAAATTCTTAAAGGGAATTTCAAAGACTCTCATGAACGAAAGACGTTTGAGATGAAAATGATCACACATTTCAATACCAGAAATGAAGGACTTAATGTAGACTCTGGCTTTCTCACACACTACCATAACTTTCTATAATCTCTCATCTTATTGTCCTATATTGGTTTCTTTTTCCTTTTTGTTTTTCCTCTCATCTGACCTATTTACTCTCCTCTGTTTATTTATTCTTTCTGGCTATTCTCAGCTATTTTCTCCTTCAGACACATTCTCTGCTTTTATGACCCCCCCTCTCACACCCCTTCCTCCCTTCCATTTGTTGTATGTGATGTTTATCTATATCAGAATGATCAGTATTGCTTCAGACCTGAGGAAGAGAGGAAAACTCTCGAAAGCTTGTCTTTTAAATATTATGTTAGTCCAATAAAAAAGGTATCACTGCATACTGCAATACTTTGTTTTTTGAGCATCTATATATATATATATATATATATACACACACTTTCTTTTTATAGTCAATGTTTTTGCTTTTATACATTTCATTCTTTAGCTTGTTTTGTCTCATTTTCACACACACCATGTTACACCACATACCATACACACAACAAAATGTTCCATCTAATTATTTTTGGTATCTCTTTCTCTCATTAAATATAAATATCTACAAGTTTTATTTCTATATACTCTATCTGGTGCAGCAAAAGTTCAAATATATGTTAGCCTTCAGTATATTTTCCCATCAATTAAGCTGATTTGGGCATCACATTTAGTCAGTGATCTAAACACAACATTTTGTCCAGCTATATTTCATGAATTGGGCCATAATGTATAAACTGTCCATGGCAAACAAAAATGAGTATAGAATAAATGTATTGTGTTGAGTATTGTATTAGATTTGTGTCTGCTTTAAGCCATCAGATACTGGAATTATATAAAGCAGTTTGGCTAGGCAGCTAACTTTTATGGGGGCTAGGAAAGTAAAAATTACACCATTTTAAGTCACTTTAAAATTCACTTGTATTATCCAATGTATTTGTTCTCTTGATATTCTTTGTTGAAAAGCATAAGTACATATACTCAGCAGCAATGCACTTCTGAAAGCTAGTTGGTGATTGGTTGGTACACACAAATGCCTCTTGTTATAGGCTCACCAGCTAGCTCCCAGATGTGCATTGCTGCTCTGGAGTTGACTTTAACTATGACGGAGCTGTCACATATGTTATAAGTATTTACCTAAAATGTGATCCGAGCCTATTACAGCTAAAGTGCAGTACTTTTGGAAAGTCTTTTCTGTCACACCAGCATGTAGGGATCACCAGTAGTGAACCTACTCAACAGAGGGCCCTGGTGCAAAATATTTTTTGGGCCCCCCCCAAAGGTAACTCCATAGTAAACAATAATAATAATAATATACATGCTGCCCTGTATAATGACCTGCACTAATAATAAGCTCCCCTGTATTAGGATTGTACACATTCTTGTATGATAAATTACCCCTTAATCACTCCTTGTGAATATATTTGATGGTCAGATTTTTAAACTGCTGATTGTATTTGTTTGTTTATTGTCATCTGGTACCTTTGCATCATGAAAAATTCCTTGTATCATTTTCTTTTTTTATACTTGGCAAATAAATAATTCTATTTTATTCGATATACACATATAGACAAAGAGCCAGATTACAAGTGATGCGGTAATGATAAAGCGGGTCGCGTTATGCATTGTCGCTGTGCTGCATTAACATTTGCACACGACTTGATATTACCTGTCCATGGTAAAGCGCATTCACCAGAGAAGGGATAGCGCACACAATTTTCCAAAACAGCACTCATACATTTTGAAAATGCACACAAGCAGGATTAGCAGTACATTTTTATTTTTGTTTACTACAGATTTTTTTGAAACAAAAAATGGTGGTCGCCTGGATTGTTGCAACTTTAAGTTAGGCAGGGAATACAAAAACGTATTCACTGCCCACCCCTCCTCCTGCACTTCAGTCTGTGGTAACAACTGAGTGGTCTGTAGAGGAGCGACGTAAAATTATCTCATCGATAAGGTAAGAAGCTGTTTTTATTTTAGCTGCACTTTTGTCTGAGTATCAAAAACTGCTGGCTACAAACACAAATGCAGTTTGCTGTAATGTCAGCAAGCATATGTCCCTATTTGAGATATAAATAGACATTTGAAGGTTTAGCTTTGAAATCCTGTAAACTTGAGTAATGATTGATACACAATGAAGAACAATAATGAATAATATGTATGATTTTATAGACTATATGGGATTTGTCTTGGAGATAGGGGATTTGTTTATATGATGCAATTGCCTAGGCTGCAGATATGTGTGGCATTATCCTTGTCATTGCATCTGTGTGTTTCATTGTGACTGTCTAAGTGAATTGTAATTGTTTGCTGTATGTAAAATGCTAATGCAAATTACTTTGGGTGGTGATTGACTGCAGGAGACAGCTATCAAATAACAGGTGTCATATCGTAAATAGTCCAATGGCTGGCTGTATGCATATACTGTATGTTATAAAGAGATTGGTCGCTATTTACCCTGCATTGCTTGCCATACAGTTTCATATTCAAATTATGCTTACTTGTTTATTTAATATTGTTAGAAAATGTGTGTGTTTGTATATATATATATATATATATATATATATATATATATATATATATATATATATATATATATATAACATGAGAATTGCATTGAGCAATGATACCTTTTTTATTGGACTAACTATACATTTATAAGATGACAAGCTTTCGGAAGAGTGTCTTCCTTTTCCAAGTCTGAAGCAATACTCTAAATTTCTGGACTAACATGGCTACTCCAATCAACGTGAATATATATATATATACACACAAGAGCAAATGACGTTGTGGCCAAACAACTCTGGAACCGCACTAAGTCAGCAATGAGAGTAATCAGGACACTCCAAACAGTTCATCACAAGATGAGGGTCAAATAAGGTCCCATATAGTTGCGTCCTAGAGGCCCGATGTACACAAAATGGCTAAAAAACGGGTACTCACTGACCTTTACCTCAATCCTATGAGGTAAGTGCAATGCTCGGTCAGGAGTAGATGGATAGAGAAAATGTGGATGGGTCCTGTCTTCACTGCGTCCACTCCAAGTATTAATCTTAGGCTCCGTCTCCCAGGTTCTCTATATTGTATCCCTCGAAGTTAACACCAACCATACTGTTATTATACAGATTTTTATTATTTGTTATTATTTCTCCTACTCTCACATCCTGTGCGCTTAGTATATATATATATATATATATATATATATATATATCATGTACACAAAAGAGACGTACCTGGAATGTAATCCTGGTACCAAAAAGACAGGGTTTCAGCACTCTTTTAAAAGAACTCACAAATCACTTAGATGTAATTCAATAGCTTTAATAGTGGCAGCTAAATTCCACACAACATGGGAATAAATCCATGTAAATATTAAAACACATAAGCATACAAGTTCGACTCATGAATGACAGTTCAAAGGAACCTGACCGGTCAGGGGTACACGAAAAAGCACATGTGTGGCGAAGTGTAAATAGCAGTAGTATTGCTTAAGCACAGGTTTTTATAGTGAACCACTACACCCAACTACCTCAGAACCTCCCAAGTAATTGTCATGGAAGGTATATCCTGGGCAGATATATGAACCGGGATCTAAGTGGTAAACACTGCAAAACCTGTGTCAGGCGCCTTGTAGAAAGTAATTTCACAGTTTGAAATGTATACAATTACTGCAATGTACAAAATATTGGTTATTATATCAAGTGAGACCTCCTCTGGCTTTTCTACACCCAGCTGCTTACAGCACCCCTGCAGTTATGGGGCTACTTGCTGCGCAGGTTACAAAGGGGATCTAAGCAAGCCAGCAGGTGAGCCCCCTGAATATGTACATAAGTAGACAAGTGGGTAACAATTGAAGAGGTAACACAATTCATGCAATATTGATTACATTCGCATTGTGCATACACATATCCACAGAAAAAGTCTGCAAAGCAAGATGCAAAGATGTTAGCGTGAAGATGTCGCAGGTAAATTAGTGTTTTCACATGCAGGCAAATAAGAGTCAAGTTGTAGTTAATAGAGCACAGTCTAAGCAAGAAATGTATGACTCCAAGCGAAGACAGGTATCAAGATATTAGTCTCAGTAAAAGACAAAACAGCGCCTTCTCCAACTTAACACAATGCCATTATTTTCTTCAACATGGTCACCTATTCCATATCAGTATTTTTCAGGTGTCAACATGTCACACTTATACGACCTTGCTTTCAGATGTTGTTGTGTCCAATATCCACAGAGGTGTGTATTGTCCCCACTTGTTAGCATTCCATGCCGGTAGCGATCTCCATCGCCAACGCCAAACACAGCGGTGCTCCACGTGTATCACGTGACCTGGTCGGCTCCACCAATGCCGACGCGCGTTTCACCCGCTCAACTGGAATTCAGACCAGGCTTCGTCAGGGCGTAATACTGCTTTGATCCATGCGTCCTGCTTTATAGATCAATGATGTTGCGCCTCTGCTGGAAGGTGAAAGTTTCACATGCTGCTACAGGCAGCTTTCAATCTTATGTGATTGCTATTATTTACAACCTTATGTTTCAAATTTATAAGAAGCAAAGCCAAAGTTAAGAAATGTTACATATTTTTCCTCAAACATTTATACTTGGTTGCTACAGTTAAAAACATTACAATCTGTCATTCAAGAAACAACATGTTCTTTTTATTTTTATTGTCTTGTATCTTGTAGAATCTGCTTATTTTTGGTTAAGTAGAGTGGAGTGTAAAAGCAAAACACCTCTCCATATCGACACTCCACTCTACCTTATACACAATCTCATAGGAAGCAGGCCATATCTAATTTGTCATTGAGACCATTTGGAATTTGTGTCCCAAGGATTGATATCCACCTGCATTCCTTTCTCAGGAGGGTTTTATCATTATCTCCTCCTCTCCCGTTTATGATGCCTTTGTCTATGCCCACGAATCTGAGTGAATCAGGATTGCAATTATGTGCCAACTCAAAATGTTTTGCCACATTGCTTTTAGGATTTTTATTCTTTACATCATCTCTGTGTTCTGAGATGCGGTCCTTTATCGCCCTCCTCGTTTTTCCCACATAGAAAAGTGGGCAATCGCAGGACAGCAGGTATACGACCCCCTCAGTATCACAGTTCACAAAATGTTTTAATCTATAAGTTTTTCTCGTATTAGTTCTGAACTCTTTTGTCTTGCGCATGAATTTGCATGTTACACATTTTCCACAGGGATAATTGCCTATGGATCTATGTTTTGTAAGCCAGTTACTTTGTCCTGTTTTGGACAAATATTGGCTCCTTACCAACTTATCTTTAAGATTAGGTGCCCGTCTGGCAGTGACATTGGAAAAGTCACCTACTTCCTTTCTGACCCCTATGTCACTGGTAAGAATATGCCAATTTTTTGCAAGAATACCTTTCAGAGAGTTCCAGTGGCAATTATAATCAGTGATTAGTCTTATCTTAGATTCATTGTTCTTTGGTGTGGGCAAAAGAAGTTTCTCCCTGTCCATGTGTAAAGCATTATTAAATGCCCCTTTAACCACTCTCTTGGAATACACTCTGGTCAGGAATCTTTGTTCTATTTCTGACGCGTGTTCCAATATTTCTCTTTACTAGAGCAATTCCTACGAAGCCTTAGGAATTGGCCTTTGGGTATTCCTTTCTTTAGATGGCTGGGATGGTGGCTAGAGGCAATTAACAGGCTATTGGTCGCAGTGGATTTGTGAAAGTTCTCAGTTGAAACCACCCCTTTTTCCAGTTTCACTTCAATGTCTAAAAAGGCAATTGCCTCTTTACTGTACTGAACAGTAAGAGAGATGTTTCTATCATTTACATTTAGGGTGTCAACAAATTCTTTTAGGAGGCTCTCAGAGCCCTCCCAGATGAGGAAAATGTCATCCACATATCTCAACCATATGTGGATATTTTCCTCAAATAGGGGGCTCTGAAAGACCTCTTCCATTTCCCATACGCCTAGATGTAAGCAGGCGTAGGTAGGTGCACAAGTGGCACCCATCGCAGTGCCTCTTAGTTGTTTGTATATCTTGCTGTCGAACATGAATACATTATTTGTTAATACAAATCTAAGTAGCTCGACAACAAAGTCTGTGTGCTTTTGGGCATAATTTCCTCTTGTCATGAGGAAATGTTTACTTGCCTCAATGCCCACTTCATGCGGGATGGACGAATACAGACCTTCAACATCAAGACAAACCGAAAGTGCCCCTTTCGGAACACTCAAGCCTTCAACCTTTCTCAGGAAGTCTGCTGTGTCTAAGACAAAAGAGGGCATGGTCGTAAGGAAGGGTCTTAGAAAGTGGTCTATGTAGTTTCCAACATCCATGCGTCCTGTTTTATAGATCAATGATGTTGCGCCTCTGCTGGAAGGTGAAAGTTTCACATGCTGCTACAGGCAGCTTTCAATCTTATGTGATTGCTATTATTTACAACCTTATGTTTCAAATTTATAAGAAGCAAAGCCAAAGTTAAGAAATGTTACATATTTTTCCTCAAACATTTATACTTGGTTGCTACAGTTAAAAACATTACAATCTGTCATTCAAGAAACAACATGTTCTTTTTATTTTTATTGTCTTGTATCTTGTAGAATCTGCTTATTTTTGGTTAAGTAGAGTGGAGTGTAAAAGCAAAACACCTCTCCATATCGACACTCCACTCTACCTTATACACAATCTCATAGGAAGCAGGCCATATCTAATTTGTCATTGAGACCATTTGGAATTTGTGTCCCAAGGATTGATATCCACCTGCATTCCTTTCTCAGGAGGGTTTTATCATTATCTCCTCCTCTCCCGTTTATGATGCCTTTGTCTATGCCCACGAATCTGAGTGAATCAGGATTGCAATTATGTGCCAACTCAAAATGTTTTGCCACATTGCTTTTAGGATTTTTATTCTTTACATCATCTCTGTGTTCTGAGATGCGGTCCTTTATCGCCCTCCTCATTTTCCCACATAGAAAAGTGGGCAATCGCAGGACAGCAGGTACACGACCCCCTCAGTATCATAGTTCACAAAATGTTTTAATCTATAAGTTTTTCCCGTAATCCTACTTCTTCTATACAAAATGCACTGTTTTTTGTTTTAAAAGGAGCAAAGGACAAAGGTGTAATAACCCTATCTGAGTTTAAGTATCTCTATCCTGATCATCCAATAATGCCAGTTTTTTATTGTATCCCTAAGATACATAAGAACCCTACAAACCCACCTGGCCGCCCCATAATAGCAGGCATTGGGAGCCTAACTGAAAACCTTGGAAACTACATAGACCACTTTCTAAGACCCTTCCTTACGACCATGCCCTCTTTTGTCCTAGACACAGCAGACTTCCTGAGAAAGGTTGAAGGCTTGAGTGTTCCGAAAGGGGCACTTTTGGTTTGTCTTGATGTTGAAGGTCTGTATTCGTCCATCCCGCATGAAGTGGGCATTGAGGCAAGTAAACATTTCCTCATGACAAGAGGAAATTATGCCCAAAAGCACACAGACTTTGTTGTCGAGCTACTTAGATTTGTATTAACAAATAATGTATTCATGTTCGACAGCAAGATATACAAACAACTAAGAGGCACTGCGATGGGTGCCACTTGTGCACCTACCTACGCCTGCTTACATCTAGGCGTATGGGAAATGGAAGAGGTCTTTCAGAGCCCCCTATTTGAGGAAAATATCCACATATGGTTGAGATATGTGGATGACATTTTCCTCATCTGGGAGGGCTCTGAGAGCCTCCTAAAAGAATTTGTTGACACCCTAAATGTAAATGATAGAAACATCTCTCTTACTGTTCAGTACAGTAAAGAGGCAATTGCCTTTTTAGACATTGAAGTGAAACTGGAAAAAGGGGTGGTTTCAACTGAGAACTTTCGCAAATCCACTGCGACCAATAGCCTGTTAATTGCCTCTAGCCACCATCCCAGCCATCTAAAGAAAGGAATACCCAAAGGCCAATTCCTAAGGCTTCGTAGGAATTGCTCTAGCAAAGAGAAATATCTGAAACACGCGTCAGAAATGGAACAAAGATTCCTGACTAGAGGGTATTCCAAGAGAGTGGTTAAAGGGGCATTTAATAATGCTTTACACATGGACAGGGAGAAACTTCTTTTGCCCACACCAAAGAACAATGAATCTAAGATAAGACTAATCACTGATTATAATTGCCACTGGAACTCTCTGAAAGGTATTCTTGCAAAAAATTGGCATATTCTTACCAGTGACATAGGGGTCAGAAAGGAAGTAGGTGACTTTTCCAATGTCACTGCCAGACGGGCACCTAATCTTAAAGATAAGTTGGTAAGGAGCCAATATTTGTCCAAAACAGGACAAAGTAACTGGCTTACAAAACATAGATCCATAGGCAATTATCCCTGTGGAAAATGTGTAACATGCAAATTCATGCGCAAGACAAAAGAGTTCAGAACAAATACGGGAAAAACTTATAGATTAAAACATTTTGTGAACTGTGATACTGAGGGGGTCGTATACCTGCTGTCCTGCGATTGCCCACTTTTCTATGTGGGAAAAACGAGGAGGGCGATAAAGGACCGCATCTCAGAACACAGAGATGATGTAAAGAATAAAAATCCTAAAAGCAATGTGGCAAAACATTTTGAGTTGGCACATAATTGCAATCCTGATTCACTCAGATTCGTGGGCATAGACAAAGGCATCATAAACGGGAGAGGAGGAGATAATGATAAAACCCTCCTGAGAAAGGAATGCAGGTGGATATCAATCCTTGGGACACAAATTCCAAATGGTCTCAATGACAAATTAGATATGGCCTGCTTCCTATGAGATTGTGTATAAGGTAGAGTGGAGTGTCGATATGGAGAGGTGTTTTGCTTTTACACTCCACTCTACTTAACCAAAAATAAGCAGATTCTACAAGATACAAGACAATAAAAATAAAAAGAACATGTTGTTTCTTGAATGACAGATTGTAATGTTTTTAACTGTAGCAACCAAGTATAAATGTTTGAGGAAAAATATGTAACATTTCTTAACTTTGGCTTTGCTTCTTATAAATTTGAAACATAAGGTTGTAAATAATAGCAATCACATAAGATTGAAAGCTGCCTGTAGCAGCATGTGAAACTTTCACCTTCCAGCAGAGGCGCAACATCATTGATCTATAAAACAGGATGCATGGATCAAAGCAGTATTACGCCCTGACGAAGCCCGGTCTGAATTCCAGTCGAGCGGGTGAAACGCGCGTCGGCATTGGTGGAGCCGACCAGGTCACGTGATACACGTGGAGCACCGCTGTGTTTGGCGTTGGCGATGGAGATCGCTACCGGCATGGAATGCTAACAAGTGGGGACAATACACACCTCTGTGGATATTGGACACAACAACATCTGAAAGCAAGGTCGTATAAGTGTGACATGTTGACACCTGAAAAATACTGATATGGAATAGGTGACCATGTTGAAGAAAATAATGGCATTGTGTTAAGTTGGAGAAGGCGCTGTTTTGTCTTTTACTGAGACTAATATCTTGATACCTGTCTTCGCTTGGAGTCATACATTTCTTGCTTAGACTGTGCTCTATTAACTACAACTTGACTCTTATTTGCCTGCATGTGAAAATACTAATTTACCTGCGACATCTTCACGCTAACATCTTTGCATCTTGCTTTGCAGACTTTTTCTGTGGATATGTGTATGCACAATGCGAATGTAATCAATATTGCATGAATTGTGTTACCTCTTCAATTGTTACCCACTTGTCTACTTATGTACATATTCAGGGGGCTCACCTGCTGGCTTGCTTAGATCCCCTTTGTAACCTGCGCAGCAAGTAGCCCCATAACTGCAGGGGTGCTGTAAGCAGCTGGGTGTAGCAAAGCCAGAGGAGGTCTCACTTGATATAATAACCAATATTTTGTACATTGCAGTAATTGTATACATTTCAAACTGTGAAATTACTTTCTACAAGGCGCCTGACACAGGTTTTGCAGTGTTTACCACTTAGATCCCGGTTCATATATCTGCCCAGGATATACCTTCCATGACAATTACTTGGGAGGTTCTGAGGTAGTTGGGTGTAGTGGTTCACTATAAAAACCTGTGCTTAAGCAATACTACTGCTATTTACACTTCGCCACACATGTGCTTTTTCGTGTACCCCTGACCGGTCAGGTTCCTTTGAACTGTCATTCATGAGTCGAACTTGTATGCTTATGTGTTTTAATATTTACATGGATTTATTCCCATGTTGTGTGGAATTTAGCTGCCACTATTAAAGCTATTGAATTACATCTAAGTGATTTGTGAGTTCTTTTAAAAGAGTGCTGAAACCCTGTCTTTTTGGTACCAGGATTACATTCCAGGTACGTCTCTTTTGTGTACATGATACATTTAAATTAAGGGTCTGCACCATATTTAATTTTGAGTTGCTTGGACATTTGAGCCCTTACGCAACCAACCAACTCACACTAGCAACTGCGTCCTTTCCTAAATTGTTCTTGATTATTCACTGTGTATACCTTGTGTACTAGGGCCTTGGGCCCATTTTTAGGTCTCAGGAAAGGGTAAACCCCCCCAGCTAGTATTGTATATATATATACACATTAATATATACACAGACAGTAGCTTTTTTGTGGATCAGTTGAATCCTACACACCCTGGTACTGAATCCCTGTTAAAAAGGTTTAAAATTAGACCAAAATGGCGTTTATGTTGTCTGACGAAAATTGGGAGGCAGAACTTACAGCCTCACTATCCCTGTCGAATCTAGAGGAGAATCAGGATTCCAACAATACACCAGTGAACATCTATGGTGCTTTTAAAAATTATAAAAAACTCTTGGTTAAACAAATAAAGCTTCGGGCAGAAACTTCAAGTCTAGAGAACTACATAAAAACCAAAATCATACCGAGGGGTCTTCGTCTTAAACTAGACCCTGGTACAAACCTACGTGAGGATGAGGGAGGAGAAGAATTTCTAGAAGACTGGAATACCAGTCTCTCTGATTGCTCCATTATTTTAATGGAGAAAATGGTTGTACGAAATAAAGAAAGACTAGCTAAAACAATTATACAGGTTGAGGAGTCCCTAAAAGTGGTAAACACTTTTGAACATAACACCAATTTCCCCAAATTGAATGATGAAATAAAGGATCAGATAGCTAGGCTACAAAATGATATAAAACTAAGAAAAGGAAGGAAGTTTTCAAGGGATAATGACGATTACAAAAACAACAAAGTATATAGCTACTTAACTACAAAAGGAACATATGATTCTGGGACGGATAGCTCTGATGTAGAACTTGACCAACATAAAAACACTCTTGATAAAAAACAGTCTTTTTTAGGGGAAGGAGGAGAGGTGGTAGGAAGAGAAGGAGGGGGTCTGAGTTTAAACTCAGAAGAAAGATGCTACCCCTCGAGGCAAAGATACCAGCAGAGTCAGGATCAGGGTCAAAGGAATTATCGTCAGAGCAGACCGAGGCGACCTCGAGGTCACAGGGGATACTCGAACTAGCTGAAAATAATATGCAGGTAATTAACCTGTCTTCTTTTAAATTGAATTATACGCACATAGAGGTCCTTAAAAGAGGTCTTTCATTTTGCCCTACAAATAACTTGGATAAGTTTAACTTCTTAAAAGATCTCCATTTATTTGCAAGGCGTATTGTACTCTCACAAATTATGAAGGGCAAGAGTAAACACCTAGTTTAGGATGTCTCACTCACACGAGAGGATAATATAACAATACTAGCCCTGCAAGAATTACTCACTGACTCTGAAGGTAGCCAACAGACTCCTTAACAAGATGAGGAAATAGGTACCAATGTCCATATTTCATCAAACCTAAAAGCGAAATCAAAATATATGCCACAGCTATCCATGGTCCCGGCAGTAAATATTTTTGTTAAACAAGTAGAGAAAGATCTACAGAACATATCCATCACTGGCTTGGTAGGTGATAACCTTAATAAAGCTGAAAGAAAAGCTCTCAATGACTTAATGAATGCCAAAGGGGTGGTCATAAAGGCAGCCGACAAAGGCGGCAATCTGGTTCTATGGGATGAGCAGATGTACGTTCTGGAGGTAAAAAGACAGCTACTGGATAAGAGACAATATCAATGTCTTACATTTAATCCTACTTCTTCTATACAAAATGCACTGTTTTTTGTTTTAAAAGGAGCAAAGGACAAAGGTGTAATAACCCTATCTGAGTTTAAGTATCTCTATCCTGATCATCCAATAATGCCAGTTTTTTATTGTATCCCTAAGATACATAAGAACCCTACAAACCCACCTGGCCGCCCCATAATAGCAGGCATTGGGAGCCTAACTGAAAACCTTGGAAACTACATAGACCACTTTCTTAGACCCTTCCTTACGACCATGCCCTCTTTTGTCCTAGACACAGCAGACTTCCTGAGAAAGGTTGAAGGCTTGAGTGTTCCGAAAGGGGCACTTTTGGTTTGTCTTGATGTTGAAGGTCTGTATTCGTCCATCCCGCATGAAGTGGGCATTGAGGCAAGTAAACATTTCCTCATGACAAGAGGAAATTATGCCCAAAACACACAGACTTTGTTGTCGAGCTACTTAGATTTGTATTAACAAATAATGCATTCATGTTCGACAGCAAGATATACAAACAACTAAGAGGCACTGCGATGGGTGCCACTTGTGCACCTACCTACGCCTGCTTACATCTAGGCGTATGGGAAATGGAAGAGGTCTTTCAGAGCCCCCTATTTGAGGAAAATATCCACATATGGTTGAGATATGTGGATGACATTTTCCTCATCTGGGAGGGCTCTGAGAGCCTCCTAAAAGAATTTGTTGACACCCTAAATGTAAATGATAGAAACATCTCTCTTACTGTTCAGTACAGTAAAGAGGCAATTGCCTTTTTAGACATTGAAGTGAAACTGGAAAAAGGGGTGGTTTCAACTGAGAACTTTCGCAAATCCACTGCGACCAATAGCCTGTTAATTGCCTCTAGCCACCATCCCAGCCATCTAAAGAAAGGAATACCCAAAGGCCAATTCCTAAGGCTTCGTAGGAATTGCTCTAGCAAAGAGAAATATCTGAAACACGCGTCAGAAATGGAACAAAGATTCCTGACTAGAGGGTATTCCAAGAGAGTGGTTAAAGGGGCATTTAATAATGCTTTACACATGGACAGGGAGAAACTTCTTTTGCCCACACCAAAGAACAATGAATCTAAGATAAGACTAATCACTGATTATAATTGCCACTGGAACTCTCTGAAAGGTATTCTTGCAAAAAATTGGCATATTCTTACCAGTGACATAGGGGTCAGAAAGGAAGTAGGTGACTTTTCCAATGTCACTGCCAGACGGGCACCTAATCTTAAAGATAAGTTGGTAAGGAGCCAATATTTGTCCAAAACAGGACAAAGTAACTGGCTTACAAAACATAGATCCATAGGCAATTATCCCTGTGGAAAATGTGTAACATGCAAATTCATGCGCAAGACAAAAGAGTTCAGAACGAATACGGGAAAAACTTATAGATTAAAATATTTTGTGAACTGTGATACTGAGGGGGTCGTATACCTGCTGTCCTGCGATTGCCCACTTTTCTATGTGGGAAAAACGAGGAGGGTGATAAAGGACCGCATCTCAGAACACAGAGATGATGTAAAGAATAAAAATCCTAAAAGCAATGTGGCAAAACATTTTGAGTTGGCACATAATTGCAATCCTGATTCACTCAGATTCGTGGGCATAGACAAAGGCATCATAAACGGGAGAGGAGGAGATAATGATAAAACCCTTCTGAGAAAGGAATGCAGGTGGATATCAATCCTTGGGACACAAATTCCAAATGGTCTCAATGACAAATTAGATATGGCCTGCTTCCTATGAGATTGTGTATAAGGTAGAGTGGAGTGTCGATATGGAGAGGTGTTTTGCTTTTACACTCCACTCTACTTAACCAAAAATAAGCAGATTCTACAAGATACAAGACAATAAAAATAAAAAGAACATGTTGTTTCTTGAATGACAGATTGTAATGTTTTTAACTGTAGCAACCAAGTATAAATGTTTGAGGAAAAATATGTAACATTTCTTAACTTTGGCTTTGCTTCTTATAAATTTGAAACATAAGGTTGTAAATAATAGCAATCACATAAGATTGAAAGCTGCCTGTAGCAGCATGTGAAACTTTCACCTTCCAGCAGAGGCGCAACATCATTGATCTATAAAACAGGACGCATGGATCAAAGCAGTATTACGCCCTGACGAAGCCCGGTCTGAATTCCAGTCGAGTGGGTGAAACGCGCGTCGGCATTGGTGGAGCCGACCAGGTCACGTGATACACGTGGAGCACCGCTGTGTTTGGCGTTGGCGATGGAGATCGCTACCGGCATGGAATGCTAACAAGTGGGGACAATACACACCTCTGTGGATATTGGACACAACAACATCTGAAAGCAAGGTCGTAAAAGTGTGACAGGTTGACACCTGAAAAATACTGATATGGAATAGGTGACCATGTTGAAGAAAATAATGGCATTGTGTTAAGTTGGAGAAGGCGCTGTTTTGTCTTTTACTGAGACTAATATCTTGATACCTGTCTTCGCTTGGAGTCATACATTTCTTGCTTAGACTGTGCTCTATTAACTACAACTTGACTCTTATTTGCCTGCATGTGAAAACACTAATTTACCTGCGACATCTTCACGCTAACATCTTTGCATCTTGCTTTGCAGACTTTTTCTGTGGATATGTGTATGCACAATGCGAATGTAATCAATATTGCATGAATTGTGTTACCTCTTCAATTGTTACCCACTTGTCTACTTATGTACATATTCAGGGGGCTCACCTGCTGGCTTGCTTAGATCCCCTTTGTAACCTGCGCAGCAAGTAGCCCCATAACTGCAGGGGTGCTGTAAGCAGCTGGGTGTAGCAAAGCCAGAGGAGGTCTCACTTGATATAATAACCAATATTTTGTACATTGCAGTAATTGTATACATTTCAAACTGTGAAATTACTTTCTACAAGGCGCCTGACACAGGTTTTGCAGTGTTTACCACTTAGATCCCGGTTCATATATCTGCCCAGGATATACCTTCCATGACAATTACTTGGGAGGTTCTGAGGTAGTTGGGTGTAGTGGTTCACTATAAAAACCTGTGCTTAAGCAATACTACTGCTATTTACACTTCGCCACACATGTGCTTTTTCGTGTACCCCTGACCGGTCAGGTTCCTTTGAACTGTCATTCATGAGTCGAACTTGTATGCTTATGTGTTTTAATATTTACATGGATTTATTCCCATGTTGTGTGGAATTTAGCTGCCACTATTAAAGCTATTGCATTACATCTAAGTGATTTGTGAGTTCTTTTAAAAGAGTGCTGAAACCCTGTCTTTTTGGTACCAGGATAACATTCCAGGTACGTCTCTTTTGTGTACATGATACATTTAAATTAAGGGTCTGCACCATATTTAATTTTGAGTTGCTTGGACATTTGAGCCCTTACGCAACCAACCAACTCACACTAGCAACTGCGTCCTTTCCTAAATTGTTCTTGATTATATATATATATATATATATATATATATATATATATATATATATATATATATATATATATATATACACACACACACACACAGTTGTATGCAAAAGTTTAGGCACCCCTGACAATTTCCATGATTGGGTGTTTGGATCAGCAATTTCATTTTGAAATATCAAATAAATGAAGGACACAGTGATATTTCAGTAGTGAAATGAGGTTTATTGCATTAACAGAAAATGTGCAATATGCATCAAAATGAAATTAGACAGGTGCATAAATTTGGGCACCCTTGTCATGTTGTTGATTTGAATACCTGTAACTACCTAGCACTGATTAATTGGAACACACAATTGGTTTGGTGATCCCAATAAGCCTTGAACTTCATAGACAGGTGAATCCAATCATGAGAAAAGTTTTTTAAGGTGGCCAATTGCAAGTTGTTGTTCTCTTTGACTCTCCTCTGAAGAATGGCAACATGGACTCCTCAAAACAACTCTCAAATGACCTGAAAACAAAGATTGTTCAACATTATGGTTTAGGGGAAGGCTACAAAAAGCTATCGCAGAGATTTAAGCTGTCAGTGTCCACTGTGAGGAACATAGTGAGGAAATGGAAGACCAAATGCACAGTTCTTGTTAAGGTCAGAAGTGGCAGGCCAAGTAAAATATCGGAGAGGCAAAAGCAAAGGATGGTGAGAACAGTCAAAAACATCCCACAGACCACCTCTAAAGACCTACAACATCATCTTGCTGCAGATGGTGTCACTGAGCATCGTTCAACATTTCAGCACACTTTGCACAAGAAGAAGTTGCATGGCAGAATGATTCGGAAGAAGCCTTTTCTGCACACACGCCACAAACAGAGTCACTTGAGGTATGCAAACACACATTTGGACAAGCCAGCTTCATTTTGGAAGACGGTGCTGTGGACTGATGAAACAAAGATTGAGTTATTTGGTCATAACAAGGGGTTTTATGCATGGCAGCAAAAGAACACAGCATACTTGAGAATAATGTTGATGAATCTCTCTCTCTCATACATTCTTATTGAGGCAAAACTCTCCAGTTCTATTAGGTTATGAGCTTATTGTCTCTAAATCATAAGCAAGTTCTCCAGATTTAAAAAAATAAAATAAAGTCAGTACATTGTTTAGAACTATTTTAAATATTTCATTAAAAATAGACATGTGCAATTAGTTTAGGCCGATTCGGAGATTGGAATGCATTCGCCAGCACCAATACGCTCACCTAACATCGCCTAACATCGCGGCCGCTGACCAGAATACGTTCTCCATAATTATGAAAAAAAGCTGTCAAAAAGCTGCGCACCAATTACGGGGCGATGAGCATCGGACTGTTGTTAACTAGCAGTCATCGATCTTGCTGCTATTCAGCTTTTTCCCAACTTTATTTATACCCTGTCACTAAACACCGCCACTATACTAAAATGTTTAACCCCTATCCCACCACAACTAAATAAAAGTTATTAACCCCTATCCCTCCGCACCCGGAGCACACCGCAACTCTAATAAAGTTATTAACCCCCATCCCGCTGCTCCCGGAGGCCACCGCAACTCTAATAAATTTATTAACCCCCACCCCCCTGCTCCCGGAGCCCACCGCAACTCTAATAAAGTTATTTACCCCTATCCCGCCGCTCCCGGACCCCTCCGTAACTAAATAAATGTATTAACCCCTAAACCCCGGCCTCCCACATCACTACCACTTTCTAAACCTATTAACCCCTAAACCGCCAGTTCCCCACATCGCCATAAACTAAATTAAGCTATTAACCCCCTAAACCTAGCAACCCGCTAACTTTACATTAAATATTAACTCATCCCTATCTTATAATAAATTTAAACTTACCATTAGAATTAAAATAAACTATATTAAACTACTAATTAACATACCCTAACTATTATACTAAAATTACATTAAACTATATTAAAATATTAATTAACCTACCCTAACTATTATACTAAAATTACATTAAACTATATGAAACTATTAATTAACCTACCCTAACTAGTATACTAAAATGACATTAAACTATATTAAACTATTAATTAACCTACCCAATTATACTAAAATTACATTAAACTAACAATTAAATTAACTATATTACATATTTAAAAACCTAACCCTACTCAAGTTATTTAAATCTACTATAAAGAATTACTAAGTTACAAAAAAATAACAACTAAGTTACACAAAATAAAAAACACTGTTACACAAAATAAAAAATTAATTATCAAATATTTAAACTAATTACACCTAATCTAATAGCCCTATCAAAATAAAAAAGCCTCCCCAAAATAAAAAACCTGTAGCCTACAATAAACTATCAATGGCCCTTAAAAGGGCCTTTTGCAGGGCATTGCCCCAAAGAAATCAGCTCTTTTACCTGTAAAAAAACATACAAACACCACCCCAACAGTAAAACCCACCACCCACTCAACAAAACTCCCCAAATAAAACCCTATCTAAAAACCTATTGGCCATTGCCCTGTAAAGTGCATTTGGATGGGCATTTAGCACTTTTTCAGCCCAAACCCTAAGCTAAAAATAAAACCCACCCAATAAACCCTTAAAAAAACTAACACTAACCCCCAAAGATCCACTTACAGTTTGCGAAGACCGGACCTCCATCCTCATCCAAGCAGCAGAAGTCCTCAGAGAAGCAGGCAGAAGTCTTCATCCAAGCGGGCCGAAGTCTTCATTGGCTGTTGCAATCAGCCAATAGGATTGAGCTTTCATCCTATTGGCTGATCCAATCAGCCAATAGGATTGAGCTCACATTCTATTGGCTGATTGGAATAGCCAATAGAATGCAAGCTCAATCCTATTGGCTGATTGCAACAGCCAATACGATTGTTTTCCACCTGAATTCCTATTGGCTGATAGAATTCTATCAGCCAATCGGAATGTAAGGGACGCCATCTTGGATGACGTCATTTAAAGGGAAACTTCGTTCTGCAAGAGTTGTCGTATGAAGAGGATGCTACGCGCCGGATGTCTTGAAGATGGAGCCGCTCTGCGCCTGATGGATGAAGATAGAAGATGTCGTCTGGATGAAGACTTCTGCCCCCTTGGAGGAAGACTTCGGCCAACTTGGATGAAGACTTCTGCCGGCTACGATGAGGACTTCTGCCGCTTAAAGGAGGATGCATGTTAGTTCTTTCGAAAACTGTAAGTGGATGTTTGGGGGTTAGTGTTAGGTTTTTTTAAGGGTTTATTTGGAGGGTGTTTTTCGGATCCTTTCATTTTTTCTGATCCATTCTTTATTCATATGCATTTTTCTATTCTAAACTTGAGAATTTAAAATTCATATGAATAAAGAATGGATCCGAAAAAACGAATGGATTCGAAAAAAACGATTTAACTTAACATAACTAATTTGAAAAGGAAATTGGGGACTTCATATCAGATCTCAATAATAATCCCTGGGGTCTTAAATTCACCTATGAGTTCAATCCCGACAATATTAACTATTTAGATGTTACTCTCAAAGCTAATAGTTCTAGTGGACGCATTGGCCTCTAGTTATGAAGCTCCGTACTTATCTGCCTCCGCCGGCCCCAATACGCTCGCCTAAACTTGCCTCACATCGCCACTGCGGACCTGAATACGCTCGCCAAAGTTATCAATAAATCTGTCAAAAAGCCGCACACTAAGTACGGGGCAATGAGCAGCGGACTGTGATAGTTATCAATCATCAGTCTTGCTGCTCTTCTGCTTTTTTACAGCTTTATTGATACCCCTGTCACTAAGCACTCACACTATACTATACTGTTCTACCCCCTATACCGGTGCCCCCAGAGCCCCCAGCAACTAAATACAGTTATTAACCCCTAAACCGCCACTCCTAGACCCCGCCGCAACTATAATAAATATGTTAACCCCTAAACCACCACTCCTAGACCCCGCTGCAACTATAATAAATATGTTAACCCATAAACCGCTGCTCCCGGACCCCGCCGCAACTATAATAAATATATTAATCACTAAACCGCCGCTCCCGGACCCCGCCGCAACTATAATAAATATGTTAACCCCTAAACTGCCGCTCCTAGACCCCGCCGCCACTATAATAAAATTATTAACCCCTAAAGTCTAACACTAACCCTAACACCCCCCTAACTTAAATATTAATTAAATAAATCTAAATAATATTACTCTTATTAACTAAATTAATCCTATTTAAAACTAAATATTTACCTATAAAATAAACCCTAATATAGCTACAATATAACTAATAGTTACATTGTAACTATCTTAGGATTTTTTTTATTTTACAGGCAACTTTGTATATATTTTTACTAGGTACAATAGCTCTTAAATAGTTATTAACTATTTAATAGCTACTTAGTTAAAATAAAGACAAATTTAAAATAAAAACTAACCTAAGTTACAATTACACCTTACACTACACTATCATTAAATAAATTATTCCAATTTAAAATGAAATACTCATGGGAAGAGCAATCACCCCAAAATGGTACCATACTCAATAGCAAAAGGCCAGTTCATAAGAACCAAAAGAAACTGTTCTAATGATGATGATTACAGCATACAAGCCATTGAACTCACACATAGACTAGTAGCAAGGGGATATACTCAAACAGCAATCTTAAAGGCTAGGGCAGAAGTAGATGCTCTAGAGAGATCTTCTATTTGTTAGGATTTATTTTACAGGTAAATTTGTACTTATTTTAGCTAGGTAGTTATAAAATAGTTAATAACTATTTAATAACTATTCTACCTAGTTAAAATAAATACAAAGTTGCCTGTAAAATAAAAAATAAACCCTAAGATGGCTACAATGAAACTAATAGTTATATTGTAGCTATCTTAGGGTTTATTTTATAGGTAAGTATTTAGTTTTAAATAGGAATAATTTATTTAATGATAGCAATTTTATTTAGATGTATTTAAATTAGATTTAAGCTTGGGGGGTGTTAGGGTTAGGGTTAGACTTAGGTTTAGGGGTTAATAAATTTAATATAGTAGCGGCGACGTTGGGAGTGGCAGATTAGGGGTTAATAATTGTAGGTAGGTGTCGGCGATGTTAGGGACGGCAGATTAGGGGTTAATAATATTTAACTAGTGTTTGTGAGGCGGGAGTGTGGCGGTTTAGGGGTTAATATATTTATTATTATATATAATATATTTATTATTAAATACAATTTTTTAGGGGTTAAAATTGTATTTTAGTGTTTGCGATGTGGGGGGGGGAGCCTCGGTTTAGGGATTAATAGATAGTTTATGGGTGTTAGTGTACTTTTTAGCACTTTAGTTAAGAGTTTTATGTTACGGCATTAGCCCATAAAACTCTTAACTACTGACTTTTAAATGTGGTAGGAGTCTTGACAGGAGAGGGTGTACCGCTCACTTTTTCCAGCGATCGTAATACCGGCGTTAGGAAAATCCCATTAAAAAGATAGGATACGCAATTGACGTAAGGGGATTTGCGGTATCTTAAAATCGCGGGGTACCTGCCAGACTCGTAATACCAGCGGGCGTTAATAAGCAGCGTTGGGACCTCTTAACGCTGCTTTTTAAGGCTAACGCAAGACTCGTAATCTAGGCGTTTATATTTATAACACAGCTCTTGCGATTGGCTTACTGATGTGTTCAGTTAGTTACCAGTAGTCCATTGTTGTATCTTCAACAAAGGATACGAAGAGAATAAAGCTAATTTTATAATAAATGCTTAATCTTAATCAGGAAAGTTTTTTGGGGGGTGTATGTCCCTTTAATGTGCTATATATAAATAAAACTCACAGACTCTGATAAACAGAAACAAGACTCCTTTCTGTACTTTTTACTAACAACAGGAACTTAATCATTAAAAAAAGGTATTACATGACAATATGGAACTTGTTAAAAACACAGTTACACAATGCTGCCACCTGTTGATCGGCTGCTGTATATACTACACTACAATACATAATCCATCAACCACACAATATCCTATTTATGTAATGGTTTTCAGTCATTCAGCTGAAATAAACCCCTTCTATACCTTGCATGAAGACAATCAGACAATTGGATTTCAATCAGTCACAAAACTATTTTTAGCTATTTTTCAAATTATTTTTACTTTTCAAATTCTACACAGTGAAATTGTTGAAAACTAATTTTTGCTTATTTTAAAAGGATATGAAACACAATTTTTTTTCTTTCATGATTCAGATAGAGCATGCAATTTTAAGCAACTTTCTAATTTACTCCTATTATCAATTTAAGATAAATCGTTAAGAATCATTAATTAATTTTTTTTCTTTCATAATTCTAGTAGAGCATACAATTTTTAAGCAATTTTCTAATTTACTCCTATTATCAATTTTTCTTCATTCTCCTAAACTTATATTCCTGTTTTTTCAAATAAAGATACCAAAGAACGAAGAATAATTGATAATAGGAGTAAATTAGAAATTTGCTTAAAAATTGTATGCTCTATTAGAATTATGAAAAAAAAAATTGGGTTTCATATCCCTTTAAGGGATATTTCTTAACGATTTACACAGCCTTTTTAATGTTAAAGTATTTGAGCATGTGGCGTTAACATGTTATTAAACCAAATAATTTCTTTGTTTATAGATCACCAATCTGCATGAGTTTATGTGCACAAACACGTCATGAGTACACTAATTCGACGTTATATTTAGGTGAGTTATGCATTTATTAAATATTTAAAAATATTAATAACTAATGTAAATAATTATTATAGATGTACTGAAATGTCTAAATAATCCATAGAGTATATATATTTATATATATATATATATATATATATATATATATATATATATATATATATATATATATATATATTACAGTATATATACAGGGAGTGCAGAATTATTAGGCAAATTAGTATTTTGACCACATCATCCTCTTTATGCATGTTGTCTTACTCCAAGCTGTATAGGCTCGAAAGCCTACTACCAATTAAGCATATTAGGTGATGTGCATCTCTGTAATGAGAAGGGGTGTGGTCTAATAACATCAACACCCTATATCAGGTGTGCATAATTATTAGGCAACTTCCTTTCCTTTGGCAAAATGGGTCAAAAGAAGGACTTGACAGGCTCAGAAAAGTCAAAAATAGTGAGATATCTTGCAGAGGGATGCAGCACTCTTAAAATTGCAAAGCTTCTGAAGCGTGATCATCGAACAATCAAGAATTTCATTCAAAATAGTCAACAGGGTCGCAAGAAGCGTGTGGAAAAACCAAGGCGCAAAATAACTGCCCATGAACTGAGAAAAGTCAAGCGTGCAGCTGCCAAGATGCCACTTGCCACCAGTTTGGCCATATTTCAGAGCTGCAACATCACTGGAGTGCCCAAAAGCACAAGGTGTGCAATACTCAGAGACATGGCCAAGGTAAGAAAGGCTGAAAGACGACCACCACTGAACAAGACACACAAGCTGAAACGTCAAGACTGGGCCAAGAAATATCTCAAGACTAATTTTTCTAAGGTTTTATGGACTGATGAAATGAGAGTGAGTCTTGCTGGGCCAGATGGATGGGCCCGTGGCTGGATTGGTAAAGGGCAGAGAGCTCCAGTCCGACTCAGACGCCAGCAAGGTGGAGGTGGAGTACTGGTTTGGGCTGGTATCATCAAAGATGAGTTTGTGGGGCCTTTTCGGGTTGAGGATGGAGTCAAGCTCAACTCCCAGTCCTACTGCCAGTTTCTGGAAGACACCTTCTTCAAGCAGTGGTACAGGAAGAAGTCTGCATCCTTCAAGAAAAACATGATTTTCATGCAGGACAATGCTCCATCACACGCGTCCAAGTACTCCACAGCGTGTCTGGCAAGAAAGGGTATAAAAGAAGAAAATCTAATGACATGGCCTCCTTGTTCACCTGATCTGAACCCCATTGAGAACCTGTGGTCCATCATCAAATGTGAGATTTATAAGGAGGGAAAACAGTACACCTCTCTGAACAGTGTCTGGGAGGCTGTGGTTGCTGCTGCACGCAATGTTGATGGTGAACAGATCAAAACACTGACAGAATCCATGGATGGCAGGTTTTTGAGTGTCCTTGCAAAGAAAGGTGGCTATATTGGTCACTGATTTGTTTTTGTTTTGTTTTTGAATGTCAGAAATGTATATTTGTGAATGTTGAGATGTTATATTGGTTTCATTGGTAAAAATAAATAATTGAAATGGGTATATATTTGTTTTTTGTTAAGTTGCCTAATAATTATGCACAGTAATAGTCACCTGCACACACAGATATCCCCCTAAAATAGCTATAACTAAAAACAAACTAAAAACTACTTCCAAAACTATTCAGCTTTGATATTAATGAGTTTTTTGGGTTCATTGAGAACATGGTTGTTGTTCAATAATAAAATTAATCCTCAAAAATACAACTTGCCTAATAATTTTGCACTCCCTGTACTATTTATCAACAATTATTTTTTATATTTTTAGTATCTTATATTTATATAGCGTGCCTTAAGATAGGTAATCCTTCATGCGTGCTGACGCCATGTTGGACTTAAAGCGCAAAAAAAGAAGTGTGTTACTCATATGTTACATTCCAATGTTCTTTACATAGAAAAAATATAATTTTTATTGTTAAATATGTATTTCTATATATATCTGATAATGTTAATGTAAAATATATATCTATATCTATATATCTATAGGAATATACTGTATATGTAGGTATAGTTATATAAGGATATACATATAAATCTATTTAACTCGTTAGTGACCAAACCATTTCTCAATTTTCTTACCGGTAAGGACCAGGGCTATTTTTACGTTTCTGCTGTGTTTGTGTTTAGCTGTAATTTTCCTCTTACTCATTTACTGTACCCACACATATTATATACCGTTTTTCTCGCCATTAAATAGAATTTCTAAAGATACCATTATTTTCATCATATCTTATAATTTACTTTAAAAAATTATAAAATATAATCAAAAAATGGAAAAAAACACACTTTTTCTAACTTTGACCCCCAAAATCTGTTACACACCTACAACCACAAAAAACACCCATGCTAAATAGTTTATAAATTTTATCCTGAGTTTAGAAAAACCCAATGTTTACATGTTCTTTGCTTTTTTTGCAAGTTATAGGGCATTAAGTACAAGTAGATATTTCCAAACCATTTTTTTTTTTCAAAATTAGCGATAGTTACATTGTAACACTGATATCTGTCAGGAATCCCTGAATAACCCTTCACATGTATATATTATTTTTAGTAGACAACCCAAAGTATTGATCTAGGCTCATTTTGGTATATTTCATGCCACCATTTCACTACCAAATGCGATCAAATAAAAAAAATTGTTATCTTATTCACAATTTTTTTTACAAACTTTAGGTTTCTCACTGAAATTATTTACAAACAGCTTGTACAATTATGGCACAAATGGTTGCAAATGCTTTTCTGGGATCCCCTTTGTTCAGAAATAGCAGATAGTTATGGCTTTGGCATTACTTTTTGGTAATTAGAAGGCCGCTAAATGCTGCTGCGCACCAAACTTGTATTATGCCCAGCAGGGAAGGGGTTAATTAGGTAGCTTGTAGGGAGCTTGTAGGGTTAATTTTAGCTTTAGTTTAGTGTAGTAGACCAGTGATTTTTAACCTTTTTTTTGCCGTGTTACACTTTTTTACATTAAAAAATCCTGTGGCACACCACCATCCCAAAATTTTAAAAAAATCACACATTGTAGCCTAATACAGCATATATATATACACATACATACAAACACACACATACTGTATGTATTGTGCTGTTATGCCATGCCTCCTACAAACTACCCCTGCACTGGGAGTAAAAAACAAGCAAAGTTTAAAAAAATGTCACACTGTTGTCAGTCAGCCGTGGCACACCTGAGGATCTCTCACGGCACACTAGTGTGCCACGGCACACTGGTTGAAAAACACTGTAGTAGACAACCCAAAGTAACAATCTAGGCCTATTTTGGTACATTTCATGCCACCATTTCAATGCCAAATGCGATTAAATAAAAAAAAATCGTTAACTTTTTCACAAGCTTTAGGTTTCTCACTGAAATGATTTACAAACAGCTTGTGCAATTATGACACAAATGGTTGTAAATGCTTATCTGGGATCCCCTTTGTTCATAAATAGCAGACATATATGGCTTTGCCATTGATTTTTGGTAATTAGAAGGCCGCTAAATGCAGCTGCATACCACACTTTTATTATGCCAAACAGTGAAGGGGTTAATCAGGTAGCTTGTAGGGTTAATTTTAGCTTTAGTGTAGAGATCAGCCTTCCACCTGACACATCCCACCCCCTGATCCCTCCCTGACCCCTCTCAAACAGCTCTCTTCTCTCCCCCACCTCACAATTGTCACCGCCATCTTAAATACTGGCAGAAAGTCTGCCAGTACTAAAATAAAAGTTTATATATATATATATAAATTTATATATATGTTATTCTGCAGTGTTGGATCCCCCCTTAGCCCACAACCTCCCTTATCCCCCCAAACAGCTCTCTAACCCTCCCCCCTCTACCTATTTGCTGCTATCTTGGGTACTGGCAGCTGTCTGCTAGTACCCAGTTTGCTAACAAATTTGCCTTATTTTATAAAAAAAACATTTTTTTTGTAGTGTAGCTGCCCCCCCTCAATACCCTACCCCCTCCCAGATCCCTTTCTTAGCACTTATAGCATTTATTCCCCCCTACCTCTCCCACAACACTCAATATTGAGGCATCACTGCAATAACCTGAAAGAGCTTGGAAGCAATCACGATCGCTTCCAGTGCTTGAAAACACTGAGGATGTGCAGGGTACGTCCTTGGTCATTAACGACCGGTTTTCGTAGGACGTACCTTGCACGTCCTTGGTCGTTAAGGGGTTAAATAAAAAATAATATTTTCATGTATGTATTGGAATGTAAAATTTTAATAACGCTTGTGTGTGAGCGATAAATGTTAGATTTTTTTCTTCTGTGCTTTCCATTGAAAAAGTTAGTGTTCTTGCAATTACCAAAGTCCTTTATTTAGCATGCATCAGGATATGTTTGCACAATTTTACTTTCATCTTCTAATATGGGCGCTAACCCATGTACGCAAAAAGATTACTTCTGGGGGTGTTAACACTCGAGCGAAATAGCTACATAGCGCACCACTTGTAATCTGGCCCTTCAGAATTGTATTATGTCTAAGTGTCTTTGGGAATGTATCTCTTCCTCTTACTATCGCCTCAACATTTATGGTGTCCCCAATTGGGGCCTGAGGTGTCCTGAATTTGTATATCATAAACACGCATTTAAACAAAACTTAAATGGACTAGTACTGCAAATCACTCTATAAAAGTATAGACCTTTGAGTTCTGTAATATTAATATTGCTACTGAATTTTGCTTGAAAGACTGACCTCACAGGCAAGTAGGCAGCTGGCCTAAATGATTTGATGGATGTTTCAAGCCTAAACTAATCTCTAGGGATCTACAATTGCAGAAGGAGTTCATTTGCACATCATTTTCAGTTGACCTTTATAAATAGAAAATTAAATGTCCTTTTACCTAGGGTCATAATGAGATAGTATGGTATCTGGAGTGAAGCGAGTTGTAGAGCATTTTTTTTCTGCATAAAAGGCTCTAGGTCTCACAGTTTTCAGATTTACAATTATTGTATGCAGAGGTGTCCCCGGGAAAGGGTGCAGGGAGCAAGTGAAGGGAGAAGGAATGAAAAATGTGCATAGCCAAATGTAAAAAATAAACAGTAACAAATATGTAGAGGGTATATACAACATCATCAAGCCTTAAAAAGACTAAAACACTCTATCTAGGTTGGATGAAACATAAGATAAAGAACCAAAATAGTTCAAAGGATAAAAAAGAGAAATGAGAAAAAAGGGGTAACTTGAACTGAGTTAAGAACTAGGCAATTTATCATTCGAAGGAGGGTAAGGATCAATCCAAAAGGGATGTATGCAAGTGATGCTCTCCCATAAACAAATTGAAATATTAACATTTTGTAGGGGGGCCATTGATACAACATTAGAACTGAAATGAAACTGGTAACTAGCATTAGCTCTCCAGGGTTTGGTCAAAACTTCTAGGAAGATCGATCTGAGGTTCACGTGTGCACCATTGAGGAAGATACCTTGGAGGATTGAGACGGCTCTATAGGCATGACAGGAGGATGACATGGGCTACAAACATCCGTAGGCTTGGGTGTCTTTCTTGAAACTTTGAGCCAATGCTGGTGTTCTGGTCTGGGATTTGGCTGCAGTGGGGCAGATAGGGATGCGATAGGTGGTGGCTCCTTTGGCAGTGGAGTGCTGAGCTTCTAACAAAAATCTTCCAAGTCCACCATTGTCCTGTAGACTACTTTTGTCCCTCTCTTGAGGCACATAAACTAAAGTGGAATCCCCAGCTGTAGGGGACACCCCATCTCTGAGATGTTTAGTAAGATGATAAATCTACCTACTGTTCTTCGGTCTAAGACATCAATTTGGGATTTGACATTCTTGAAAGAAAAATATTGTTTTCATCTTTCCCCCCACCAGAATTATCTACTTCTCTTTACACCAATGGAGAGTCACATCGGGCTTCCTGCAGATCCAACAGACAGTCTCTTCTGCAATGTTCACGTAAAAGATATCAGTGTACTTAGGCAGCTGTGCTTTGTATTTTACAGCTTGTGGACCTGGGAGTGTGGAGAGGAGTTTAGTATGAAGCACTAGCTTTGCCAGTCACAATTTATTTTTTGCAATAAACTAAAAGGTGTTTTGACTTGCTCAGAACTTGAGTCTACAATGCAAGCTAGATTATTAATAATCTAGTCTTCTCTAAATAACAAACAATATGTGTTTTTAATACATTGTTCATTTGATCTAACAGGTGGGTCAATCCATCTCTAACATAGTTTGCTTGATCATTTTTTATTTTACTCATTTTTTTAGTGATTACCTCTATGTGAAACCATAAATTTTTTTTATTTGTATTTTACTTGGTTTAACCACAACAATCATCTTTTTGCCATGGTGATCCTTAGATTTAGAACTTAAGCCCTATTGTAAAGATGAAAACCGCTGAATGTTCCACATTTAGGGTCAATTTATAATGGGAAGGGTTCAAGCCTCAGTCCTAATTTTTTTAGGAGGTACCTTGGTAAGTATAGTGTGCAAGCAGAACATTTCAAGTTTGAGTCTTCTCTTTTAGGTTGATTTTCTCTGGTTGATTATCTCTGGTGGGGGACCAGATAGGAACCTGAAATACCTTATTTAAAAGTCTTTTAAATAGAAATGGATAGCTTTGTATATGTGTAAAAAAAGAACTAAAGTTTGATATGCCTCTAATGGTTTCATGGAAACAGTATACAATAAAAAGCGAATCAGAGTAACAACACGCCCATCACCCTGACAAAGTCACTCATGTGACAAAACACGTCGGTGAGCGAGGCCTTTGTACATTTGTTTGTGTGTGAATGAGTTAAGCTGTAACATTTCACACACTGAATAATAATGGTCAATTGAGAATTGGTACATAATTATTATACAAATTAATATTTGGTGTTAAGATTAATGTGGTTTTTGTCAGCCAGGGTGAATTGTGATTTAGAAACTAAGGAAGCAAGTCAGAAATTAGCTGAAGGGGGAAGCCCTGAATGTTTGCAGGTAGAAGTCTTCCTTTGAACACCTAGGTGTACCTGTTGCTGGATAGAAACATTCCTGATCCTTTATTCCCTAATAGTAAGTGTACAAATGTGGCTGACATTAATTATCCACACTCCAATACGTTGACATCTTAGTGTTTTTAAGATCTTACCTTTCTGCAAGTGATAAATGGCAAATGATTCTTAAAAAGACAGCAATGAAGTAAAGTGCCTCTAAGCCATTAACACTAGCGATTTCTTTTCCTACATTTTATTTTTTGTTTCCAATAAACAGCTAGATTACGAGTTTTGCGTTATGAGTGGCTCGCTACTAACTTGTAAGTTATTTCCACCGCTCACCTTTAATAGCGCTGCTATTACAGGTTTTCAAAAAAACTGCGTTTTCGGGTGATATGGCTGCGTTGAGCTCCATACCGCACACAAATACCAGCACTGCTTTGAACTGCTTTGATGTGCTCGTGCACGATTTCCCCATAGACATCAATGGGGAGAGCCAGCTAAAAAAAAGCCTGCAAACACCTGCAATGACGGAGTGTAAAGATCCGTAATGCAGCCCCATTGATTCCTATGGGGAAAGAAAATGTATGTTTAAACCTAACACCCTAACATAAACCCTAAATCTAAACACCCCTAATCTGCCGCCCCCAATGTCGCTGCCACCACTATACTAAAGTTATTAACCCCTAAACCTCTGGCCTCCCACATCACTAACACTAAATAAATATATTAACCCCTAAACCTAACCCTAAGTCTAACCCTAACACCCCTAACTTTAATATAATTAAAATAAATCTAAATAAAAATTACTTCTGTGACCTAAATAATTCCTATTTAAGACTAAATATTTTTTTTTTTATTTTACAGGTAAGTTTATATTTATTTTAACTAGGTAGACTAGTTAGTAAATAGTTATTAAAGGGACAGTCTAGTCAAAATTAAACTTTCATGATTCAGATAGGGCATGCAATTTTAAACAACTTTCCAATTTACTTCTATTATCTAATTTGCTCAATTCTTTAGATATCCTTTGCTGAAATAATAGCAATGCACATGTGTGAGCCAATCACACAAGGCCTTTATGTGCAGCAACCAATCAGCAGCTACTGAGCATATCTAGATATGCTTTTCAGCAAGTGATATCAAGAGAATGAAGCAAAGTAGGCAATGGAAGTAAATTAGAAAGTTGTTTAAAATGACATGCTCTTTCTAAATCACAAAAGAAAAAAATTGGGTTTCATGTCTCTTTAACTATTTACTAGCTACCTAGTTAAAATAAATACAGTTACCTGTAAAATAAAACCTAACCTGAGTTGCACTAACACCTAACATTACACTAAAATTAACCCCTTAATGACAAGTGACGTACCAGGTACGTCCTGCAAAAACTTGCAGTTAGTGACAATGGACGTACCTGGTACGTCACTTGTCTAAGAGAGTGCTGGAAGCGATCGCAATCGCTTCCAGCAGCTCTCAGGGTATTGCAGTGATGCCTCGATATTGAGGCATCCTGCAATACCCTTTAGAAACATCCGATGCAGAGAGAGCCACTCTGTGGCCCTCTCTGCACCGGTAGCGATGCGGCCGGTTCGTTGGTGGGTGGGAGCGCAACAGGGAGGCGGGTGGGCGGCCCATCGCTACCCGGCATCCGGCTCCTGTTAGTGCAATGTGCACGCCGGGTGCCGGGAGCGTGCGGGGGCGCGCATGCGCGCGATTACCTACCCACACTGACACCAATGAGTGGGAAGAGGGGGGGGAAAGTAATAATATAATAATAAATATATGAGGATCTGGGAGGGGGAGGGGGTTGGGGTATTGTGGGGGGCTGCTACACTACAGAAAAAATTAAAATGGAAATAAAAAATAATAAAAAAACCACTTTTTTGGGGGGCAAATTGGGTACTGGCAGACAGCTGCCAGTACCCAAGATGGCGGCAATTAGGTAGGGGAGAGGGTTAGAGAGCTGGGGGGGGGATCATGGAGGTTGGGGCTAAGGCAGGAGTCCATCACAGCTAAAACATTTTATTTTTTTTTATTAAAAAAAAGAAAAACTCCTTTTATTTAGTACTGGCAGACTTTCTGCCAGTACTTAAGATGGCGGGGACAATTGTGGGGTGGGGGAGGGAAGAGAACTGTTTGGGAGGGATCAGGGGGTGGGATGTGTCAGGTGAGAGGCTGATCTCTACCCTAAAGCTAAAATTAACCCTGCAAGCTCCCTACAAGCTACCTAATTTAACCCCTTAACTGCTGGGCATAATTTACGTGTGGTGCGCAGCAGCATTTAGCGGCCTTCTACTTACCAAAAAGCAACCCCAAAGCCATATAAGTCTGCTATTTCTGAACAAAGGGGATCCCAAAGAAGCATTTACAACCATTTGTGCCTTAATTGCAGAAGCTGTTTGTAAATAATTTCAGTGGGAAACCTAAAGTTTGTGACAAAATTTGTGAAAAAGTGAACTTTTTTTTTTATTTGATGACATTTGGCGGTGAAATGGTGGCATGAAATATACCAAAATGGGCCTAGATCAATACTTTGGGTTGTCTTCTAAAAAAAAATATATACATGTCAAGGGATATTCAGGTATTCCTGACAGATATCAGGGTTCCAATGTAACTAGCGCTAATTTTGAAAAAAAGTTGTTTGGAAATAGCAAAGTGCTACTTGTATTTATGGCCCTATAACTTGCAAAAAAAGTAAAGAACATGTAAACATTGGGTATTTCTAAACTCAGGACAAAATTTAGAAACTATTTAGCATAGGTGTTTTTTGGTGATTGTAGATGTGTAACAGATTTTGGGGGTCAAAGTTAGAAAAAGTGTGTTTTTTTCAATTTTTTCCTCATATTTTATATTTTTTTTATAGGAAATTATAAGATATGATGAAAATAATGGTATCCTTAGAAAGTCCATTTAATGGCGAGAAAAACGGTATATAATATGTGTGGGTACAGTAAATGAGTAAGAGGGAAATTACAGCTAAACACAAACACTGCAGAAATGTAAAAATAGCCATTGTCATTAAGGGTAAGAAAATTGAAAAATGGTCCGGTCATTAAGGGGTTAAATAAATTAAATTAAAAAAAACATTTATCTAAATTACAAAAAATTATAAACACTAAATTACAAATAAAAAAGAAATTATCAAATATTTAAACTAACTACACCTAATCTAATAGCCCCCAAATAACAAAAACCTAGCCTACACTAAACTGCCAATGGCCCTTAAAAGGGACTTTTGAGGGGCATTGCCTCAAAGAAATCAGCTCTTTTACCTGTTAAAAAAAATGCATACAACCCCCAACATTAAAACCCACCACCAACACAAGCAACCCCTCAAATAAAAACCTACCTAAAAAACCTAAGTTCCCCATTGCCCTGAAAAGGCATTTGGATAGGCATTGCCTTAAAAGGGCATTTAGCTCTTTTACGGTGCCCAAAGTCCCTAATCTAAAAATAAAACCCACCCAATAAACCCTTAAAAAAACCTAACACTAACCCCCAAAGATCCACTTACAGTTTTTGAAGACCGGACATCCATCCTCATCCAGCCGGTAGAAGTCTTCATCCAAGTGGCAAGAAGTCGTCCTCCAGATGGGTAGAAGTCTTCATCCAGACGGCATCTTCTATCTTCATCCTTCCGACGTGGAGCGGCTCCATCTTCAAGACATCTGGCGTGGAGCATCCTCTTCATTCGATGGCTATTGAAGAATGAAGTTTCCCTTTTAATGACATCATCCAAGATGACGTCCCTTGAATTCCGATTGGCTGATAGAATTCTATCAGCCAATCAGAATTAAAGGGTAAAAAATCCTATTGGCTGATGCAATCAGCCAATAGGATTGAGCTTCAATCCTATTGGCTGATCCAATCAGTCAATAGGATTTAGCTCGCATTCTATTGGCTGATTGGAACAGCCAATAGAATGCTAGCTCAATCCTATTGGCTGATTGTAATAATTCTCACTGGCAGAATCACATTGTAATAATTCTCACTGGCAGAATCAAAAGAAAACTGACCAGGAAGACAAAGAGCAAGCAACAGACATATCAGCAATAAATATCACTGAATTGAAAATATAACTTGCTCACAAAAAACCCTCCTAAGGAAGGAAATACATTTACTAACTAAAGGGAATTAGTTGAAAGATGCATGGCCACCACAATTTCAGTTTCTGTTGTTTGAATGAAGTCCAGAACAAAGAGTTGTTTATTCTTCCTGTAAGGAACAAACAGAAGGAGTAATAATACCCTTTGAAATAAGAACAGTATTAGTAATGGTCAGAATGCATTAAAACATTAATATATGTATTGCGTAAGATTGCTGAAGGAAATTCCTTAGCATATAACAATAAAAGTGACAGGCAGACCAGGGAGCAAAAAAGATTAGCAGATATGAACGAAGTGTTCAGCAATCCTGGATCCACGAAAATCGATTCTACATCTAATAATCTGGATACTCTGTTAAGAGAATTACACAAAAATCTATACAAGCAGGACAAACTCTGGTGGGACAAGCAATTCTGCAAACAATATATAGAGAGGAACTTAATACCCAGAGGCCTAAGAATACAACTTTTCCCGGCCTTTGAATTTAAAGACAAGAACTTGAGTATTGAATGGGAGGAGGCATTGAGCGAATGCTCAAAGAAACTTATGAAAATTCTCATTAAACACGATTCGTCCGAATATGATAGATTAGAAGAGCAGATTAAAACACAAAATGAACAACTAAAGCAGTGTGAAAATATGCAAGAATTTGAGAATATGTACAAAAAATATCAGAAAGAACTGGACAAGTATGAAAGTGAAATCAAGATGACAAAGAAGGGCAAACTACAGAGAGACATACAGGACTTTCAAGATAATAAAGTGTATAAATGGAGAAATAGATTCAATAATTTCAATACCAGATCACAGAGAAGAATTCATCTAGTTGAAACAGACGTCTCTGATACTGATGTAGACGACACAGACGACATAGAAGTAACCAATGTACCTTCAACTTCAACTAACCAGGTCTCTATCGAAAATAGAAAGAGGAAATCTTTTTTAGAGGAAGAAAACAGCACAGATTCAGAACCACCAGGAGAGGTGGGTGGAAAAAACAAAAGGATAACCAGAAACAAAAAGAACTCAAAGGACAAATCCCAGATAGTGAAACAACACAAACGAAACCCAAGTCCATTCTCAATAATGAGGATGAAAAACTGAGAATAATCAACCTATCTGATCAAATTTTGACTGAACACCATATAAATGTTCTATCTAAAGGTTTGTCCTTTTGCCCGACCACCTCCCTGGACAAATTTGAAGCCATAAAAGATGTGCAATTATTTCTGAGGAAACTTCTTTTAAAAAAGCACTTTAATATTAAGGCTACCGAGAATGCACCAACTACCTGGTCAGAAGATGAATTGGAATCGCTACAGATCTTAGAAGATCTAATTGCAGAACAAGAACCCAGTGAACAACTCAATTGGTGAAAAACACTCAAAGTCAAATCTAAGTTTGTTCCTTCGACTAACACCAGTTCCAACATTGATGTCTTCAATCAAATTGTATGCCAAAGTATCAACAATCTGGAAACTAGTTTTAAATCTTCCAATCTATCCAAGCAGGAGAAGAAAGCCCTAACAGAACTGGAATCCTGGAACGACATTATTATCCGCAACGCTGATAAGGGAGGCAATATTGTATTATGGCCAAGAGATATGTATTTAAAGGAAGCAAATACACAAATGAAAAACAAGATCTGTTACAGAGAGTTATGGGGAAACCCATCTACAGAATTTCATAGCCAATACAATAAATTGATTGATACAGCCAGCAAGAAAGGGATCCTAAGCAATAAAGAAAAGAAATTCTTACAGGTCACCCATCCAAAAACGGCGACCTTTTACCTAATCCCAAAGATTCACAAAAACAGCAAACAACCACCAGGTAGACCCATTGTGTCTGGGAATGAAAATCTGTCAGAAAAAGCTAGTCAGTATGTGGACATACGCTTAAGACCTTTCCTAACTCAATTACCATCTTATGTCAAAGATACAATGGATGTTCTACAAATAATCAAAGATATTAACATCACAAAGAATACTTGGTTGGTTACCAGTGACGTGGAATCTCTCTATACCAGCATCGAACATAATCTAGGAATAAATGCTGTAAAACATTTTCTGCAAATGTCCTCAGAAGAAAGCCCTGATCACAACCAATTCATACTTGACCTACTCAAATTTGTACTGACAAAAAATTATTTTCTTTTTAACAACAAATTTTATCTGCAAACACAGGGAACAGCGATGGGCATGGCATGTGCCCCCACCTACGCTAATTTATTTTTAGGGTGGTGGGAGCAAACGGAGGTATTCACAGATACAAATGATGAATATTGCACGAAGATACCATTATGGATCAGGTACATAGACGACATTCTGTTTCTATGGGAAGGTACTGAACAAGACCTTGAAATCTTTCTTGCAAAATTAAATCAAAACAATCTGAATATCAGATTGACACATCACAAGAGCCAAACAGACATCTCATTCCTAGATTTATTGATTAAAAAGGAAACGGATGGCTCATTAAGCACGGATCTGTTCAGAAAGGAGACAGCTACCAACAATGTTCTCTTTGCTACCAGTGCCCACGCTCCCAACACTGCCAAATCCTTACCAATAGGTGAGTTCCTAAGACTAAGGAGAAACTGCTCTCAGGATAAGACCTTCAAGACAAGAGCTACAGAATTGGAGAATCGTCTCTTACAGCGAGGATATAGCAAAAGATCTATCCGCAAAGCTAAAACAAGAGCACTCAAAACCCCAAGATCTGATCTTTTAAAGACTAAAGTCAAAAAAAGTGACTCCAAGACTCGACTAGTGCTAACATATAATCAAGACACCCATTTAATCACAAATATAATTCAGAAAAATTGGCACATCCTTCAAGCTGACCCTCTACTTAAAGACCTAATAGGAGACCGGGTGCATCTGAGTTATCGAAGAAACAAAAACTTGAAAGAAATGCTTAGTCCCAGCCATTACGTATACAAATCCAGAAAAACAAGACCGGTAGAACAAGGATCCTTTGCCTGTGGAAACTGCTCTTCTTGCAGCAATATGATAAAAAAGAAAATCATAACAGATAGATTCGGAAAACATCATAAAATCAAGACATATATCAGCTGCAACACCACGGGTGTAATCTATGCCCTTCAATGTAAATGCCCCAGAGTCTACATAGGAATGACATCAAGAACGCTACACACACGATTGATGGAACACATGCAAAATATCAAAAACGCTCCGTCTGATCTGTCAAAAGATAAAAAGATCACGTCTGTAGCATCTCACTTTCTCAGATACCACCAATCTAAAACCTCTGAACTCAAGTGTCATGGGATCCAAAAAATATCATTAGGTTTAAGAGGTGGGGACCTGGAAAAAGCCCTTCTAAAGGCTGAAACCAGATGGATATACCTAATGGATTCAGTATACCCTAAGGGTGTGAATGAACAAAACAATTATTCCATGTTCCTATAATGATATAAAGATCAGGAACTTCTGTACATTAGAGGAAACAGTTAAAACCATCTGACAATATACTAATGTCATCACGGTGGGCCTGCACAATATGATCCTAAAGTTCATCCCTTTCAGAATTTTCCTGTCCAATTTTTCCCTCCCTTCACTAACTCACCCTTAACACCCTTAAGTATTCCAATGAACATGTAATTACAATTTTACTCTTATCACAAGGGAGTGCACCATAATCACCCCATTTGTTTAAATAACATAATTCAGTCACCCCAATTAAAGAACCCCAAAAACATCCTTGTACCAACACCTATCATGTCATTCACTCACCCAGAACGGTAGTCACAATTTTGATACATCAGCTTTTTATACTATCTCATAGCACACAACCATTGGTCCTTATTTTGCCTACAATACACACCAATGTCTCACGATGTGTATACTCCCCCTATGTTCCAGTATGCACCTTACTGATCTCTTTAACTTAGGTATCTTAACGTCACTTATTCAAATCACTGATCCTCACTAGGATTTATTTAATAATGAAGGCTATCATGTTTAAATTTAATATTTAATATTTAACTCACATCCTGCAATAGTCAGGAGCACAGGTGTGTTTTTTCTCATCACACGAATTGTATGGTTTAAGTATTTTTTCCCAACCTCGTTCTTCCCCCCCTTTTTTTCCCCCCTGTTTTTATCCATTCACAATTCTCACTCACACTTTCACATTTTATTTTATTTAATTTATTGTATTTATTTTAATCTTATTAAACCAGCTGGTAATACAAACTTTGGTACTTAATTCTAATCTCTATAAGCACCAGAATACATGACATCGTTTAAATTTATATAAATAAACTCTGGCTTCTTTAAAAATATGCTTATAATAGGTATCATCAAACCAGTTTCAAATTATGTTATTCTCATATGCATAATGTACACTCCTTTTCTCTTCAAAAGTACACATGTCACAGTCCTTGCTCGTCATCTCTCTTTCTCCTCATTAAATTTTTCAACAGTATTAGGTATTTTCTGCACATTGTATTTAAATCAGGTAATACAGTATACTTGATCCTGGAAAGTGATTAACAAATAATTCCAAGTTCTCAATGAATATAGGCAAATTCAGTAAAAACATCAGGTTTCCTGTAATAAGATGACCTCAAACCAGAATTTCGCTGGTTAACTGTTCCCACTAACTAATAGTTCCAACCTACTGTCTTATGAATAATAAAAAATAACAACAAGTGGGAAATATATAAATACATTTTTATTTTCCTGCAGTATTAGATTTGTGTAACAAAAGAATACAATTATCCATGGAATATATTTGTTGGGAATCAGATCTGACAGTAATATCTTAACCTCAAACCCTATATTGATACATCGATGATCGTGTGACAACACACATTGGGGGGTGAAACGTCATGATTTGATCCTAACACACCCCCATTTCAGAGCACTATGATTGGTTAAGAGGAACCAATCACTTGTATCCAGTGCATTTAAAATCCCTCAGACGCCGGCGCTCGTCACCTTTGAAAAAGCCGAGATAGTATCGGCGAAACATGTCAGGGAGGGGTATTGTTTAACAAACACCCCTATTAGCTGTTTTTAAATGGCATGGGAATCTGTGCATATACTAAACAATTAGCCTGTAATCCTTGAAATTAGTTAATGTAATACTAGTTACTTCGATAGAGCAACAGTATACTGACCGCAGTGTTAAAAAGTATATCGGTAACCACGCTACACGCTAGGGGTGGCTACTGGGGGCAGTCAATATTCAAATTAACGGTGTAACAATCTCATAGGCTTAACTGACCATTACCTATGCCAAAATAAGGCATTTACTAGGATCCGTCTTACAAGTTTATATGTAAGGAAAACAGTTATTTAAAACAGCTTGCTATAAAATGTGTAACCCGTGTTTCCATTATTAAGTACCTTGAGAAGTCGACTTGTAACTTTGAATCTTGCTAAAATTACACAACATTATAGACCTCTATAGACTGGGAAATCCTGGTAACACCGCTACATGTTAGCGGGGGATTGCCAGTGAGGATAACTAACATTAAGAACTTGTGGTGCAAATGTTATACAGGCTTATTTAGAATTATGAATGCAAAAATAGAATATCATTAAGTCCTGCCGCACAAGGCAATACAGAAGATCGGCACTTATTGATAACTACTAACCACAATACGTATAATCCACAATTCAAATAGCCAAGCTATTATCAAGTTTAGTAAAAACAAATCTAGCTGCCCTGAGAGACTTATAAATTTTGTATGTCCAAATAAGACACTTCATAAACCTTTGTCATTAATTAGTGTTTTAGAGATACACTCACTTTTCCCTAAGATTTGTAAACAGCACAATCCAAATAAGACGTAACGTAGAGGATATTTGCTACATAGAAGTAATAATAGTACTAATTCAAAGAAGTTCTGCTTCTATATGCATGGATGTGAATTGAGCTAACTTTTACTGAGAGGTTCACAAACTCTTTTTATTATAATAAGATACTAGATAAACCTTTCTCAGTAATTAGTGCACAAGTGAAACATCCAGTTTACCCTAAGATTGACAAACATCAAAAGCCAAAATAAGGCGCAACCGAGAGCTTGTTTGAAATATAGAAGTAACAGCAGTAATTATTAAAACAAGTTCTGCCTCTACACGCATGGATGTGAATTGAGACACATGAGCAGCAATTCTGTTCAAGATTATTATCCTTAATCTACCAGCTACGAATGTAATCATTACATACTCTATAGGGTAACAAAGCGCCATTCTGGAACGGAATATATTAGATACATTTGTAACAAGCTGATAATCGTGTGTTTCAATACACTAATAAATTACACTACAAGGTATTAAATATTATACAAGAGCCTCTCTTCCTTTTCTTTTTATTGAAAGCCACATTGAAGGTAATCTAGGTTACCATCAGCATCATATGTTCCAATAAGACGGATTATTCTAACCACAGTGTTACACAGTGTATAACACACAATTAGCTAATGAACCCCAGTTGATATATCTTTGTCTACCCCTAGTACATGACACTATATGGGGTAATAGATGTTAGGATATAGTTTACTCAATAGTGTGTGATAGTACATACTGCTATAATCCTGCATCAGTCCAATTGCATTAACTATAAATAAGACTATTATTGTCAATATAATCTTTATATTTATTTATTTAACCCCTATGCTACTATAACTGTTGCACTAAGATAAAATATAAACAACCCCCAATATTGGGGTGGATTCCCTCTTTAAAGGGACCCATAATATTTGTATAATCAGGTTACAGAATCTAGTATTAACTAACATTTTTGGCCCAGTTCCTATGTGTTTTTAAAGTGCATACACACACATTTTGATTTTACACAACTATTTTTCTAATAAAAGTTATGTTTTAATTAAATCCACTTGAATACCAAGTTTTTGGTCCTGAATGTGAGTTTATTAATTATTACAATCAGGGACGGGAGTGCTCCCCAAGTGCACTCTTCCAGTCTTGATCCCCTCTTTTGGGGCTCTAAACTTCATCCAAATACTGGTATTAAAATGTTTAAATGACCCAGCTTCAAAGGCAGATTTAGAGACATGATTACAAGGCTCTAAAATGGCATAAAAAAACTAACTATTATAATATCCACATTTAAATAGTTCTTAAAGAAAGGGAGAAACTTACCCTTATGATACAAAACTCTTAAAAAACTTAAAATTTGAATATATACATAAATATGTTGCATCTAGACAGCAAACTTGTAAAGGGATGGGTGTGTCAAACTTACATTATATATAACAGAAAAAGGCACTAAACCATATGCAAACAATCATTAGACATGTGCGGTTCGTTTCGGATTAATTCGGAAATTCGGTAAATTCGGAGATTCGGATCGATTCGGATTTCCGAATTAAAATACTTCCGAATCTACCGAATGAATCCGAAATAGCTGCCGTATCTCCGAATAAATCCGAATTAGCTCGTTAAAATTCGGCATTTCCCCATAGGAAACAATGGGAGTTTCGGCTGAAAAAAAACTAACACCGCAGCCCCATTGTTTCCTATGGGGAAACACTAAGTCTGCACCTAACACCCTAACATGTACCCCGAGTCTCTAAACACCCCTAATCTAACACTTATTAACCCCTAATCTGCTGCCTCCGCTATCGCTGACACCTGCAGTATTTTATTAACCCCTAATCTGCCGACCGAATATCGCCGCCACCTACATTATAACTATTAACCCCTAATCTGCTGTCCCTAACACCGCCGACCCCTACATTATAGTTATTAACCCCTAATCTGCCCCCCCCCAACGTCGCCGCAATCTAACTACAAGTATTAACCCCTAATCTGCCGACCTGATATCGCCGCCGCCTACATTATAGCTATTAACCCCTAATCTGCTGTCCCTAACACCGCCGACCCCTACATTATAGTTATTAACCCCTAATCTGCCCCCCCCAACGTCGCCGCAATCTAACTACAAGTATTAACCCCTAATCTGCCGACCCGATATCGCCGCCGCCTACATTATAGCTATTAACCCCTAATCTGGTGTCCCTAACACCGCCGACCCCTACATTATAGTTATTAACCCCTAATCTGCCCCCCCCAACGTCGCCACAATCTAACTACAAGTATTAACCCCTAATCTGCCGACCGCAAATCGCCGCCACTATAATAAATGTATTAACCCCTAAACCGCCGCACTCCCGCCTCGCAAACACTATAATACATTTTATTAACCCCTAATCTGCCCTCCCTTACATCGCCGCCACCTACCTACAATTATTAACCCCTAATCTCCCGCCCCCAACGTCGCCGCTACTATAATAAGGTTATTAACCCCTAAACCTAAATCTAACCCTAACACTAACACCCCCTAACTTAAATATAATTTAAATAAAACGAAATAAGTTTACTATAGTTAAATAAATGAATCCTATTTAAAACTAAAGACTTACCTGTAAAATAAACCCTAAGATAGCTGCAATATAACTAATAGTTACATTGTAGCTATTTTAGGATTTATTTTTATTTTACAGGCAACTTTGTATTTATTTTAACTAGGTACAATAGTTATTAAATAGTTATTAACTATTTAATAACTACCTAGCTAAAATAAATACAAATTTACCTGTAAAATAAATCCTAACCTAAGTTACAATTACACCTAACACTACACTATCATTTAATTAATTAAATAAATGACTCATATTTAAAACTAAATACTTACCTGTAAAATAAACCCTAATATAGCTGCAATATAACTAATAGTTACATTGTAGCTATTTTAGCATTTATATTTATTTTACAGGCAACTTTGTATTTATTTTAACTAGGTACAATAGCTATTAAATAGTTATTGACTAATTAATAGCTACCTAGTTAAAATAATTACAAAATTACCTGTAAAATAAATCCTAACCTAAGTTACAATAAAACCTAACACTACACTGTCATTAAATAAATTAACTACAAGTACCTACAATTATCTACAATTAAATAAACTAAAGTACAAAACCCCCCCACTAAATTACAAAAAATAAAAAACCACTAAATTACAAAAAATAAAAAAATATTACAAGAATTTTAAACTAATTACACCTAATCTAAGCCCCCTAATAAAATAACATAGCCCCCCAAAATAAAAAAAATGCCCTACCCTATACTAAATTACAAAAGTCTTCCATCCATCAGAAAAGTACAAAAAAAAAAAACAAACACTAAATTAGCAAAAATAATAAAATATTACAACCATTTTAAACTAATTACACCTAATCTAAGCCCCCTACTAGCTATTAATATAGCTACAATATAACTAATAGTTACATTGTAGCTATTTTAGGATTTATATTTATTTTACAGGCAACTTTGTATTTATTTTAACTAGGTACAATAGCTATTAAATAGTTAATAACTACCTAGCTAAAATAAATACAAATTTACCTGTAAAATAAACCCTAACCTAAGTTACAATTACACCTAACACTACACTGTCATTAAATTAACTAAATAAATTAATCCTATATAAAACTAAATACTTACCTGTAAAATAAACCCTAATATAGCTACAATATAACTAATAGTTACATTGTAGCTATTTTAGCATTTATATTTATTTTACAGGCAACTTTGTATTTATTTTAACTAGGTACAATAGCTATTAAATAGTTATTGACTAATTAATAGCTACCTAGTTAAAATAATTACAAAATTACCTGTAAAATAAATCCTAACCTAAGTTACTATTAAACCTAACACTACACTATCATTAAATAAATTAACTACAAGTACCTACAATTAAATACAATGAAATAAACTAAACTAAAGTACAAAAAAAAAAAACACTAAATTACAAAAAATAAAAAAAATTACAAGAATTTTAAACTAATTACACCTAATCTAAGCCCCCTAATAAAATAACAAAGCCCCCCAAAATAAAAAAAATGCCCTACCCTATACTAAATTACAAAAGTAATCAGCTCTATTACCTTACCAGCCCTGAACAGGGCCTTTTGCGGGGGCATGCCCCAAAGAAAACAGCTCTTTTGCCTGTAAAAAAAAACACAATACCCCCCCCACATTACAACCCACCACCCACATACCCCTACTCTAACCCAAACCCCCCTTAAATAAACCTAACACTACCCCCCTGAAGATCTCTCTACCGTGTCTTCACCCAGCGGGCCGAAGTCTTCATCCGATCGGGCAGAAGAGGACATCCAGACCGGCAGAAGTCTTCATCCAAGCGGGGCAAGAAGAGGTCTTCCATCCATCAGAAGTCTTGATCCAGGCGGCATCTTCTCTGTTCATCCATCCGGAGCGGAGCGGCAGCATCCTGAAGACATCCCACGCAGAGCATCCTCTTCTTTCTTGATCCGACGACTAGGTGACTGTACCTTGAATTCCGATTGGCTGATAGGATTCTATCAGCCAATCGGAATTAAGGTAGGAAAAATCTGATTGGCTGATTTAATCAGCCAATCAGATTCAAGTTCAATCCAATTGGCTGATGGAATCAGCCAATCAGATTGACCTCGCATTCTATTGGCTGTTCCGATCAGCCAATAGAATGCGAGCTCAATCTGATTGGCTGATTGGATCAGCCAATCGGATTGAACTTGAATCTGATTGGCTGATTGAATCAGCCAATCAGATTTTTCCTACCTTAATTCCGATTGGCTGATAGAATCCTATCAGCCAATCGGAATTCAAGGGACGCCATCTTGGATGACGTCACTTAAAGGTACAGTCACCTAGTCGTCGGATCAAGAAAGAAGAGGATGCTCTGCGTGGGATGTCTTCAGGATGCTGCCGCTCCTCTCCGGATGGATGAACAGAGAAGATGCCGCCTGGATCAAGACTTCTGATGGATGGAAGACCTCTTCTTGCCCCGCTTGGATGAAGACTTCTGCCGGTCTGGATGTCCTCTTCTGCCCCATCGGATGAAGACTTCGGCCCGCTGGGTGAAGACACGGTAGAGAGAGATCTTCAGGGGGGTAGTGTTAGGTTTATTTAAGGGGGGTTTGGGTTAGAGTAGGGGTATGTGGGTGGTGGGTTGTAATGTGGGGGGGGGGTATTGTGTTTTTTTTACAGGCAAAAGAGCTGTTTTCTTGGGGCATGCCCCGCAAAAGGCCCTGTTCAGGGCTGGTAAGGTAATAGAGCTGATTACTTTTGTAATTTAGTATAGGGTAGGGCATTTTTTTTATTTTGGGGGGCTTTGTTATTTTATTAGGGGGCTTAGATTAGGTGTAATTAGTTTAAAATTCTTGTAATTTTTTTTATTTTTTGTAATTTAGTGTTTGTTTTTTTTGTACTTTAGTTTATTTCATTGTATTTAATTGTAGGTACTTGTAGTTAATTTATTTAATGATAGTGTAGTGTTAGGTTTAATAGTAACTTAGGTTAGGATTTATTTTACAGGTAATTTTGTAATTATTTTAACTAGGTAGCTATTAAACAGTAAATATCTATTTAATAGCTATTGTACCTAGTTAAAATAAATACAAAGTTGCCTGTAAAATAAATATAAATGCTAAAATAGCTACAATGTAACTATTAGTTATATTGTAGCTATATTAGGGTTTATTTTACAGGTAAGTATTTAGTTTTATATAGGATTAATTTATTTAGTTAATTTAATGACAGTGTAGTGTTAGGTGTAATTGTAACTTAGGTTAGGGTTTATTTTACAGGTAAATTTGTATTTATTTTAGCTAGGTAGTTATTAACTATTTAATAGCTATTGTACCTAGTTAAAATAAATACAAAGTTGCCTGTAAAATAAATATAAATCCTAAAATAGCTACAATGTAACTATTAGTTATATTGAAGCTATATTAATAGCTAGTAGGGGGCTTAGATTAGGTGTAATTATTTTAAAATTATTGTAATATTTTATTATTCTTGCTAATTTAGTGTTTGTTTGTTTTTTTTGTACTTTTCTGATGGATGGAAGACCTCTTCTTGCCCCGCTTGGATGAAGACTTCTGCCGGTCTGGATGTCCTCTTCTGCCCCATCGGATGAAGACTTCGGCCCGGCTGGGTGAACACGACTCAAGGTAGGGAGATCTTCAGGGGGGTAGTGTTAGGTTTATTTAAGGGGGGTTTGGGTTAGAGTAGGGGTATGTGGGTGGTGGGTTGTAATGTGGGGGGGGGTATTGTGTTTTTTTTTACAGGCAAAAGAGCTGTTTTCTTTGGGGCATGCCCCGCAAAAGGCCCTGTTCAGGGCTGGTAAGGTAATAGAGCTGTTAACTTTTGTAATTTAGTATAGGGTAGGGCATTTTTTTTTATTTTGGGGGGCTTTGTTATTTTATTAGGGGGCTTAGATTAGGTGTAATTAGTTTAAAATTCTTGTAATATTTTTTTATTTTTTGTAATTTAGTGGGGGGGTTTTGTACTTTAGTTTAGTTTTTTTAATTGTATTTAATTGTAGGTACTTGTAGTTAATTTATTTAATGATAGTGTAGTGTTAGGTTTAATTGTAACTTAGGTTAGGATTTATTTTACAGGTAATTTTGTAATTATTTTAACTAGGTAGCTATTAAATAGTCAATATCTATTTAATAGCTATTGAACCTAGTTAAAATAAATACAAAGTTGCCTGTACAATAAATATAAATGCTAAAATAGCTACAATGTAACTATTAGTTATATTGCAGCTATATTAGGGTTTATTTTACAGGTAAGTCTTTAGTTTTATATAGGATTCATTTATTTAGTTAATTTAATGATAGTGTAGTGTTAGGCGTAATTGTAACTTAGGTTATGATTTATTTTACAGGTAAATTTGTATTTATTTTAGCTAGGTAGTTATTAAATAGTTATTAACTATTTAATAGCTATTGTACCTAGTTAAAATAAATACAAAGTTGCCTGTAAAATAAATATAAATCTTAAAATAGCTACAATGTAACTATTAGTTATATTGAAGCTATATTAATAGCTAGTAGGGGGCTTAGATTAGGTGTAATTAGTTTAAAATTATTGTAATATTTTATTATTTTTTTGTAATTTAGTGTTTGTTTGTATTTTGGTACTTGTATGATGGATGGAAGACCTCTTCTTGCCCCGCTTGGATGAAGACTTCTGCCGGTCTGGATGTCCTCTTCTGCCCCATCGGATGAAGACTTCGGCCCGGCTGGGTGAACACGACTCAAGGTAGGGAGATCTTCAGGGGGGTAGTGTTAGGTTTATTTAAGGGGGGTTTGGGTTAGAGTAGGGGTATGTGGGTGGTGGGTTGTAATGTGGGGGGGGGATTGTGTTTTTTTTTTACAGGCAAAAGAGCTGTTTTCTTTGGGGCATGCCCCGCAAAGGGCCCTGTTCAGGGCTGGTAAGGTAATAGAGCTGTTAACTTTTGTAATTTAGTATAGGGTAGGGCATTTTTTTTATTTTGGGGGGCTTTGTTATTTTATTAGGGGGCTTAGATTAGGTGTAATTAGTTTAAAATTCTTGTAATATTTTTTTATTTTTTGTAATTTAGTGTTTGTTTGTTTTTGTAATTTAGTGGGGGGGTTTTGTACTTTAGTTTATTTAATTGTAGATAATTGTAGGTACTTGTAGTTAATTTATTTAATGACAGTGTAGTGTTAGGTTTAATTGTAACTTAGGTTAGGATTTATTTTACAGGAAATTTTGTAATTATTTTAACTAGGTAGCTATTAATTAGTCAATAACTATTTAATAGCTTTTGTACCTAGTTAAAATAAATACAAAGTTGCCTGTAAAATAAATATAAATGCTAAAATAGCTACAATGTAACTATTAGTTATATTGCAGCTATATTAGGGTTTATTTTACAGGTAAGTATTTTGTTTTAAATATGATTCATTTATTTAGTTAATTTAATGATAGTGTAGTGTTAGGTGTAATTGTAACTTAGGTTAGGATTTATTTTACAGGTAAATTTGTATTTATTTTAGCTAGGTAGTTATTAAATAGTTATTAACTATTTAATAACTATTGTACCTAGTTAAAATAAATACAAAGTTGCCTGTAAAATAAAAATAAATCCTAAAATAGCTACAATGTAACTATTAGTTATATTGCAGCTATCTTAGGGTTTATTTTACAGGTAAGTCTTTAGTTTTAAATAGGATTCATTTATTTAACTATAGTAAACTTATTTCGTTTTATTTAAATTATATTTAAGTTAGGGGGTGTTAGTGTTAGGGTTAGACTTAGGTTTAGGGGTTAATAACCTTATTATAGTAGCGGCGACATTGGGGGCGGGAGATTAGGGGTTAATAATTGTAGGTAGGTGGCGGCGATGTTAGGGAGGGCAGATTAGGGGTTAATAAAATGTATTAAAGTGTTTGCGAGGCGGGAGTGCGGCGGTTTAGGGGTTAATACATTTATTATAGTGGCGGCGATTTGCGGTCGGCAGATTAGGGGTTTATTACTTGTAGTTAGATTGTGGCGACGTTGGGGGGGGCAGATTAGGGGTTAATAACTATAATGTAGGGGTCGGCGGTGTTAGGGACAGCAGATTAGGGGTTAATAGCTATAATGTAGGCGGTGGCGATATCGGGTCGGCAGATTAGGGGTTAATACTTGTAGTTAGATTGTGGCGACGTTGGGGGGAGGCAGATTAGGGGTTAATAACTATAATGTAGGGGTCGGCGGTGTTAGGGACAGCAGATTAGGGGTTAATAGCTATAATGTAGGCGGCGGCGATATCGGGTCGGCAGATTAGGGGTTAATACTTGTAGTTAGATTGCGGCGACGTTGGGGGAGGCAGATTAGGGGTTAATAACTATAATGTAGGGGTCGGCGGTGTTAGGGACAGCAGATTAGGGGTTAATAGCTATAATGTAGGCGGCGGCGATATCGGGTCGGCAGATTAGGGGTTAATACTTGTAGTTAGATTGCGGCGACGTTGGGGGAGGCAGATTAGGGGTTAATAACTATAATGTAGGGGTCGGCGGTGTTAGGGACAGCAGATTAGGGGTTAATAGCTATAATGTAGGCGGCGGCGATATCGGGTCGGCAGATTAGGGGTTAATACTTGTAGTTAGATTGTGGCGACGTTGGGGGGAGGCAGATTAGGGGTTAATAACTATAATGTAGGGGTCGGCGGTGTTAGGGACAGCAGATTAGGGGTTAATAGCTATAATGTAGGCGGCGGCGATATCGGGTCGGCAGATTAGGGGTTAATACTTGTAGTTAGATTGCGGCGACGTTGGGGGAGGCAGATTAGGGGTTAATAACTATAATGTAGGGGTCGGCGGTGTTAGGGACAGCAGATTAGGGGTTAATAGCTATAATGTAGGCGGCGGCGATATCGGGTCGGCAGATTAGGGGTTAATACTTGTAGTTAGATTGCGGCGACGTTGGGGGGGCAGATTAGGGGTTAATAACTATAATGTAGGGGTCGGCGGTGTTAGGGACAGCAGATTAGGGGTTAATAGCTATAATGTAGGCGGCGGCGATATCGGGTCGGCAGATTAGGGGTTAATACTTGTAGTTAGATTGCGGCGACGTTGGGGGAGGCAGATTAGGGGTTAATAACTATAATGTAGGGGTCGGCGGTGTTAGGGACAGCAGATTAGGGGTTAATAGCTATAATGTAGGTTGCGGCGATATCCGATCGGCAGATTAGGGGTTAAATAATGTTATTATAGGGTTTGCGATGTGGGGGGGCCTCGGTTTTGTGGTTCATAGGTAGTTTATGGGTGTTAGTGACTTAGTGTACTAAATGGGTGTTAGTGTACTAAAAACATACCGAATTTCGGAACGGAATAGAACCGAATTCAGCCGAATCCGAATAAATCCGAAACGAATTTATTTGGATCCGAATAAATCCGAAACGAATTTATTCAAATTTTGCCGAATCCGATTCGATCCGAAACGAAATTCGAAAAGTCCGAATCGATCCGAACCGAAAACTAACCGAATTTTTTAGCGGTGCACATGTCTAACAATCATACCAATACATGCAGACTTGTAGGCCAGCGTGCTTAAACGTGTGTCTAAAAATGTACGAACATAAAAACGTCAAATAGGCAAAAAATGTATGTGAATAAAAATAAACATATTAACACTTTAAATGGGGAAATATCAAATAACAACATATATATAACTGTCCCAATGCTATGTGCGTTTATAACAATATATATCTATATATATATATATATATATATATATATATATATATATATATATATATATATATATATAGATAGATAGATAGATAGATAGATATATATCCAAAGGAACAAAGATGGTGTCAGCACTGCTTCTTTAGTTCAACAAACATCTTTAATCCGACATAGAGGAACAGCAACATTTCGGGTCCCACAGACCCTTAGTCATGCTATGGAATGCTATGAAACACTGCCTTATATAGCACCTGTGTCTTAATTACTAATCATTAACCCTTTGGGCTCTTGAATACTATAATATGACATTACAACACTGCCATCTACTGACAAAAAAATAAACATAACACCTAAAGAAAATTATTATCTCTAACACAGATTATATGCAAGCAGAAAGTGATACATAACAAGATTTAGGGCTCCATGTACTAAGCAGTCAGCGAGCTACCCGCAACAAATTTCGCGCCCAAACTCGCAAACTGATATGTACAAAGCCGTCAATTATGTAAAAACTCGCATCTTTAAAATTGCGAGCGTACTTATCCGCCATACCTCGCTACCTCTCCATTTTTTACTGTAATTAGACACATTTGACCACCAACTCGCCAAAAACGAATGTACTAAAAAATCTATTTGTCCGCTCGCGTCAATTTCCGCTCCCACCTCGTTATTTTTGCCTCGCCACCTTTTAGGTGGCGGGCAAGGTACAAAACAATAGGAAAGTCACTCTAGACGCCAGTCTAGACATATATAAAAGGCAGTAATATCATCAAAAGTGAGGATTCTTGGATTTTGAAGCGGTTTCAGATCCAGATGAAGCCATATCGAAATAGTAAATAAAGATCTCAAAAACGAGCGCTCTGTAATTACTCTCCAAAAATTTTGGAACAATAATAAAGTTGTTTAGAAAACTTGTCCATTTATAGGAGCAAAATTCTATTCCCGCTTCTACTATGACGTTCATGACACCTTACATGTCACGTGTTAACAATTGGCCAGACAATTGAACTGAAAGTTAAGTACATCAGCTTATTCGCGGCGAGCGAGGCGTCAAATTTATCAATATTCCGCCACTGCTCGCGGCGGGCTAGAGGTGTCTATTTGTTGTGGGATTATTAGTACATAGCTACAGCGGACACCATTTCGCCCGCGGCGAGTAACGGCGAGTTTAGCCGCGACTAAAATGACGGATGAATTGACGGCTTAGTACATGGAGCCCTAAAACCATACAATATGATTAAAATATTGCAACATTTAAAAGAAAAAGTTACATGAAGAATTACTCATAAAAACAAATGGAGATCATAATCTTTATTAAGACCTATCGGCTTCAAAATTTTAAGGTGTTGAATCCACCAAACCTCTATTTTTTTAGCTCCCTATTACCACCTCATCTTAGTTTTGGAATGTGGTCAATTATCTGAAATCTTAATTGACTGACCGTGTGTCCCATTTCAATAAAATATGATGAAACAGGAAGGGACTTGTCCTCACACCTAATTGAGGATTTGTTGGCGCTGATTCTGTCCCTAATGGGGCATATGGTCTCCTCCATATAGCTCCACCCACAGGGACATTTAAGTAAATAGACCACATGGTCAGTGTCACAGGTATAGAAACCACTTATTTCACGCTTCTTCCTATCCTGTAGCATTGGATTGAGCACAATGTAGACAGGGATAAGAGCACTTTTTTTGAGTGGTTAAATAGTTGATTCTTCCAGTATTATGTCCACCCACATCAGCTTTCACTAGTACATCTATGATATTTTTAGCCCTTTTGTAGGAGTGCATGGGGGGATTTTAAATTCTGGTATATGTGGATTATATTTATTTAAAAGATACCAAAGTTTTCTTATGATCTTGGAAATAGTGTCACTATGAGTGTTATATTCAGAGGTAAAAATAAGTTGTTTATTATCTTTCTTGCTCTTAGCACAGGCATTTGTCAAAACTTCATTTTTACACTATGATGGAGGAAGGATATCACCTCTCCCTGAATTTGTGAGTCATTTTCTCAAGTCTAATGCCTTGCAACTTTTTGTCCTTAACATTTCTCACAGTGTGAATAAATTGGCTCTTGGGGATGGAGGAGAATACTCTTTTAGGATGGTGTGTGTGTGTGTGTGTGTGTGTGTAATGTAATAGTGTGTTACGGTCCGTTGGTTTAACATATAAGTCAGTTATGGGTGCAGAATCTTTTTTGTACACCATAGTATCTATGTAGTTAACTGAGGTATATGAATAACTAAGTGTAAATCTCAGACTGTTGGTGCATGTATTCATTTCCTCTACAATTCAATTGCCTCTCCAATGATGTTATAGGGCCCCTCCGTATGCCAAAAACATCATCTATGTAGCGAAGCCATAATTTACATTCAGGTAGATTACGAGTTGTGCGAGCTATAGGGAAAAGTTGCGTTATTTCACCCTCAATAGCACAGCCATTACAAGTTTTGAAACAGCCGACTTGTGCGTGCGATATGGTTGCGTTGAGCTTGATACTGCATAAAATACAAGTGCTGTTTTGACGTGCTTATACACGCTTTCCCCATAGACATCAATGGAGAAAGCAGGTTGGAAAACACCTGAGATCGTGGAATGAAAACCTCTGTAACACAGCCCCATTGATGTCAATGGGGAAAAAAGTAAGACCCTAACATAAACCCTAAGTCTAAACACCCCTAATCCACTGCCCCCGACATTGTCGACACCTTCATAATGTTATTAAACCCTAATCTGCCGCTCCTGATATTGCCGCCACCTAAATAAATTGATTAACCCCTAATCTGCCGCTCCCGATATCGCCGCCATTATTCTAAAGTTATTAACCCCTATTCCCTCGCACCCCAACATCGCTTGCACTATAATAAATCTATTAACCCCTATTCCGCCGCTCCTCTGGCCTCCCACATCACTACCACTAAATAAACCTATTAACCCCTAAACTGCCAGCCCCCCACATCGCAACAACCTAAATTAAAATATTAACCCCTAAACATAACCCTAACCCTAAACCTAACACCCCCTAACTTTAACATAATTAAAATAGAGCTAAATTAAAGTTACAATAGTTAACTAAATAATATCTATTTAAAACTAAATACATACTTATCTGTAAAATAAAACCTAAGCTAATAATTATACTGTAGCTAGCTTAGGTTTTATTTTTATTTCACAGGTACATTTGTATTTATTTTAACTAGGTAGACTAGTTAGCAATTAGTTATTAACTATTTACTAACTACCTAGTTAAAATAAATACATACTTACCTGTGAAATAAAACCAATTAGAAATGATAACAAACGAAATTATCCAAAATTATAAAAATTATTCCTATTCTAATACCCTTTTAAAAAAATAAAAACCCACCCCAAAATAAAAAAACCTAATCTATAATAAACAACCAAGGGCCCTTAAAAGGGCCTTTTTGTGGGCCCTAAAAATGGCCTTTTGTAGGGCATTGCCCTAAAGATAACAGCTATTTTCCTACAAAAGAAAAACAAACGCACCTAACTGTATACAAACCCCCACCCCCCAAACACACAAAATAAAAATAAATTAAAACCTAATATATCCATTGTCCTGAAAATGGCATTTGTATGGACATTGCTCTTAAAAGGGCATTCAGCTCTTTTTCCTGCCCTTAAAAGGGCAATCAGCTCTTTAATGAAATGCCCAACCCCTAATCTAAAAATACCCCCCCCCAAAACAGAAAAAAAAACATTGCACAAAATATCAAAACGAATTATCCAAAATAATAAAAATTATTCCTATTCTAATTCCCATTTTTTTAAAAAACACCCCAAAATAAAAGAAACCTAATCTAGAATAAACTACCAATAGCCCTTAAAAGAGTTTTTTTTTTCTGAAAAAAATACAAAGACCCACTAACATTACAAACCCCCACCCCACCCCCAAACCCCCAAAATATAAAACTATCCTGGACTTCCTGTGGGCGGAGCAACTGGGTGGCAGCAAGAAGAAAGAGCTCTGCAAAACAGCTCTTAAAAAAAGCAATTAATCGCGGCCACCAGCTAACCCACGCTACTTTTCTTTCTGAGCAGGCATCCTAATCTATGCGGGCACTTGCTGCAGCTGAAATCTGATGCGTGAAGGGCCCCTACATCACGCCCTTGCCCCTGAGAAGAGACAGCAGTAAAACTGCCTACACCATCTTATAAACAGCAGCTGAGGCCTCCTATAATCCTGGATGCAAAGTAGGATTCAACATGCTGATGTGCAAAGATAACCTCATCCAGGAACTGACCATGCTGTTTACACCTTCACTGGACAGATTGCTATCTGCCTTTTCAGAGTTATGCCAGGAAGTTCAGGGAGTTGTGAGAGGCACCAAACTGATAATGACCATGTGTGAAGATCACAAGGAAAATTCTATTACTGAGTACCCAATACAGCATGGCTATGTGAAGTATGCTGACAATCTAACTGTTCTCATATTGGACTCTCATAACGGCTGCTCAGAGGATATATCACTTGGATCACTGAGACTCCCACCTAAGATTGCAGAAACATGCCATGAGGTCAGTTTAAATGTAACAGACTTGTGCCTATTTGATTTACTGATGTCGGCTCCTGAGCTACTAGCAGCTGGCTGCTCTCAGAGGAACCCTCAGTGTAATAAACTTACAAGACCATTTCAGTGGACCAACATGTGGGCAGACTGTCTGGATAGAAAAGATGTAAAGCTCTGCAGGACCTTTTCAGGGACAGCTGCAATATATTTCTCATTCCACACTTGGAGCAGTTTATGTCCTGTTCACTCATGCTTTGTTTGCAGCGTTCATCCTCTCCCTGCTCGTGTAGGAGTTGGATGATATCCTTTGCAGAGATAGGGTATTAACTCACCCCCCTCATGTTTGGAACTTCCATAAGGGACTGCTTTAAAGAGATGGCAGTGCACCATCATTTACGTATGACTTATGACAGGTTGCTTACAACCTTGATAAAAAATATGCATGCAATCCTTTTTTTATTTTTATTTTGAATATTCAACAGCAAGTATTCAGCAATGCAGATTTTGTTCACTTCCCATCAATGCTGTCTCAATCATCACATTGAATGAAACAATTTGCATTTTATACTCTGATACCTCATTTTGCTTTCTATGTGTATATGTATATGAAGGAAAATATGGTTTCCCTTTCTTAGAGTTACATACTTTAGAGTTAACATATTGAGGTTGCCCAGCTTCCCATGCTGAAAACTCCTGATTTGTTTCCACAGTATAAGCTAGACATTGGTATTATTGCTTATAGATTTTGTTAATTATTTCTCAATCCTGCCTCTTCTTTTTTTTTTTACATTGTAGGATGCAATTTATATTTTCTATTCTGATATACTTCAGTTTACTCTATATGCAGAAGCATGCTGTATTACTTTATTAGAATTATTTGCAGTCTCATGCATCACTTGTGTTTAATATACTGGGATTGCCCAGTCTCTGTTTCCACAGTATAGCCTAGACAATAGTAGCATTACTTAAACATTCCTGCTAATTATCTTTCAGTGCTGCCCCTCTCTTCATATTGAATGATGCATCTGGTTTTTCATGCCTTGGCTTACCTCATCACATATTATAAAAGCCTGCTGTTTCAACGACTTGTAAATGCTGATATATATCTCCTTGTACCTGTGTTTCTTTAATAAAAAAAGAATTAAAAAAAAAAAAAACTATCCCATTGCCCTGAAAAGGGCATTTGTATGGGCATTTCCCTGAAAAAGGCATTCAGCTCTTTTGCTGCCCTTAAAAGGGCATTCCGCTCTTTTAAGAGTGCCCACCCTAATCTAAAAAAAAACACCCCAAAATATCTTAAAAAGACCTAACACTAACCCCTCTTTAGGTACTCACAGTTGTTGAAGTACCGCTTGAACGATCTTCATCCCGGCGGCTCCATCTTCATCCAGGTGGCTCCATCTTCATCTATCTTGGGACCAGCATCTTCTTCATCCCTGTGGAAGCGGAGCGGCAATGCACGGAGGCGGAGGTCCAGGCAAAGGTCCAAGGCGGAGGTCCAAGCAGAGGTCCAAGGCGGAAGTCCAGATGGAGGTCCATCGATCTGATATGGAGGTCCTCTTCATGTGATTGCCCACCGCAGGACACCGCACACCCCTTTTATACTGGGGGTACCATTGCATTCCTATTGGCTTTAAATGTTGAATCAGCCAATAGGAATTAGGGCTGCTTAAATCCTAATAGCTGTTCAAATCAGCCAATAGGATTTAAGCAGCTCTCATTCTATCCGCCTTGGACCTTCATCTGGATCTCCACCTCAGCGCATCAACCACTCCACCTTCACAGGTATGAAGAAGACGCCGGTCCCGCAAAGGGTAAAGATGGAGCTGCCTGGGTGAAGACTAGATATGTGCATGGCGAAAAGAATTTCGGTTCAGATCGATTCAAATTCGGAAAATTTTGAATCGATTCGGTTCGGATTCGTTTCGGATTCATTCGGATTCGAAGAAATTCGTCTGGATTCGGTTCGATTCGGTTTGGAAATTCGGAATTTCGGTAAGTGTTAGGTGGGATTAGACTAGTATTATGTACTGTATATTTGGTGTAACCCATAGCAGAGTGATATAACATAATATACTGTACAATACTAGTGTAATCCATGGCCATCCGAATTTACCGAATAAATCCGAACTAATTTGGATTTTTTCGGTAAATTCAGCAGTATTTTAATTCAGAAATTCGGTTCGATCCGAATCTCCCGAATTTTCCGAATTTCCGAATCGAACCGAATTGCACATATCTAGTGAAGACCGCTCGCCGTCTGCATGTCCGGACTTCGGGAACTGTAAGTGGATCTTCAGGGGTTTTTAAACATTTTTGGGTGTTTTTTTTTTTTAGTTTAGGGTTTGGGCTTTTCTTAAAAGAACTAAATGCCCTTTTCAGGGCAATGCAAAAGAGCTAAATGCCCTTTTAAGGGCAATGCCCATACAAATGCCCTTTTCAGGGCAATGGGTAGCTTTGGTTTTTGTTAGAGTTAGGTTTTTTTATTTTGGGGGGTTGGTTGGGTGGTGGGTTTTACTGTTGGGGGGTCTTTGTGTTTTTTTTTACAGGTAAAAGAGCTACTACAAAAGGCCCTACAAAAGGCCCTTTTAAGGGCTATTGGTAGTTTATTATAGGCTAGGTTTTTTTATTTTGGGTGGGCATTTTTATTTTTATAGGGCTATTAGATTAGGTGTAATTCTTTTTTATTTTGGATAATTTTGTTCATTATTTTTCATAACTTAGTGTTTGTTATTTTTCGTAATTTAGTGTTTGTTATTTTCTGTAATTTAGTATTTTTTATTTGTGTAATTAGATATTTTGTAATTTTTATAGTAGTGTTAGAGTTTTTTTAATGTGCATTTTAGTTTTGTTTAATTGGTAGTTAGTTTAATTTTAGTTTAATAGTTATATTAGTTTAATTTTTAGTTTAAACTAATATAACTAAACTAAAAAAGTTTTTTTTTTAATTTGACAGGTAAGTTTTAATTTAATTTAAGATAGGGAAATTGTAATTTTAATATAAAGTTAGGGGGGCGTTAGGTTTAGGTGTTACTAGTTTAAATTAGTTTATTGCAATGTGTAGAGCCTTCGGTTAAGGGGTTAATAGTTTAATTTAATATATTTCGTTGTGGGGGGTTTGGGGTTTAGGGGTTAATAGGTTTATTATAGTGGCGGCGGTGTCAGGGAGCAGCGGAATAGGGGTTAATATCTTTATTATAGTGTGGGCGATGTTGGGGTGCAGGGGAATAGGGATTAGTATCTTTACTATAGTGGCGGCTATGTCGGGGAGCGGCGGAATAGGGGTAAATAAATTTTATTAGTGGTGGCGATGTTGGGAGCGGCAGATTAGGGGTTAATAAGTTTAATATAGCGTTTGCGATGCGGAAGGGCCTTGGTTTAGGGATTAATAGGTAGTTTTTGTAACACTTTAGGTATGAGTTTTATGTAACAGTTTTGTAGCGTAAAAATAATAACTACTGCTCTCAGATTGCGAAAACGGAACTTGTCAGTATAGGCTGGAACGCAATCTTTTTAGCCTCACCGCAAAACTCGTAATGGCTGCGCTATGGAAGTCCCATGAAAAAACGTAATTTTTACGAGTGCGGGACTGACGTTGCGTTACAGGCTAAAAGGCTTGCAGTACAGCTAAGCCGACAAGACTCATAATGGCTGCGCTGCTGTTTTAACGCTGAAATTACCATTTTTCATCGTTAAAACCCGAAGGCAAAACTTGTAATCAAGGTGATTATATCTGAAATGTTAGATTGTTGTACACAAATCTTTTTTCAAATTGGCGGACAAAGAGGAAATAATTGAGATACAACAGTATATTCAACATGTCTACAATAAAATTACATTGCAATGGAGAAAAATTAGTTTCTTGTTTTGTTATTTCCAATGCTGATTGTATACCGTCTCATGGGGGATGCAAGTATAAAGGCTAACAACGTCAAGAGTAAAGAGTATGTCATTATCCTCAGTAGATGTGTGTATGAGTTTCTCCAAAAAAACACCAGTGTCTTTTAAATACGATTTTTGGACAGATGCCAAGGGATTGAGGATTTTGTCTATAAAAATGTAAATGTTAGAGAAAACAGAGTCTGTACTAGCAACTATGGGCCTACCTGGGGGTTCAATAAGATTTTTATGAATCTTAGACAGCGTGTAGAAAACAGGGGTGATGGGGTCTTTTCTATGAGAAAAGTGGCAAGATCTTTAGAAATAACTTTATTTAACATAGCTGTTTCAGTTACTTTTTTAATTTCCTTCTGAATGTCAGATAGTGGATCACTATCTAAAATCTGGTAGATACCACCATCAGACAATTGTGCCAAAATTTCCTGTGTATAGTATTCGGTGTCCAAAATGATTACCGCCCCACCCTTGTCAGCATTTTAATGGTAATGGTTTTGTTCTCTGCCAAACCTTTAAGTGCCTGTATTTCAGCCCTAGAAATGTTGCTATTGTATCTCTGTTTTTTGTTAGAAAGTAGAGATTTAATATCATTTTGAACAGACCTAATTTAGGTTTCAACCCCTGCATTAATTGTATTGGGGACAAAAGTAGATTTATTTTTTAGATTCATAGATTTTAAACTAAATGATACAGTCTCAATATCAGTAGACAAATCATTGTTAACTGTACAACCACTTGCTATGCCAAAGTATGCTTTTAATTTTAAAGTGCAAAAAAACATGTAGAGGTCTTTTTCTACAGTAAATTCATTAATATGACTGGTGGGGTAAAAGGATAAACCTTTGCTTAAAATAGCCCATTCATCATCTGTTAATTTATACTTAGAGGTGTTTATAACAACAGTGTCCTTATCAGTGAATGCGTTATTAACATTAGAGTTCATAGTTTCCAAATAGTCCATGTCCACATCAAATATATCAACAGTATTAATAAGGACAATGCCAGCATCATCATGGTTTTCAATTCTTTCATTGTGTACCGGATGGGGAAGGTGGGGTAAATACCTTACAGCTTGGTGTTCCCTTTCTTCTTCCCTCTTTGGGATTGCTTGTTTTGTGTGTTGCTCCGTGGCTGGTGGTTTTCCCCGCCTTGATTTGTGCTTGTTTCCTCCCCTCCAATAGGATGAGAACTACTTAAATTCTATTGGCTGATTTGAATACAAGATATCCTCCTGGTCCTATGTAATATTTATGCTCCTAATTTCTTTTGTTTGAAGTTCTGGGACAGCTTATATATGAAACTTCTTCAATACGTAGATGATAATCTTATAATAGCCGGAGATTTTAATTTATCGGCTCACCCAATTCTGGATAGGCTTCAGAAAAAGAATTAAAAAGATATGAGAAGATACATTTTTCCGAAGCTTTACCAAAAAATTAAAACTCCAAGATATTTGTAGAATGCAGAATCCAGACTCTAAACAGTACACATGTGAATCTAAAACTCATCATACATTTTCTAGGATAGATATGTTCTTAATTGGGGACTATATGGCTCGTCATAAGATTAAGGCTGATATTAAGCAGATACTGATTTCAGACCATGCAATTATCACATTGTCAATTAACAGTAAGAAACTATATGTAAAAGGTATTGGGAACTTACTTTTTCCTACATACCTCATAAACAATTTAGGATTCAGGAATTGGCTGTTTGGGAGGTGGCTAGAGAGAGACTCAGGATATCTTCTTTCAACACTTTCAGAAAATAAATTCACAGGAGCATATTTCTCTAATAAATAAGGAATCCTTCTGGAAGTCAGTAAATCTTCCTAAAATCTCTGTAGAGATTTTAGCAGAGCTGAACAGAGAAATTCAGCAGGATGAAATTGATCAAGCAATTAAGATCTCTGCAAATTTGAAAGCCCCTGACCCAGATCAGATCCCTTCATATTTCTATAAGATCTTAATAGAGCATGTAACTCCTGCTTTATCCCTCCTATTTAACAAATACTTTATACAAAATGAAATGTTAGCTAAATGTTTTACAGTAGCTAATATAGTCTTAATCTTAAAAAAGGCAAAAGACCCTGAGTCCCCAGACTCCTATCGTCTTATTTTGCTGCTTAATTGTGACTACAAACTCTTAGCTTCGATTATAACCAATTGTCTTAAAAAAGCTCTTAACCCTCTTATCCATCAGTATTATTGGGGTAAATATAATTTAAAACAAGGTAAAAAACAGGAACTAGTTGATCACTTTAGATGCCGAGGAGTTTGATTCAATCTCATGGGACCACCTTTTCACCTCTCTTGAAAAATTCAGGCTTTCAGGTCATTTTTCTAACTTTATCAAACTGATCTATAAAAATCTTGCATCTTTTCTTATTATTAATGGCAGTAAATCGCCAAGTATTTACCTTCAGAAAGGGACAAGACAGGGGTGTCCACTTTCCCCACTTCTTTTCAATATTTCTTTAGAATCTCTTGCAGTATCTTGCAGAGACAAATTAATGGGTGTTTTGATAGTGCTTTCTAAGGACCCTGATCGTTGGTACAAATTGAATTATTTGCAGCTAAGGATTAAAATTTTAGCTTCTTTACATGACTGGTCGAGACTCCCTCTATCTCTGTCGGCAAAAATATCCTTAGTTAAAACAATACTATTCCCAAAAGAAATGTTCTTATACAAAACAGTCCAGTGTTTATTCACAACAAAGATATAAGGAAATTTTACAAACAATGCTCGGAATTTTTGGGGGGCAAAGGAAAACCCTGCATCTCTATCTATAGGCTTACTAGTGCTAAAGAAGATGGAGGTATGGCATTGCCTGATATTAAAATATATAACTGGTCAAGTATGGCTAAAATTGCGTTAGACTGGCTAACAGGTTCAGATTATATCACTAGTTATCAAATAGAAGAAAATATTACTTTTCCGTATTCTCTCAAAGCCATTCTTCATATCTATAGAATTTAAAATTTAAAAAGTATTATTCCCAAGTATACATTTCTTAACATAGTCAAGGCCTGGAATAAAATATGTGAAGGGTTATCTATAGTTAATGTTTTTTCTCCCTTTCTGCCTATACAAGGGAACCCAGAATTCAAGCCTGGTCTAGACTCCAAAAATGTTTCATAAATGGGCACGAAAGGGCCTTAAATTTGTCTTTCAACTCTTAGATGAAGAAACAAATATAATCAAACTATTCAATCAGCTGGTTTAAGATTTTAGTCTGAGCAATAAAGATTTTTTTGCTTACTTTCAAGTGAGACATTTTTTGTTAGTGAAGAAGATCTGTAGTAAAGAATATTGTTCTCTGGGTGTGATGGATGTGCTAATTAAAATCTATCAGTCAGATCTGCATTCCACGGCTCTGCTATATAAAATGTATATATCAAAACAGGGTAAAAAGGATCTAAGGACGCTTCTTTCAAAATGGGTCAAGGATCTAGAGAATCGTTGATGATTTCAAAGATCTTTTTATTAGAATCAACCAGTTCACAGTATCAATAATTTGGAAGGAGGCCCATATGAAGTTAGTTAATAGATCTTATATTACCCCTCTTATGAGGTCAAAATGGAATCCTACTGATAGAATTCCATGCTCCAGATACTGTTCGTGGGAAGCGGATCTTTTTCATTGCTTTTGGCAATGCCCTAAGATTAAAAAACTCTGGTCCCGAATTGGTTTCTGGCTGACTAAATTTATGGACACTAAAATTATTCTGAATAAATATCATATTTTCTTGCTTTGTAACAATTTGAAACAGATATCTGATTAATACAGACATTCTCATTGCGAGACAGCTCATCCTCCAATCTTGGATAAGCATAGTCCCAGTTTCAGTCTCTTTTTAAGAGAAATTAGATTACAAATAGCGGTGGAGCAATATAATGCCTTGTCCTCTTTGGAGAATAAAGTGAATTTTTTTTTTTAATAAATGGGGGGCTTTGGTATCTTTTCTGCTAGCATTTCAATTCCAAATTCTCCGCCCTATGAGGAAATCGCCAGAATTTATGCTAGCAATTCTTGCCACTGATTGGTATCCTGCGGAGTGGAAGCAGATTTTGTAGACTTAATAAGGTAGGGTGAGTTTGGTGGGGGTTGAGGGCTGAGTGTTCTTTTTCTCTTTTTTTTTTTTCTCTCTTCTATTTTTATTTTATAATAGCAAAAATTCCAACAAATAGGCAGGTTTGGGATAACTGTTATGTTTTATTCAGGAACTTAAGGTTTGATTATATAATACTGGAAGGAATCTTAAGATATTTTTTTTTTCATTTTTTTCTGAGGTTGTATATTCTGTTGTGTCAATATAAAATATTTTGCTGTTCGATACTACGTCTGTAACTAAATATATCATTGTCTTTTGATATTGACAACCTTCTTATGTTTTGTTATCATTCTGTATTATGGTATAATAATTATGCTTTTTTTTGTTGGATAATAAAAAGATATACAAAAAAAAAAGAATTTCATTATCTCTCATCCTATTGGCTGTTTTGAAGAGGATGCTCCGCACTGGATGTCATCAAGATAGATCTGCTCCGCGTGGCCGGGATCAAGATAGAAGACGTCGCCGGGATGAAGATAGAAAACGCCGCCTAGATGAAAAATTTGCGCCGCTGGGATTAGGATAGATTCCTGGACTTCAGAAACTGTGAGTAGATCTTCTGGGGTTAGTGTATTTTTTTAACTTTTTTGGGTGTTTTTTTTTTTAGATTAGGGTTTGGGCTTTTTTAAAAGAGCTAAATGCCCTTTTCAGGGCAATGTAAAAGAGCAGAATGCCCATACAAATGTCCTTTTCAGGGCAATGGGTAGCTTAGGTTTTTGTTAGAGTTAGGTTTTTTATTTTGGGGGGTTGGTTGGGTGGTGGGTTTTACTGTTGGGGGGTCTTTGTATTTAAAAGAACTGATTTATTTAGGGCAATGCCCTACAAAAGGCCCTTTAATTTTATTTGGGGGGGGGGGGGCTTTTTTATTTATATTATAGGGCTATTAGATTAGGTGTGATTGTTTTTATTTTTGATAAATTCGCTTGTTATTTTTCGTAATTTAGTGTTTTTTATTTTTTGTAATTTTAGACTTACATTTTTGTACTAGTGTTAGTTTTTTTAATGTTTAATTTAGTTTTTTTAATTATATTTATGTTAGGTTAATTGTAAGTTTAAACTTTTTTTTTTATTTCACAGGTACGTTTTTATTTATTTTAAGATAGGAATATTGTAGTTTTAATATAAAGTTAGGGGGTTATTAGGTATAGGGGTTAATAGTTAAATTTATTAGTGGTGATGTGGGGGGCTGGTGGTTTAGGGGTTAATAGGTTTAGTTAGTGGCGGCGGTGCTGGGGAGTGTCGCAATAGAGGTTAATAACTTTATTATTGTGGCGGGGATGTGGGTGGGCGGCAGATTAGAGGTTAATACATTTTAAATAGTGTTTGCGATGTGGGAGGGCCTCTGTTTAAGGGTTAATAGGTAGTTAATGGGTGTTAGTGTACTTGTAATAGTTTAGTTATGAGTTTTGTGAAACATTTTTTTGTTACATAAAATCCATAACTACAGCTTTCAGATGGCGATATGGATCATGTCGGTAAAGGCTGTAACGCAAGCATTTTAGCCTCACCGCATAACCTGTAATACCAGCGCTATGGAAATCCCACGCAAAAACGTAATTTTTTTGCGTGTGGGATTGACGTTGCGTTACAGGCTAAAATGCTTGCGGTATAGCTATACCAACACGACTCGTAATGGCTGCATTTTTTCAGCGTTAAAACTGTAACGCAAAACTCGTAATCTATGTTTTAGTTATTCATATACCTCAGGTAACTATTTAGATACTATTGTGTACAAAACATATTCTGCACCCATAACTGACTTGTATGTTAAACCAATGGACCGTAACACACTATTACATTACAACAGTCACAATCCTAAAAGAGTATTCTCCTCCATCCCCAAGAGCCAATTTATTCACACTGTGAGAAATGTTAAGTACAAACATTTTTAAGGCATTAGACTTGAGCAAATGGCTCACAAATTCAGGGAGAGGGGATGTCCTTCCTCCATTATTTCAGAGTGTAAAAATTAAGTTTTAACAAATGCCAGTTCTAAGACCAAGAAAGATAATTAACAACTCATTTTTACCTTTGAATATAACAATCATAGTGACACTATTTCCAAGATCATAAGAAAACATTGGTATCTTTTAAATAAATTTAATCCACATATACCAGAATTTAAAATTCCCCCCATGCACTCCTACAAAAGGGCTAAATATATCAGAGATGTACTAGTGAAAACTGATATGGGTGGACATAATACTGGAGGAATGAACAATTTAACTACTCCAAAAAAGGGCTCTTATCCCTGTCTACATTGTGCTCAATGCAATGCTATGATAAAAGGTAAATTTGTAGCACAACTACAGGATAGGAAGAAGCGTGAAATAAGTGGTTTCTATACCTGTGACACTGACCATGTGGTCTATTTACTTAAATGTCCATGTGGGCGGGCTATGTGGAGAAGACCATATGCCCCATTAGGGACAGAATCAGCGCCCACAAATCCTCAATTAGGTGTGAGGACAAGTCCCTTCCTGTTTCATCACATTTTATTGAAATGGGACACATGGTCAGTCAATTAAGATTTCAGATAATTGATCACATTCCAAAACTAAGCAGAGGTGTTTAAAGGGAGCTAGAGCTCAAAAAAGAGAGGTTTGGTGGATTCAACACCTTAAAACTTTGCAGCCAATATGTCTTAATAAAGATTATGATCTCCATTTGTTTTTATAAGTAATTCTTTATGTATCACTTTCTGCTAGTTTATAATCTGTGTTAGAGATAATAATTTTCTTTAGGTGTGCTATATAAGGCAGTGTTTCATAGCATTCCATATCATGACTAAGGGTCTGTGGGACCCGAAACGTTGCTGTTCCTCTATGTTGCATTAAATATGTTTGTTTAACTAAAGAAGCAGTGCTGACACCATCTTTGTTCCTTTGGATATAAATATTTGAGAAGTTGCAGGACCCTCAGGCGGACGTGCACTTAACATATGGGCTTTCATTGCCTTTGTACATACTGGTGATGGCCCTACTACCCTAAATGGCTTTTCTAGTGCCAAAGTAAATTAAAATTAAAATATACTACTTCCCCAAAGGCACTCTGCTACTGGAAGAAACCAGTAGGAAGCCAAGTCCAGGAACTGGAATAGGAGTATATAGATGAACCAATAGGCAGATGCAAAGAACAAGTCCCTGCGACCCCCATGATAAGGCTTGTGACTATATCCCCACTGGTGAAATATATGTCACAACAAATTTAAAAGCTATTTGGGGCAACATTTTACATTCTCATTTGTGAGCTTTGAAACATGATGTCTAGTATAGGGCCCCTTTATGTAAGATATGCTTATAAATTATTGCAAATTGTTAATTTGTTAAATTCTAAACTGTTTTCAGGTGCGTATTTTGAAGTAAACCTAATCTCAAATACATAGCTCATGGCAGGATAAATCACTATAATATATAACATTTCACATGGCCACCAGATGGAGTTTTTTTAATATAGTCAAAGTCTGCTGCCAATATTGAGTGGAGTGCAAAATTGTGCTATCGTGAGCATGATATTTGTGCTTTACTCGTAATTTTGTGGGCTGGTATTAGAAGTGAGCCGCAATGCAAATGCAACCTCACGTTCTTGCACTCATGAGAGCGTGCTTCTATAGTCTTCAATGGGAGCCTCCGTCTGATGCTGTCAGACACAGCACAGAACCTAGGGCAGTTAAGGGGGTAAGTCGCGCAGTGATGGGCAGCAAATTTAAAATATATACAGTATGTTTATAATAATATACATATATATTTATAGGAATTACACAGTCCCCATAGACCTCAATGTAAAGGCACTCTTGATGCATCTCCCAAGTAGGGCTAGCGGGAATACTCCATGCCAGACTATCCATAGTACATACAGGGAGTGCAGAATTATTAGGCAAGTTGTATTTTTGAGGATTAATTTTATTATTGAACAACAACCATGTTCTCAATGAACCCAAAAAACTCATTAATATCAAAGCTGAATAGTTTTGGAAGTAGTTTTTAGTTTGTTTTTAATTATAGCTATTTTAGGGGGATATCTGTGTGTGCAGGTGACTATTACTGTGCATAATTATTAGGCAACTTAACAAAAAACAAATATATACCCATTTCAATTATTTATTTTTACCAGTGAAACCAATATAACATCTCAACATTCACAAATATACATTTCTGACATTCAAAAACAAAACAAAAACCAATCAGTGACCAATATAGCCACCTTTCTTTGCAAGGACACTCAAAAGCCTGCCATCCATGGATTCTGTCAGTGTTTTGATCTGTTCACCATCAACATTGCGTGCAGCAGCAACCACAGCCTCCCAGACACTGTTCAGAGAGGTGTACTGTTTTCCCTCCTTGTAAATCTCACATTTGATGATGGACCACAGGTTCTCAATGGGGTTCAGATCAGGTGAACAAGGAGGCCATGTCATTAGATTTTCTTCTTTTATACCCTTTCTTGCCAGCCACGCTGTGGAGTACTTGGACGCGTGTGATGGAGCATTGTCCTGCATGAAAATCATGTTTTTCTTGAAGGATGCAGACTTCTTCCTGTACCACTGCTTGAAGAAGGTGTCTTCCAGAAACTGGCAGTAGTACTGGGAGTTGAGCTTGACTCCATCCTCAACCCGAAAAGGCCCCACAAGCTCATCTTTGATGATACCAGCCCAAACCAGTACTCCACCTCCACCTTGCTGGGGTCTGAGTCGGACTGGAGCTCTCTGCCCTTTACCAATCCAGCCACGGGCCCATCCATCTGGCCCATCAAGACTCACTCTCATTTCATCAGTCCATAAAACCTTAGAAAAATCAGTCTTGAGATATTTCTTGGCCCAGTCTTGACGTTTCAGCTTGTGTGTCTTGTTCAGTGGTGGTCGTCTTTCAGCCTTTCATACCTTGGCCATGTCTCTGAGTATTGCACACCTTGTGCTTTTGGGCACTCCAGTGATGTTGCAGCTCTGAAATATGGCCAAACTGGTGGCAAGTGGCATCTTGGCAGCTGCACGCTTTACTTTTCTCAGTTCATGGGCAGTTATTTTGCGCCTTGGTTTTTCCACACGCTTCTTGCAACCCTGTTGACTATTTTGAATGAAACGCTTGATTGTTCGATGATCACGCTTCAGAAGCTTTGCAATTTTAAGAGTGCTGCATCCCTCTGCAAGATATCTCACTATTTTTTACTTTTCTGAGCCTGTCAAGTCCTTCTTTTGACCCATTTTGCCAAAGGAAAGGAAGTTGCCTAATAATTATGCACACCTGATATAGGGTGTTGATGTCATTAGACCACACCCCTTCTCATTACAGAGATGCACATCACCTAATATGCTTAATTGGTAGTAGGCTTTCGAGCCTATACAGCTTGGAGTAAGACAACATGCATAAAGAGGATGATGTGGTCAAAATACTCATTTGCCTAATAATTCTGCACTCCCTGTATGCCCTAATAGGCTAATTGAACAACCAAAGTGAAATTTCAAGTCCAACAAATGCCTTACATATAATTTGCCATAGGCCTACTTCATCTGCCGGAGTCCCATCAGTAGGGGCTTGTCCTAAGGTGCAACTGCTATTATGCTTAGACTCCAATACACTTCTGTGTTTCTGTGTCACAGTGAACATGCTCCAACGCCTCCAGGCATGTACACACTGGTTCCCACTTTCAGACCTCTAGATATCTTGGTCTTGCTGCAGGTTTCTCTGCTACAGTCCTTCAGCTGACAGGCAGACACAAAAGATTGAAATTGAAACACTTTATTAGTCATTCCTTTAACAGTATACAAGGTAAAGAGGAGCACCAAATTGTCTTATAGTTGTTGTTTTATTACTCAATAGCCTAAAATTATCAAAGCATCGATTAATCGTTAATCTACGTGCATAAGTCAAGTTCTCCAATTTATCAAGCTTTTTCCCTTAGCATCGTATGAAATTATGATATGTATTTGCGATAAATAGATTTTACAGAATGTATGGCCGTACAAAGGCTAAGCCAATCAGATTCTCCAAGTTATCATGCTGTGATGTCTGTAACTCGAGTCTAACAATCTGCCCTTGCATGAAATGTGTATTCAGCACCTTCTTAGTCATTGAGTTACTTTCTCCCTAGATAACAAAATTAACAACTACAAGTGTATAAAAATGTGTATTCAGAACCTTTTTCATTTAAATCACCATAGATAGCAACATGTTTATAAGTGTGCTAAAACACATATGCCAAATACACTTCTAACTTCTGGTCATGGAAGCATTTATAGTATCAGCAATTTTTCTACTACTAAAGTGCCATAGAGGAAGTCTTGTCCTACAGCAGAGACAAGATGTTAGCAGTCAAAGACAATGGCCCATATTTATCAAGCTCCGTAACCCTGTCCGCCTGCTCTGAGTAGGCGGACAGGAATCGCCAGAAATCAACCCGATCGAATATGATCGGGTTGATTGACACCTCCCTGCTGGCGGCCGCGAGTCAGCAGGGGGCGGCGTTGCACCAGCAGCTCTTGTGAGCTGCTGGTGCAATGTTAAATGCGGAGAGCGTATTGCTCTCCGCATTTAGCGAGGTCTTGCGGACCTGATCCGCACTGTCGGATCAGGACTGCAAGACCTTTGATAAATTGGGGCCAATGTATAAGAGTACCAAGATTATTTTTGTCCCATTGTGGTCAGGAAGTTCTCACAGATTGGTAACTATTTTAGCTCTTTAGACTGTCTCAGCAATCAATTTTGATGATTTATAATTAAATTCAGGACTATTTGGAGCCAGCCACATGCATTGCAAGTAATAAGGCAGACCAATGGCACTACTCATATCAGTTGAAGGGTTACCTTTTAACCTATAAGTACTAACACAGTATTTATGTAGAGAGTATTAAGTTTTATTTTATAGTGCTGTGTAGCATAAGAAAGTATTATATTTAAATTTCCAGCAAAAGGGTTGGACAGGATACATGTTTAAGCACTCATGCCCTATAATACAGGTGTATCAATGTGAATATATGGAAATAAAAACAATAATCTTTATGCTGTTTATTAAAATAGGTGAAAACACACAAATAAAAAAAGATTGCAGCAATAAAATATGAGTCTCTAATAAAACTAAATGTAGTGTCTGCTAGGCAAAGGATATTAGCAGCATCTGTAACAGGCCCTGTATGATATAGGAGTCTATATTTGCTATAGCATGGTCAAAAGATATAAAGGATATCTGATGTGAAATTATGATTAATTACCTTTGAGTATTAACTCTGGCGTATATATGTTAGTGACGTACTGTAAGGTCTTAAGCTATATTATAGATCACCTATGTGGTGATTATAAAAATATATAAATGTTGCAACAGCAATAAATCACATATTACATTTTCTATATGTGTGTATTCAAGTAGTCAATAGAGTTGGCAACATCGCAGACTTAAAGCACGTGCTTGGAATTGTAAAATACAACTAATACGCAGAGTTATAACTTGTGAGATAATTCCAAATGAATCTACCTGTATAGCAACTATAACTGGTCACTTCTTATGCTAGAACTCCAATCCATTATAGTGGCACAATTCCTTCATATGATAGTTAGCGGGTTTGCCCCATTTGATAATGAGAGGCTTAGATACATTTAAATTAATTTAATGGTATTATGCACCTGGAGTGAGATGATAGCTTGAATTGCTACATTACATCTCTAGTATAATACACATAACTGATGTACAAAGTTGAAATAGGCCTAAAAAAAATTCCCATACTGTATGGAAAAACATTAAAGCCAAATGCTTATTAGGTACCGTGTCTTTAAATAGAAACGCTACTGGTGTGACTGTGGATAAAAATAATATCTAATTTATTAGCTTGTAGAGTTTACAGTTAGGTATATTATGATTCCCACAAAAGATACAATTTGTACCAATCTGGATACAATTGTAGCAACGTTAAGTCCTTCAAATCTTAATCTCTTGGCACAATTATACCCTCTATAGTGCTTATGTTCAACAAATAAATCATTAGTCAGAGCCAAACTATCAATAGCCATTGTTGTAATAAATATTACATATCTATGAAGTTTGTATTAACAGTGACCAGAAAAATATAGACTAATGTTCCTCTTAACAGTGCTGCCTGATCCCAAGTGCGTGCAAGGACTCCAGGCATGTACACACTGGTTCCCTCTTTCAGACCTCTAGATATCTTGGTTTTGCTGCTGCTTCCTCTACTACAATCCTTCGGCTGACCTGACAGGCAGACACAAAAGATTGAAATCCGTGCTACACTCTATTAGTCATGGCTTTCACAGTATACAAGGTTTGTCACTAACATATGCACCAGAGTTAATACTCAAAGGTTATTAATCATCATCACATCAGGAGATTGCCTCTTTATGCTTTAGATATTTTGACCATACTATAGCAACTATAGACTCCTATATCATACAGGGCCTGTTACAGATGCTGCTAGTATCCTTTGCTTAGCAGACACTACATTTAGTTTTATTAGAGACTCATATTATATTGCTGCAATCTTTTTTATTTGTGTGTTTTCACCCATTTTAATAAACAGCATAAAGATTATTGTTTTTATTTCCACATATTCACATTGATACACCTGTATATTTGAAGGGCATGAGTGCTTGAAAGTCCAGCCCTTTTGCAGGAAATTTAAATATAATACATTTATTGCAAGGACTATTCCAGGAATGGTAAATTTGTTGGTTGTACTTCATTTCATGGCAACAGGATCTTTTCAATCAGTGTCCAGTGCTGTGGTCTGTATGAGTCAACAGACATTCTCCAGACACCTAACAACTGTTTTAGACGCAATGTACACTTTTTTAGCAACATGTTTGTCTCCCAGAAACCACAGAGGAATGGCAAGCAGGGAAATTCCACTTTTATCGTATATTGCCGGTATCCCAAATGTTTTGGGAGCAATAGATTGAACACATATTCCATTTAGAGCCCACAAAGATAGAGGATTTATTCGGTCTAAGCAGACTCCTACTTTATCAAACCGCCTCTAAAAGCACCAGAAGCAAATATATCTGGGTTATTTTTTGATAAATGTGACCATCAATCTGGAATTCACTGTGCTTGAATTGACTCAAATTGAAGTAAAGATCCTTTTAAAAGTACACTTATATTCATACGCACTCTGATCAATTTAGGCCAATATAACATTTAAAAGGAACACATGTGTTGTCAGTGGTGATAATAAAGTAGAGCTCTTGATAGACAAACCTTAGTCTCTTTATGCTGTATTTGTATATGTTTTTTACTTTTAGCATTCTAATGTCTTACAAAAGTAAATATTATTCTCAGGCTGATATCTGCTTTGAAAACATCATCTTGTCTAGCATTTATTGAGTGTTTATTGTACCTTTAACAATACTACCACCTAGTGGTACATCCCATGTTAAAGGGACACTGAACCCAAAAAATTTCTTTCATGATTCAGATAGAGCATGCAATTTTAAGCAACTTCCTAATTTACTCCTATTGTCAAATTTTCTTCTTTCTCTTGGTGTCTTTATTTGAAATGCAAGAATGTAAGTTTAGATGACGGCCCATTTTTGGTGAACAACCTGGGTTGTTCTTGCTGATTGGTGGATAAATTCGTCCACCAATAAAAAAAGTGCTCTCCAGAGTTCTGAACTAATAAAAAAGCTTAGATGCCTTCTTTTTGAAATAAAGATAGCAAGAGAATGAAGAAAAAATGATAATAGGAGTAAATTAGAAAGTTGCTTAAAACTGCATGCTCTATCTGAATCACGAAAGAAAAAATTTGGGTTCAGTGTCCCTTTAAATGAAACTATAGAAACATAATGATATTTCTCTACTTCATAACAAACAAATAACAAGGAAAGTGAAGGATCTGATTTAGTGAGTCTTACCCTTTGCTGACCACAATGATGTGCAATAAAGTTTTAAGTTGTATTCCATACCCTCAAAAAGAGCTGAATGTTAGAATTGTATCTCATGCAATCTAACATTTTTCACGTGATTTCAGCTCTTGATGGCCAAACTTTATTCTCTTTATGCTGTATGGGTATATCTTTTTTGCTTTTACCATTTTAATGTTTTACAAAGGTAAATATTGTTGAGCCCAAAACTTGCTCAATACAGAATTATATATATATATACTTTTATTAAAATCATTTAAAATTGCTTTTTTTTAACTTTTCAAAGTATCTGTTTATTCATAAGGAATTAAAGATTGCATTTGTTTTGCAAAAAAAATAAAACTTTTAATTGCAGCCTTTTAAACTTAGTCAACACAGTCTACATGTATTTATTAATAACTCCCAATGCAGTTAATTTGATATTCCTATCTGGCAAACACTTTTTTAACAATGCACTGTGCGACACATTCAATTTTCAAATTGTAAAATATCAGTTAGTTCTCCCTAGAGGTATCATCATCTAGATTGTAGTTGAAAGCTTTGAAGGAAACTTTTGTTACTGGAAAATAAAACAAAAAATTCAAACCCAGACAGTTTCATGTTGAGTTTAGATGTAATGGCTATATGTATGTATATATGCATGTATATATATATATATATATATATATATATATATATATATATATATATATATATATATATATATATATATATATATATATATATGTATGTATGTATGTATGTATATATGTATGTATAAATGTATGTATGTATGAGTATGTATGTATATATGTATGTATGTATATATGTATGTGTATGTATGTATATATGTATGTATATATGTATGTATGTATATATGTATGTATATATGTATGTATATATGTATGTATGTATATATGTATGTATGTATATATGTATGTATGTATATATGTATGTGTATGTATGTATGTATGTATGTATGTGTATGTATGTATGTATGTGTATGTATGTATGTATGTATATATGTATGTGTATGTATGTATATGTATGTATGTATGTGTATGTATGTATGTATTTATGTATGTGTTTGTATGTATATATGTATGTGTATGTATGTATATATGTATGTATGTGTATGTATGTATATATGCATGTATGTATATATGTATGTATGTATGTATGTATGTATGTATATATCTATGTATGGATGTATATATGTATGCATGTATATATCTATGTATGCATGTATATATGTATGTATGTATATATCTATGTATGCATGTATATATGTATGTATATATCTATGTATGTATGTATGTGTATGTATGTATTTATGTATATATGTATGTGTATGTATGTATATATGTATGTGTATGTATGTATGTGTATGTATGTATATATGTATGTATGTGTATGTATGTATATATGCATGTATGTATATATGTATGTATGTATGTATGTATATATCTATGTATGGATGTATATATGTATGTATGTATGTATGTATATATCTATGTATGCATGTATATATGTATGTATGTATATATCTATGTATGCATGTATATATGTATGTATGTATATATCTATGTATGTATGTATGTATGTATGTGTATGTATGTATTTATGTATATATATATATGTATGTGTATGTATGTATGTATATATGTATGTGTATGTGTGTATGTATGTATATATGCATGTATGTATGTATGTATGTATGTATGTATGTATGTATATATGTATGTGTATGTATGTATATATGCATGTATGTATGTATGTATGTATATATGTATGTATGTATGTATGTATGTATATATGTATGTATATATCTATGTATGTATGTATGTATATATGTATGTATATATCTATGTATGCATGTATATATGTATGTATGTATGTATATATCTATGTATGCATGTATATATGTATGTATGTATGTATGTATATATCTATGTATGCATGTATCTATGTATGCATGTATATATGTATGTATGTATGTATATATCTATGTATGCATGTATGTATATATCTATGTATGCATGTATATATGTATGCATGTATGTATGTATATATCTATGTATGCATGTATATATGTATGTATGTATGTATGTATATATCTATGTATGTATGTATGTATTTATTTTTTAAGTGAAGAGGAGTGCATTCCAATCTTATGGATTTTTTTATTCCATTTTAAAGGAATGTGAAATCCAACATTTTTCTGTCATGATTCAGATAGAGCATGCAATTTTAAACAACTTTCTAATTGACTTCTATTATCAATTTTTCTTCTTTCTCTTTGTATCTTTAGTTGAAAAGCGTGGAGGTAAACTCTGGAGCGTACACATTTCTGGAGCAATATATGGCAGTAGTTTTGCAAGAACATTATCCATTTCCAAGCGCACTAGATGGCAGCACTATCTCCTGCAATGTGCACTACAGACACCTAACTAGGTGGTATCTCTTCAACAAAGAATACCATGGGAATGAAGAAAAATTGATGATAGAAAAAAAATGTGTTGTTTTTTTTTTAATTGTATGCTCTGATTTACAAAAGAAAATGTTTGGGTTTCATATCCCTTTAACATGCTATTTTAAGCTATTTTCCAATTCTAAGTCACCGCACTACATTAGACTGTAAAGTAATTCCCTGTATAGAGGAAAACTGGACAGCGCAAGGATAATGCTATTGGGTAATTGAGAGGATGAAGACCAGTAGGATATGATGGCAATGGTGAGAGGGAAACCTTTTTAGGGAAGGTTATTGTGGTGGTAAAAGTCACAAAGACTTGGGCTTGATTATGAGTCAAGCGCTATTGTTTGTGTGCAAGCGATATCAGGTTTTAAAAGCCATTTGCACACAAGTTAAATTCCGCCAATATTACAAGTTGAAAGTAAAACACACCAAAAATACATTTAAAAGTACATTTACACATATAATAACACTATCTAATGAAAATTATTAAAAAAATATTGCATTAAAAAGTTATTTGGGCTCAATAATATAAGGTCTCCGGTGTTAGATAAAATACAAATCTAAATATGTGTATAGATAGATAGATATGTATATATGTGTGTACATATGTATTTTTCTGTGTATATATGTATTAACAAAAGGGATGCAAATGGCTTTAACATAGAGATACATACATACACATGTCTAAATATGTATATTAAAATTAAATAGAATCACAAAAGTCCAATGGGTTGTATGCACCAAAAGAATCAAGAAATCAGTCCCAGAGTTCCAATACACAACTATAGAGAAAGTGCTGTAGATGTGGTAGATCCAGAAAACTCGGATATAGAACAGGTGGTCAAAACTACTCACAAGATGTTAAGCACTAGTAAAGGTTCTGTAACAGCAGTCTAGACCTTATAAAGCTGTCCATTGAACTTACTTCACGGTAAGACAGAGATATCTATTGATGGATCTTTCGATCCCAGGAATCCGCTAAAACCAAGGAGGAAAGTGCAAAAGTATAAAACTATATAATGCTGTTAACAAGGTGACGCAGAGGTGCATCTGAAACTCCTCAAATCCTCATGTAAAATACTTGGAGAAAGAGAGATAATGGCAACTCAAAACCTTAAAAACCACAGACCAGAGTATACTTATAAAGCACATATATTACAGATAAAATAACATTAAAATCACAACGTGTTTCTCAGTGTTACACTGTTTCCTCAGGTGAATAATGTTTACAATGTAACATTCCAAACATTTATAGATCGCTGGCGTCCTCACTTCTCAATTGTGCATGTATATATCTGAACCACGCCTATAATAGCGTGTATTAGATCAAATGCAAATTAGCCAATCAAAACAGTGACAATAAAAAGTATATAGACATACGCATAACACATTCCAAAACAAAGCGCAACTATTAGACCATCATGTATTTTACAAGAAAACATTATAGCATTCACATACATCTCCTAATGGGTACAATCTATTGCGGACAAAATCAACTTTGTATCCAAAAATGCGCCTGTGTGAAAAATATATTGTGTCAGAAATGACACCTATATCCAGATGAAATCGGTACATATTTTCTAAATATGTATAAGTGACCATCTTTAAGTGGCAGTACTAAGAATTAGACAAGAATTGAACAAGATCTGAAGAAGATTTGAGGCAGGTTAAATATTTTCATTTCAAAAACAATCTTTTGCACTTAACATTCTGCTATGTTTTCAGGACTGCTTTTCCTTTTAACAGTCTCATATCTATTCCACAAGCATGCTCACATGCTCATACCTTACCCTTCTCCACATGCAGTTTATATAGGCCCCTTTCTACTTTCCTCTCCTTACCTTAGCTCTCATGTCACCCTTTTCCCATTTCAGACCATCTTTAAGTGGCAGTACTAAGAATTAGACAAGAATTGAACAAGATCTGAAGAAGATTTGAGGCAAGTTAAATATTTGAGGCAAGTTAAATATTTAAATAAAAAGTTATTTATCTCTCTTTATCTCACCTATAATATTAATGCAACAGCCAAACCCACTTCTCCACCTGTAGAAATATACACACTGTGGATTCGCTCCAATTTTCAAAAATCATTCAAGATCTCCTCCCTCACAAATCCACTATAACCTGTCCTGATCTCGCTACAGCCCACTAAAACAAAACTCTCACCTCTGCACTAGACACACTTGCCCCTCCCCAACTGCGCAAAACATCACGCCGTCAGTTGCAGCCCTGGCACTCTCAGCAAACACGCTATTTTCACAAATGCTCCCGTACTGTTGAGCGTGTCTGGAGGAAAACTCACTCTGAACCTGATTTTTTTTTATTTGTTCATACACTTCGTTTATACACTTCTGCCCTTCACATAGCCAAGCAAACCTACTTCTCTTCTCTCATATATACTCTTTCCACAAAACCTAAATGACTCTTCCCCACCTTTAACTCTCTCCTCTACCCACCTGCTCCACCCCCCCCCCTTTCTTTAGTGCTCAAGAACTGACAAACTACTTTTTAAACAAAACACATACTATCCAAAGTAACATCCCAACACCAACCTGCAAAATTCCAACAACAGGCCCAGTTACTCCCTCTGCCTCCCTCTGCATCTTCCATCCAGCCACTGAGAATGAAGTTTCTTCCTTACCATCTTCCTCACGCCTCACTACCTGCCCGCTCAACCCTATCCCTTTCCATCTAATACCCTCCGTATCTTCCACCCTCACTCCTCCTCTTACCCACATCTTCAACCTATCTCTCTCTATCGGCTAATTCCCATCTTCTTTCAAACACGCAAAAGTCACTCCCATACTCAAAAAACAACTCCCTCAACCATAATTCTCCTGAAAGCTACCGCCCCATATCACTGCTTCCACTAACATCAACATTTCTGGGAAAACTAGTTTACAATCACCTAACCCACTTCCTGGCAACCGACTCCTTGCTTGACCCCCTGCAATGCAGATTCTGCCTCAAACACTCAACTGAGACTGCCCTTATCAAGGTTACTAATGATATTCTCTCTGCTAAAAATATTGGCCTCTACTCTATACTCATCTTACTTGACCTCTCAGCTGCCTTTGACACAGTTGACCACCCCCTTCTCCTATAGACCCTTAGCCCTTTTGGCCTCTGTGACACAGCAGGATTCACTCCTATCTTTCTCACAGGTCTTTATCTGTGTCATTTGATGGCGACTCCTCCTCTCCAATGCCTCTCTCTGTTGGAGTACCTCAAGGATCTGTTCTGGGTCCTCTACTGTTCTCCATTTATGGCTTCAAATATCACCTCTATGCTGATGACACCCAGATCTATTACTCCACCCCTGCTCTCTCTCCCTCTGTCATTTCTCATGTCAGCGACTGCTTATCTGGAATTTCATCCTGATCGGCCTCTCACCAGCTAAAGATTAACATATCCAAGATTGAGCTCCTTCTTATCGCCCCCTCAAGATCTAAGCCGACTTCTGACTTCTCTATCCCTGTTGACGGCATCACCATTTCCCCATCGCCCCAAGTCTGCTGCCTCGGAGTTACACTAGACTCAAATCTATCCTTCATCCCCCATATCCAATCGCTTTCTACATCCTGCCGCAACCATCTACGCAATATTTCCAAGATTCAACCTTTTCTGAGCGTTAACACCACAAAGCTAATAATCCACTCCCTTGTTATTTCCAGACTTGACTACTGCAATAACCTACTTACTGGCCTTCCTCTTTCCCGCCTCTCCCCCCTTCAATCCATTCAAAAATGCCTCTGCCAGGCTGATCCACATTTCCCGTTGCTCTGTATCTGCTGCAGCTCTCTGTGAGTCCCTTCATTGGCTCCCCATTCACTGCAGAATTAAATTTAAAATTCTTAACCTTACATGCAAAGCTCTCACCAACGCTGCTCCCCTCTACCTATCCTCTCTAATACACAAGTATACTCCAGCCCGTCCACTAAGATCCAACAATGACCCTCTCCTTGCATCCGTGACTATCACCTTTTCTCATGCTAGACTGCAGGACTTCTGTCGTGCAGCACCTACCCTCTGGAACATTCTCCCTCGTGCTGTCAGGCTTTCCCCTAATCTTTCTTCCTTTAAATGCTCCCTGAAGACTTTTCTGTTCAGAGAAGCCTACCACCCAACTCAATAATAAATGAATTTCACTTACCTAACAACATTTCCCTCATCTAACTCTGCATTAACATCTTTCTCAATCTTTTAGTCCTCACCTGCTGTTTCTCAACCTCCTACCCTTCTAGATTGTACATTCCCATGGGAATAGGGCCCTCAATCCCTCCTGTATGTGTTTGTAAATTTTGTCCTATCTCCTACAAGTTTTTTATCATTGTTTTATCTAAATTAATTGTATCCATGGACAGCGCTGCGGAAAATGTTGGCGCTTCATAAATAAAGTATAATAATAATGTATATGTTTATATATGTGTATATATGTATATGTGTATATGTGTGTACATATTTATTTATATATGTATATATGAATTTACAGACATATATACACATATAAGTACAAATGCACACACATATACATATATATATATGTATGTATATATACATATGTATATATACATATATATATATATATATATATATATATATATATATATATATATATATATATATATATATATATATATATATATATATATATATATATATATATATATATATATATATATGCATTGGAGCCCTTTGCAGTCAAGTAGATGAAAACATGAAAGATCATATTTATGCAATATTCATATTTAATAAAGTGTTACACTGTGTATGTACTGTAAATAATTCACATTCAAATGTTCTTCACATAGTGGAATATGTTTTAAGTATTTTAAAATAGATATTTATATATATATATATATATATATATATATATATATATATATATATATATATATATATATATATATAAAAATCATGTATATATACAGTATATATATATATATATACACACAGTATATATATATATATATATATATATATATATATATATATTAATCAAAGAAAACACTAAAAGTAAACCTAATCCTGCAACCCCTTATTAAGCCAATCAAATACAAAATGCAGACACCTCTCCTTTAAGAACAAATCAGTGTATACATCACACTCATATTAAAGTAAATCAAAATATTATTTATAGGGCAATAAAAAACAAACTATTTCAACTGAGCTTATTTCAGGGATCCCTGAATAAATGTTACCTGTATGAATGTTGCAACTTTAAACATATCGTAGCCATGTAATGTGGCACAACGTAATCAGCAATCTGCTAAAGTTCCATATGGAATATTGTGCAATGTATCCACAACATGTTGCATTTCATATGAATATAACAATACAGGGCTAAGTAAGTCTCTCTTCTTAGTGACAGGGAATTCCCCGTAAAAATCACCAAAGCATGTAAACAGACCAGCGGTCCTCCTAGAGACGGAAATCACCAGACCACCAGATCTTACACAGGGACTCACTAGCTCTGACGTTGTATTTTAGTATGCAGGTCTTCTTACCCCTTATGCCAGGACCGGCGTCTTCCAAAATACACTAACTCCGTGTGTCCACCTCCAATTTGTAATGTCACTGACTTGGTATTGCTGCTGCTTTTTTCTAAGACCGGTGATCTTCCAAGATCGTGCTGTGTAAATACTAATACGGATATGGTTTAAGTAGAAAATGTCCCTTCAATAGGAGGATAGGAAATGGCTCAGTGAACAGAAAATGCACACACTATTAGTTACTGATAGCGTGTCTTTCCAGCTTCCAGCTACACGTGTTTCACCCCACAGCTGATCGCTCTCAGGACTTCATCAGGCATGACAAGTTGATGCCTGTATCATCCATTTCCCTTTATTTATACATGCCACAGGTATATTAACTCTTACTTGCCCTTACTTGTTAAAATGGTAGAAAAAGATCTTAAAAAACTAAATACCATTACAAAACATGATAGGGATAATCTAACAAGTATACAAAGATCAGCACTGGATGATTTCATTAATTACCAGGAAATTGTCATTAAGCCATCTGACAAGGGCGGCAATGTGGTCATCATGGATGTTAAGGATTTTAAAATTGAATGTATGAGACAATTGTCAAATAACATTCAATATGAAAGACTTAAAACTAATCCCACCTATGTATATAAATATGAATTGGACCATGCCCTTATATCAGCCATCCATGAAGGTCTGATAAATAAAAAAGAACTTGAATGTATGTTGGTTAAATATCCAGTGATACCTATGTTCTACACCACACCCAAAATTCACTAAAATAAGACACCCCCATCCGGGAGACCGATTGTGTCTCCACCCTTTCTTAACATCCCTATCATCTTATGTTAAGGATACAACAGAAGTTCTGAAAAAAATAGATGCTATTGTTTTATTGCCAGGGACAATTATTTTGTCAATTGACGTAGAGGGATTACATTTGTCAGCTCCCCATGAGAAAGGACTACTGGCAATGGAAGAATACCTTACCCAAAGGGCGAGTAGATTTGATCAACACAATGAATTGGTGAGGTGATTAAACTGTTGGAATTTGTGTTAAACAGAAATTATTTTAAATTTGATGGGAAGTTCTACAGACAATTAATGGGTACAGCCATGGGGACCTGTTGTGCCCCCACCTATGCGTGCCTGTGTCTAGGTAGATGGGAGACACATTTCGGATATGGAAGATGAATTTGGAGAGTCTATCGCACTGTGGATTCGTTTTATTGACAACGTGATGATGCTATGGGAAGGAACTCCTGAAAGTCTCTCCAAATTCATGGCACATCTGAACTCTAATGATTGGAACCTTATGTTTACCTATGAATCAGTGATGTGCGGCGAGGTCAGAGGTTGGTGAGGCACTGGCTATGATACGCTCGATAAGTATATATATGATCCCAATAGAGGTATCTTAAATTATTTATGATTAAATTAGCAGGTTGCTCAATGACTATTGTCATTCTTTACAACACACGAGAGTGAGAGAGATAGAGGGAGAGAGAGAAGGGGAGGGAGAGAGAGAAGGGGAGAGAGAGAGAGAGAAGGGGAGAGAGAGGGGAGAGAGGGAGGGAGGGGGGAGAGAGAGGGACGGGGTGGGAGAGAGGGGGGAGGGGGAGAGAGAGGGGAGGGGAAGAGAGAGAGGGGAGAGAGAGAGGGAGAAAGAGAGAGAGGGGAGAGAGGGAGGGGAGAGAGGGAGGGAAGAGAGAGAAGGAGAGATGGAGGGGGGAGAGAGAGGGACAGATGGAGGGGGAGAGAGAGAGGGGGAGAGGGAGGGGGAGAGAGAGAGAGAGAGAGAGAGAGATGGATGGAGGGTGAGAGAGAGGGGGGGAGAGAGATGGAGGTGAAGAGAGAGGGAGGGGGAGAGAAGAGCAGAGAGAGAGAGAAAGAGGAGAGGGAGGGGGGAGAAATGGAGAGAGAGGGGGGGAAAGAGAGAAGGCGAGGGAGGGGAGAGAGGGATAGAGAGAGAGAGAGGGGGAGAGATAGGGACAGAGAGAGGGGGAGAGAGAGGGGGATGGAGGGGGAGAGAGAGAGGGAAGAAGAGATAAGGAGGGAGAGATGAAGGGGAAGAGAGAGGGAGGGGGAGAGAAGAGGAGAGAGAGAGAGAGAGAGAGAGAGAGAGAGAGAGAAAGGGGGAGGAGGAGAGGGAGGGGGAGAGAGAGAGGGAGGAGAAATGGAGAGAGAGAGAGAGAGAGAGAGGGGGGAAAGAGAGGGAGGGAGGGAGAGGGATGGAGGGCGAGAGAGAGCAGGAGAGGGAGGGGGAGATAAGGAGGGAAAGAGGGAGGGGAGAGAGAGGAAGGGGGAGAGAGAGAGGGAGGGAGGGAAAGAGAGACAGAGGGAGGGGAGGGAGAGAAAGGGAGGAGGATAGAGAGGGAGAAAGGGAGGGAGATAGAGGTAGGAGGAGAGAGAGAGGGGGAGGGAGAGAGAGAGAAAGGGAGGGGCAGAAAGAAAGGGGGGAGAAAGGGAGAGAGAGGGAAAGTGGAAGAAAGTGAGGGAAGTGAGGGAGGGAGAGAGAGAGAGGGATGAGGATGAGGGATGAAGGGGGAGAGAGGGGGAAAAGAGAGAGGGATGGAGGGGGAGAAAGAGGGAGAAAGGGAAAGAGAGAGAGAGGGAGGGAAAGAGACAAAGAGAAAGAGAGAGAGATAGACAACGGTTATATGCAAGAAATAGAGCAATTATAAAATGCTTAAGCACATTAGACTGGTTTAATTTTTTTGTTTTTTTGGTTGCACTTGTTAGTCTCTTTAACCTCCTGCATCCAGTATAAAATAAAAATAATAAAAACACACCAAAAATTACAACAATGTTATTTCCACGTGCTATTTTCATACAATGTGTACATCATTAGATATATTTTCTAGATCATGGTACTAACATGTTAATAATGTCATATTTTCATGTGACTGACCCTTTACCAATAAATATCTTACAATCATCACTTCGCTGTCCTCTTTAATGAAAGTGATCATTTTATTCTTACAAACTGCTTTATAAAGTTTATGAATACATTACTCCATGAACACTTTGTTTGTCTGTGTTGTCCCTTTGCTCTTCAAAAACCATTGTCAAACGTTAAGAATATTGTTGTATTTTTATGTAAATACAGGTAAAACAACAGCATAACATCATAGCACTGTGCTTTAAGTGTACTATACAAATAATACACAGATATAATTTCTTTTCTGATGATCTCTCTCCTAATTCATTTATTATATTCATCCCAATCCTTCCACACACAGAATTCTTTTTGCCTATACAAATTTGTCATTGAGCTTGAACTTTAGGTGTACAATACAGTAACTATCAGGCGACAAAGTTTTGCTAACTCTGTGGGAAATGCTGTGTGGGGAACATATTGATCAGAGCATTATTGAGAAGCAAATAATTTATCACACAACCATTTACACATAATAATCTTAGCAAAACTTCACTAAAATAAAACGATTCCCACTCAAACAGATGAACAATAAACATAATATAAATTTGCATAGAAAAATAACCTGAGCTGATGAGGTCATCACTGTCAGACACTGAGAGACTGACTGTCACTGTCACTCCACCCACGTGGCTCTGCTCCTCCGTCCACTCCTCCTGAGTCTTTTTTCTCTGATTGGACAGGGGAGGCAATGCCTCCCCTGCCTCCTATTACTGCACGTCACTGCTTATAACTCTGTCTTTTCTTGATTAAAAAATTATAAGACAAGGTGATAACCTATGTAAAGAAACATATCGTAAGGATATATCAGCAAATACACTAGAGTCCAACAGTCATCACCTAAGACATCAAATTAATGCTGTTCCGATAATTCCTAAGGCAAAAAAGGAATTGCTCGTCTTAAACAAGCTGTAAGAGTTTTTCAGATGATCTAAATCATAAGGGCATTCACAGAAGGTCATTAATCATGGCTATAAATGGGCGAGAGACACACCCAGGCAAATGTTGCTTTATCAGAAAAAAGAGAAAAAGATCAACTCAGAGGTTCGATTTATAACCACGTATAACAATAGGTGGGAGGAGGTGAGATCACTACTCACAAAACATTGGAACATTCTCACTGCTGATCATGAACATCAAAAAATTGTGGGAACATACCCACTTATGACTGCTAGATAAGCCCCCTCCCTAAAGGACAAATTGGTTCATAGCCATTATAAAGGTACAAGCGGATGGCTGGGTAAACAACAAGAGAGGAGTGGTAGATGCAAAATGTGCAAACATCTTCTTAGAGATATATTTGCTTCAGACTCAGCAGGTAAACAACACAGAGTGAAAGGACATATTACCTGTAGGAGTGAATGGGTGATCTATATGACAGCTTGTTCGTGATCTCGCCTTTATGTAGGAAAAACCTATTGTGAGTTTAGGGAAGGTATTAAAGAACATAGAAAGGACATACTCAATGAAAAAATAAAAGATAGTGGTGTGGCACGTCACTTCTATGAATGTCATGACAGCAGTGTTGAGGGACTTCTCAACTTACTCCTTAGATCAGAGTGCAAATGGATCTATAATATGAATTCATTACAACCAGAAGGGTTAAATGAAGAGCTTATTTATGTTCCCTTTTTGGTCTAATGATACCAAGATTCCCGTTATATACCTGCTAGCTTTAAAATGATAAGCTTTACACTTGATGCAGGTAATAAGTGCATACATAAAGTAAGTAGGCTCAAATGTATTGATAAGAATTTTTGACTTGCAAATACTTTGGTGCTGTATATATGCAGAATGTCACTGTAAATAATGTTAAGATTCTCTAATTACGATTTGAATTGAGGGTTGCCATTATCGAACATTGTGTTTGTATTTAAACAGTTAATATTATGGTACTACACTTAGGGCAAGTAAGAGTTAATACAACCGTGGCATGTATAAATGAAGGCAAATGGATGATACAGACATCAACTTATCATGCTTGATGAAGCCCTGAGAGCAATCAGCTGTGGGGTGAAACACGTGTAGCTGGAAGCTCTAAAGACACACTATGAGCAACTAAATAGTGTGTGCATTTTCTGTTCACTGAGCCAATTCCTCTCCTCTGATTGAAGGGACATTTTCTACTTGAACCATATCTGTGTCAATATTTTGTGTGGCCACCATTATTTTCCAGCACTGCCTTAACCCTCTTGGGCATGGAGTTCACCAGAGCTTCACAGGTTGCCACTGGAGTCCTCTTCCACTCCTCCATGATGAAATCACGGACCTGGTAGATGTTAGAGACATTGCGCTCCCCCACTTTCCATTTGAGGATGCCCCACAGATGCTCAATAGGGTTTAGGTCTGGAGACATGCTTGGCCAGTCCATCACCTTTACCCTCAGCTTCTTTAGCAAGGCAGTGGTCATCTTGGAGGTGTGTTTGGGGTAGTTGGAATTCCCTCAATGAACTGTAGCCCCCCAGTGCTGGCAGCACTCATGAAGGCCCAGACCATGACACTCCCACCACCATGCTTGACTGTAGACAAGGAAAGAAAAAGTTCTGGAGCCGCAGTTAAAATGTATCTTCAGCTTTATTCCATAAAACAAATAGGGTACAAAATGACAATAGACATTTAGTTTAGTTGATAGATCAGCTTACGTTTTTCAGCATATTAGCCATACTCATAGCTCTCCAAATCCCTTGTAACTAGTGGGCTTTTTAAAGGGTGTAAAAACATTTAATTGGCTAAAGGGCATTAGCAAATGTAACTCTTTCTTCACTGATTAACCTGTTATTTACTTAAGGTATACTTAGTTAACTGCCAATTAAGTAACCTGTTAAATTGTTCACTTACTTCTGTATAAGGTACTACTCTTGTACATTATATGAATGAAACTAATGCTAAATACTTCATACAAAAAGGGGATGGATAATCAATATGTTAAGTAATTTAAATTTAATTAAATTCTATATCTCTATATTTATACATCCATAATCTGTTGTATCATGTTGCAATACCTATTTCCTAGTTCAATTATTTCCAATTTAGAAAGGCTATATAATATAGAATCATATTTGCTTTGTACATTACCTGTAAACATACAAAAAACATTAGACTCAAAATAGAAAACCTTATGCTACTCTTGTCATTCTATGGCTCAATAATTGTGTGAAAATGTGTGCCAACTATGATCTATAATGCTTCCCTGTTTATATCCCTATTTCTAGCCTAGTTCACCCCTAATGCCAGTGATTTATAAGGTCATAGGCTGAATTTAATCCAGTAGGATACCTAGTCCTTAATTGGAAAATACAAAACACTTTTCTTCCAGAAAGTGTTGCTTCTCTGTCCCCACCTCTTCGCCCAGCATCCACAGTTTCTATTATAGTCCATTTAAAATCTGAACAGTCTTTATTATGGACCAATTTGAAATGCTGTACGAGTGGGGTAGTCAGAGTGCCTGCCCTGATGTCAGAGAGGTGTTCTCTAATGCGTACTCTTGTCTCCCTCGTCGTCATCCCTACATACTGTAGGTCACAGGCCGTACAGCCTGCTAAATATACTGTAAATTTGTTTCTACAATTCATGCACTTTTTGTGACTGTATCTTTTGTTGGTGACACTACATTTAAACCCTTCACCCATCAATAGATGTTCACACGCCTTACAGGTTATGTTGCTACATCTGTATACGCCCTTGAATCTAAGCCAAGAGCTAGACTCATCCTTCCATATACTTTTGAGTTGAGTCGGGGCCAAAATGTTACCCATAGAGACTCCTCTTCTAAAGGAGCATTTGCATCCTTTGTCTACCGTTTCTACCAAAGCATTGTCTACCGCCAATAGTGGCAAATTTTGTGGTACTGTACACTATAATCCGTTACAAAGAAAATTCCTCCATTTTTATCTGTCTTAGGTCCTGCCTTGTTTAACAATTTCTCTCTATTGGTAGATACTAAATCCTTTCTAGCTTTGATGATATCATGTGACTTGTACCCTCTCATCTTGAGGCGGTCAGACAATTGGTCTGCACGTGTTTCATATTGTTCAACGTTGCTACAATTCCTTTTGAGTCTAGTAAACTGACCCTTCGCAACTGACTTGAACACCTGTTGAGGATGACTGCTCCTGGTGTGGAGGAGTGTATTGCCAGTTATTGGCTTTCTGTAGACTTCAGTTTCAATACCGACATTGGGAATCCCTCTCAGGGTGAGATCCAAAAAGTTGATCTTCCTTCTGTTGAGTTCAAAAGTGAACTCTAAACCAATGTTATTATTGTTTAACCATTCCACAAACATTTTCGCACTTTCTTCTGTACCCCTCCACACCAGGAAATTTAGCGCCCATAGCTGTCCCGCACCTCTGGAGATAGAAAACCCACTCAAAGAAAAAATAGTTATGTGTCAATAGATACTGTGCTATCCTCAGCACATACTCCACCAACTCATCAGTAAAGCCAGCCTCCCTTCGTAGGAAAAATTCTAAGGCCATTAGACCCTTCTCGCGCGGTTTGGAGATATACAGTGACTTAACGTCTATGGTGAGCCACATATCCGTTTCCTCCAAATTTAGGCTCTCCATCAATTTCAAAACATGTGTGGTATCCGGTAAAAAGCTGTTGAGTCTCCCTACCAGGGGCTGCAATATACCATCAAGCCACTGGGAGACCCTTTCTAAGAGTGATCCTATGCCACTCACGATGGGTCTACCTGTGACTCCCTCCAGGGTTTTGTGGACCTTCGGTAGATGGTTAATAACAGGTAAAACTGGATTGTCCACCAGAAGGAAGTCACAGGTAGACTCATCCAGAATCCCCAATTCTCTGCCATCATCAAGGACCTGTGTAAGTTCTCTCTTATATCTGCTTGTGGGGTCCCTGCTCAAGGCCTGATAAAATCTTGAGTCCTGTAACTTCCTTTCAGCCTCCGCTACAAATTGTGTTCTGGACATTACCACCACCGAGCCCCCCTTATCCGCATTTCTAATGACCAAATCCTCATTAGTTCGTAATTTCTTCAAAGCTTCTCTTTCTTTGAAACCTAAATTATGCTGATTATTAGGGGTGGCCTGGTTTAGCAACGTTAGATCTCTTTCAATCCTTTCTTGAAAAATTTCTAATGTATTGCCTCTATATTGTATGGGGTAAAACCTTGATGTTTCCTTAAATTTTGGTGTAAGATAAGCAGATGTAGTTTCATCCGTTGTACCCTCCTGTAGCAATGCTTCCAGATCCAAGACATCACACCCTTCTTTAAAGGTAAGTTCATTTGTGACAGTCTGTCTGGTTTCACTGCTATAGTTGGCAAAAAAAAATTCTTCCATATCCTTATCGTAAAAAAAAATAATTTACTTTTAAACTTCTGATCATTTTATTGACATCTATTAAGGTATTAAACAAATTAAACTTATGTGCCGGTACAAACATAAGCCTAAATTTAGCACTCTAATTTCCATGTCAGTTAATATATAGTCAGATAAGTTAATGACATTGTTATCACTAGTTACTGATATTTGCTCCCGTATCTGCCCCGCCTGGTGTATTGGCGGTTCTGTTGTCCTGCCTGGCCCCCTCTTGTTCCTCTCCCTCCTCCCTCTGTAACTAGGAAATAGGTATTGCAACATGATACAATAACCTTTTACAGATTATGGATGTATAAATATAGAGATATAGAATTTAATTTAATTTAAATTACTTAACATATTGATTATCCATCCCCTTTTTGTATGTAGTATTTAGCATTAGTTTCATTCATATAATGTACAAGAGTAGTACCTTATACAGAAGTAAGTGAACAATTTAACAGGTTACTTAATTGGCAGTTAACTAAGTATACCTTAAGTAAATAACAGGTTAATCAGTGAAGAAAGAGTTACATTTGCTAATGCCCTTTAGCCAATTAAATGTTTTTACACCCTTTAAAAAGCCCACTAGTTACAAGGGATTTGGAGAGCTATGAGTATGGCTAATATGCTGAAAAACGTAAGCTGATCTATCAACTAAACTAAATGTCTATTGTCATTTTGTACCCTATTTGTTTTATGGAATAAAGCTGAAGATACATTTTAACTGCGGCTCCAGAACTTTTTCTTTCCTTGTCTACAGTCAAGCTAGGTGCAGGGCACTGCTATCGCCTAGGAATCAAGTCACTCCACCAGCGGCTCTCGATCAGGTAACCGCTTTGGGAAGTATAGCCGTGAAGATGGGGGTAAGTAAAACACCTACTTTCATTTTCTCAGCACTGAAGTATACACACAATTGCATTGCCACAGAAGGGTTTGCTTCTTTGGGAGTTATTGTTGTTATGTTGACTGTAGACAAGACACACTTGTCTTTTTACTCCTTACCTGGTTACCGCCAGACATGCTTGACACCATCTGAACCAAATAAGTTTATCTTGGTATCATCGGACCACAGGACATGGTTCCGGTAATCCATGTCCTTAGTCTGCTTGTCTTCAGCAAACTGTTTGCGGGCTTTCTTGTGCATCATCTTTAGAAAAGGCTTTCTTCTGAGATGACAGCCATGCAGACCAATTTGATGCAGTGTGCGATGTATGGTCTGAGCACTGACAGGTTGACCACCACCCCTTCAATGCTGGCAGCACTCATATGTCTATTTCCCAAAGACAACCTCTGGCTATGATGCTGAGCTCGTGCACTCAACTTCTTTGGTCAACTATGGCAAGGCCTGTTCTGAGTGGAACCTGTCCTGTATGATCTTGCCCACCGTGCTGCAGCTCTGTTTCAAGGGTCTTGGCAATCTTCTTATAGCCTAGGCCATCTTTATGTAGAGCAACAATTATTTTTTTCAGATCCTCAGAGTTCTTTGCCATGAGGTGCCATGTTAAACTTCCAGTGACCAATATCAGCGAGTGTGAGAGCAATAACACCAAATTTAACACACCTGCTCCCATTCACACCTGAGACCTTGTAACACAAATGAGTCACATAACACCGGGGAGGGAAAATGGCTAATTGGGCCCAATTTGGACATTATTACTTAGGGGTGTACTCACTTTTGTTGCCAACGGTTTAGACATTAATGGCTGTGTGTTGAGTTATTTTGAGGAGACAGCAAATTTACACTGTTATACAGGCTGTACACTCACTACTTTACATTGTAGCAAAGTGTCATTTCTTCAGTGTTGTCACATGAAAAGATGTAATAAATAAATGTGAGGGGTGTACTCACTTTTGTGAGATACTGTATATATATTTGTGCAAAAATCCATCATATATATATTTAAATATTTTTTAAGAATAAATAGAATATATTCTATGTGCAGAACATCGTATTATGAAATATGCAATATTATCTTCTAATGTTGCGCTTATAAATAGCCACAATCATGTTTGCACAACTTGTGGGTGTTAGGTTTTTTCAACTTTTTCGACACCATTGAAGTCTATTGTTTGCAACTTCTCAAAGTCTATTTGTTACTGCGAGTTTGCGCAAACTACCGCTCCACTTGTAAATGTTTGTATTTGGAGAGGCCCAAGTAATCAGAGATTAGTGGTATTAATTAGTGGTATTAATTAGTTTAGGGGGTATTATCATGGGTGGATTCTGGAGGTTTAGGGTTGATTAAAGGGACAGTCAAGTCAAAATTAAACTTTAAATATTCAGATAGGGCATGCAATTTTAAACAACTTTCCATTTTATCATCAAATGTGCTTTGTTCTCTTGGTATTCTCTTCATATTCTTTGTTGAAAGCTAAACCTAGGTTTGCATAACCAACACTGTTATATTAATATATTTTTTGCCTCTGTGATTACCTTGTATCTAAGCCTCTGCAGACTGCCCCTTATCTCAGTTTATTTGACAAACTTGCATTTTAGCCAATCAGTGCCGACTCATAAATAACTCCACGGGCGTAAGCACATTATCTAAATGACACACATGAACTAACAGTGTCTAACTGTGAAAAACTGTCAAAAGGCACTGTGATAAGAGGCAGCCTTCAAAGACTTAGAAATTAGAATATGAGCCTACCTAGTTTTAGCTTTCAACAAAGAATACTAAGAGAACAAAGTACATTTATGATAAAAGTAAATTCGAAAGTTTGTTTAAAGTTGAATGCCCTATCTGAATCATGAAAGTCCTTTTGACTACTCTGTCCCTTTAGGAATCAGTTAAAAAGAAAATAATTAAAAATGTTACTTTAAAGAACTTTGGCTGCTACCTTTTTCTAGGGTACTCAAACTGTTATTCACTCATCAAGGATTTGAAATTCGTACATCACTGTAAAGGGCAAAGGTTAAAGGGACATGAAACACAACATTTTACTTTCATTATTCAGACTGCAATTTTAAACAACTTTCCAATTTACATTGATAATCTAATTTGCCATTGGATAAGGGGGCTGTCAGAGGATGCTTAGATACAAGGTAATCACAGAGGTAAAAAGTATATTAATATAACCATGTTGACTGTGCAAAACTGGGTAGTGGGTAATAAAGGGATTATCTATCTTTTTAAACAATATACATTTTGGAGTAGACTGTCCCTTTAAGCATGCCTACACAGGACAGTAAAAAGGAAATTTTGTTTGAAATTAAGGGAAATAATTTGAATTCATAATATGGATTCTATTGAGTAATTTTAACAAATGCCGGGTAGACATTCGCTGCAGTGAATCATGTCTGCCCTGCATCACTAAATGCATAAAAGCATAAACTGTCGGCATTTAACATTGCACAAGCATTTCTTGTGAAATGCTTGTGCAATGCCAGCCCCTGCATATTCGTTGCCAATCGGCCGCCTAGCAGGGGTTGTCAATCATCCCGATATTATGGCTGCTGCTTTTTAACTTATGTTTCCGGCGAGCCGGAAAACTTTGTGGGTAGAAAGCAACATCAAGGGAAAATTCAAAATACTCCGGCTAACTGTAGAACACATCCACGGACTCGATGAAGAGTAGAAACTCATATTTTATTTGCTGAGTAATATAAATATCATACCGTGCACTAAAAACATACAAAAAGGTCAATAGATAAAACCATTCAGGGTCAAACCTGAATGGTCAAAAAGGCAGTTGAAGGCAGGCGCGTTTCATGCTGGACTACCGCACTTGGTGCACTGCAGTGACACTGAATGGTTTTATCTATTGCCCTTTTGAGTGTTTTTAGTGCACTGTATGATATTTATTTTACCCAGCAAATAAAATATGAGTTTCTACTCTTCATCGAGTCCGTGGATGTGTTCTACAGTTAGCCAGAGTATTTTGAATTTTCCCTTGAGGTATTGACGTCATTGGACGGAGACGTCCTTTCTGGCTCCTGCAGGCACCCGTAGGCATGTCCATCAGAGTGCACACGCTGAAGACACGCTGAAGCTACGCTTCTTATACACAGGGGGTAAGCACCACTTTTTCTGTGTTTTGTTAGAAGGCAACATCCACTGCTTATTAAATCTACCCCTATGGGGCCTAGTGGACTAAATTGGGCACTGGAGTTATCTAAAATTTTATAAGCTTTATCCTTATCTTTATAGTATATACAAAATTCTGTCTGGGTACATTTATGAGTATTATGTATAGAGTAAACACTAAGTGACACTAGGATTTTTTATGCTATTTCATTGTTGTCCTTTTTTACTAGTTTTGGTGCCAAAAGACGTATAATATATACAAATATGTGTATATGCTATGCAAAAGAGATGTGTACCCAAAACATCAACTGCATTTACATATTTTAAGTGCTGAATTCATTCTTTACATATTTTAGACCACTCATTTTAAAGAGGATTTTTTGTATTCAAAATATTTATTTAAACAAATTCTTAAACTTCTTGACTCCAGCCCTTTAATTTTTTTTAAAAGGCAATGGTGATTTTTAAATGTTCGTCTTTCCATGTCAAATATATATATATATAACATATTAAAAGCCTTCATTTGAAAAAGAGAATACATTTTTTATAGTTATATACAACTCTTGCCATTATACTTAATTAATTGCACACTAGTATTAGAGTAATAGTATGGAGTGGTAACTGCCTCTCCCAAAAATTAATCCATAAATAAGATCCTTCAAGAAAGATAAGAGTCATATATTTGAAACTAGGCATTTGAAAACACTCTTAAAGGTACATTAAGCCCAAATATTGTCTATATGAATGTGGTGATAGATAATACAATTTTAAACAACTTTACAATTTTCTTCTATTATTTAATGTGCTTCATTCTTCAGATATCCTTTGTTGAAGAAATAGCAGTACACATGGGTGAGGTAAACTCACAAGGCATCTATGTGCAGCCACCAATCAGCAGCTACTGAGCCTATTTAGATATGATTTTCAACAAAGGATATCATGAGAAGGAAGTCAATTAGATCATAGAAGTACATTGGAATGTTGTTTAACCCCTTGAGTGCTAACGACGGCTCTGAGCCATCGCAGAGTTTCCCACTCTGGTGCCAACAACGGCTCAGAGCCGTCACTAGAACTCTCCCACCTTGATGGAGATCTGGGGGCTTCCACCCGCTCCTACCCCGGCGATCGGGCTCACCGCGCAACTTTATACTTAAAGGGACACTAAATCAAAATTTTTCTTTTGTGATTCAGATAGAGCATGACATTTTATACAAATTTCTAATTTACTCCTATTATCAAATGTTCTTCATTCTCTTAGCACTCAAAGGGTTAAAATGGCAGGCTTCTTCTAAATCCTGAAAAAAATTTTTTTGGGTATCATGTCCATTTAACTATAAATGGCAACTATTGTAGCAATGGTGATAATCTGCTAGGCATTACATCTTTTATTTTTCATTAAAAAAGGATTAAAACATTTTTTCCCTTAATACAAATCATAAGATTATGAAGTCTGCAATCATATTGTTTAAAAAAAACAGGATACATTTAGTTGAAAATATTTTTTTATTGCAGAACACGCAAAAAATACAGATCAAGTTGTTCATCATAAAGAACTCCACCCCCCCCCCCCCCGACCTCAATGAGAGCTCTCCAGTTCAAGGGCCCGATCCGATATGCAGATATGAAATTTGCGCTGGTTTGGTATCCTATATACAGCGTAACCTAGAAGTTACGCCCGTATATTTCTGCCGTCGCCGGTAGTTTTTTGGGCCATAGGCAGGTATACCAAACCAGCGCAGTTTGGTATCCAATATACAGTGTAAGGACTTACGTGGCGAAAATGGAGAAATCTTACTCCATTTTCACCTCGCCACAAAAAGCAGCCGTAGTAAGCCTTACGCTGTCTATTGGAGCCCCGTAACTCCCTAAACTAGCTACAAAATAAACCTAACACCTAACGCATGCGCAATGCCTATCTACCTGTCAACCGCGATCCCCCCCGCAATCCCTAATAAAGTTATTAACCCCTAAACCGCCGCTCCTGGACCCCGCCGCCACCTACAATAAAAGTATAACCCCCTAATGTGAGCTCCTACCCCGCCGGCAACTACATTAAACTATCCCCTAAAGTGAGCCCCTTACACCGCCGCCATCTATTTTAAAATTATTAACCCCTAATTTAATCGCCCTACACCGCCGCCAGCTATATTAAATTAATTAACCCCTAATTTAATCCCCCTACACCGCCGCCAGCTATTTTAAATTAATTAACCCCTAATCTAATCCCCCTACCCCGCCGCCACCTATATTAATTTATTTAACCCCTAAATTACTAAACTATTCCTACCACTAAACCTAAGTCTAACCCTACAAATAGCCCTGAAAAGGGCTTTTTGCGTGACATTACCCCAAAGTAAACTGCTCTATTGCCAGCCCTTAAAAGGGCTTTTTGTGGGGCATGCCCCAAAGAAAACAGCTCTTTTACCAGCCCTTAAAAGGGCTTTTGGTGGGGCTTTGTCACAAAGTAAACAGCTCTTTTGCATCTAATCTAAATCCCCCTACACCGCCGCCACCTATAATAAATGTATTAACCCCTAATCTAATCCCCCTACACCGCCGCCACCTATATTAAACACATTAACCCCTAATCTAATCCCCCTACACCGCCGCCAGCTATATTAACTATATTAACCCTAATTATATTAGGGTTAATATAGTTATTATATTATATATATTAACTATATTAACCCTTATTATTCAGCCAATTGGTTCAGCCAATCGGATTGAACTTGAATCTGATTGGCTGATTCAATCAACCAATCAGATTTTTTTACCTTAATTCCGATTGGCTGATAGAATCCTATCAGCCAATCGGAATTCGACGGACGCCATCTTGGATGACGTCATTTAAAGGAACCTCATTCGTCGGGAAGTCGTTTCGTGCCGGATGGATGCTCCGCGGCGGAGGAGCGAAGAAAGAAGATTGAAGATGACGCTTTGCTTGAAGACATCACCGGATGGAAGAAGACTCTCTGCCGCTTGCTTGAAGACATCGCCAGATGGAAGAAGACTCTCTGCCGCTTGCTTGAAGACATCACCCGGATGGAAGAAGACTTCACAGCAGCTTGCTTGAAGACATCGCCCGGATCGGATGAAGAGTTCTGCCCGGCGGGGTGAATACAAGGTAGGGAGATCTTCAGGGGGGTAGTGTTAGGTTTATTTAAGTGGGGTTTGGGTTAGATTAGGGGTATGTGGGTGGTGGGTTGTAATGTTGGGGGGTGGTATTGTGTGTTTTTTTTTCAGGCAAAAGAGCAGTTTTCTTTGGGGCATGCCCTGCAAAAGGCCCTTTTAAGGGCTGGTAAGGTAAAAGAGCTAACTTTTTTAATTTAGAATAGGGCAGGGAATTTTTTTTATTTTGGGGGGCTTTATTATTTTATTAGGGGGCTTAGAATATGTGTAATTAGCTTAAAAATCTTGTAATCTTTTTTTTATTTTTTGTAATTTAGTGTTTGTTTTTTTTTGTAATTTAGTTTAGTTTATTGAATTGTATTTTAGTTAGATATTTGTAGTTTATTTAATTTATTGATAGTGTAGGTGTATTTGTAACTTAGGTTAGGATTTATTTTACAGGTAAATTGTTAATTATTTTAACTAGGTAGCTATTAAATAGTTATTAACTATTTAATAGCTATTGTACCTAGTTAAAATAAATACCAAGTTACCTGTAAAATAAATATAAACCCTAAAATAGCTACAATGTAATTATTAATTATATTGTAGCTATCTTAGGGTTTATTTTATAGGTAAGTATTTAGATTTAAATAGGAATATTTTAATTAATAATATTAATATTAGATTTATTTTAATAAGAGTTTAGTTAGGGATGTTAGAGTTAGATAGGGTTATTATACTTAATATATATATAATATAATAACTATATTAACCCTAATATAATTAGGGTTAATATAGTTAATATAGCTGGCGGCGGTGTAGGGGGATTAGATTAGGGGTTAATGTATTTAATATAGCTGGCGGCGGTATAGGGGGATTAGATTAGGGGTTAATACATTTATTATAGGTGGCGGTGGTGTAGGGGGATTTAGATTAGATGCAAAAGAGCTATTTACTTTGTGACAAAGCCCCGCCAAAAGCCCTTTTAAGGGCTGGTAAAAGAGCTGAATTCTTTGGGGCATGCCCCGCAAAAAGCCCTTTTAAGGGCTGGCAATAGAGCAGTTTACTTTGGGGTAATGTCACGCAAAAAGCCCTTTTCAGGGCTATTTGTAGGGTTAGACTTAGGTTTAGTGGTAGGGATAGTTTAGTATTTTAGGGGTTAAATAATTTAATATAGGTGGCGGCGGGGTAGGGGGATTAGATTAGAGGTTAAATAATTTAATATAGCTGGCGGCGGGGTAGGGGGATTAGATTAGGGGTTAATTAATTTAATATAGCTGGCGGCGGGGTAGGGGGATTAGATTAGGGGTTAATAATTTTAAAATAGATGGCGGCGGGGTAGGGGCTCACTTTAGGGGGTAGGTAAGGTAGATGGCGGCAGGGTAGGGGCTCACATTAGGGGGTTATAGATTTAATAGCGGCGGGGTCCGGGAGCAGCGGTTTAGGGGTTAATAACTTTATTAGGTGGTGGCGGGGTCCGGGAGCGGCGGTTTAGGGGTTAATACATTTTTTATTGTTAGGATAGTGAGGGGGGATAGCGGATAGAGGGTTAGACGTGTCGGGCTATGTTTGGGAGGCGTGTTAGACAGTGTGGGTGATTTAATAACTTTAGTCAGGTTTTGTAGGCGCCGGAAGTTTCTAAAGTGCCGTAAGTCACTGGCGACTCCAGAAATTTGTACTTACGCAGATTTCTGGACATCGCTGGTTTATCAGACTTACGGCACTTTAGCCTCTGACGGCGCCGTATATAGGATAGCTCGAGTTGCGAGCTGAAACTGCGGGCGGCGGGGGTTCCCTTGCTTGCGCCGCAAACTACGCTGCATATCGGATCACGCCCCAACAGTCTTTGCTCTTCTGTTGAGGTGGTATCAGAGAGTAGAAGATCACTCAAATTGAACAAGTGCTGTTACATTAATTAAACAGGATACATTTAAAGGAACATGAAACTCAATTTTGCTCTTTCATGATTTAGAAAGAGCATACAATTTAAATAACTTTCCAATTTACTTCTATTATCTAATTTGCTTCATTCTCTTGACATCCTTGGCTTAACGCCAAGATAAATATATAAATATATATATATATATATATATACACACACGCACACACACACACACACACACTGTGTTTTTTATGAGAACGCAAAGGGACAGAGTTATTTACAATGGTTAATTTATTTAGCAGCACTCTCGATTACAAATATTACCTGTTATGAGATGGCAGATGTGGTGGTACTCAGTACCGGTGAGTACCCCCACAAAAATGCCCTGTATATGTTTTTATATATATATGGCTTGAGAAAGGGCAGAGGCCCGAAACGTCGCCTGTATTTCACTGCTTGTAATAAAAATGTTATAAAGAAACAACTTGGAGTGCTGCAGCCATTTCTATTTTGTATATATATATATATATATATATATATATATATATATATATATATATATATATATATATATATATATATATATATAAAGGAGCGAGTAGCCAAACGTCATAAAATTAAAAGTTCCAAATTTTAATGGTCAAATCTTAAAAGCATTAACAGGATTCAATAGAAAGGTCTGACATGTTTCGGCCAATGGCCTTAATCTTAGACAGTGATTCTATACAGAAAACCACCAACATTTAAAAGCAGTACTTAAACCCAATTGGTTGCTTAAGAAATAGTAATCAATCAGTAACAACTGTGATACTATACATAAATGTAGGGGGCACAAACTGAAACAAATTAATTAATTAATTAATCCTAGATATATAGTAACTTATTTCTGGCACATAAACAGATTAAATAGTAAATAGAAATTGGAACACCAATTTAAACACAAAAATATAAATTAAATTAAATTAGATTAAATACCTATTTGCAAATTTTTCTATACCTTTAGTATACAATTATTATTATAATTGAATTTATGGCTTCCTAAAAAGAGAGGAAGAGATTAAATTAAATTAAATGCAAACAGCTGAATGTACATAGAAAAGGAACCAAAAAGGAGATAATAATAATACATGTTCAAAACTGGAATGTATTGGCCTATTAAAGAGAAATTGTCAAGATGTAATGTCCATCTTAATATATATAGGCAAAGTAGTAGAAATGATGTTTCATTAGCTAACATAATAACGGTAGCAGGCTAATGTATAGACAGTTTATAAACATCTATTAGAACTGCCTTGTATATAAACAAGTGGGCAACTATTGCTAAGAAAAATAAGAATATATAAAATAGATGGAAAACCCCCCCATTAGCAAATAAACAGCAATGACTAACCATTATTAGATGTAAGAAATAAGTGTAAATATGCATGTATGCATATGTGTACAAAGTTATGTTTATCTAATTAAAAAGCGTGGTCTCAAACAATGGAGTATTACAACGCTCCAGTACACAAATTACATACATGCATACAAAAACCCTTTTAATGGTTCCTAATTCTAGTTGTTGTGTATATATGTATGTGCATAAGTAAAACTAGGAATAAATGAGTAATTTATAATGAGATGGCATAAAAGTTAATGAAAGATATATGTATTATTCCCAAAAGTTTATAACATCATGAACAGAGTTATAACCTTTTGGAATGCGTGTTTCTAATGTAAAAATCCAAAAGGCCTCTTGTTTTAACAAAACCTTGTTAGTATCGCCACCTCTAGGGGCTGCTTTGACTTGCTCAATGACTTTCCATTTGAAAGTAGTGTTACTACTGTTGTGTCTTTGAATGAAATGTTTGGCCATGTCTGAACATGGATCTGACCGTTTTATATCTGATAGATGTTGCCTAATGCGTTCTCTAACCTCTCTTGTAGTGCAACCTACATATTGCTTATTTATGCATGTGCACCAGATCAAATATACTACATTTTTGGACCTGCAGTTTAAACATCCGCTGATCTTGTATGTTTTGTTGGTAACAGCAGATGTATATAAAGCTGTAGCTTTGTGTATAAAGCTACATGGAATGCAAGCGCTGTACCCACATTTATACATCCCCTTAGAATTCAACCAGGAGTTGGAACTGGATGGTTTTGTGGGCAGTACACTGGGCGAAATTTGATTGCCTATAGTGACACCTTTCCTATAGGCAAATTTACACCCTTTCTCTAGAGTTGTTACGAAGCCTTCGACGGCTTGAAGCATGGGCATGTGTCTACGTATGATTTTACAGATTTCTTTGTAATCCGAGGAGTACTGTGTGACAAACGTCACTTGGTCAGCAGACTCCTTTTTTGATTTTATTTTGTCCATGAGCAAAATGCTTCTATCTATAGATTCAACCTCTGATTTTGCCTTTGTAATGGTTGTATTTCTATAGCCTCTTTGTGAGAGTCTTTCAGTGAGATCTTTGCTTTGAATAGCATAATCAGATTTTTCTGAACAGTTCCATTTTATTCTGATAAATTGTCCTTTGGCGATTGCGTAAGGAACTTTGGGAGGGTGATTGCTCTTACCATGCAATAGAGTATTTCCAGATATTGGTTTTCTATATATCTGTGATTTAACTTTATTTGTTTCGGTGACAACACTAAGTTCAACATCAAGGAAATTAATTTTCGTTTGATTGGTTTCAAATGTGAATTGTAGATTCCACTCATTTCTATTTAAGAATTCAATAAAATTCTTAATAGTGGTAGTACTGCCCTTCCAAACCAAGAGTAAGTCATCAATGTAGCGATGATAACTCTTTATGTATTGAATATATGGGTTGGCATCTCCATATATCATGTGAAGCTCAAACTATCCCATTACCAGGTTGGCATATGAGGGCGCGAATTTCGCCCCCATCGCAGTGCCTTGTAACTGTAGATAAAACAGATCTTCAAATTTGAAGTAATTGTGTGTTAACAGATATTGCAAAATTTCTAGGATAAACGCTATAAATTCCTCAGTGTAATTAGACCTTTGTTGAAGGAAGAATTTTATGGCTAGCTGGCCCATGGTGTGTGGGATGGAAGAGTAGAGTGCTACAACGTCAACAGTAAGTATGTATACTTGTAGCAAAGATGTGCACTCTCACTTTTACACAACTGCCAGAGTGCTAGTAGAAATTGATATGCAGGAACAAAAGACTTCCACTCACTGGACTTTTTGTATAATATTTACTTAACAAATGTGATGTTTCGAGGAAAATGTATCCCCTTCTTCAGGTCTGAAGAAGGGGATACATTTTCCTCGAAACGTCACATTTGTTAAGTAAATATTATACAAAAAGTCCAGTGAGTGCAAGTCTTTTGTTCTTGCGTATATATATATATATATACACACACACACACACAAATAAGCGCACTCACAGGAATGAACAACCAGCTCTATAACATTGTTAGCCTGTTCTATGGCGATTTACCACCTAAGTGCAGCTTCCTTTTAGCCTAGCAATGCTTTTCACAGAGAAAAACTTTCTGTAGTATATTAGTCTCATTCTACCTATTACGGTCATTATATATACAGGCATACCTCATTTTATTGCACTTCACTTTATTGTGTTTTGCTTTATTGCGCTTCGCAGATATTGCTCTTTTTACGAAAAGGTTTATGTCAACCCTGTGTCTAGCAAGTCTATTACGCCATTTTTCTAACAAATATAAACACATAAAATCACCACGATCAAAAATATTATGACTCACTAAAGGCTCAGATGATGGTTAACATATTTTAGCAATAAAGTATTTTTAATTAAAGTACTTTTTTTTAATTTTGGACATAATACTATTGCACACTACAGTATCGTATAAATATATCAAGACCTTTTTCTTATTTTTCTTATTTTACCTGTTTTTAATTATGATCATTTTTTATTTTGACAGTATATAATGATTGGATTTCAAAGTATAGAGGTTTGTTTAATGTCTTGTTAAAGGGGCATTAAACACTAAATAAATGCTTGATAGAATGATGCATTTGAAGAAAAGATTTGTCTGAGAATAACATATAGATTTTTTTTAAGTCTCATTAGCTGCTAAATACTGACAAAACAAGTGTAAAGTTTTAGGGGTCAATTTATTAAATGCCGGGCGGACATGATTCGCTATAGCGAATCATATCCATTCAGCATCGGTAAATGCAGACAGCATATGCTGTCGGCATTTAACATTGCACAAGCATTTCTAGTTAAATGCTTGTACAATGCCGCCCCTGCACATTCACAGCCAATCGGCTGCTAGCAGGGGGTGTCAATCATCCAGATCATTTCTTACAACTGCTGCTTCTTAACTTCTGTTTCCAGGAAGCCGGAAACTACGGGCGTAGATAGCAGCATCCACTGCTTATTAAATCTACCGCTATGTGTCTATAAAACAGTGGGAGCTGCCATGTTGTAACTTAGGTTACCTTCTCTGCTGTGGCCAATTAGGGACAGTTATAAATAGGTCCCTAGAGTGTGCAGCCAATGGCTGTGTGGAATACAACAGTGTTCTGCATTTCCATTTCTAACAGAAACTGAAAATCTCCCAATTTCAGAATATTTTGCCACTTGGTAAATTTAACAGCTAATATCAGAAAATATCCCTTCATTAAATATTAAAACACGATTTATTCACCCAGACAAAAAGTGAAACAAAGCCAATTTCCAAATATAACCTATATGTAAAATATGATATATAATTTTATGGCACACAAACATCAATATTTTAATTCCTGCCAAATCTGAAAAAAAAAAATTCAATGTCATCTAAGGCTCAGTGCCAAGGTAGAGCTTTAGAAATGTCATGTGCTGCATTCTCATTATCAAAGAATGTTGTCTTGCTGACACTGAACAGGTTGTACTAGTATAAGAAATGTTTTAGTACAGTGTTTACATTTCAACTGAAGTAATTGTACTTAATTTATGAATGCATTATGATTGTGAAATTTCGCCGCCCAACTTTTAAGTATTTTTTGGGAAATTCCGCACAGACAAAGCCAGAAGCCATAGACAATTTCTCATTATAATTAGTTTCTAAGAGGCCAAATTTGTCTTTAGACAAAATATACAGCTGCATATGGTTTGGTGGGAAATGTGGTGCAAATATGTTTAGCTGCGTGTGTGCCCCCCATCTGGTGACATCACCAATGATGAAACTTAACTCTGAGCGTCCGTGGTCAGGAAAGATAAGGAACTGGAAACAGAAATAACCACCAGTCAGACTCAGGGCCTGATGATCAAAGATTTTCCTGCTTGGAGAGAAATTGTAGTGCAAACTTCATATGGGCTGAACTCACTGAATGATCAAAGAAAAAAGGAGGAACTCTCTAGCACTGCGAGATCTCTCTTAGTTCTATATGTTAAGGAGAGACAAGCCCAGTGCAATATAGCACTGCATGACAAGAGAGTTTTGTTACTCTTACACTTTGTGTTTTTTATTTTACATTACTTTGGGTTCTTTAAGTGCTATTACATTCAATTTTTCTTAGGCAGTTCCCTGTAATCCAATCCCAGCATTAAAGATACGTGATCACTTGATTTCCTATTTGCATCAAACTTTGTTCCGATCTTCAACACTTGGCCCTGTCTTGAAGGTGTTAAACAAGCTGGTCTCACTATTTTTTCTTGCCAGCTTTATGCAAGTGAAGTTTGCTCAAAGTTCACAATTTCACTTATTTAACTGACAGAAGTGTAATATATTTACTAAACTATAGGCAAAAGCATTTCAATTTAAGGAAAACAATTCAATTTAATTTTTAATTGATGCAAACTTATATATTAGCCCCAAGTGTTGGGATATGAAAGACCCTCACTACTTCCCACGTGAAGTTCCACTGCATGTAATTAAACACCTTGGGCGCGATCAAATATACAGCGCAGGTTTCGGCGCAAGCGTGGGAACCCGCGCCGCCCGTAATTTCACCTTGCACATCGGGGTATTACATATACTGCGCCGTTAGATGCTAAACTGGCGTAAGTAGGACAAACTGGTGATCTACTAAAATGTGCGCAAATACACATTTTAGTCGTTGCAAGTAACTTACGCCAGTATTTTCTCCACAGAAAGTGTCAATAAAGAGTAGTTTTATGCAAATTAGGCTAACACTCGTAAAAATGAACCGCGATTTAAAATATAAATGTGATTGTTCTTTGAGCTACAGCACACTACACTGGAGTGGAGGATTAGTCAGAGTAGAGAGAGAGGCGCAAACAGAGGAGTTAGTTAGGTTGCATTGTTGTTTGATTAAGCTTGTACACTTACACATATTTTTACATATTGCACACATTTTGCATACATACATATACAAAATACACCACACATTTTATTTTAATTTTACAGTGTGATAGGCTGAGTGTTTGGTTGTGATTGTGTGTGATTGAACTGGGAGTGAGTGTGAGTGTGTATAGTGTGATTTAGTGTGAGGATGGCAGGGAGAGGAGTATTGGAGAGGACAGGAGGAGCAGTGGGGTCCCTCAGGGAGTTACGTTGCTTTTTTAGTCAGTGCAAGGGTTCCTGCGCCTGCAATTTGTGGCGAGATAAGAATGGAGTAGATTCTCTGAATTCTGCGCGCTTAAGTCCTTACGCTGTATATTGGATACCAAATTGCGCGTCTCTTCTATGTTAGTCTATGGTTGATAAAAATACGTCCGATGGGTGAAATATACGCGCCTATAATCTGGTGGCGGAGGATTTTGTGGGCGACGCTGCATATGTAATGGAGGCCCTTCCTGGCCTCTAAAATGACCAATAAGAAGGGTCTTTTCAATTTGGGGGCTTCAAGAATATTTAAGAGTCTCCTGGTGTTGTCAGGGCCTTGTCTGTATAAGGTAAATCTTGCTTGATCAGGGTGCAAGATCAGTAGTAATAAAGGAGCTAATATCATGGCCAGAAGTTTTGTGTACATTTTCATGTTGATATTGATCAGCAAGATAGGTCTGAAGTTATTGCACATTGAGGGGTCCTTAATCAGTTTTGGGATAGTAATTATGGAGACTTCTAAATAATCTGTAATGCAATACATTTAAATTCAAAGATTGGTCTTTAAAATCATGGGAGGGTGATTTATGATATTTGGCCACAAGATGGAGCTGTTTTAATATTTAAATTGAAGTAGACTGATTGAATATTTGATAGTATTATAAACAGGTTACTAGTAGTACTTTGTTAGATTTGCCTTTATTATAACAACAATTACTGTGAAACTTACAGGGGAAGCTGTCTAAATGTAAAGCATAGAGTGTAGAAATCTCTATGGATTTTCCTATAGAGACAATCAGAGAGCAGTGGACATCCAACAAGTATAAGCTTGCAGAAAGGGACAAGCAGGAGATAGTGTTAAATGTTTTGGTGCTATCATGTATTACAGTAAAAAGCCACCAGTGTTTAAAAGGAATAACTTTTAAGGCTGCTCTAAAGCCACGTTTAGTATATAAAATACAGACGTCAATGGAATGCTCCTGCAGGGAATAAGTACTACAAAATGCATTGCAATATACATTGCTGGTTCAGCAACTACATATATTAGGACTAAGGGGAAGAAAACATTGTTTGTAATTAGAAGGTTTGGGATGGCAAACCCTTCTCCATAATAAACATTTCTATTGCAAGTTTAGTATAACAAGCAGCTTTTGCAGGGATATATGCCAATAGGTCCTCTCTTCTATGAGGTACTAAGCATGATCTTCCAGTACAATGCTTCTTAGCTGAGGAAGTAGCAGAAAACATAGGAAATAATGCTATCTTTTGTAAATAGACTTGCACTAAAATGAAGACACACAAGTATCAGTAAGTAAGAACTGGATCAAACACTACCATTTGTTTCTGTTTGGTTCAGACTGAAGGATGCTAGGGCCCTTTTTTGAAATTAGACTAATTCACTGCTATCTGACTCATTCCCCACGAACAGTATTTTTATTTTCTGATTTTCTGTGGATTATATAACACCCTGCTTTTTCTTTACTATAACTATCTATATTGTGCTTTTGTGTAAAGCCCTGAAGCACATTAATATCCTCACTATCCTTACCTGCAATACTGGTGTGAAGAGCCATTGACGCTCTAAGCCAAGTAGGGCTGCTTTTAAAGGGAGCGTTAGCTTATTTGCCTCTTATATGAAGAATCCTGAAAATATGTGAGCTAAGAATACATCAGAATTGCCAAGAATGAATGGTGACAGTTTACAATATAATTTGTATTGTTTTAAAAGATAGATAATCCCTTTACACATTCTATATTTTATTACTCCAAAACCCATTCCTCAGTTTTGCATAACCAACACAGTTATAGTAATATACTTTTTACATCTGTGATTAACTTGTATCTAAGCATCTTCTGACAGCCCCCTGATCACATGACTTTTTATTTATTATCTATTGACTTGCATTTTAGCCGATTTGTGCTGTGTTGTGCTGACGCTTAAATAACTCCATGGGCATGAACACAATTTTATCTATATGGCCCATATGAACTAGCAGTCTCTTATGAAAATAAAATAAAAAAGCATGTGATAAGAGGCTGTCTGTAGTGGCTTAGAAAAAGGCAGAAATCTAGAGGTTTAAATATTATAAAGTATGTTAATATAACAATGTTGTTTGTGTAAAGCTGGGGAATGGGTAGTAAAGGCGTTATCTATCTTTTTAAACAATAACAATTTTAGTGTTGACTGTCTCTTTCAATCTGTTCAGTTCTTGGTTATTCGTATAGAAACCTGTTCTTAGCCTGTCCCTCTGGTTTTGACTCTGGTCATTTCCTTGGCTTCTGCCTCCTGTTTAATGCTTGTCTGTACCTCTTCTTGTGGACTGACTCGTTGGAACTGTATTGTGGCTTACAATATCTAAATCCCCATTTGTTATGATAACAACTTCTGATTGACTACCTGGGATTGACCCCTGCTTGCTACTCAGCTATTCTTATGACATTCCAAATGTATCCAGTGGAAGCTACAACTTATTCAAAGTTGTTTCCTGTCAGATCCTTGGTGGTTTCAGTTACCTGATTTGATAACTGAAACCCCCAGGATGTGACAGGAAACAACTTTGAATAAGTTTATTTTTACTTTATATTTTGAAACTCAAATCCAATCAACAATTTATAGAAAGATTATTTAAAGCAGGCTTGACTTTGAATGCTAATAATGATCTGGAACTCATATTCTAATTGATTCATTCTACAACATTTGGGTGACTTCAATTTACATTCTATTTCTAATAGTTTCTATATAGTTAGATACAGTTTTTAAGAAAAATCAGACTCTGAAACTAGCACTGTAAATGCAATTTAGCTAGAAGTGTCACAAAGTTAAACACATCTCTTTCTGAAGATATCCTGACTGAATGGACTCAAGAAGAGTTACACATGGTAACATGCAACTGAAAGGCCCATCAAGTTGTCTCATATCTTGTAAGCTTAATTAGATTTTATGGTAACCTTTTTCATATCCCAGTTTACATGTATATCCCTTTAGCTGAAACAGTATCAAAATATCTACACACATTCTTCTTGGATGATATGAAATATATATCAAAATTTCCGGTTGTAAGCTACTAGCCAGGCCAAAATGTTTCTCACCTCTTCTGATTCTACCGACTACCTGCCCACACCACACCCACTACTCCACTCCTCTTTGCATATGTTTAGCCATTGTGAAACATATTATTGTGCAGTGATTTTTTTTTAGATTAGATTTTTATTGAGGCAGTTAGATACATAAACAGAAATAAAAATCACAGTCACAGTTTACATATATCACAGTAACTAATCTCTGAGAACTTAGATATAAAGAAAATTATAAATGAAATCCAGATAACTGTATGGATAACTAAAGCTTAGTAGCCTGAGCTTGGCGTATGTTTCCTATGACTATGTTATGAGGCCTCATTTTTTTTATATAAAATGTATAGGACTCGCAGGTTTTGAAAAACTGTTCTGGATAATTGCATATATGGGCAATCAAAAAAAAAAGGGGGAAAAGTGCAAAATATTAAGAGACCATTGGACCTGCAAGATTGTGTGGATAGAAGTTATTATAACGTCTAGTTAGGGGTGTCAGTGGGCGAGAGCCGCTCTATGGGGGAGGGGGCGTTAACATATCGTGAGGGATACTAATGTATTATGAGGTGATGGAGGGGTTTATCAAACATTGGTGAGAGAGGAGCTTAAGATATGTAAAACAACTGAAGAATAGAATGGTGGGGCTAGATACAGTATCTGAATGTAACTCAGAAATAATAAAGGGGGACAAGAAATTTGTGTGGTTTTACGGCTATAAAACGTCAGTATAATTGCGGATTTCCGTAGAGTTAGGCCGGATTATAAATAAGCTCTATCAGGTGATCTTGTATTTACTAAGGCAATAGTATATGCTAAGTAGTTAACTAGTTCTATGGGCTAGTGGAGGAGAGGCAAGATACTATGAATGTAGCATATGTAGCGTGAGGCAATTAAACAAATATAAGATGCTGTTAGATCTTGTAGTGTTACAACATACCTTAGTCTACTTTATAGTCTATAATACCACTTCAAAAACTTCCAAATGTGTCTTTATTACAAATTAAACAATCGTGTAGTGTACAGATATGTCAGCTTAAAAGTATGAATGTTTATGAGTATGTAGCATACTAAAAATCATAGTATAATAGCAAGTGTGTACATATTTGTTAGTACAATATAGGGAGTGATTCTGTCTATGATGCTTAACTAGGGTTATTAAAGTAAGCAATACCAACCCTACTCAGGTATGAACTGGATATATAACTGGTATTATCACTGGTAGGCTATTTACCCTCACATGTGGGCCTAAAGATAAACAGTATAGTATACATAGAGGATCACTATCTAGTGTGGTTAACATCTTTAAAAGTAGTCAACGAAACAGATTCAGGAGTTAATTAGCCAGCAAAACATTATGCAACTACAATGTACTATAATCAATAAACTGTCCTGCAGGGTGCATAAATCACCACCAGTAGGTATGGTTAGTTGTGAATACACGCTACACAAAGACCATGAGAATTAGCAGGCATATAAATTAAACATAGAAATAAGGCACCAGATGCTTGTGGTATTTCTCAATAGCCTAGACTACCTGATTTAATATTATATTTCTTCCAAGTACTAGGTATGGGGATCATGGCTAGTCCTGCTATGTAGGCACACAATAACTAGAAGGAGCAGCTGCTCAGCAGTGTATGCTATCCAAGAGCAGTAGTGTGGAGATGCCCCGTGTCTGAAGCTATGCTGCTTGGATTACTTAAAAATGAATGTTGAAGCTAATGAGTCTAAACAGAGTCATGTAACATATTAAGAGGGGGTATTGATAGTTAGATGAAACTGCACATCAGAAAAATGATAACTTAGTGATAAATAAGAGATAGTTAAAACGTAACAGCAAAAGTTCAACCCGGTTCTCTTATGGCCTCTGGATAATGGAGGCAGAATGACAAAGTCTCCTCTCAGCCTATACTGCATGGTTGATTAAAGCCCGGTAGAGACGTCTGTCTGGGCCATCTATCGATTTGGTTAGTGGGGGGAATCGTACACCATCCAGAAGCGTACTAGTGGAGTATAGTTCCTTGAAGTGAGGCTTTTATCCTCTGGGCCCGTGTCACCCAGTATATCCAATTCGGGAGCTAGTGCGGTGAGATCAGGCTCCAGATTGTATCAGCAGCCCACCGGGGGGCCGGCCACACCTCCTCGCTGAACCACCGAGGGCAAATCACCTCCCAAGCCAGAGTTGCTGTTGCTAGTTATTGCCGGTTGAGAGACAGCTGGCTGGAGCTCCGTAGTTAAGATCTTTGGCGCTAGTGTGTCTGACGCCGACTGGATGCCTGCAAGTGAGTCAGGGTCTGGCTCCTCCGCGTTCAGTGAAGAGTCCTCCGAATCTTTACCCCTAAGTATTAGAACAAGATCGTGAAAGTTGTGGCATAGTTTTCGCTCCATATTTTGTAAAAGCTTGCATAGTTCAGTAGTGAGGTCCTCCTCTCCTGTAGCAGAAGCCATTCTTAAGTTAGAACCCCGTAGGATGGGGGTGTGGATATGGTATCCGTGCTAGGCCTCCAGCAGCGATTCTAGCAGCTCAAATCTTGGTTAATCTGTACAAATATTCTGTAATAATTATAGTGAGTCACGTATCTTATGTTAGGTTATCTAAAGATACCAATCTAGAGATAGGATGCTGAGTTGTCTGCCAGATATTTATTGAATTAGTGAAGTCTTTTGCTGGAGCCTCATGTTATGCGACCTGTCATGGCCGCTTTCAAGGCACGCCCCATTGTGCAGTCATTTTTAATATTTTTTATTTTATACCTTAACAAATTAAATAATGCTACATACGGTAATAGATTAACAAAAATAAGTGCATGCATAGCAGTTTGCAACATGAACTTGGTGATTCGGGTAAGACAACAGCTGGATAGAAATAGTAAGTTGTTGAAGTAAGAGAGTATGCTGGCAGTCATGTAGCAGACCTGGAGATTTTATTTTAATAATTATCATCTCTCCCTTCTCACTCTTAATTATCTCCCCTCCCTTCTCTCTTCAATCTCTCTTTTTATCATCTTCCTTCTCTCTCAGGCCATATCTTCTTTTTACACTCCTTCATTCCCCTCTCTCATATCTCTTTACTCTTTTTTTTCTCCACTTTCTCTTAAAACTATCTTCTTCTCCACTTTTCTTCTCCAATCTCTCTCTGCCCCCCGTTCACCCTCTCAAAAGTAACAGTCTAAGCACTAATGGTGTTCCTACAGCCCTAGAGGAATAACATATCCTTGCCCTTTCAAGGATATATAATATACCTTCAATATTTTTAGCACATAGATCAAAATGTGTGTTTGCCAATGCTACAATAGGAGTGCACATTTTGCAAATATGCTAACTTTGCTACTTACAACACACCACCAGACTTTGGACCCTGAGTGAATGTTGATTCAATATTCACTCACTAACTTTCACTCGCCACCATTAAATTTCCCCTCGCCAATGGCTAGTAAAGAGTGGAAATGTTGAGCCCTTATATATAGGTTGTTTTCTCCTGAGAGAATAATATATTGAACAATTATGTCTATTTACAATTTGTCTGGAATTGCTCTTAATTCTGCCAGTGAGTGATGTTTACTAAACTTATTTGTTGACTATTTTATGTATATACTATTGGATCATTGTGATTGCTTTAATATGCTCTAAAGTTGCCTAGAGCAGGACTGCATTGGCATCAGAAAATATGTGTTTCAAATGGATATTTTCATGTAAAAAGTTGGGGCATTGTTAAGCTCATTGCTATATCTGCTCCAATGCAAACACTTTGAATTACATTTTCCTGTGAAAAAAAATTCAGATTTAATACAGGTAGTCCCCGGGTTACAGACATCTGACTTAAGTACAACTCGTACTTACAAACGGAGAAAATAGAGCTTTATCACCAATCCTTCTTTCCAGGATAACCCAAAAAATTTAATTTTCACAAGGACAGAAAGTGATGTGAAATTTTTTGAACTGGGGCACAAATAGCAAAACAAAAAATTCTCTATGGTATCCAAATCGAAAAAAAATGTTTGGCTTGAGTTTCACCTAAATAAAATTGCCTGTTCAAACGTACATACAAATTCAACTCAAGAACAAACCTACAGAACCTATCTTGTTCGTAACCTGGGGACTGCTTGTACAATGAACTACTGGGTGACACTATATTCACAGTGCACAAGGTTTTTTTCATCATGTTTTTACGCACCATAATTTGTTGTGAGCCTGATTTGAAAGGTTAAAAGGGGGAGCTCAAATGAGTAGTAATATTAAAAAACGCTAGAGAGCTGGACAAATCAGTGGGATCTAAATTTGAAAACAATAAAGTTTAAAATTATGCACAGTGAAAAAGAGGAGCGTTTGACAATTTGTATTTCTGACAACAGTATTGCACCAGGTATAAGGCCAATAAAATGTCTAGTTTTATAGAAAAAGTATTAGAACCAAAGGTAAAAACATAATTTATGCTTACCTGACAAATTTCTTTCTTTCCGGATATGGAGAGTCCACAAGGTCATTCAAATTACTAGTGGGAATTTCATCCTGCTCAGCAGGAGGAGGCAAAGAGCACCACAGCAAAGCTGTTAAGTGTCACTCCCCTACCCATATTTCCCAGTCATTCGACCGAAGGTAAATGGAAAAAGAATAAACACAAAGGTGTAGAGGTGCTTGAGGTTTAGTCAAAACTAACTGTCTTAATAAAGGGTGGGGTCGTGGACTCTCCATATCCGGAAAGAAAGAAATTTATCAGGTAATCATACATTTTGTTTTCTTTCCTAAGATATAGAGAGTCCACGACGTCATTCCAATTACTAGTGGGAACCAATACACACGGAATGAAGAGGGAGGGAGAACAAAACAGGCAGACCTAAACAGAAGGTACCACTGCTTGAAGAACCTTTCTCCCAAAAGAGGCCTCAGCCGAGGCAAAAGTATCAGTTTTGGAAAATTTGGAAAAAGTATGCTGAGAGGACCAAGTTGCAGCCTTGCAAATCTGTTCCACAGAAGCTTCATTTTTGAAAGCCCAAGAAGAAGAAACAGCCCTAGTGGAATGAGCTGTAATTCTCTCAGGAGGCTGCTGTCCAGCAGTCTCATAAGCAAAACAAACTATACTTCTCAACCAGAGGGAAAGAGAAGTAGCAGTAACCTCTTGATCCTTATGCTTTCCTGAGAAACAAACAAACAAGGCGGAAGACTGGCAAAAATCCTTAGTCACCTGTAGGTAGAATTTTAGAGCATGCACATCATCCAAGTTGTGCAACAGACATTCTTTATGAGAAGAAGGATTGGGACAGAGAGAAGGAACAAAAATATCCTGATTAATATTTCTATCCGAAACCACTTTAGGAAGAAACCCCAATTTAGTATGAAGAACCGCCCTATCCACATGAAAGATAAGGTAAGGCCAATCACACTGCAAAGCTGAGAGTTCCAAAACTCTCCGAGCATAAGAGATAGCAATAAGAAACAAAACCTTCAAAGATAACAGCTTAATATATATGGAATGCATTGGCTCAAACGGAGCCTGCTGCAAAACTTTAAGAACAATATTAAGGCTCCAAGGAGGAGCAACAGGTTTAAACACAGGCCTGATTCTTTCTGACCAGGGCCTGACAAAAAGATTGAACATCTGGCACATCTGCCAGACGCTTGTGTAACAAAATAGATAATGCAGAAATCTGACCTGACAACCCTTTCTCCAGAACTTCCTGGAGAAAAGACAAAATTCTAGGAATCCTGACCCTACTCCTAGAGTAGCCCTAAGATTCATGCCAATAAAGGTATTTACGCCATACCTTATGGTAAATTTTTCGAGTAACAGGCTTGCGAGCCTGGATCATGGTCTCAATGACCGACTCAGAAAATCCACGCTTAGACAGAACTAAGCGTTCAATCTCCAAGCAGTCAGCTTCAGAGAAACAAGATTTGAATGGAGGAACAGACCCTGAGTTAGAAAGTCCTTCCTCAGAGGCAACCACCAAGGTGGCAGAGATGACATCTTCACTAGGTCTGCATACCAGATCCTGAGAGGCCATGCATGAGCTATTAGAATTACCAACGCTCTGTTTGATACGAGCAATGACTCGTGGAAGGAGCGCAAATGGAGGAAACAGGTATGCTAGACCGAAATCCCAAGGAACCGCCAGAGCATCTATTAGAGCGGCCTGCAGATCTCTTGACCTTGAACCATACCTTGGAAGCTTGGTTTTCTGCCGAGATGCCATCAGATCCAACTCCGGCACCACCCATTTGAGGGTTAACCTGGAGAACACTTCCGGATTGAGAGCCCACTCCCCGGGATGAAATGTCTGTCTGCTCAGGAAATCTGCTTTCCAGTTGTCCACTCCTGTGGATGGCAGACAACAATTGTGAGCTTCTGCCCACTGAATAATCTGTGTCACCTCCGTCATGGCTAAGAAACTCTGAGTTCCTCCCTGGTGGTTGATGTAAGCCACTGAGGTGATGTTGTTTGACTAGAACCTGATAAACCAGGCTAAGGACAATTGAGGCCAAGCCATCAGAGCATTGTAAATCACTCTCAACTCCAAGATGTTTATGGGGAGAGCAGACTCCTCCCAAGTCCATAGTCCCTGCGCCTTTAACAAGTCCCATACTGCTCCCTAGCCTAGCAGGCTGACATCCCTGGTCACTATCACCCAGGATGGTCTCCGGAAGCATGTGTCCTGAGACAGATGTTCCTGAGAAAGCCACCACGGTGGAGAGTCTCTTGTCGACTGATCTAAATCTATCCTCTGAGACAGATCCGAATGTTCTCCATTCCATTGTCTGAGCATGCATAACTGCAGAGCTCTCAAATGGAATCGAGCAAAGGGAATGATGCCCATGGAAGTGACCATCAGACTAATTACCTTCATACATTGAGCTACTGATGGCCGAACAGTAGACTGTAGAGAAAGGCAAGAGGAAAGAATTTTGGATTTTCTGACCTTTGTCAGAAATTTTTTCATAGATAGGGAATCTATTATAGTTCCTAAGAAAACTATCCATGTAGCTGGAACAAGGGAACACTTTTGCAGATTCACTTTCCATCCATGGGAATGTAGAAAAGACAACAAGATTTCTGTATGAAAGTTTAATTGTTAAGAAAAATGGCGCCTGTATCAATATGTCATCCAGGTAAGGCGCCACTGCAATTCCCTGAGATCTGATCACTGCCAAAAGAGCCCCCAGAACCTTTGAGAAAATTCTGGGAGCTGTGGCAAGGCCAAACAGAAGAGCCACAAACTGAAAGTATTTGTCTAGAAAGGTAAATCTCAGGAACTTGCGATGATCCCTGTGGATGGGAACATGAAGATAGGCATCCTTCAGGTCTATGGTCGTCATGAACTGATGTTCTTGAACCAAAGGAAGAATGGAACGAATGGTTTCCATTTTTAAGGACGGTACTCTGAGAAACCTGTTGAGAGGTCTAGAATGGGTCGAAAAGTTCCCTCTTTTTTGGGAACCACAAACAGATTTGAATAGAATCCTAGTCCCTGTTCCCTTATTGGAACTGGAACAATCACTCCCAGGGAATAAAGGTCCTAAACGCAGTTCAAGAATGCTTCTCTTTTTACCTGGACTGCAGATAATCTTGAGAGGAGAAGTCTGCCCCTGGGAGGAACAGTCTTGAATTCTATGTTGTAACCCTGAGATACTATGTCCACAGCCCAAGAATCTTGGACATCTCGTATCCAAGCTTGACAAAACAGAGAAAGTCTGCCCCCCACATGATCCAATCCCAGACCGGGAGCAGATGCTTCATGCTGACTTAGACTCAGCTGCAGGTTTCTTTGATTGCTTCCCCTTTCTCCAAGACTGATTAGGTTTCCAGGAAGACTTGGACTGTTTCTGCTTGGAAGAGGGAGAGGAAGACATTTGTTTGAAGTTACGAAAGGAACGAAAATTACTTTGACTTCCTTTAGATCTGTTCTTCTTGTCTTGTGGTAGAAAAGACTCTTTTCCACCTGTAATATCAGAAATTATTTCTGCCAGACCAGGTCCAAACAAGGTCTTACCCTTATAAGGAAGCACCAGAAGCTTGGACTTAGAGGTAACATCAGCTGACCAAGATTTTAGCCACAAAGCCCAGTGGGCTAAGACAGTAAAGCCAGGCATCTTGGCTCCCAGTCTAATAATTTGTATATTAGCATCATAAATAAAGGAATTTGCTAGTTTGAGAGCTTTAATCCTATCTTGGATCTCCTCCAAGGGAGTCTCTTTTAAAATTGATTCTGACAAGGCATCGCACCAATAAGATGCAGCACTTGCTACTGTGACAATACAAACTGCAGGTTGCATTGAAGATCCTGATGAACATACAGGTACATCTTTTTCAAATAAGCCTCCAGCTTCTTCTCCATGGGATCCTTGAAGGAGCAGCTATCCTGTATAGGGATCGTAGTTCTCTTGGCCAGAGTAGAAATAGCCCCTTCTACTTTAGGCACTATGTGCCATGAATCTTTAATGGAGTCAGCAACAGGAAATATCTTTTTAAAGACAGGAGACGGAGAGAAAGGTATCCCTGGCTTCTCCCATTCCTGTGAAATAATCTCTGTCACACGGTCTGGAACAGGAAACACCTCCACAGAGGAAGTAACACCATAGTATTTATTAAGTTTACTAGATTTCTCAGGGTTGACAACAACAGAAGTATCGGAGTTGTCCAAAGTAGCCAATACCTCCTTTAACAGTACACAAAGGTGTTCAAGCTTAAAGGGACAGTATACACTCATTTTCATATAACTGCATGTAATAGACACTACTATAAAGAATAAGATGCACAGATACTGATATAAAAATCCAGTATAAAACTGTTTAAAAACTTACTTAGAAGCTGTCAGTTTGGCTCTGTTGAAAAGGTAGCTGGAAAACCCACTGCAAGTGGCAAATAAGACACTCCCCCCTCCCCCTTCTTTTGCATATGAAAAGGCCCTATACACAAACAGGAGCAAGCTGGAGTAGGTAGCTGACAGTATTCACATAAAACTTTGGGGCTTGTTAGGAGTCTGAAAATCAGAGCAATGTTATTTAAAAATAAGCAAAACTATTCATTTATTTTTAAAAAAAACTTTATGGGCTATATAAATAGATCATCTACAAGACATTTATGCTAAGAAAAAATGAGTGTATAATGTCCCTTTAAATCTGAAGTATACGTCTTCAGTATCAGATGAAGGAATTATACTGTCTGAATCTGAGATTTCACCCTCAGAGGCTACCAACGTATCCTCCTCATCAGACTTATGAGGGAGGGAAACCTGCGTAGCAGTAGGTGGAACAGAAACCTTACTATTTGAGTGTCTAATTTTCCTATTGCATTTTCCCAGCATAGGAAAAGCAGATAATGCTGCAGATACCGCAGAAGATACATGTGCAGCAAAATCTGCAGGCAAATAGACTTTTCCAGGAGGCTGAGAGGAACTGCAGGGCACTGTATGTGACGCCATTGAGTCTTGGGACGTGAGAGGAGAAAGCTGTGGCATACCCTGAACAGCATCATTCTGAGAGACATTAGGCTCAGAAACAAAAAGTTTATCTTTGCATTTCAAAGTCCTTTCTAAACATAAGGAACAAAATTGCATAGGTAACACAATTTGGGCCTCAAGACACAATAAACATTTTTCCATCGGAATAGATTGCTACTCCATGAGTATAGCTTAAGGGATACCCAGAGAAATTGGAATGACAATAGACAAATAAATAAAAAAATATTTATTTTTTTTAAAATTTAAACTGTCACTTTAAATTTTACTCTAAGCGGATTAGCCCTCAAATAGTACCTCTGCACCTCAGCAGACTGAGGTGCCCTACCTGCATCACCAGAGAAAGAAAACTTGTCAGGAAGAAAGCAGCCGTTTACACAGAACAAACGACTAACAGCCGACACCGCTCCAGACTGTCTAAGAGCGAAAGAGAAGCGATCAAGTGACCGGCTGAATCAGAAACTGCACATTAGAAAGTCAAACCGGAACTGTAAACTGACTGAAACAGAATTACCGGTCTTCTCTAGCAAGCCCTCCGGAGTTTAAATAAATAGAAAGTAGAAAACACCATTTGCTTCTTAAAATGCTTCCTGCTTAATACACAGACAATAAGCACTACAAATAAAATAGAGCCAAACAGTTTAGGTTATCCCCTTCAAACCCATAAAGGAGAATTAACCCTTAAATTGAGCCACCAAACATTATAGGTTAAACCCTTCAATTCCATTAAAGGAGAATTAACCATAAGGGGCATATTTATCAAAGTACGAGCGGACATGATACGATGTAGTGTATCATGTCCGCTTCACATCGATAAATGGCGACAGCATACACTGCCGGCATTTATCATTGCACAAGCAGTTCACCAGAAGTACTTTTGCAATACCGCCCCCTACAGATTTGCAGTCAATCGGCCTCTAGCAGGGGGTGTCAATCAACCCGATCGTATGTGATCGGGTTTATTTCTGTCCGCCGCCTCAGAGCAGGCGGAAAAGTTATGGAGCAGCAGACTTTAGAGCTTGATATTTTGGCCCCTAAGTCTCATGTCACATACATTCTCTTAGTGCCTGCACACTGCCAGAAAAAAAACTAGTAATTGGAATGACGTTGTTGACTCTCCATATCTTAGGAGAGAATGAGGTTCTTTATATCACGTTTTAGATTAGACCTCCTTGTTAATATTGTTTTTAGTTCTAGGGCTATAATAGTAAAAAAAAGGCATGCTCTAATTTGTTAAAGCATATGATTTAAAAACTATTGACCCTACACTACTGTGTTTTTATTTTAACCCCTGCAAATGGGTTAAACAAATAGAAGTGCTACTTGGGACCCATGGAACACTGAAGATCCAAAGCAGAAACCCCCGCTGATACACTGAGCAGAGCTAGTCACATGACTCAGGGCTCACTTCCATTGAGACGTAATTAGGTTTACGTGAGGTCGCAAACCGATAAATACGCTGTCGGAAGTTTATCAACTGCTTCTGATGGTGCTTTATACCACCATTTTTGTCATATTTTCACATCCCATAGAAAGCATTAGAATCCGTTAATCGCTAATTTACACCAGGCTTCCAAGGAAAGCTCAAAACGCTAATACGCTGTCAGAGGCTGTCAATACATTGAAAAAATTACACACCAGCTCAACTAGGTTTAAAAAGAGGAAACATTTGATTTTTGAAACCTAATTTCCATTGAACTTTTAAAACTTGCAAATAATGCAAGTGTTTCAATATAGAAAAAAATGTAATATGTGATATTTATTGTTGTCTCTTCTACAGGAGTAGTTGCACTTACAGTATCTTCTTAAGGAAATATCAATATGTATTTAAAAATAAGAATATATGCAAGCACATATCTACAAAATTCAACCTAGACCTATGCCTAGGGCAGCAATAAATATTACATATATTAATAAAGTAGAAAATGTAATTACAATATAAAGTAGTATTTGTTTATAGTTAAAAAAATATGTATTATAAATAAGTGTATCTTTGGAAGCAAGCCCTCAGATGTGCAACTAGTGATGATGATTGAATCAGCAATGGTTACCGCTTGGCACCAGCAGTGCTTCGCTGGTCCCAAGCAGTACTTCTGCTGTGGGTTAAGTACACAGTAGTGCAGGGTCGATAGTCTTAAAACAAATTAGAGCATGTAATCTTTGGACTATGATAGCCCTTGCAAGTGACTCTCCATTATAATCAACAATGAGCTACATTGTAAAGGATACCGGCATCACAAAAAATATTACAGAACAAACTTATTAAAACTGGAAATAAACACCCTTGATAAAACAGTACACACTAACATACACACATAAAAAATGGAAAAAATTAAATAAAAATAAATAAATAGTGAGACAGGACCAGGAGATGAGGTACTTAACAGGGGCAATACAATCTTTATTAATCCTTCATGTATGGTGTTAGTGGAGGTGAAAAACCACAGCCAGGGAATGGTAGGGCCTGTTTTGTGAATGGTATGGCCCATGTTTTGGCCTGTTTTGTGTCTGTGAGATCTGTGAGAGACCTTCCATTTTAACTATTAAGAATACATTTCAAATACAAAACCAACAAACAATAATTTTGCACTTTAAGATATTTAGATTAAGTTTGTTTCACTTGTTTGTGAAGTTTTTGCAAGTGTAATTGTTTTAACTGCTTAGCAATAGCTTCTCAAAATTTAATGTTGTGGGTTTTCATTCTCTGTGCAGGATTTCATGTAGTGGGTTTTCATTTCCTGTGCAGGATTTCATGTAGTGGGTTTTCATTTCCTGTGTAGGATTTCATGTAGTGGGTTTTCATTTCCTGTGTAGGATTTCATGTAGTGGGTTTTCACTTCCTGTGAAGATTTTCATGTAGTGGGTTTTCATTTCCTGTGCAGGATTTCATGTAGGGGGTTTTCATTTCCTGTGTAGGAGTTCATGTAGTGGGTTTTCATACAGGGGCACTTTCACTCATAAAACTTTACATTGCAGCGTTTTTTTTAAAATACTTACCTTTTTTTTTAGCAAAGCCAGATCGGTGATCCCCCACCCGCAACTCCTCTGTACTTACCTCATCAATGACGAAACCAGCTTCCTCCAATCATGGCGTGTACCCCAGAGCGTCCATCTCGTGAGGCCCTGCCGTGATTGGAGGAAGCCGGTTTTATCATTGATGTGCTAAGTACAGAGGGGCTGCGGGCAGAGGACTGTGGTCTGTATTTGCTAAAGAAAAGGTAAGTATTTAAAAAAAAAAAGCTGCAATTTAAAGTTTCATAAATGGAAGTGCCCCTGTTTTTTAATATTATTTTTAAAAACTGGGCACTCATTCATGAAAATTTACATTCACTTTAACATAGCTTTACTTATACTTATTAATGGCAGGAACTGCCACTAACAATTATAAAGTATATAAAGTATATAAAAATATAACACCTAGATTACGAGTTTTGCGTTATGGTGCGGTACGGCTATTACCACTGGAATGGCCAATAATGCATATTACAAGTTGCGGCGGTATAGCTATACCGCAAGCATTTTAGCCTGTGACAGATTTTATCTGGACCACACAACCTGTAATATGGCGCTATGGAAAATCCTGCACTTTAAACTTATTTTTTTTTAGTGCAGGATTTTCCATAGCGCCATATTACAGGTTGTGCAGTCCGGCTAAAATGCTTGCGTTATAGCCTATACCGACACGAGCCATTTCACCATCTGAGAAGAGTAGTTATGGATTTTGCAAAAGAAAAATGTTTCACAAAACTCATAACTAAAATGTTACAAAGTACACTAACACCCATAAACTATGATATGAAATAGTGCTAACAGCACCCTATGGAGGTGCACTAATGATAGCGGAGATGATTCGAAATCGTTCAAGTTGAAGGCAGCTCTGCCAAAAAATATGAAGTCAGATGAATGTCCTGTGGAACAGAATAAGAAGGCGCCACATAGAGTAGTATCGTCAAGTATTACGAAATACACAGACGATTTTAAACTCACATGAGAAACAGCAGGTCGGGACCTCTTAGTCACCTGACAGACTCAATCGACAATAACCACAGGCAGGTCACGTAGATGCGTCTCACCAATCAGAGGCAGCGAACTCCCAACGCATCTACGTGACCTGCCTGTGGTTATTATCGATTGAGTTTGTCGGACGACTAAGAGGTCCCGACCTGCTGTTTCTGGCATCACGAGTGCCGCTTCTCATGTGAACACCCATAAACTACCTATTAACCCCTAAACTGCCACCCTCCTGCATCACAAACATTATATTACACCTATTAACCCCTAATCTGCCACCCACCCACATCAAAACTATCAAATTAACCTATTAACCCCTAATCCACCGCCCACCCACATCGCCAACACTAAATACATTTTGTAACCCCTAATCTGCCGCTCTCTGACATCGCAGACACTAAATAAACCTATTAACCCCTAAACTGCCAGCCCCCCACATTGTAACTAATAAACTAACCCTATCAACCCCTAAACTGCCACCCTGTCATGGATTTTTCCCTGCTTTGTTTGCCATGTGCTGCTGGCAGTCATTTTACTCACCTCTCTTGCTGACTCTGGTGCATACTGTGTGATGCTGCTCATTTCCTGCACTTCCTTTTATGGCCAGACTGGTGTACATCATCCGTGTGAGACAGGATGCAGTCTCAGAATTGTGATGTCATCACTTATTATTTAAAGGGCCTCTGTTCAGTATACTTTGCCCTTGCGTTGTCTCAGACCTGTTTGTGAGAGCTCCTGTGTAGCTGGCTGTCTGACGTCCCTCTTGGTTCCTGATCCCTGGCTTGTTCCTGACTCTGCTGTTCTGCTTGTTCCTGATTCCGGCTCGTCTGACTACTCGCTTTGGCTCCTGACTCGGCTCATCTGACTATTCGCTTTGGCTCCTGACTTGGCTCGTCTGACTACCAGCTCTGGTTTTGATTCCTGGCTTGTTATTTGACTTGTGGACTTTTTATTATTTTTGCTATAAATTAAGGTGTGATTATTTTTGCACTTCTCGTCCCAGTCTGATTCCTGGCACCCTGACATTATGCAAGGGCCATGAATCCTGATGGTGCTAATAATCCACCTTAAACTTGCCATAATTTCCAGGATAGATGAAAAGGATCACCGCTTGGATCAATTTGCACTAGCCCTGCAAACCCTGCTGACTCGCACTGCACATTTGGACCAAAGTGTCCCACAAGTTATAGCTGCTCCTGTTTCCTCTGCTGCTCCTAGTCCTACCAGGAGCATGTCCGGTTCTGCACCTCTACCTCAGCGATATGGAGGCGATCCTAATCAGTGCAGAGGGTTTTTGAACCAGGTGGGCATTTACTTTGAGATGTTACCTCAGGCGTTTCCCTCTGACAGAGCTAAGGTGGGATTTCTCATCTCATTACTCTCTGACACAGCTCTTGCCTGGGCTAATCCCTTGTGGGGGACTAATAAACCTGTGATTTCAAATTACCCTGAATTTGTGGCCTCCTTTCGAAGGGTATTTGATGTTCCGGCTCGCTCCTCCTCTGCTGCTAAACGACTCATGTCCATTCAGCAAGGTACAAGATCTGTTGCTCAGTATGCCATTGAGTTCCGTGCGCTTACCGCAGAGGTAGGTTGAAACAATGAAGCCCTTGTTGCCGCCTTCTTTCATGGGCTCTCAGATGCGATTAAAGACGAAGTTGCTGCCAGAGATTTACCAGAAGATCTTGAGGCATTGGTGTCTTTTTTTATTCTAATTGACATCAGACTAAGTGTGAGGCCCCCTTTCAAGGAGCGCTTGCAAAAGCCTCCTGTTCCGTTGTCGCCTACGTGTTCATTCCCACCCATGCCTCCTTCTCCTCCCATGCCTCCTGGTCCCGAGTCACCAGGTACTGCTGAGCCGATGCAGTTGGGATTCACGCGTCTCTCCACGGTGAAGAGGGCCTTTAGGAGGAGGGAGGGGCTCTGCCTCTATTGTGGGTAACAGGGCCACCTTTTGAAGTCTTGTCCTACACGGCCGGGAAACGCTCACACCTAAGGTCCTGTCGGGGGCAGACCTTGGGTGGTTTATCCTCGTCCCCGGAACCGCTAAAGAGAAACCTTTGGTCACGGTTGTCCTTTCCTGGGTGGACTCCTCCATAGTCACCCAGGCTCTTGTTGACTCCGGTGCTGTGGGCTATTTCATTGACAGTGCTTTTGTATCAAAGCACTCCATTCCTGTTTTGCCTCAGTCCGTTACGCTTGCTATTGAGGCCATTGATGGCAGGCCCCTTCAGCCCGCACTCCTTACTCACGAAACTGCTCCGTTATCCATGGCTGTTGGGGCTCTCCATTTTGAAACCCTCCAGTTCCAGGTGATAAACTCTCTGCATTTTCTGGTTGTTCTGGGTTATCCCTGGCTCCAAAAGCACATTTCCAGTCTCAACTGGTGCAGGTCCGAAATTTTGGCGTGGTCTCCGCAATGTATTTCCACTTGTCTTCGGAAACCAGTTAAAATCTTGTGCACTTCTTCGGTATCTCAATTGCCAGAGGAGTACCGAGAGTTCCTAGACGTTTTTGACAAGGTGCGTGCCGGTACGTTGCCCCCTCACCGGTCTTACGATTGTGCCTTAGACCTGTAACCCAGAGCCATTCCTCCTCGGGGCCGGGTTTACCCTCTGTCTGTTGTGGAGAATTGTGCTATGGAGGAGTATGTTGACGATGCTCTGTCGTGGGGGATCATCCGCATATCCTGCTCTCCTGCAGGGGCTAGCTTCTTCTTTGTGAAGAAACAGGGTGACGAGTTACGACCATGCATCGATTATAGGGGTCTTAAACGTCTTACCATTAAGAATGATTACCCAGACTTCCAGTGGACGGCTCTAGAAGATGGCTGTGAGCTCCGCTAGCTCTGAAGAAAATCTCTTATAACTTCAGTAATCTTGCCACCCTTCTATGCCATCTGCATCTCCCTTGACAGACAAGCTGCCCGGGAAACCCTGGCAGATAGAAGCATTCCACCCACTTCTTCCCCGGAAAGCATTATACCAAGTTATAATCCATAAAGGATTATTGAGCAATGGAACCGGAAAGGGACGTTGCTGCGCAGATAATCACAGCATTTCTGCCTATTTTTGAGCGTTTACTACTAAGCTGTAAGTATCTACATGAAGCGGTTCAGGCAACTAAAAGACCCTGTCCCACAGAATTCAATAAGGCACCGATATTGGAAACCACCTCTACACTGGATAATAAGACCACACAATGTCATCAGCAGTCAAAGTATGATCCTTCATGCAGCACTGTCTGGTTGGACGATATGCAGTCTGACTTGTGCCATGGCGGGGCACCAACTCACAATTCCTGGATATTCCCCTTGCTGAACGGGACTGACGACCACAACTCAAAACCCACTAGAAGGAATAATATTATGGAAGCTCCACAACATATTGCTTCCTCACACTTACCTATACAGGCAGCAGATTGGCTCTCCATGTCGCCGGGGCTTTGGTGTAGCGCACATTGTGCACACGTGGGGGACAGACTTGACCAGCAATTGCGGACATCTACAACGGGACTCTCTATGATGGCGCACATCTACATAAAGGGAAAACTGGTAGATCTGAACACTATTTGGCACACTTCGGAGCACTTGAAGAAACAAGATGGCCGTCATGGTTTAAAACCGAAGAGCTGGATTGTTTTGCCGAAGAACGGTGTGGGATGACATCATACACCAAAACAGTGTGAGCTGGTTTGGAAGCGGTTGTCCCTACTTGTGGGGTACAGATTTCCAAACCTTACATTCTAAGCATTGAAGCTTCAAATGAGACTGGATATTGAGCGTTTTGTTGAAAGGTTTACTTTAGTTTGTTAGTTATTTTTTGTATTCCACATGTTTTCGAACTGCAATATCTATGTGACTTCAACTGCTGCAGATATTGAGCCAACACTTAATACTGTGTCTGCATTATTTTGGACGGTCGCTCCAGAACTAAGACTTAAAGAAAAATCATCATCTCTTAATTAGATCAAGTCCAATTTTATTGTTTAATTTATCTTTGCCCCAAAACCTTCTTTCATACTGCTTTCTATGTGATTGAGGCTCATGGTATGCTCAAAATGTTAAGCTGCTTCTACTCATTGGAAGGCATATCTCATTATACGGCACGTTGTGGGAAACATTTGGGAGTAGCTGTCTGACTTGCCTGCTGTTGTACACTATATTTGAGCAACTAACAAAATGATCATTATGCTTTTATTAGCCATAGCTCGTAGCATGCCTTTGCGCACACTTACATTGTCTCTGCAAACTGTTGCTCCAACACTTATTCATATATTATCCAATATCCATCACTCTAAACGATCTGTGCACGTGCATATACCATTTATATTTATTAGGTTACTGCATACATCCCCTATTAGGGCAGTCACATATTAGAGGAAGATTACTGGGCAATATAACTTAGTAGTTAAAAGGATGACCCCCTCTCTCCTAGTGTTGTTCTTCCTAGATAGACCTTGGCAGGTTACGTAGGCTTGTTGGTCTTGGAATGTTGAATAACTTTTACATCAATATGTCACATACCCGACTATCTCTTGAATTGGGCATTCTAATGCAAGTGACTTGTAGATTTGTATTCAGACCAATACACTATTCACTTTTTATTGGTGGGTGGTTAGCATGTGAAAAAGAGTGCAAATACTTTGCTCAGGACAGTCTAGTCTAGATCAAAATGTAAATTATACTTCATATTTACTGTACTGAGCAATATACTCACATAATCATATAATTTATTCCTAGTTGAGAGCTGTTTAGCTAAGATCCTACCCCACCACGGCACTAACACACTCAATCTTGGATCTATTTGGGTATTGTTGTGCTCAGTTTAGTTTAATTTTGCTTTTAGCTGTTTTCTTTGTTTGTTTTTTAAGTTGGTTTGTTTAAAGTGTGATAAACCATGACACTACTGTTCACATTGTGGTAAGGAAACTTTTGAAGAACCACCCCTTTCAATCTCTATATCTTATGAAAATTTAATCGCAGATTGCAGGCACGGTAAATACGCCCCCTATCATGAGTAGAGTGGAAATTCCATGCTCATCCCAATGAGCTCCTTACTCCATAACATGTCAATGAGTTAAGAGGGGTTGTCATCATTGAGAGCATTACTATCATACTGTGTTGGTGAATGGGACATCTAAATCAATTCTGGTTTTATTTTAGGTTGAGTTTAGTTAAGTTAGAGTAGTTTAGTAATTTTAAAAAAAACACAAAACCCCAACATTGTGGTACAGGTATATAGAACAATACCACTCCGTTGAAAACATTAACGTTCTTAACAATAACTAAACCTGGTTTTCTCATACATATGCATATCTCTCTAATCTCTTATCATGGATATGTACTTTCTCATGTGATGCACCCTGCGAGGTGCGATGCTGATATATGTATGTACCCTTTGTTGGATATAAATAAAATTAAAAAAAAAAAAAAGAATGATTACCCTATTCTGCTCATTACGGAACTTTTTGACCGCCTCAAGGGAGCTACGGTCTTTACTAAACTTGATTTGAGAGGAGGATCAAGGAGGGCCATGAATGGAAAACAGCATTTAACACCAGGAGCGGGCATTATGAGTATCTTGTCATGCCCTTTGGCCTATGTAATGCTCCTGCTGTTTTTCAGGAATTTATTAATGATGTCCTACGAGATATGTTGCAACAGTGTGTTGTGGTGTACTTAGACAACATCACATCCTCATACACTCACCCACACTTGAGGCTCATCATTCTGATGTTTCACGGGTTCTTCAGAGACTACGTGAGAACGGCCTGTTTTGTAAACTCGAGAAATATGAGTTCCATCAGACTCAAGTAACCGTCCTAGGTTATGTTATCTCCTTTGCAGGGTTCTCCATGGATCCTAACAAGTTATCTGCAGTTCTGCAGTGGCCTCGCCCAGTTGGTCTTCAGTCTATTCAACATTTTTTGGGGTTCGCCAATTACTATAGAAAGTTTATTAAAATCTTTTCTTCCTTGGTCAAACCTATCACAGACATGACCCGTAAAGAGAATGATCCACTGCATTGGTCACCTACTGTCATTAAGGCCTTTGATAGTCTTAAGACTGCCTTTGCTGCGGCTCCAGTTTTGGTTCATCCTAACCCTGTCCTGCCTTTCGTTCTTGAGGTTGATGCGTCTGAGACTGGAGTAGGTGCCTTCTTGTATCAACGTCCTACACCTGATGACTCCTTGCATCCGTGTGGTTTCTTCTCTAAGAAATTGTCTCCAGCAGAGTGCAATTATGAAACTGGCGACAGGGAATTACTGGCCATAATTTTGTCATTCAAGGAATGGAGGCATCCTCTCGAGGGTACTAGCGTGCCAGTGCTCATTCTTACGGACCACAAGAATTTAACTTATCTATCTGAAGCAAAACGTTTGTCGCCCCGACAGGCCAGATGGGCGCTATTTTTGTCTCGGTTTAATTATGTGGTCTCCTACCTGCCTGGTAGTAAGAATGTTAGGGCTGATGCCGTCTCTTGACAATTTTCACCTCTGTCCAAGGAGGAGTCTGTACCTACTCCAGTTATACATAACCTCCTGACGATATTTTGGCTACCATACGTACTAATTTGACTAATTAGTACTTCTCCCTTGGGGAAGGAGATCCTGGTTGCACAAACCAATGCACCTCCTGAGAAACCTAGTGGTAAGTGTTTTGTTCCTGAGAATCTTCTAACTAAACTTTTGCACACACAACAGTTCTGGTGGCCAGATCTTCGTTCTGATGTTGCTGCGTATGTTGCCTCCTGCTCAGTTTGTGCACAGAATAAGACTCCTCAACATCTTCCTGTGGGTCTTCTTCAACCTATAGCTAATGGTGAGCATCCTTGGACACATCTTTCCATGGACTTCATTGTCGAGCTCCCTGTTTCCAGTGGCAATACTGATATCCTTATGGTGGTTGACCGTTTTTCTAAAATGTCACATTGCGTTCCCTTTAAGAAGTTACCTACCGCTCAGGAGCTTGCTTCAATTTTTGCCCGGGAGGTCTTCCGTTTACATGGGTTACCCAAGGAGATAGTGTCGCACCGGGGTAGCCAGTTTGTCTCCAGATTTTGGCGTTCCTTTTGTGCTCAAATGGGGATCCAGCTTTCCTTCTCCTCTGCTTATCACCCTCAATCCAATCGGGCTGCGTAACGGTCTAATCAAGCTCTGGAACAGTTCCTCCATTGCTATGTCTCAGATCACCACAATAATTGGTCTGAACTGTTAGCTTGGGCAGAGTTTGCTCGTAATAGTGCTATTAATGCTTCCTCCAAGTTATCCCCGTTCATGGCGAATTATGGGTTTCAACCATCCTTGTTGCCAGATTCATTCATGTCTCAGGGTATCACAGCTTTGGAGGAGCATCCCCGGCAACTCCGTTCCACGTGGGTGCAGATTCAGGATTGCCTTCATCGTTCTATGCAGCACCAAAAGTTCCAGGCTGATCGTAGGCGTCTGCCTGCGCCTTCCTACCAGGTTGGTGAGAGAGTTTGGCTGTCCTCCCGCAACTTGAACCTTTGTGTGCCTTCCAATAAGCTGGCTCCCTGTTATGTTGGTCCTTTTCAAAAACTCTGACGGGTCAATCCTGTGACCTACACTCTTGACCTTCCTTCTGCAATGCGCATCTCCAATGTTTTTCATGTCTCCCTCTTGAAACCATTGGTTTGTAATCAGTTTACCACTGTGTTGCCTCGTCCCCATCCTATCTTTGTTGACAACCATGAGAAGTATGAGGTCAGCAGCATTATTGACTCTCGTATGTCCATGTACCTACAGTATTTGGTTCACTGGAGGGGCTATGGTCCGGAGGAGCGTTCATGGGTTCCCTCCTCTGATGTTCATGCTCCCGCCCTCCTCTGTGCCTTCCATGCCCATTTCCCCAATAAGCCTTTTGTCCTCCCGCGGGGGAGGGCTCGTTGAGGGGAGGGTACTGTCAGGATTTTTTCCCTGCATTGTTTGCCATGTGCTGCTGGCAGCCATTTTACTCACCTCTCTTGCTGACTCTGGTTCATACTGTGTGATGCTGCTCATTTCCTGCACTTCCTTTTATGGCCAGACTGGTGTACATCATCCGTGTGAGACAGGATGCAGTCTCAGAATTGTGATGTCGTCACTTATTATTTAAAGGATTACTAACTTTTTTTTTTCAAAAGGTTAAATGCAATAAACGTTTTTGAATATAAAGTATAATATCAATTAAATTTACCTTGTTATTGCATTTAAAGAAGCCTCCTTCTTACCTAAAATTATATTTTATTATTTTACGATGACATCACGTCATCCAGCCTACAAATGTGGGCCATCTATGGGATAACCAAACCGCCAATAGTATCCCTTTTTTTTTAATATCATTAAAATAAATTATCTCCTTTAAACGCATGCGCAATAGATTATACCTCTTATCGCATGCGCAAATAGCAGTAATCAATCCGAGATCATAGCATTACAGAAGAAACTAACGCATGCACATTAGAAATTTTAATCGATTCTATCTGTATTCCAGCCAACCGCATATACTACATACTTCAATTATATTTATTTTTATAAATGTTTGTTAATTACATACGTCAGTATCTTATTTATTTAAGTTTATTGTTTTGGGATTAGAATTGATTGCTATCCATTTAAGAATTATTAATTTTAGCTCGTTCGTTTCAAGGGAGATTCTATTTTATGTAAAATACTGCAGATTCTAAGATTGCAAAATAGGATTACATAATGTTGCCAAGTATGTACCGTTTACTCGTTTATTCTAGGGCGATTCTGGAAGCGTTCACAGGACAAGTACTTACGTGATGTGCGCAGCAAACTCAACTGCTGCTCTATAGATTGTCCTGGTCTTATTGAACAGAAGATGGTGACGTACAATGTGATATTGCGCTAACTCGCGCATGCGCAATACGTCAAAATAACGCCATCTTTCAACTGCAGTTGTCAGCACGGATTGGGAATCCGTAACGGCTGATATACAAGTGGGTTTGGAAAAATTATTTATTTAAAACATAAATATCTTAAAAACGCTACATATTTAATAATGAATACACATTAGAAAATTATAGATTTATATGTATACTCCTGTGCAATTGGCATTTCATTTATGACTACAGTGTCCCTTTAAAGGGCCTCTGTTCAGTATGCTTTGCCCTTGCGTTGTCTCAGACCTGTTTGTGAGAGCTCCTGTGTATTACCTGGCTGTCTGATGTCCCTTCTGGTTCCTGATCCCTGGCTTGTTCCTGACTCTGCTGTTCTGCTTGTTCCTGATTCCGGCTCGTCTGACTACTCGCTTTGGCTCCTGACTCGGCTCGTCTGACTATTCGCTTTGGCTCCTGACTCGGCTCGTCTGACTACCAGCTCTGGTTTTGATTCCTGGCTTGTTATTTGACTTGTGGACTTTTTATTATTTTTTGCTATAAATAAAGGTGTGATTATTTTTGCACTTCTCGTCCCAGTCTGTTTCCTGGCACCCTGACACCCCCCCCCCCCCCCACATCGCCAACACTAAATAAACCTATTAACCCCTAAACTGCTGGACTTTCACATCGCAAAACATTAAATTAAACTATTAACACCCCCTAACTTTAAATTATAAGTTACAATATAACTATCTTAAAATGAATAAAAACTTCCCTGTGAAATAAAAAAAAAACTAACATTAAACTATAAATAAACCTAACATTGCTATTCTAATAAAATAAAAAAGACTACCAATTAAAAAACCTAAATTACACATTTAAAAAAACCTAATACTACGAAAAAAATAAAAAAATCTAAGATTACAAGAAATAATAAACACTAAATTAATTAAAAATAAAAAACTCTAAGATTACAAAAAAAATTACACCTAATCTAATAGCCCTATAAAAATAAAAAAGCCCCCCCCCAAATAAAAACACCCCCTTACCCACAATAAGCTACCAATAGCCCTTAAAAGGGCCTTTTGTAGGGCATTGCCCTAAGTTAAACAGCTCTTTTACCTAGAAAAAAATACAAAGTCCCCTCAACAGTAAAAACCTCTACCCAACCAACCGCCCAAAATAAAAAAGTCTAAAAAAAAACTAGGCTACCCATTGCCCCTAAAGGGGCATTTGTATTTGCATTGCCCTTAAAAGGGCATTAAGCTCTTTTACAAGCCCAAAGCCCTAATCTTAAAAAAAAACACCCCAAAAAAACTAAAAAAAAAATAACACTAACACCAGAATATCTGCTCACGGTTCCTGAAGTCTGATTTGGACAGCCAATAAGATTTCAGTTGCTCTCATCCTATTGGCTGATTTGAATTTGAAAAATCAAATCAGCCAATAGGAATGCAAGGTATGCCATTTTTAATCGGGTACCTTGCAGTCAACTTCAGTGTACGGCGGTGATCATATGAAGAGGATGCTCCACGCAGGATGTCCTCGCCGGTCCTTGATAGCCCTGCTCCGCACCCCCGGGATGAAGATAGAAGATGCCCCTGTGATGGATGAAGACTTCTCGCCACCTGGATAAAGACTTTGCGCCGCCTGGATGAAGACTTCTCGCAGTCTGGATGGAGATGCAGGTCCGGACTTCAGGAACCGTGGTAGATAGTCCTAATTTAGGTTTTTTAATTGGTATTTTTTTATTTTTTTTTATTAGAATAGTAATGTTAGGTTAATTTATAGTTTAATGTTAGTTGTTTTTTTTATTTCACAGGTAAGTTTTTTTATTTATTTTAGGATAGTTATATTGTAACTTTTAATTTAAAGTTAGGGGATGTTAGGTTTAGGGGTTAATAGTTTAATTTAGTGTTTTGCGATGTGGGGGTTTGGCAGTTTAGGGGTTAATAGGTTTATTTAGTGTCTGCAAATTGTGGGGGGTCGGTGGTTTAGGGGTCAATAGGTTTATTTAGTGTCTGCGATGTAAGGGAGCAGCAGATTAGGGGTTAATCACTTTATTTAGCATTGGGGAGTGGCGGATTAGGTTAATAATTTTATTTAGTGTCGGCGACGTTGAGGGCAGTGGATTAGGGGTGTTTAGACTAGGGGTTTATGTTAGGGTGTTTAACATAACTTTCTTTTCCCCTTAGAGATCAATGGGGTTGCGTTACGGCAATTTGCCATTCCGAGATCGCAGGTGTTAGATTTTTTCTAACATTCTCTCCCCATTGATGTCTATGGGGGAAAGCGTTCACGAGCACATAAACTCAGCCCTTGGCTTTTGTGCGGTATGGAGCTTAACGTACAGCACAAGGAGGTTTTTCAGTAACTCGTAATGGCAGTGCTATGGAAAGTGCAGGACCGCTAATTATATTGCGTTCTTTACGCACCCTGTTTAGAGCAAAACTCGTAATCTAGCCATATGTGAAGAGATACTAAATGAATTTCAACCATGATCTCGCCATCCAATGCCCTTTGACTACGCAGACAAGATTTTTTTCATGTGCCTTCTATTTTCCACTAAGTTTAAAGAGAAGGCCGTGATAACCACCAACAATTACAGCAGAATATGCAATCAATGGTATATTTGAAACAGCCAATTACTTAGCCACTTTCAAACGGTTTAAATAAAGTTATTTGTGACACTGAAGCTTCATGAACATTCAACTTCTGGCAGAGACAGGGACATAAATCATGAAACTGAAAGTTTATGGTTCGTCATTACATATAAAGGATTTTCTCATTTCTATTGAGTGCAATACAATAGAATTGTGGTTAGAAACACTCTAGTATTGTTTTGAAAATATAAGGTGCCTGGATAAGCTGTGTATGTGTGAGAATAGTTATTTTAATATTGTACGGTTAGGATAATTTCTGATTTGTGACTATCAGCAGCATTCAAGTACACTTGATAAATGACACAATGCATAAAGTTTACCACTTTCTATTAATTGCATTTTTGGGACTTAATCCCTAAAGAACAAAGAAATGTTTTGTGTCAGAATAAAATCCTTTAGGGATTTTGTGAAGTGTTCATAAAAATTGTTGTCCTTTCAATGGCCCATAGAAAAGGAGCCTTCTAGATTATTATTTTATTTGCCAGTAAATTACATATCATTTTGCTTGTAGACATTCATGGAAAAACCCATGGACGACTCTAGAAGGAATATAAATAAGGTATGGTAAGAATTAAGAAGAATTAATGACAAGATAGAAATATATTAGATGAAAATTTTACTACAATGTCCATATGCATATAGTAATAATATTTTCTATTTATTGAATATAGTTTTTTTATTGGTAGTAGCTTTTAGTACAAAAGTGTATTCTCTTTTCAGAAATGCTTTTTCATTCATTCTGTTACTCATAGAATATGTCATGCTTGTAATTAAAAAAAAAAACTTCAAATGCATTTTTTGTATTAAGATACAGCACAATTAACATACATATAAACAAAAAAGCACAAACACATATTTTGGATCCACACAAAGTAGGGGCCACTTAAAAATCACAGGAAATACTTTTTATTTTTTGTTCATAATTAAGTATTTTAAATAGTTTATTTTAATTTTTAATGTCCTGTAGCTCAATTGTAAAACTAAAAATGTTGCAATTTGACAAAAAAAAGAATGATATCTTCATGATTTTCTTATGCACTTGGTAATATATTATTAATTTGGGAGTTATCTAGCGCTAGAATGTTTTATTTAAATGTTTATTTGACCCCTGTAATATATTGGGTGTTATGAACAGGACATACCACAAAAGTTAGAAGTTTTAGTCAGACATCTATTGATATGTATTCCTAAGAATAAAATAGAGAAATTGAATTGCTCGGGAGATACTGAAAAATGAGAGAACAAAATCATTTCAAAAAGCCGCTATTAATGTGAAAAAATTTACTTTTAGCTCTAGCAGTAATTTGAAGCTTCCATTATTGGATAGAAAAAATGTATAAATGAAAACTGACGTGTCTGTTTTGTCTTATTACTTGGTGACTACCTAAAGATGCCTTACATCTAATTATAAAAGAGATAATTATAGATCATTACACTTAGTACCTTTAATACGTTTTTAACATTTTCTTTCATAGACATGGTTTTACTCAAATATCAGGTTCTCACATTTTATAGCTTGTAAAAGAGATTTTTTTTCAATCTGCTTCATAATTTATTTTCTCAGTAAGCTAAGCATGTTTGTACATGTATGTCATACAAAGTAAATGCAAATGTGTTTTGTGTGATAGTTAGTGCTATATAGGTGAATAGGTATAGTTAAAAATATAAGTATATATTACAGAATAAAAATACACAATCTTACACACTCCGTGTGTGTGTGTGTGTATGTATTATATATATAAAATATATATTCCAAAAATAAATTACAATTAAAATAAATTTAATTATTTTAAAAAATAAACTGAATCCCCAAATTGCCCCCCCCCACCCAAAAAACCCCCATGTATATTGTATCTTATAATATTAAATTCTAGGGGGTGGTGAGTTTGATTTTAGAAAGATTCTTTTTAACATTTGATTGTGAATGAATTCTCTGGCATTAATGTAAGTTTTTTGTTATTCAATATATATATATATATATATATATATATATATATATATATATATATATATATATATATATATATATATATATATATATATATGTGTGTGTGTGTGTGTGTGTTTTGGGCTTGTTTTAACAAATATGTATTTATAAGAGACTTGGAGAGTGAGTAGTTTCCTTATTAATATAAGATTAGCTGTTTTTTATTTGCCATAAATGTTACTCAGTTGTTACCACATGGCAGTGAGACAATGCAGGGTATTAGCTTTGTACATTTGCTGTGCATGACAATGGTTGCAAATTGCCTTTTTTAATAGTGCAATAAATGTAAATGTAAGTTTCCATACTACAGTGCTTTATATCTGTTGTTGTTGATTCACTTTTTCTTCTTCTGCTCTAATGTGCTTCACATTGCCAAATACACAAAAACATAATTTATGCTTATGAATCAAAGAGAAAGAGAGAGGCGCCTCATGGGACAGTATCGTAACAACCAGAGAAGGCAAACAATGAGGCAGCCCGTGATGGGGTATACTCACAAGGATAGCGGCATATGAGAATGCCTAGTAGAGCGGGACGGGACTTTAGGTCGCCCGACAGACATACACAGCAGAGCGTGGAGACGTCAGGTCACGGGGTCCGTTCAGCCAATCAGCGGCCAAAGAGAATCAGCATCAGAAGTCAAAGCTGTTCCGGGAGTAGCCAATGCTAGGCCAGCTGCAGCTGCACAGGAAGTAAATGGGAGGGGAACAACAGAACACTGGAGCGCCACTCTAGACAGGAAGACATGTTTCCTGTCTAGAGTGGCGCTCCAGTGTTCTGTTGTTCCCCTCCCATTTACTTCCTGTGCAGCTGCAGCTGGCCTAGCATTGGCTACTCCCGGAACAGCTTTGACGTCTGATGCTGATTCTCTTTGGCCGCTGATTGGCTGAACGGACCCCGTGACCTGACGTCTCCACGCACTGCTGTGTATGTCTGTCGGGCGACCTAAAGTCCCGTCCTGCTCTACTAGGCATTCTCATATGCCGCTATCCTTGTGAGTATACCCCATCACGGGCTGCCTCATTGTTTGCCTTCTCTGGTTGTTACGATACTGTCCCATGAGGCACCTCTCTCTTTCTCTTTGATTCATAGGCACCTACCTTCACTATACAAGAGTGCTGCCTGCTTCTTCAGAAGATTCTGGGAACATCCACCTACTGAACGCCTTTCTGAACTTTGCGCACCTCATATAGAGACTTGATTTACTCTATATTTATTGTTTTCAAAATAATTTATGCTTACCTGATAAATTTATTTCTCTTGTAGTGTGTTCAGTCCACGGGTCATCCATTACTTATGGGATATATTCTCCTCCCCAACAGGAAGTTGCAAGAGGATCACCCAAGCAGAGCTGCTATATAGCTCCTCCCCTCACATGTCATATCCAGTCATTCGACCGAAACAAGACGAGAAAGGAAAAACTATAGGGTGCAGTAGTGACTGGAGTTTTAATTAAAATTTAGAACTGCCTCAAAAAAGACAGGGCGGGCCGTGGACTGAACACACTAGAAGAGAAATAAATTTATCAGGTAAGCATAAATTATGTTTTCTCTTGTTAAGTGTGTTCAGTCCACGGGTCATCCATTACTTATGGGATACCAATACCAAAGCTAAAGTACACGGATGATGGGAGGGACAAGGCAGGAACATTAAACAGAAGGAACCACTGCCTGTAGAACCTTTCTCCCAAAACCAGCCTCCAAAGAAGCAAGTGTGTCAAATTTGTAAAATTTTTAAAAGGTATGAAGTGAAGACCAAGTTGCAGCCTTGCAAATCTGTTCAACAGAGGCCTCATTCTTAAAGGCCCAGGTGGAAGCCACAGCTCTAGTGGAATGAGCTGTAATTCTTTCAGGAGGCTGCTGTCCAGCAGTCTCATAGGCTAAACGTATTATGCTACGAAGCCAAAAAGAGAGAGGTGGCCGAAGCCTTTTGACCTCTCCTCTGACCAGAATAAACGACAAACAGAGAAGAAGTTTGCCGAAAATCTTTAGTTGCCTGTAAGTAGAACTTCAGGGCACGGACTACGTCCAGATTATGCAAAAGACGTTCCTTCTTTGAAGAAGGATTAGGACACAATGAAGGAACAACAATCTCTTGATTGATATTCCTGTTAGAAACAACCTTAGGTAAAAACCCAGGTTTAGTACGCAGAACTACCTTGTCTGAATTAAAAATCAGATAAGGAGAATCGCAATTTAAGGCAGATAACTCAGATAACTCAGAGACTCTTCGAGCCGAGGAAATAGCCATCAAAAACAGAACTTTCCAAGATAAAAGCTTAATATCAATGGAATGAAGGGGTTCAAACGGAACACCCTGAAGAACTTTAAGAACCAAGTTTAAGCTCCACGGAAGAGCAACAGTTTTAAACACAGGCTTAATCCTAGCCAAAGCCTGACAAAAAGCCTGGACGTCTGGATTCTCTGCCAGACGTTTGTGTAAAAGAATAGACAGAGCAGAAATCTGTCCCTTTAACGAACTAGCGGATAAACCCTTTTCTAAACCTTCTTGTAGAAAAGCCAATATCCTAGGAATCCTAACCTTACTCCATGAGTAACTCTTGGATTCACACCAATATAAATATTTACGCCATATCTTATGGTAAATTTTTCTGGTAACAGGTTTCCGAGCCTGTATTAACGTATCAATAACCGACTCTGAAAAACCACGCTTTGATAGAATCAAGCGTTCAATCTCCATGCAGTCAGCCTCAGAGAAATAAGGCTTGGATGGTTGAAAGGACCCTGAATTAGAAGGTCTTGCCTCAGAGGCAGAGACCATGGTGGACAGGACGACATGTCCACTAGGTCTGCATACCAGGTCCTGCGTGGCCACGCAGGCACTATCAGAATCACTGATGCTCTCTCCTGTTTGATCCTGGCAATCAGTCGAGGTAGCAACGGAAATGGTGGAAACACATAAGCCATGTTGAAAACCCAAGGGGCTGCTAGTGCATCTACCAGCACCGCTCCCGGGTCCCTGGACCTGGATCCGTAACAAGGAAGCTTGGCGTTCTGGCGAGATGCCATGAGATCCAGCTCCGGTTCGCCCCAATGAAGAATCAGTTGAGCAAACACCTCCGGGTGAAGTTCCCACTCCCCCGGATGAAAGGTCTGGCGACTTAGAAAGTCCGCCTCCCAGTTCTCCACGCCTGGGATGTAGATCGCTGACAGGTGACAAGAGTGCGACTCTGCCCAGCGAATTATCTTCGAGACTTCCAACATCGCTAGGGAACTCCTGGTTCCCCCTTGATGATTGATGTAAGCCACAGTCGTGATGTTGTCCGACTGAAATCTGATGAACCTCAGTGTTGCTAACTGAGGCCAAGCTAGAAGAGCATTGAATATTGCTCTTAATTCCAGAATGTTTATTGGGAGGAGTTTATCCTCCTGAGTCCACGATCCCTGAGCCTTCAGGGAGTTCCAGACTGCACCCCAGCCTAGTAGGCTGGCATCTGTTGTTACAATCGTCCAATCTGGTCTGCGAAAAGTCATTCCTTTGGACAGATGAACTCGCGACAACCACCAGAGAAGAGAATCTCTGGCCTCCTGGTCCAGATTTAGTAAAGGGGACAGATCTGAGTAATCCCCATTCCACTGACTTAGCATGCATAGTTGCAGCGGTCTGAGATGTAGGCGCGCAAATGGCACTATGTCCATTGCCGCGACCATTAAGCCGATTACTTCCATGCACTGAGCTACTGATGGGCTTGGAATGGAATGAAGGACACGGCAAGCATTTAGGATTTTTGATAACCTGGACTCCGTCAGGTAAATCTTCATCTCTACAGAATCTATAAGAGTCCCTAGAAAGGGAACCCTTGTGAGTGGGAACAGAGAACTCTTTTCCATGTTCACTTTCCACCCATGCGACCTCAGAAATGCTAGAACTATCTCTGTATGAGACTTTGCATTTTGAAAAGTTGACGCTTGTATCAGGATGTCGTCTAGGTACGGAGTCACCGCTATGCCTCGCGGTCTTAGTACCGCCAGAAGCGAGCCCAGAACCTTTGTAAAAATTCTCGGGGCCATAGCCAACCCGAAGGGAAGAGCTACAAACTGGTAATGCCTGTCTAGAAAAGCAAACCTTAGGTACCGATAATGATCCTTGTGAATCGGTATGTGAAGGAAGGCATCCTTCAAGTCCACTGTGGTCATATACTGACCCTCTTGGATCATGGGTAGGATGGTTCGAATAGTTTCCATTTTGAACGATGGAACTCTTAGGAATTTGTTTAAGATCTTCAGGTCCAAGATTGGCCTGAAGGTTCCCTCTTTTTTGGGAACCACAAACAGATTTGAGTAAAAACCTTGCCCTTGTTCCGTCCGCGGAACCGGGTGGATCACTCCCATTACTAAGAGGTCTTGTACACATCATAGAAATGCCTCTTTCTTTATTAGGTTTGTTGATAACCTTGACAGATGAAATCTCCCTTGTGGAGGAGAAGTTTTGAAGTCCAGAAGGTATCCCTGAGATATGATCTCCAACGCCCAGGGATCCTGGACATCTCTTGCCCAGGCCTGGGCGAAGAGAGAAAGTCTGCCCCCCACTAGATCCATTTCCGGATAGGGGGCCCTCTCTTCATGCTGTCTTAGGGGCAGAAGTAGGTTTTCTGGCCTGCTTGCCCTTGTTCCAGGACTGGTTGCCTTTCCAACCCTGTCTGTAACGAGTAGCAGTCCCTTCCTGTTTTGGAGCGGAGGAAGTTGATGCTGCTCCTGCCTTGAAATTACGAAAGGCACGAAAATTAGACTGTTTGGCCTTTGATTTGGCCCTGTCCTGAGGAAGGGTGTGACCCTTACCTCCAGTAATGTCAGCAATAATTTCTTTCAAGCCGGGCCCGAATAAGGTTTGCCCTTTGAAAGTAATATTAAGCAATTTAGATTTAGAAGTTACATCTGCTGACCAGGATTTATGCCATTGCGCTTACCTCTTAACTCAGGCAAATTAGATAATACTTCTTTCATAACATTAGCCATATCATGCAAAGTGATTTGTAAGGGCCTTGATGTACTTGGCGCCACAATCTCACGCACCTCCTGAGCGGGAGGCGAAGGTACTGACACGTGAGGCGGCATAACTTCCCCCTCGTTGTCTGGTGATAATTTCTTTACCGGTAAAGACTGACTTTTATTTAAAGTAACATCAATACAATTGGTACACATATTTCTATTGGGCTCCACATTGGCTTTTAAACATAATGAACAAGCAGATTCATCTGTATCAGACATGTTTAAACAGACTAGCAATGAAGGCTAGCAAGCTGTGAAAAAATCTTTCAATAAATTTACAAGCAATAGAAAAAACGCTGCAGCGCTTTTAAAAACACAAAAAAACTGTCACAGTTGAAATAACAATGAACTAATTCAGTTATAGTCAACAATTTTAACAGTAAATGTATGAATTTAGCAGAGGATTGCACCCACTAGCAGACGGATGATTAACCCCTCAATACCCAAAAACGGATAATCAATTTAAGATTTAACGCTTTTATCACAGTCAAACACACTGTCACAGGTCTGCTGTGACTGATTACCTCCCTCAAAATGAATTTTGAAGACCCCTGCGCCCTCTGGAGACGTCCTGGATCAAGGAGGAAGAAGCAGGAAGACTGTGCAAGAATTTTAACTGCGCAACAAGGCGCTAAAAAAGGCCCCTCCCACTCATATTACAACAGTGGGAGACCTGTTACAACGGTTTCTATGCAGAAATATACGTTAGCCATATGGAAAAAAATCATGCCCAAAAAGATTTATCACCAAAGTACCTCACAAAACGAATAACATGCCAGTAAACGTTTTAAAAACAACTTTCCAGTGTTATGCAAAGTTATCACTAAGGCTGCTACCAGTCACTTCTACTGCAGTTAAGGCTCATACATTTATTTCAGTATTAACAGTATTTTCTCAGTCAAATTCTAGTCCCTAGAAAATAACTCAACTGCGCATACATTTATCAGCCTGATACCAGTCGCTACTACTGCATTAAAGGCTGTACTTACATCATATGGGTAACAGCAGTGTTTTCTTAGTCAATTCCATTCCTAGAAAATATTACTGCACATACCTCATTTGCGGGGGACCCCGCATGCTATTCCCTTTTCTGAAGTTACCCCACTCCTCAGAATGTGCGAGAACAGCCAGTGGATCTTAGTTACGTCTGCTAAGATCATTGAAAACGCAGGCAGATTCTTCTTCTAAATACTGCCTGAGAGAAAAACAGCACACTCCGGTGCCATTTAAAAATAACAAACTTTTGATTGAAGAAATAAATTTAGTATAAAACACCACTCCTCTCGCGGACCTCCTTCTATGTTGAGACTTGCAAGAGAATGACTGGATATGACATGTGAGGGGAGGAGCTATATAGCAGCTCTGCTTGGGTGATCCTCTTGCAACTTCCTGTTGGGGAGGAGAATATATCCCATAAGTAATGGATGACCCGTGGACTGAACACACTTAACAAGAGAAAACACAAAGTACATTAGTGAAAGCTGAAAATGAACTATGTTTCCGTTTTATTGCATGGTCTTGTTTATGGGTAGCATGAACAATTAGTAAAATAATAATGTAATTATTTATTACAGGTACAAAACCCTTTATCCAAACTGCCTGGGACAGAAAAAGGTTTGGATTTCAAAAATAGTTTGGATTTTGGAAAATTTACATAATTGCATCTGTAATATGGGACAGCATGGAGAGGGGATGGGGCCTAGTGGGAACAAGATCTTATGTCATTTAGGCAATATTTACCTGTCATAATACAGCTTATACGTGCAACCTAAAGGTAGTTTTTATAAAATGTTTAATATTTTGTATACATAGTACCATCAGAAATATACTACAGCAAAGTAGATAATAGGGATGGGCAAATGTGCTGAAAGTGTAAATCGTTTAGTAGAACGAATATTCCTGTGGATATTTGTTTTGGACAATCGAATGATGATAAGAATGAAAATCCATTAAATTTCGGTAATCGCATGTTATTTCAGGTTTTCGAATGTTACTTTCGTTTTCGAATGTTCATAATTAGGTCGAATATCCACATTCAAAATTTCGAATGTCACATTCAAACTAACTAATACTATTCAGAAGTTCAATAGTTCATGTGATAGGGCATTTATTAAATTGATACATAATAAATACAAATATATCAATTTGAACGTTTCTATTTCGAATATTGCATAATTAGAAAATTAGATTTAAAGAGAACATTAGAAGTACTATTACAAATATATAGATTCAAAAAAATTTGAATATCGCATAATTCAAATCGAAGTATTAGAGAAATTCTAATCAAATATTACATTTAAAGAAAGCATTAGAAATATTATTACATTAAACAAATGTTAGAATGTTGTACAAGCATTTTAAATTCGAAACAAAAAAATGTGTTAAAACATTTGTTTCATTTTTCAAATATTGCATAACATTCGCCCACCCCTAATAATAGTTGTTGTTTTAAATAAATATAGATTAACATTTGCATTTTAGAACACACAAAAACAAGCCAAACACCAGAAAATTGTGACTTACTGGCAGGGCAATTTTTATTATTATTATTTTTTTTTTTTTTTTAAATATTAACCAAATAATTCTGGATTTTGGAATTTCCGGATTTACGGATTTGTACCTATAATAAACAGGATAACAGTCCAAATAAGGGATAGATTATGAGTGGACCGCGGAAGTAAATTTGCTAGAAGTAAGCTTTTTAGCATATGTCAGGTAGTACAAGTCTTACTAGTGTAAAGCAAATAATTTTTTACAAGCACTAACCCGACACGTGCAAAAAGTCAAACTTTGAATTTTGTAAACGCTTTAACGTATTCCTTATTGACTTCAATGTAGTGTGTAAAGTGTAAAAAAAAAAATAACACTCAACTCAAGTGCGCTAACCCAACATGAAATATTAATATTTCACATTCCAATGTTCATCACATATAAGAAAATGTTCTATTGATTCTTAAATATATATATATATATATATATATATATATATATATATATATATATATATATATATATGATGTTTTTTTGTTAAAATATAATACCGATAAATGTGAAATATTTACATAAAAATACATAGTTAAACATGTTATTAAATTTGAATATTGCATTAATATGATTTTTCATGTTTTCAGATACTTGACCGCAAAGGGCTCCAATATATATATATATATATATATATATATATATATATATATATATATATATATATATATATATATATATATATATATATATATATATATATATATATATATATATATATATATATATATATAAATATATGTGTGTGTATATGTTTGTATTTATGTGTATATATGTCTGTAAATATATATTTACACATATAAATACATATGTACACACATATAAACATATATGTATATACATACATATTTAGACATGTGTATCTATGTATCTCCATGTTAAAGGGACTGTAAACATTCCTCACGTGTGTTTTAATTTAAAAACCTCCATGAAGAAATGTTTGCTATCTTAAAATAGAAGCAGCTTAAAATAAAGATTATCATTTATCAAAACTTATCAATCCAGTACTCCCCTGTCCACCCATGAAGATGGAGCTTTTCTTTTTGTGCTTTCAATCAAACATTATAAGACCAACCATATACAAGTGCGCTTTCCCTCTTTCGCTGCTAATGCCTAATATCAGCAAGAAATATGATTTATTTCTTTAATGTGTAAGTTCTGTATAGCTATTTATCCTTACCTTGTAATATAATTTGGATTGAGTATTGCTAACTCACAACTGACATGTCAGCTCGATCAGTGCAATGGAAAAAGAATTGCAAGGCACTATGTTTATCGGAGCCTGCTATATAAGTATTCCGCATGTGCAGTAGGAAAGAGAATGTGCGCTTTGAAATTCATTGGGTTATGGAAGCCAAAATTGTGAAAAACGCAGCAACCGTAGCACTTATGCTCTGCTTTTTAAGATCTCACATATATTTTCATTGAGGACTTTTTATTAAAGCACACATAAAAGGAACATTTACTGTTATTTAAAGCCCTTTGCCTGCCTTTTTTTTTTTTCTATCACCGGAGACCTCATATATTTAAGCCCTTATAACTTAGTTTTTATGCAATTTTGTTTATAATAATTTTAGTAGACAGTGTTATTATAAGTGTAGAAGAAATATATAGAGAATAGCGGATGCCACACAGCGAATCACAACACTTAACCCCAAAAGACCAGAGCATGTTTAGCATTTTTGCTATCACTACATTTAAACTGAAACAGAGCCTTTTTTATATTTACCTATCAAAACTAGGGGCTCCATGTACTAAGCCGTCAATTCATCCGTCATTTTAGACGCAGCTAAACTCGCCGTTACTCGCCGCGGGCGAAATGGTGTCCGCTGTTGCTATGTACTAATAATCCCACAATAAATAGACACGTCTAGCCCGCTGCGAGCAGTGGCGGAATATTGATAAATTTGACGCCTCGCTCGCCGCGACTAAGCTGATGTACTTAACTTTCAGTTGAATTGTCTGGCCAATTGTTAACACGTGACATGTAAGGTGTCATGAATGTCATAGTAGTCGCGGGAATAGAATTTTGCTCCTATAAATGTACAACTTTTCTAAACAACTTTATTATTGTTCCAAAATTTTTGGAGAGTAATTACAGAGCGCTCTTTTTTGTGATCTTTATTTACAAATTCGATATGGCTTCATCTGGATCTGAAACCGCTTCAAAATCCAAGAATCCTCACTTTTCTCATCAGCAAAACGTCGTTTTGATTGACATGATTATTGACTCTTATGATTATTTGTTTGGATGTCGTGTCAAACAGACAAATTTTTCTAGGAGGCAAAGGATCAGCGACGCTGTTAGTGCCCAGGGTCCAGGAAAAAAGGATGTCGATCAGCTGAAGAAGCGTTACAACAACATTAAACGTTTTGCCAAAGCTAAATTGGCCAGAGAAAAAAATTCGGCACGTGCTACCGGAGGTGGACCAGCATATGTGGCAGACCTCAATGATTATGAGCAGAAGCTTGTTCAGCGTCTGGGACCAGAGATCATCACTGGCATAACGGATGATTGTGACAGTGATTTAAGAGGTAAATGTACAACATAATTGACGCAAATGTTTTTTTTTAAATTATGCTAGGTCATTGTCTCCAATATATATTTCTTTAAAATAACATTATCTGACTTCTTACGCTTCAGTATCTGAATCTATATAGGCCATTTAGGCCCCAAATACTGTAATCATTCATGTCGCATATATGTATAAGGGATTGTACAAGCCATTTAGGCCCCAAATACTGTAATCATTTATGTCGCATATATATGTCTAGACTGGCGTCTAGAGTGACTTTCCTATTGTTTTGTACCTTGCCCGCCACCTAAAAGGTGGCGAGGCAAAAATAACGAGGTGGGGGCGGAGATTGACGCGAGCGGACAAATAGATTTTTTAGTACATTCGTTTTTGGCGAGTTGGTGGTCAAATGTGTCTAATTACAGTAAAAAATGGAGAGGTAGCGAGGTTTGGCGGATAAGTACGCTCGCAATTTTAAAGATGCAAGTTTTAACATAATTGACGGCTTTGTACATATCAGTTTGCGAGTTTTGACGCGAGATTTGTTGCGGGTAGCTTGCTGACTGCTTAGTACATGGAGCCCTATATCTTTTATTTTTAGTAGACAACCCAAAATATTGATCTAGGCCCATTTTGGTATATTTCATGCCATTTCACCGCCAAATGCGATCAAATAAAAAAAAATTGTTTTTCACAAACTTCAGGTTTCTCACTGAAATTATTTACAAACAGCTTGTGCAATCATGGCACAAATGGTTGTAAATGCTTCTTTGGGACTGGGACCCCAGAAATAGAAGACATATATGACTTTGCCATTGCTTTTCGGTAATTAGAAGGGCGCTAATTGCAGCTGAGCACCACACTTTTATTATTCCCAGCAGTGAAGGGGTTAATCAGCTAGCTTGAAAGGTTAATTTTAGCTTTAGTGTAGAGATTACGCTCCCACCTGACACTTCCCACCCCCTGATCCCTACCGGATCCCTCTCAAACAGCTCTCTTCCCTCCCCCACACCCCAATGGTCACCCTCATCTTAGTACTGGCAGAAAGTCTGCCAGTATGTAGTTTTACACATTTGTTCTTTATTTTATTTTTTATTATTTTTTTCAGTGTAAGATTACCCCCTTACCTTCCCACCTCCCTGATCAATCCCAAAAATCTCTCTAACCCTCCCCCTCTAACTGATTTCTGCCATCTTAGATACTGGCAGCTGTCTGCCAGCATCCACACTATAAGAAAAAAAAAGTGTACGGTTGGGGTCCGTTTGTGAACACGTAGGGTACATCTGCTGTAGTTGTACCCTCAAAGGGTCATAATTACACATGTACCATTTAGGGGTTAATAAGGTACAAATATGTTTCCAAATGTCAAAGGGTCCATGTCTGTACCATTTAATCCCCCCAAAAAGTTACAACCACTTGTGTGACTAAAAGGTTAAGGGGGATGGGTGGTTTAATTCTGCCAAACCCTGCAAGTCCATATCATTTGTGCACCTCAATTATTCAATGAAAACATAACTGACAGTCACCAAAAATGAATTCAAAATACATGTTGTATAGCAAAATAATTAATGTTCAATGGTTGTTGGTAATATGCAAGAGGTGGGCAAGGCAATAAATATACTTAACAACACATAACTTCAATTACACTGTGTTGCTGGTTCTAAATAGCACACAAGCACTTAACATTTTAATGTTTATATTTAGAGCATCAAGATAATAAATCTTACACATGAAGCAAATATATTAACAAAGAAACATTTTTGTTTTAAAGTTTTAAATTCTATAAAATAAACAAGAGCTGTTTAAGAACCTGTTTTATAAAAAAAAATTGTAATTGTTCCTCAGTCACATACATGGACATTGTGCAACACATCATAGCGCTATCTATTGGTTGAAAGTTCCTTGACATGTGTAACACAGCTCCATCTACTGGTAGAAGGTTCATCACCTAAATGTGTACTGGGGAAATAGACTCATCTGCAAACATTTTGCATAGAGTTACAATCCAATGTTTGGTTATGAGTTTTATTGTTTATCGCTCCCCTGAATCACCCTTCCTTTCATTGAAGTTATATTTTTATTATTATGCTGTTTTCTATATATTTCTATATATTTACATTTTATGTGGCGTGTCACCCTAACTTATATGGGTATTTGCTAAAATCTACTACAGTGTGAAATAAAATACATCAAGTATTTCCTTGTGGAACTGGTTGTTTAGCCTGGTTCTTTCAGGTATACCTGTAGCAATCTTTGGACCTGCTATTTGTCTACACTAACCAAAGTTATCAAACTGCAGTGTGGCTATTGTAATACTGTCTAAATGCATATTCGTATGTTATACAATAAATTTGATGAAACAGCATTTAAAATGTACTGTGTGGAGTACAATATTGACATCATGGGGTAAAAAGGGCTTTTCACTGGGGCAGAACCCTTAAAAGGCCAAATTTGCAAAGGGTAAAAGGCCAATTTTTAAGGGTACGTTATTATACCATAGCATTGAGGTCCTATCTAGTCAGCAAAGGTACATATTTGCCTTTGAAAGGTACAATCTGCAAGGGTACCAATATGTATCCATGTAAAAGGGTACAACGGGTGTACCTTTGAGGGTACTGCCCGAGTGTTGTACCCCTACAGGTACAATTTTTGCACATTTTTTCTGACTGTGCAGTTTGCTATATATTTTTTTAAAAATTATTAAAAAACAAATGTTCTATAGTGTAGCTGCCCCCTCCCCCTCCCTCATTTACCACCTCCAAGATCATATCCACCACTGCCAAAAGCAGAGAGGGACACTGAGTGGCCCTCTCTGCATTGGTACCTCTGCTCATCTATGTCTGCACTGCCCCACTCGTAGGGCATGCAGAAATAGTACGATCTTACTACTTTTAGCTCGATCGCGGCAGAGAGAGGCCCAGTAATAAGGGCTTAACAAACAGGCACTTCAACTTCTCAGAAGATTAAATTCCAATATTTAATAAAACTTCAAAAAAACCCTGACAACGGTCTTGTTTTAAAAACAATTCAAATAGTAAAAATTGCAACGCGTTTCACGGTCTTAGTTTGATGGCTGTTTCATCAGTCATTATTATGAGTGTAACTGTACTTTTAAATGTATTTTTGATGTGTTTTGTGGAACTTTTTTGTCTTGTCTTAACAGTTAACCAGGGCTCTGAAGTCACGCTAACCCGACACGGGTTAAATTCAATTGCGCTTAAGTGAATGCATTTACTTTCAATTCGTAATATGCAGACTACTTCCAACATGTGCAAAGAGCCGTGATAAACCACTTATCGCTCATGCGCAACAGTTAACATGCCACTAGTAAATAGCCCTAAATTGTACACTTTACTGACTTTTGTTAACAATATGTAAAGGGACAGGAAACCTCAAAAATTTGTAGACAATACAAACTTTCTAATTTACTTCTATTATCAAATTTGCGTTATGCTCTTGTTATCCTTTGCCTAAGGAACAGCATTGCACTACTAGCAGCTGGCTGAACAAATCTAGTTAGCCAATCGCAAGAGACAAATGTATGCAGGCACCAAAATTGCAGAAATTTTAGAATCTTCTAAAAGGGCAATTCAATTTTTATTATTATACTTCCATAAATAGTTATGAGTTTATTTTGGAATTTTGATTACAAATTCTTAATCACCTAGATTACAAGTTTGTGCGTTCGTCTTTTAACGCTGAAAATATAGTATTTTTAGCGTTAAAACAGCACCGCAGCCATTACAAGTCTTGTCGGTATAGGTGTACCGCAAGCCTTTTAGCCTGAAACGCAACGTCAGTACCGCGCTCATAAAAATTACGTTTTTCAATGGGATTCCCATAGCGCTGGTATTAGGAGTTCTGGGTTAAGGCTAAAAAGCGAGCGTTACAGGCTAAAATCAAGATCTGTACCGCCATCTAAAGTCAGTAGTTATGAGTTTTACGCTACAAAGCTGTAACATAAAACTCATAACTAAAGTGTTAAAAAGTACACTAACACCCATAAATCACCCTTTTAACCCCTAAACCGAGGCTCTCCCACATCGCAAACACTATTTTAACGTTTTTAACCCCTAATCTGCCGCTCCCGACATAGCCGCCACTAAAAAAAATTATAAACCCCTATTCCGCCACTCCCCGACATCGTCACCACTATAATAAACTATTTAACCACTAAACCACCGCCCTCCAGCATCGCAAACACTATTTATATATTACTAACCCCTAATCTGCCGTCCGCCCACATTGCCCCCACTATACTAAAGTTATTAAGCCCTACACCGCCGCCACTGTAATAAACCTATTAACCCCTAAACCAAAAGCCCCCCACAATGAAATATACTAAATTAAACTATTAACCCCTAAACCGAAAGCCCCCACATCGCAATAAACAAATTTAAACTAGTAACCCCTAAACCTAATGCCCCCCTAACTTTATATTAAAATTACAATTTCCCTATCTTAAATTAAATTAAAACGTACCTGTCAAATTAAAAAATGTAAGTTTAAACTAACAATTAAACTAATATATTTATTATTCTAAATTTAAACTAACTACCAATTAAATACAACTAAACTACACATTAAAAAAATCTACTCTACTCTAAAACACTACTCTAAAAATGACAAAGTATCTAATTACAAAACCAAAAAGATACTAAGTTACAAAAAATAACAAACACTAAATTACAAAAAATAAAAAACGAAATTATCCAAAATAAGAAAGAATTACACCTAATCTAATAGCCCTATCAAAATACGCACCTCTGGGATCAAGATAGAAGATGCCACCTGGATGAAGATTGAAGAGGCCATCTAGATGAAAACTTCTCGCCGCTTGGATCAGGACTTCGCCGCCGGGATAAAGATCGAAGAAGCCGTCTGGATGAAGACTTCTCGTCGCCTGGATGAGGACTTCAACGTAGGTGGATCGTCAGGGGGTTAGTGTTAGGCTTTTTTAAGGGTTTATTGGGTGGGTTTTATTTTTTAGCTTAGGGTCTGGGCAGTAAAAGAGCTAAATGCCCTTTTAAGGGCAATCCCCATACAAATGCCCTTTTCAGGGCAATGGGTAGCTTAGATTTTTTTAGATAGTTTTTTTTTATTTTGTGGGTTTGGGGGGTGGGGGTTTGTAATGTTAGTGGGTCTTTGTAATTTTTTTCACTAAAAGAGCTGCTATCTTTAGGGCAATGCCCTACAAAAGGTCCTTTTAAGGGCCATTGGTAGTTAATTCTAGATTAGGTTTTTTATTTTGGGGTTGTTTTTTATGGGTATTATAATAGGAATATTCTTTTTATTTTTGATAATTTGTTATTTTGTGTAATGTATATTTTTAGGGGGCGTTTTTGTTTGTTTTTTAGCAAAAGAGCTGTTTATCTCAGGGCAATCCCCTACAAAAGGCTCTTTTAAGGGCCCTTGGTAGTTTGGGGGGTGGGGGTTGTATAGTGTTAGGGGGTGTTTGTATTTCTTTTTGGATCAAAAGAGCTGTTTAACTCAGGGCAATGCCCTACAAAAGGCCCTTTAAAGGGACCCCCTTTTAAGAGCCCTTGGTAGTTTATTCTAGATTAGGCTTTTTTATTTTGAGTTGTTTTTTTTTTTAAAAGGGTATTAGAATAGGAATAATCTTTATTTTTTTGGAAAATTTCGTTTTTTTTGTAATGGTAATAGTTTTTTATTTTTTTGTAATTGTAGGTTTTATATTTTTTGTAATGTTAGGTTTTAGTGTAAGGTAGGTTAAGTTTTATTTCACAGGTAAGTTTGTATTTATTTTAACTAGGTAGTTAGTAAATAGTTAATAAAAATAAATACAAACTTACCTGTGAAATAAAAATAAAACCTAAGCTAGCTACCATGTAACTATTAGCTATATTGTAGCTACCTAATATTTTATTTCACAGGTAAGTATTTAGTTTTAAATAGGAATTATTTAGTTAAAGGGACACTGAACCCAATTTTTTTTTTCTTTCATGATTCAGATATAGCATGAAATTTTAAGCAACTTTCTAATTTACTCCTATTATCAATTTTTCTTCGTTCTCTTGCTATCTTTATTTTAAAAGCAGGAATGTAAATCTTAGCAGCCATCCCATTTTAGGTTCAGCTTGCTTATTGGAGGCTTACATTTACCCACCAATAAGCAGGCATAACCCAGGTTCTAAACCAAAAATGGGCCGGCTCCTATGTATCACATTCCTGCTTTTTAAATAAAGATAGCAAGAGAACGAAGAAAAATTGATAAATGGAGTAAATTAGAAAGCTGCTTAAAATTGCATGCTCTATCTGAATCATGAAGGAAAATTTTGGGTTTAGTGTCCCTTTAATAATTGTAAATTTAATTTAGATCTAATTTCATTATGTTGATTATATTATGATGTGGGAGGCCAGAGGTTTAGGTGTTAATAACTTTATTTAGTTGTGGCGATGTTGGGGTGCGGCGGAATAGGGGTTAATAACTTTAGTATAGTGGCGGTGATATCGGGAGCGGCAGATTAGGGGTTAATAATTTTATTTAGGTGGCGGCGATATCGGGAGCGGCAGATTAGGGGTTATTAACTGTAGGCAGGCGTCAGCGATATTAGGGGCAGCACATTAGGGGTGTTTAGACTCAGGGTTTATGTTAGGGTGTTAGGTTTAAACTCTATTTTCTTTTTCCCTATAGACATCAATGGGGCTGCGTTACAGAGCTTTTGTTTCCGCGATCACAGGTGTTAGACTTTTTTTTTCCCGGCTCTCCCTATTGATGTCTATGGGGAAAGCATGCACGAGCACGTCAAAACACTGCTTGTTTTAGGTGCGGTATGGAGCTTAAAATCTCCATATTGCACTGGCAAAACTTTTTCAAAACTTGTAATGGCAGCGCTATAGGGAATTAAATAACTCAACTTTTGTTGCGTTCGTTAATTTCCCTATAGCGCTCAAAACTCGTAATATAGCGGATAGTGATTAAAAAAGTAGTTTTTAGGCATGGGCAAAAATTCAGTATTTATTATTCGTTATAGAAAGAATGCTGAACATGGCTGCAGGCTGCAGCATTCAGCTGTTTTCAGTGCCAGAATAATTTGTGTAAAAGTGCAAAACACAAATATCTGTGCAAATCTAGATATTTTACACTAATACATCCAGCACCAAAAATAGCTGAATACTGCGGCTGTCTGACATTGGTGTCAAGATAAACTTTTTTTAGAGTAACATTCCAAAGGTTTGGCTATAATAATTACATTCTTAGAACTTATATATTGTATCATATAATAATGTTGTCCTGTACATGGTACATTGACGTACTTTGAAAAACACACAAAAAGGTAAATTTCAATGTTTTAAAAATTGTTGTTTTTTTATACTCCTTAAATCCTGTATTACAATCTCTGTGAAAGAGGCCATTTTTTAATATTTCATATAGTATCATTTGGAATCAGTATATTATTAAACTATTTAGAAATCATGAACTAACATTCAAATGTTAAAATTATATCTGTGAAAATTTTGGCATAGATTACATGTGAGTGCTATGTTAACGTGCGCCCATAAAGGGGCAAATTTGCCCATTTATGGCCATATTTTAAATAACAAGCCATTTTCACTTTGCGCTTAACGCAAATTAATCAGAGGTCAGACCTCTGGTTAAAAGTTAAAATATGCCCCAATTGCCCCCAAAATACAGATTACAATGCATTTACACGTTTAATAAAGATAATAATTTTTACTTCTAAAAAAGTATGTGTATACAGTCTTGACTAAAAACATTGGCACCCCTGCATTTCTGTCAGATAATGCACCACTTCGCCCAGAAAATTGTTGCAATTGCAAATGTTTAGGCATTCTCATGTTTATTTCTTTTATTTGTATTGGTGTGACACACAAAAATGGAGAGATAAAAGCCAAATCTGACACATTCCACGCAAAAATGGATTGGACAAAATTATTGACATCTTCTCAAAATTGAAAGAAATAATTGCATTCCAAGTTTGTGATGTTCCTGTCATTTGTATTTAAACTCACCTGTATCAATTAACAGGTGCTGACAATATAGAAATCACACCGGCAACCAGTTAAAATGGTGAAAAATGTACTCAACTGTTTGTTGTGTGTGTCTGTGTGCCACACCGAGCATGGAGAAGAGAAAGACCAGCAAATAATTGTCTGAGGATTTGAGAACAAAAATTGTGGAAGAGCATGGACAATCTCAAGGTTACAAGGCCATCTCCAGAGATTTTTGTGTTCCTGTGTCCACTGTGAGCAACATTGTCAAGAAGTTTACAGCCCATGGCACATTAGCTAATCTCCCTGGACATGGACAAAAGAGAAAAATTGATCAAAGATTGCAACAAAGGAGTGTTCGAATTGTGGATAAAGAACCTTGATCAACTTCCAGACAAATTCAAGCTGACCTTCAGGCACAGGGTACAAATGTGTTAACACGCACTATATGTCGCCATCTGAATGAAAAGGGACTTTATTTTAGGAGACCCAGGAGGACCCCACTGCTGACATAGAAACATAAAAAAGCCAGATTGGAATTTGCAAAAACTTACCTGAGGAAGCCAAAATCATTTTGGTTGAATGTGCTGTGGACAGACAAAACATTATTACAGCTTTTTGGTAAAGCCCATCATTCTACTGTTTTCAGAAAAAGAAATGAGGCTTTTAAAGAAAAGAACACAGTCCCTACAGTCAAATATGGTGGAGGTTCACTGATGTTTTGGGGTTGCTTTGCTGCTTTAGGCACTGGATGTCTTGACTGTATGCATGGCATTATGAATTTTAAAGACTACCAAAGAATGATGTGGTGCAATGTAGGGCCCAGTATCAGAAAGTTGGATTTCCGTCAGTGGTCATGGGTCTTACAGCAGGACAATAAACCAAAGCAAATGTCAAAAAACACCCAGAAATGGTTTAAGACAAAGCGCTGGAGAGTACTGAACTGGCCAGCAATGAGTCCAGATCTCAATCCCAAAGACCACCTGTGGAGAGAGCTCAAAACAGTAGTTGGGAAAAGGAACCCTTCCAATCTGAGAGATCTGGAGCAGTTGGTGAAAGAAGAGTGGTCCAAAATTCCAGTAGAGAGGTGTAAGAAACTTATTGATGGTTACAGGAAGCAATTTATTTCAGTTATTTTTCCCAAGGGGTGTGCTACCAAATATTAATTTGAGGGTGCCAATAATTTTGTCCAGTCCATTTTTGAAGTTTTGCGTGGAATGTGTCAGATTTGGTGTGGGGGGGTTCTCCACTTGTTTGTGTCATACCAATACAAACAAAAGAAATAAACATGAGAATGCTCAAACATTTGTAATTGCATCAATTTTCTGGGCGAAGTGGTGCATTATCTGGCAGAAATGCAGGGGTGCCAATATTTTTCACCATGACTATATACACATGTAAACACATAAATCTATATATTCATATACATTTATATTTATTTATTGCTGCCCAACACTGCATGATTTGCCCACTGTGCTAGGTGGTTTGCCATCATGAAAACAAGACTTCTATTGCAGCCTTTGGAAGTGCATTGTTGTGAGCGTAAGGCTTCCATGCAATGCGAACACAAGGTCGCACTCACATTGTGCCTCACTTGTAATACCAGCGCACATTTATGTGCACTGGTATAACTCAGTTGAGCGCAAATATCGCACTTGAGTAAGCACAATATTGCACTTTATTCGTAAGCCCTTTATGTTTAAAATGTGTGTTTGTTTACTATTTAAAAGGGATATGAAGCACTTTGAGATTGTAGTATAAAATATTTCATTATTCATAGCAAAACAAAACTTCACAATATACTATCATTATATATTTTTCCTCGTTTGCTGTTAAACTGCTAAAATCAGCCCTGTGTAAAATGTATGTATATTTTTTAAGTAACAGTTATGGCTCTTAATTTAGGAACAGTTTATTGTACCTCACTAATGTGTCATTTAGAAGACTGGGCTATACCCCAGAATTTACTGTGACACACAAAGACACAAAAACAATAGTTTGAGACACATGCATCATATAAAAATTTAGACTAGTGCAAGAGTTTAAATTCTCATTCAGATGTTCAAAAGCCAGGAAATTCTGAACTTTAATCTCTCTCTACATTTTGGGAGATTCTTTGTGACATCATCCATGACATCACAAATGACATATGGCATCATCAACAACATAACTACTGACTTCACACACCTCATCACTGCTTACATAAATACAGCAATAACATTGTAAATTATGTAGAACTTCAAAAACATATACAACTCTAATACATCAGGAAACACATTTTCAGCCATTTGTCAAAGAACCTCAGACCTTTTTTCAAGTTGCATTTCTTGACTGTTTTTTTGCACAAGTTTTGCACAAGTTTTGCACATGCTCAGTTCACATGTTAATAACATTTGTACATAATTAAATTACAAACATTTAAATGTTCATCAAAAATTGTTATGTTTGGAGGTTTAACCGTTAAGGAGCACAGCACTTTTCCATTTTCTGTCCGTTTTGGGACCAAGGCTATTTTTACATTTCTGAAATGTTTGTGTTTAGCTGTAATTTACTCATTTACTGTACCCACACATATTATATACCGTTTTTCTCGCTATTAAATGGACTTTCTAAAGATACCATCATATCTTATAATTTACTATAAAAAAATTATAAAATATGATGAAAAAATTGAAAAAAACACACTTTTTCCAACTTTGACCCCCAAAATCTGTTACACATCTACAACCACCAAAAAACACACATGCTAAATAGTTTCTAAATTTTGTCCTGAGTTTAGAAATACCCAATGTTTACATGTTCTTTGCTTTTTTTGCAAGTTATAGGGCCATAAATACAAGTAGCACTTTGCTATTTACAAACCACATTTTTTCAAAATTAGCGATTGGAACACTGATATCTATCAGGAATCCCTAAATATCCCTTGACATGTACATATATTTTTTTAGAAGATAACCCAAAGTATTGATCTAGGCCCATTTTGGTATATTTCATGCCACCATATCACCGACAAATGCGATCAAATAAAAAAAAATTGTTCACTTTTTCATAATTTTTTTCACAAACTTTAGGTTTCTCACTGAAATTATTTACAAACAAGCTTGTGCAATTATGGCACAAATGGTTGTAAATGCTTCTCTGGAATCCCCTTTGTTCAGAAATAGCAGACATATATGGCTTTGGCGTTGCTTTTTGGTAATTTGAAGGCCGCTAAATGCCGTTGCGTACCACATGTGTATTATGCCCAGCAGTGAAGGGGTTAATTAGGGAGCATGTAGGGTGCTTGTAGGGTTAATTTTAGCTTTAGTGTAGAGATCAGTCTCCCACCTGACACATCACACCTCCAGATCCCTCCCAAACAGCTCTCTTCCCTCCCCCACCCCACAATTGTCCCTGCCATCTTAAGTACTGGCAGAAAGTCTAAAATAAAAGTTTTTTAGTTTAAAAAAAAAACAAAAAAACATAATTCTGCTGTGTAGGATCCCCCCTTATCCCCCAACCTCCCTGATCCCCCCAAACAGCTCCCTAACTCTCCCCCTCGACCTTATTGTGCGCCATCTTTGAAATAAAATATGTTTCTTTTTGTTTTTTATATTTTATTAACAAAATTCTGTATATTTTCTGTAGTGTAGCTGCCCCCCCTCAACATCCAACCCCCCACCCTCTCCCAGATCCCTTAACTGAATATTCCCACCCTCCCCAGTCCTCTCTCTCCCACCTTGCTATTAACATCTATTGTGCCATAGTGTAGGGTTCCCACCCGTGCCCGCCCCGTGCACGCAATCTCGCCCCCCTCCTTCACCGATGGCTGCCCCCCACCTCCCTGCATCAGCTCCCATCCACCAACGATCATGGCCATCGATGGCCGATGCAGAGAGGGCCACAGAGTGGCTCTCTCTGCATAAGACTGTTACGAAATATTATTGCAGGATGCCTCAATATCGAGGCATCACTGCAATAACATGAAAGCGGCTGGAAGCGATCAGGCTCGCTTCCACCGCTTTCAAAGACCAACGACATACAGGGTACGTCCTTGGAACTGCACTCATTTTTAACTAATTTTGAACAACAAAACTTAGATTCAAACATACTTATCAAATTAGTTGTTATGTTTTACTTCAGTCTTGTCTATGGGGTCAATTTATCAAAGTGTCAATCTCAGTGCATTCGCCGGCGTCAATACGCTCCCCAGACATCGCTGCCGCGGATCTAAATACAATCCCCTTATTTATCAAAAAAGACGTCAAAAACATGTGCGTCAAGTATGGTGCAAAGAGCATCGGACTGTTGATAACTAACAGTCATCGATGACGCGGTTATTCAGGTTTTTCCCAACTTTATTTATACTATTTCATTACTATCCATGAACAAGCACATTTCTCTAAAGCTAATCTTTTATTTTTCATATGTTAATGTCCAAGAAATAGATACATTTATACCTCAGCAAACAATATCTCATAGAAAGTTATTGTTATATTGATTTGTTATACAAAAAAAATGTTATATGATACTTTCACATAAATTAATATGTATATGTATTTCTAGAAGTCATGATATGCTTTTATCTCATATTTTATTTTTATAAATGATTATTAATGCTAGAATTTGTACATATATCTTTGCACATACTTGTGTATATGTATATATATATATATATATATATATATATATATATATATATATATATATATATATATGTGTGTGTGTGTGTTATGTCAGAATTTTTTTGCAAACATATTTACATGTCCCTAAATTCCTTTTTTTGTTCTAAACAATGTTGTCTTTCTTATCTCTATGTTTATTTATACCACTATATTTATATATTGTAAATGTATTATTATTCTGAGCAGGAATAATTGCAAATATAACGTGTAATCAGAGTATCATATGTATTTATTTGTAATCAATGGATATTTTAAGAGCTGGGCCAGTTTTCTCTCTGTACCTGTTTAACATTTCCTGATTGCAATCTAGTTTTAAAAACCACCCCTTCACAGGTGTTATAAAATAGGCTGGCATATAAAATGACATTTCTTACTGAAAAATAAATTACAAGAGAAGGAAGAAATACACTGAAAATAGCATGACAGTAAAGAGGTGATTTTACTTTCTGCTATATCTGAATCATGACAGTTTAATGTTAGGTGGGCTATCCCTTTGAGCTATCAGGTTAAGATTATACTGAATCAAACATCAATTCGAATTTTAAAATCATTGTTTAAAATATTACACTGTGTGTCCTAATGTCAGCATCAATGTTTATCTTTGATTCTAAATTCACATATACATACTTTCAAAGTATAATAAGTATAGTACACAATGTATAATACACAATGTAACAAATGGCACTTACAAGTTCTGATGAGTGATCAATGATACAAGTATCGAGCATTTTTATTCGTTATTGATAGTTTAAAATGTATATTTAAATCAGATTTGCTGATGTCATAAATCATGTGATTATGCATATTCCAATCAAAAGTGTTTGAAAAATTCATAGTGTGTGGGTTGTTTAGGAGTTTACGTCATAATTGGTGCGAAAAGTGTTGAGTCAAAATTGGTGCGAAGTGGAGAATGGGACTTGAATTACATGGCTTAAACATGGTGCACATAGATGTTTCACAAAAAATAAAAAGGAAGTTAACTATATTAAGTTCTGTATTTCATTTTTATCTCTATATCTATTAGTGCGACAAGTTTGGGGCAAAACTTTTCAACAAATTTGTAGAAATATTGTCCCCTTGCTTTGCAGTGAGAGACAAATTTGTAACATAATCCTTTAAATAATGTCATTTTCATTTGTATTCCTATATCTACTAGTGCACCAAAATTTTTGATTTAGAAAGGATATACAATTTTAATAGAGTTTCTAATTTACTTTTATTATGTAATATACGTCATTCTCTTGCAGCATTGAAAATAAGTTTTCTGTGTTTTCAGACTCCCATTGAGTTCTATGGCATCCACGACCTCAAGGGTGGCGGATTGAAAACTAGATATGCTGCGTCGGAATACACGCAAGCGTACCTGTTAAATGTTTGATAAATTGGGAAAAGGCTCAAATAGAGTTGAATCTGAATTCGGAACATCTGTAATGACGCAAGCATCGATCTGCGTTGGATTGAGATCACGGGATCGTATTTTACGTCACAAAGTTCAACATTTGCCGATCTTGACGCTTTGATAACTACAGCGGATCAATCTCGCAACAAATACTACGCAGAATTCAAGCGTATTTTCAGTTGAAGCTTTGATAAATAGACCCCTAAGTATTTGTTTCTTCCCTGAGGGTCTCTGAAAGTCATTGTAATGAAGAACATGAAAATTATTCAGTACCTATTTCTTAAAGTTTTTAATTTGTTTTCATACATTTAACTACTTGGGTGAAAAAATAAATAAATAAATAAATAAATAAATAAATAAATATATATATATATATATATATATATATATATATATATATATATATATACATATGAAAACCCTAGATATATTGTAATGCATTATTTGTGTTTTTCAAATTGATTTAAATCAAATCAGGTCTCATTTATTAACTTTAAGGGATACTAAACCTAGATTTTGTCTTTAATGATTCAGATAAAGCATGTAATTTTAAGCAACTTTCTAATTTACTCCTATTATCAAATTTTCTTCATTGTCTTGCTATCTTTATTTGAAAAGCAGGAATGTAAAGCTTTGGAGCCGGCCCATTTTTGGTTCAGAATTGGGTTGCGCTTGCTGATTGGTAACTAAATTTAGCCACCAATAAGCAAGCACTATCTATTGTGCTGAACCTAAAATGGGACGGCTTCTAAGCTTTACATTCCTGCTTTCAAATAAAGATAGCAAGAGAACGGAAAAAATTAATACTAGGGGTAAATTAGAAACTTGCTTAAAATTGCATGCCTTATCTGAGTCATGTAAGAAAAAAAATTGGGTTTAGTATCTTTTTTAACATAACATTAAAAACCAAGATAATATTAGTATTGCTAGGTGTATTTTCCAAATTAAAAATAATTTGTATAGTAATACATTTCGGGCCAGATTACAAGTGGTGTGCTATTTAGCGCTTTTGCTTGCATCCAAACACCGCCAGAAGGAAACACATGTGTATTACAAATTGGAAGTAAAATGCTAACTTCAGGACTTCAGATATCGTGACCGCGCTTGCTTCTTCTCCTCATAGACTTCAAGAGAGGGTGTAAATAAAAAAAAATAACATTTATCGCTTGTACGCTAATCTAACAGGAGTTAAACCTACAGCGTTAACCCTAAGGTAGTTATAAATACTTTATATTCCAATGTTCTTCACATAGCAGAAAATGTTCTATTTACTTTTAAATAGATAGTTCTATATATATCTACTGTATTGTTTGTAAAATATATATCTATACCTATATATATATATATATATATATATATATATATATATATATATATATATATATATGTATAGGTATATACAGATATACATAGGAGTATGAATGAAAAAATATACATTTCCCTCTATGAGAAGAACATTGGAATGTAAAATATTTACAGTACACACACAGTAAAACATATTCAGCTAGATTACGAGTTATGCGCACTATAGGGAAATTAACGAACGCAACAAAAGTTGCGTTCTTTAACTCCCTATAGCACAGCCATTACAAGTTTTCAAACAGCCGGCTTGTGCGTGCAATATGGTTCCGTTGGGCTCCATACCGCACACAATTCAAGCGCTGTTTTGACGTGCTCGTGCATGCTTCCCCCATAGACATAAATGGGAACACCTGCGATCGCGGAATGAAAAGCTCCGTAACCGTAACGCAGCTCCATTGATGTCTATGGGGAAAATAAAAGTTATGTTTAACCCAAACACCCTAAAATGAATCCCACATCTAAACACCCCTAATCTGCCGCCCCCGACATCACCGGCACTTACAACATGTTATTAACCCCTAATCTGCAGCTCCAGATATCGCCGCCACCTAAATAAAGTTATTAACCCCTAATCTGCTGCTCCCGATATCGCCGGCACCTAAATAAAGTTATTAACCCCTATTCCGCCGCAGCCCAACATCGCTGCCACTATTTTAAAGTTATTAACCCCTATTCCGCCGCTTCCCAACATCGCCACCACTAAATAAAGGTTTTAACCTCTAAACCTCTGGCCTCCTACATCACTACCACTAAATAAACCTATTAACCCATAAACCGCCAGCCCCACACATCGCGACAACCTAAATTAAACTATTAATCCCTAAACCTAACCCTAACGTAACCCTAACACCCCCTAACTTTAACATAAATAAAATAGAGCTAAACTAAAGTTACAATTATTAACTAAATAATACATACCGGTATTTAAAACTAAATACTTACCTGTGAAATAACCTAAGCTAGCTACAATATAACTAATTCATTTTTTATTTTGATATTGCGATATGGGGGGCTTTCGGTTTAGGGGTTAATAGTTTACTTTAGTATATTTAATTGTTGGGGGCTTGCGGTTTAGGGGTTAATAGGTTTATTATAGTGGCGGCGGTGTAGGGCTTAATAACTTAATTATAGTGGGGGCGATGTGGGCGGACTGTAGATTAGGGGTTAATAATATTTAAATAGTGTTTGTGATGTGGGAGGGTGGCGGTTTAGGGGTTAATAACTTTATTATAGTGGTGACGATGTCGGGGAGCGGCGGAATATGGGTTAATCATTTTTTTAGTGGCGGCGATGTCGGGTAGTGGTAGATTAGGGGTTACTAAGTTTAATATAGTATTTGTGATGCGGGAGGGCCTTGGTTAGTTTATGGGTGTTTAGTGTACTTTGTAGTAGTTTAGTTATGAGTTTTATGTAACCGATTTGTAGAGTAAAACTCATAACTACTGCTTCTAGATTGCGAAATGGATCTAGTCGGTATAGGCTGGAATGCAAGCTTTTTAGCCTCACCACAAAACTTGTAATGGCTGCGCTATGGAAGTCCCATGAAAAAATGTCATTTTTACGTGTACGGGACTGACATTGTGGTACAGGCTAAAAGGCTTGCGGTACAGCTATACCGACAAGACTTGTAATGGCTGTGGTGCTGTTTTAACGCTGAAATTACAATTTTTTCAGCATTAAAACACGAACGCAAAGCTCGTAATCTAGGTGATTATTAAATATTGAAACATATAAAAAAATATTTTTCTTGTTTTCAGGTATTTGTGTGGAAAGGACTCCAAAGTATATATACATATGTATACATGTTTGTATGTGTATATATGTATGTATATATAGTATCTCACAAAAGTGAGTACACCCCTCACATTTAAGTTAATATTTTATGATATATTTTCATATGACAACACTGAAGAAATGACACTTTGCTACAATGTAAAGTAGAGAGATTAAAGACTGTATAACAGTGTAAATTTGCTGTCCCCTCAAAATAACTCAACACACAGCCATTAATGTCTAAACTGTTGGCAACATAAAGTGAGTACACCCCTAAGTGGAAATGTCCAAATTGGGCCCAAAGTGTCAATATTTTGTGTGGCCACCATTATTTTCCAGCACTGCCTTAACCCTCTTGGAGATGGAGTTCACCAGAGCTTCACAGGTTGCCACCAGAGTCCTCTTCCACTCATCCATGATGACATCACAGAGCTAGTGGATGTTAGAGACCTTGCGCTCCCCCACCTTCCGTTTGAGGATGCCGCACAGATGCTCAATAGGGTTTAGGTCTGGAGATATGCTTGGCCATTCCATCACCTTTACCCACAGCTTCCTTAGCAAGGCAGTGGTTGTCTTGGAGGTGTGTTTAGGGTCGTTATCATGTTGGAATACTGCCCTGCGGCCCAGTCTCAAAAGGGAGGGGATCATGCTCTGCTTCAGTATGTCACACTACATGTTGACATTTATGGTTCCCTCAATGAACTGCAGCTCCCAAGTGCCTGCAGCACTCATGCAGGCCCAGACTATGACACTCCCATCACCATGCTTGATTGAAGACAAGACACACTTGTCTTTGTACTCCTCACCTGGTTGCCGCCACACACGCTTGACACCATCTGAACAAAATAAGTTTATCTTGGTCTCATCGGACCACAGGGCATGGTTCCAGTAATCCATGTCCTTTGTCTGCTTGTCTTCAGCAAACTGTTTGCAGGCTTTTTTTGTGCATCATCTTTAGAAGAGGCTTCCTTCTGGGGCGACAGCCATGCAGACCAATTTGATGCAGTGTGCGGCGTATGGTCTGAACACTGACAGACTGACCCCCCACCCCTTCAACCTCTGCAGCAATGCTGGCAGGACTCATACATCTATTTTCTAAAGACAAACTCTGGATATGACGCTGAGCACGTGCACTCAACTTCTTTGGTCAACCATGGCGAGGCCTGTTCTGAGGGGACCTGTCCTGTGAAACCGCTGTATGGTCTTGCCCACAGTGCTGCAGCTCAGTTTCAGGGTCTTGGCAATCTTCTTATATCCTAGGCCATCTTTATGCAGAGCAAAAAAAAATGTTTTAGATCCTCAGATAGTTCTGTGCCTTGAGGTGCCATGTTGAACTTCCAGTGACCAGTATGAGAGAGTGTGAAAGCGATAACACCAAATTTAACACACCTGCTCCCCATTTACACCTGAGACCTTGTAACACTAATGAGTCACATGATTACACCGAGGAGGGAAAATGGCTAATTGGGCCCAATTTGGACGTTTCCATTTAGGGGTGTACTCACTTTTGTTGCCAATGGTTTAGACATTAATGGCTGTGTGCTGAGTTATTTTGAGGGGACAGCAAATGTATACCATTATACAGGCTGTACACTCACTACTTTACTAAATTATCATTTCTTCAGTGTTGTCACATGAAAAGATTTAATACAATATTTACAAAAAAGTGAGGGGTGTACTCACTTTTGTGAGATAATGTACATATATACACATATAAACATAAATATGCATGTATATATATATATATATATATATATATACATACTGTACATATGCATACATACATATGTATATGTATGTATGTATACAATATAGCTGTTTCCATTAAAATACCTTGTCATATACCTTTTAACCCTTAGATTTTTAAAAAATAATGATATGATTACATTTTATTAGATAGTTTATATATGAGTGTAACACTTTTTGCTTGCATTTTTGTAGTGCTTAATGAAACTTTTAATTTTGCCCTAACCCTTTACGCAAGGTCTTCAGTCCTGTTAAGCCGATGAGTGCAAATTTAGTTGGGTTTTCTTTTAACTTGTAATAAGTTAACGCGGGCGCAATATCTTTCTTTTACGACACTTGTAATCTAGCCCTTCATGTTTTTATGTAATACAAATAAATATCAGTGATGCGTGAATGTACCAATGTAAATAGAATTAATTAGTAATAATATTATCACTCACTTAAAATGATTCATTTATAATAATTAAAAAATTAAATACTATAAACCTAAATAAATTTAAGTTAATCAATTTTGTATATAGAAAAATCAGTACATACAGTTTACAATAGCTAACAAACAATATGAATCATGTAAGGACAAGTAAATATTAATAACACATTCTACTTGCAGATAAAATTGATAACAACTATGAGATAACACTGGTCAGGATCTATCAGCCTTGCTACCCAACCAAACATACTCTCTGTCCATGAAGGAGGGACTAGCGAAACTGATATCATAGGCCCACATATATTATAAGGCGAGCGGATAAGCTTCTCAACTTGAGAAGTTGTCTGCTCACCTTCGTGGCATATGAGCAGTGGATTCCGTTAGTCCACTGCCTATATGTATCATTACACGCACTCATGCGACCAATCCCTGAGTGCAGAAGCTTAAGGGGCAAGTAAGAACATCAGCCCTCTTCAGTGGAAAAATAGAGCACAAGAGACAAACCTGAATGAAGCAACATTAGCCATTTTGATAAATGTAGGAGCTAATTTGTATCCAATCTTAACTGGTCATAGCAGGGAAGATAATATAAATAATACCCATGGATTTTCAAGTGGTTTGACAATCTTCTGTATAACGTTATTTTTGCAATGAAAATATGCAACCAAGTTCTAAAAAGCATCATCAATTGTACAACAATGTTGAAGAGTTTTACTGACTGTTACAAAAGAGTAACGGGACTTGGTAATTATTATTTCATATTATTTAAAAATTTGTAAACAATGTAGTATTGCAGTAAGTAACTCCAGCAGAATGCTTGATTGTATTGGTAGAGATATTTGCAACAGAAATAGTAAAGTTCTTATTTCACTTTACAGATCACTAGGTGGGACTTGATTACCTAAATATGTATAGCTCAGAGGAGAGAAAAAGGAGAAACACAAAAGGGGCAACACCAGAATAGGGGGTTATGATTTCAAGTTGAAGGGTGCTAGGTTCAGGAGTAATTTACTTCACAGGAAGGGTGGTTGATTCATGGAAAAAAAACACATCAAAAAAGAAAAATAGTTTTGGAGGACTTCAAGAATGACTGGGATAACCATACAGCTATTCGATAAACTAATTAAGCTTACACTTTATAGGAAGTATCTATGGTTCTTATCTGCCATCAAAAGCTATATTTATTTGTTGCTATCAACAGCAGACTCTAAACTATCAAAACTCAAGCCTATCACAATTGGAGAAGTTCAGAGTGGCAATGTGTCCATTACTACCTAATGGAGCCTCCCAGACATAATAGAGACAGTAACTATACTCTAGCCTTGCTCTTACACATTACAGGTGAACCCTAACACTCAGCACTGTTCTGATCCCCTTTATAAAAGAATCCTTCTTGTGCTAATCTGAACCCAGGGAAGATTCAAGAGAATACTGATACCTAGTTTATGGGTCCCATATGGAAGGAGTCATTCCTCTTAAAACACTATTAGCCACCTCTACTAAATGCTGCCTAAGACTTATACTCCCACCTAGTCAAATTATAGAGCAACTCCTGACTGAACCCCAAATTCAGAAATAATCCTAAATTTTGCTACTGATAGCCTCACTCAGAATGGCTGACCCAACTTCCCCAACTACAATTAGCTACTACCTCAAACCACTGCCCTAGCCATTAATTAAAATGTCTGACCTTATTTCTCCATTGTGATTAATTTAAACCTCAACTTCCCCCTTTGAAAATCCCCATGGACTATAATATCCTTCCAACCTGATCACAAACACCCACATGTGTGCTTACCATCATAAAGATCCATACCACTAAATTTAACCACCTTACTTGATTCCTCTCAAATGCAAAATTCCAAACAACTAAAATCCTAGCAATACACTTACATAAAATAAAACAAAAAATTATGTACTATTCCAGAATCTGGTGTGGTGGGTGTCCAGGCTCTTCTCCTCATAGCAACAGATTCAGCATCTTCCAGTCTGATTTCTAAACTAGTTCCTCATCTGTTTAAACAATTGTATACAAATCTGGACTATAAATGGGCAAACTAACTTGCAAGGTTGAATCTGCTGACTATACTGATTGGAGGGGGGTAATGACCAATGATAGTGACCAATAGACAAGCCTCCACTGTTCAGTAGCCTAAAATAAAAAACTATATAAATTGTGAAGCCAAAACATGTTTATAACACAGAATGGTATAAATAACAAGACAATTATATAACTTTAGTCATTAATTAATTAATTCAGACATAAACTATCATTGTATTTTTTTTCTCCAGAATACAAGTGTTATCTAGAATGAGAAACCATAGTTCAGTGGATGAATTTATCCTTTTGGGTCTCTCCAGCCATCCCAAGATGCAGATTGTACTGTTTGTGTTATTTCTTTCATGTTACGTCATATCCTTAATGGGTAACATCATCATTGTTTTAATCAGCAAGATGGATTCTCGGCTTCACACCCCAATGTATTTCTTCTTGAGCAATTTGTCCTTTTTAGACATCTGGTACACATCAAGCATTGTCCCCAAAATGCTGGTTAACTTCTTGTCTGTGAAGAAAAGCATTTCCTTTGTGGGGTGTATAACACAAATGTGTATCCATCTCTCCTTGGGGGGCACAGAGTGTTATCTACTGTTGGTCATGGCTTATGACCGGTATGCAGCAATATGTAGCCCATTACACTACACCAGTATAATGCATCCCACTCTCTGCATTAAGATGGCGACTGGATCATGGTTTGGAGGTCTTATGAACTCATTAATACACACACTGTTTGCATTAAGATTGCCTTTCTGTGGTCCTAATGTAATCAACCATTTTTTCTGTGAGGTGCCTTCTGTTCTTGAATTGTCTTGCATGGATGTGTCCCTTAATAAGACTGTTATTTTCTTTTGTGCTATTTTGGTTGTTATGATTCCATTCTTCCTAATCCTCATTACATATGTGCATATTATTGTAAATATTTTAAAGATAAGCTCTTCTGTTGGAAGGAGGAAGGCTTTCTCTACCTGTGCTTCCCATATCACTGTGGTTACTTTGTTTTATGGGACCATCATATTTATGTACATGAGACCTGGAGCAAGTCATGTTCTAAATCAGGACAAAATGGCAACTTTGTTCTATAGTGTTGTGACCCCAATGCTCAATCCTCTTATTTACACATTGAGAAACAAAGATGTGAAAGTTGCTCTTAAGGAAATTCGAAAAAAGTAAATTTTCTTCAAAACATAAAAATGTGACTTTCTTTTATTAATTTCCTGTCAGTTGCTTTCTACCAAAAAATATATACTGAGAGATAATGTGATTGTAAGGAGTTTGCTGTTCTTTTGTTTTTTTTTAAAAAAAAAAGTAAAAGTGATGTCATTTTGGAAGAAAGACGTACAAAGAAAGACTCTATGACCTAAATATGTATAGTTTAGAGGATAGAAGGGAAAGAGGTGACATGATAGAAACCTTCAAATATATGAAGGGACTTAATAAAATAGAAGCTGAAAGCATTTTTCACAAAAAAATAAATGGCAAAACAAGGGGTTACAATCTAAAGTTAGAGGGTAGCAGATTCAGGAGAAATTTCAGGAAGCATTTTTTTACAGAAAGGGTGGTGGATTCATTGAATACATTTCCATTTGAGGTGGTAAACATAAAGACTGTAAAGGAATTAAAAAATGCCTGATACATGCATAAGGCTATCCTAAGGAAAAAGTAACATGTAATATGGGTAGACTTGATGAGCCTTTTTTGGTTGTTATCTACCGTCAAATTCTATATTTCTGTGTTTCTAAAGTATAAGATGCAAAAGACATTCTTCATCAGCATGTTATGCTATGATTGGTATGCAAAGACTAAACTATATTTTATTGCAACATTTATTATTTATTTACTGGAAGAAAGTATATGCAAAGTAACATTCCCAAAAATTTGAAGCATTATTTAAACTTCATCATATAATTTACAAAAAAACTAAATATTGGGCAGTAAAAGTAAAAAAAAAACCATTTCACCCAAATGCAAAATTAAACATGTTTTATATATATTTACATGGAAAAGGGTTAATAAAGTTGTTTGAATTTTTATTGACATTGTAGGATATGCATGCTTGCATACAACTGATAAGTATACATTATTGATGGTTATGTAATCATTCGTTTGAGTACAGATTCAAGAGCAAGATTCTAACTTGATCAGCCAAAGAGGCATCATTTAACAACAAGGTTTAAACTTGGTAATTTCAACCACAGGGAACATAGCCCTTTAATTTTATGCTACATGAATTATCATGAATAATTCTAGTAGCAAACTTCTCCTGTATTTATTAGACATGTGCATTTCAGGCTTTATTAGCTTCTCGACTATCAGAATGAAGCAGGAAACAAAATAAATAAAGAATGAACGAATACATGAACCATTGTCGTTCATTCCAATGCAGGAAACTGTAGAAAAGGGGAAGGAGTTGATATATTGTTTGGCTATCATTCGTTTGCAGTGATGTACTAGGATCTGTCCAGTCCTTGCCAGGGTATTATTGATTGATGTCAGGAACAGCTAATCAGGCATTAAATGCCATACAGGTTGTCCAAACTAGTTTTACCCTAGTATAGGGAGGTGGAAGACTAGGGGAACCTCAGTCATTTATAATCACTTTGACTTGAGATTTTGGAAAGTGCAGTTATGTGCCTATGTGAGCTATTTATGTGCCTATGTGAGCTACTCAGGAGTGAACCGGAAAGGTAAGGGAACACCGCATTGCACACGGAAGTGTGGAGGTGCACACCGTAAGCATCCGAGTAAGCCGCCAATATACAGTAAAAGTCCAAAACACGGCAGAACATAAAGGGACCAATGAAAGTAAAAAATAACTTTTATTAAAGGGACACTAAACCCCAAATTTTTCTTTCATGATTCAGATAAAGGGGCCCATTTATCAAGTTCCGAACGGAGCTTGTGGACCCGTGTTTCTGGCGAGTCTTCAGACTCGCCAGAAACAGTAGTTATGAAGCAGCGGTCTAAAGACCGCTGCTCCATAACCCTGTCCGCCTGCTCTGATGAGGCGGACAGGAATCGCCGGACATCAACCCAATCGAGTACGATCGGGTTGATTGACACCTCCCTGCTGGCTGGCCGCGAGTCAGCAGGGGGCGGTGTTGCACCATCAGCTCTTGTGAGCTGCTGGTGCAATGTTAAATGCGGAGAGCAGGAACAGGAGAGATTTGTTTCAAAAAATGTTTTATAAGCTACTTTGAATCCTAAAACATAACATAAATGTAGAAGCATAACATGAGTGTGAAACACATCATATATCATAAGGACAGTTGTGTTAAAGTGATATGATTTGAATCAAGACATGGGACAACAAAATTGATTATTCATTCAATATAATAACTCATGTCCCATTCTTGATTAAAGCGATAAAAAGTTTTTGTTTTGAGTCTGTAAATCCAAAAGTTTTTGTTTCTGTATAATGTTGGACTTATTAAGCCATATCAATAACTTCGACTGACATTTAGCCCATCTTTGAATGCTTTTTATATTCCTGTCTGTGATGTCCCTATGCCCAGAGAAGGGTGTAACAGTACTAGTAAACATTATTATATTATTTTTATTTTTTTTAATGTTTAGTTTCAAACCCTCCCTTTTTGCAGGAATCTCCCATATTTGCCCAAACTTTTTTCCAATCTCCCAGGCTCCTTTATCTGCTCTAAGAGCATTGTCTCCTATATTTTCAAAAAGTAAAAGCCTAATTTCAAACATTTAATATTGGACTCTTTTACTCTTATTTAGTTAATAATTTTGATATGTCTGACGGTTTAATGTCTTTTGCTCCCACTGTGCCTTAAATGAAAAACAGAAATCACAGATTTGCAGAAAGTTTTTTAATGTATTAAAGGGACACTGAACCCAAATTTTTTATTTTGTGATTCAGAAAGAGCATGCATTTTTAAGCAACTTTCTAATTTACTCCTATTATCAAATTTTCTTCGTTCTCTTGCTATCTTTATTTGAAAAAGAAGGCATCTAAGGGTTTTAATGGTTCAAGACTCTGGACACCACTTTCTTATTGGTGGATTAATTTATCCACCAATCAGCAAAGACAACCCTGGTTGCTCACCAAAAATGGGCCGGCATCTAAACTTACATTCTTGCATTTCAAATAAAGATACCAAGAGAATTAAGAAAATTTGATAATAGGAGTAAATTAGAAAGTTGCTTAAAATTGCATGCTCTATCTGAATCACAAAAGAAAAAAATTGGGTTCAGTGTCCCTTTAAGCTAGACTTGTGTGAATGAAGATGATTTGCATGAAGAATTTTGTTGTACCAAATTGAATCAAATTGTAAAAAATAAGTGATCTTTTTTCAATTACTACTGTATAATTTGTTGATTTTCTTTGTGAAATTTGTCAATTCTTAAGTCACGATTATATTTTTCAAAAAAGTTCACAACTCTAAGAGGGAGACACAAAGTCATGAAAATCAGTAGGAACAGTACTATAAATCCATATTGATAATCTATACCAGGAAGTACTGTTGGTGGCAACTGTTGAGTAGGTAGTTCCCAAGATTCATTTTTAACCGCTGCTTTATAACTGCTGTTTCTGGCGAGCCTGCAGGATCGCTAGACACACGGGCCCCCTAGCTTCATTCAGAGCTTGATAGATAGGCCCCAGTGTGTTCAATCTACTTCCTCAGGACGCACAAACTAAACAAATTTTTAGGGTGCCTGAACTACAGCTAAAGATTTATGATTAGCTACTAAATTTGCTAGTTTGCTTTTATTAAAGGTTAACCTGAAAATCTGGCCTTGTATTATATCCTGGCAGCTTTGCATATGTATATCTAGTGCCAAGTGACTGGAGCCTTGCATAGGTCTTTGAGAAAAACACTTTAATATACATGAATATTAAAGCAGAAGTTATATATACAGGTAGCCCTCAGTTTACGCCGGGGTTAGGTTCCAGATGGAATGGTTGTAAATTGAAACCGTTGTAAATTGAAACCCAGTTTATAATGTAAGTCAATAGGAAGTGAGGGAGATAGGTTCCAGGCCCCTCTCAAAATTGTCATAAGTAACACCTAATAAAATATTTTTAAAGCTTTGAAATGAAGACTTTAAATGCTAAACAGCATTATAAACCTAATAAAATAATCACACAACACAGAATATATAATTAAACTAAGTTAAATGAACAAAAACATTTGCTAAACAGCATTATAAACCTAATAAAATAATCACACAACACAGACTTCACTTGCATTTTTCTGCAAACAGTTCTTTCTATGCATTCCAATCTGGACTGATTTATAGACAGGAAGATCTTGTTCCTTTGAAATCTGCTCGACAGCTCAGGTCTGGTTAAACTGATTAATTTCAGCTTGCTTGGCTTTGCTGCAACACAAGCGGACAGCTCCACCTACTGGCTATTTTAATAAATGCACGGCTTCTCAATGCTTTTCAATAGCAGTCACATGACTGGAAAAAAAGGTTGTTATTCTGAAACGGTGTAAATTGAACCGTTGTAAAACGAGGGCCACCTGTACAAATATTTTGGATCTTAAATAGAGATACTGTGTCTCGGAAAGGCATTAATAGAGTTTTTATACTTGTCTGAAATAATTTGCCTTTGTTAGCCTCTTACATTTTTAGGTATGTAAGTTAAAAAATATGTATTTTATAGAAATGTGAATATTATCTATGAATTTGTGCAAATATTTGTTTTTCTTTAAAATAATTTTACATGTTTCTCGTGTATATGACTCTATATTTTGATAATTAAAGGGACATGAAACCCATTTTTTACGATTCATACAGAACATGCAATTTTAATTAACTTTTCAATTGTTTTCTATAATCTAATCCTTGTTGAAAAGTATACCAAGGTAAACTCAAAAGCTGCTGATTGGTAGGTGCACATATATACCTCTTGTCATTGGCTGTCAGCTGGTTCCCATAAGTGCATTACTGCTCCATTAACAAAGGATACCAACTACCAAGAGAATGAAGCAAATTCAATAGTAGAAGTAAATTGAAAATTTGTTTAAAATTGTATACTCTATCTGAATCATGAAAGGAAATTTGGGGGGTTTATGTCCCTTTAAGGGATCATAAACAATAAATATATACTAAACATAATGGTGTTTTTAAAGATTAGCCTTAGAATAATATGCAGATGTATTTTTTTAACTAAATGTTAAAATATTGAATACATTTGTGTAACATTTTAGTCTCTAAGCACTATGGTCACCATGTTGTAACTTAGTTATTCTAGGGTTAAAGCATGTTCTCTTTATCTAATCTCTCTTACAAAGGCCACTTATAGACAATTATTATTGAGCTGATAAAGTATCTTACCGGGTTTAGTGTCCTTTTAATATAAGTGTTATTAACCCTTTAAGGACACAGCTTTCAGTTTGCTCAATTGTTTTATGACGGAAAAATTCCGTCATATGTCCTTAAGAGGTTAAATTACTTTTGGTTGATATTGATATATTTACATATATTTTAAAATAATGCACTTGTCATTTTAACATGCATATGTACCAAATGCAGTTGTATGATTAAGTAATTTAATATATTAAAGGAATGTGTAGGTTTTTTGAATTTCATCTATATATTGATAGTGATGTCGCGATCTTAAAAATTTTGGTTCGCAAACGGCGGACTCGAACTTCCAGTATTGTTCGCAAACCGCACAAACCGCCATTGACTTTAATAGGCAGGCAAACTTTAAAACCTACAAGGACTCTTTCTGGCCACAATAGTGATGGAAAAGTTGTTTCAAGGGGACTAACACCTGGACTGTGGCATGCCAGGGGGATCCATGACAAAACTCCCACGGAAAATTACATAGTTGATGCAGAGTCTGGTTTTAAGCCATAAAGTGCCTTAATCACCTAACATTCCTAAATTTTTTTTGAACAACGTACTTTAAAACATCAGGTATGATGTAGTATCGATCAGGTAGTGTAATGGTTACGGCCGCTTCACAGTGACAGAGCAAACTCCCAGTGTAACGCACCGCAATCAACCGCAAACAGTCCATTTCCACAACCACGAGATAGATAGATTTGATAGATAGATACATAGATTACATAGCTCAATCGATGCAATATACATATGATCGATACAATTTACATAGATCAATAGATGCAATATACATTTGATAGATACGAATTACATTGATCAATAGATGCAATATACATTTGATAGATACGAATGTTATCGAATCAAAGATGCAATATACATTTTATAGATACGAATTACATCAACCAAAATATGTAATATACATTTTATAGATACGAATTACATCGATCAATAGATGCAATCTACATTTGATAGATACGTTTGATAGTTCGATCGATTTGATAGATAAATAAATAGATTTGAAATATATATAATTTCCCTGACAGAGTATAACAATAAGACATGCGGTCTGTGACCCGTGGTGTGTTAAGTAGTACTATTCTTAGCAGTTTACTACAACCTGTTACTACCCCTATCGGGGGAGGTCTATATGGCCTTCATTTTTGGAACCGGGAGATGGAAGAAGATGATTGGTCTGTCCTCCTACTTCAAATTTGTCAAAAACACAAGTGGCTGTCTCAAAACAGTCCGGACAGAAGATAGATAGATAGATAGATAGATAGATAGATAAATGGGATGGATAGAGATACATAGATTGATAGTTAGATAGAATCGATAGAAGAGAAATAGATAGATTTGTTAGATATATAATTACCCTGACAAAGTATAATAATTAAACATGCGGTCTTGGACCCATGGTAACTAGGTTGTGTTAAGTAGTACTATTCTTAGCACTTTCAGCCCTGTAACTCCCCCTATTGGTGGAGGTCTATATGGCGTGTATGATTACCCTGACAAAGTATAACAACAAGACACGCGGTCTGGGACCCATGGTAATTTTGTTGTGTTAAGTAAAACTTTTCTTATCACTTTAATCCCTCTTACCCCCCCTTTCGTTGGAGTTCTATATGGCCTGCATGATTAGCCTGACAAAGTATAACAAGAAAACATCTGGTCTGGGACCCATGGTAACTAGGTTGTGTTTAAGTAGTACTATTCTTAGAACTGTAATCCCTGTTACTCCCCCTATCAAGGGAGGTCTATATGGCCTGCATGATTACCCTGACAAAGTATAACAACAAGACACACAGTGTTGGACCCATGGTAACTAGCTTGTGTTAATTAGTACTTTTCTTAGCACTTTAATCCCTGTTACCCCCCCCTATCGGGGGAGGTCTATATGGCCTGCCTGATTACCCTGACAAAATATAATAATAAGACATGCGGTCTGGGACCCATGTTAACTAGGTTGTGTTTTAAGTAGTACTATTCTTAGCACTTAATCTCTGTAACTCCCCCTATCTGGGGAGGTCTATACGGCCTGCATGATTACCCCTATAAAATATAATAATAAGACATCTGCTCTGGGTCTGGGACCCATGGTAAATAGGTTGTGTTAAGTAGTACTGTTCTTAGCATTTTAATACCTGTTACTCACCCTGTCGGGGGAGGTCTATATGGCCTGCATGATTACCCTAACAAATAACAAATAACAACACATGCGTTCTGGGACCCATGGTAACTATGTTGTGTTAAGTAGTAATGTCCTTAGCATTTTAATACCTGTTACTCACCCTATCGGCTAACTCAGTTGTTTCAAGTAGTACTATTCTTAGCACTTTCATCTCATCCCTGTTACTTCCAGGCATCTCGGTGGTGGTCTACATGGCCATCATGATTAGCCTAACAAAATACTTCAATCCAACCTTGGCTCAGTCTTGATAGGCCCTTAATTGGCTGTATTTGGTAGTACTGTTCTTATTAGTTTAATACCTGATACAACACCGAATGGTGGCAGCTCTATATGGCCTGCATGATTAGCCGCACCCAAACCAAAAAAAAGCCAAGCGGTCTTGGACTAACACCCATGGCTAACTCGGTTGTTTCAAGTAGTACTATTCTTAGCACTTTCATCTCATCCCTGTTACTTCCAGGCCTCTCGGTGGTGGTCTACATGGCAATCATGATTAGCCTAACAAAATACTTCAATCCAACCTTGGCTCAGTCTTGATAGGCCCTTAATTGGCTGTATTTTGTTAGTACTGTTCTTATTAGTTTAATACCTGATACAACACTGAATGGTGGCAGGTCTATATGGCCTGCATGATTAGCCGCACCCAAACCAAAAAAAAGCCAAGCGGTCTTGGACTAACACCCATGGCTAACTCGGTTGTTTCAAGTTTTACTATTCTTAGCACTTTCATCTCATCCCTGTTACTTCCAGGCCTCTCGGTGGTGGTCTACATGGCCATCATGATTAGCCTAACAAAATACTTAAATCCAACCTTGGCTCAGTCTTCATAGGCCCTTAATTGGCTGTATTTTGGTAGTACTGTTCTTATTAGTTTAATACCTGATACAACACCGAATGGTGGCAGCTCTATATGGCCTGCATGATTAGACGCACCCAAACAAAAAAAAAGCAAAGCGGTCTTGGACTAACACCCATGGCTAACTCGGTTGTTTCAAGTTGTACTATTCTTAGCGCTTTCATCTCATCCCTTACTTCCAGGCCTCTCGGGGGTGGTCTACATGGCCATCATGATTACCCTCACCAAAATATAACAACAAGACGTGTGGGCAGGGAAACCTGGTAAGGTTACTTCCTTTCGCAAAATCGAGTATAACAGTTGCAGGCAGAGGTTCTGACCCTGCATTATGTCTGCACCTCTCCCTAAAAGAGACATGTGTTACAGAGTCTGTGGGCATGTATGCAAAGAGCTGGCCTGCCTAAAAAGAGCAGCAAGGCAGTACAGGTCGTTCTCCTTCAGCCGTTTTATACGATGGTCCACGGCCACGACCCTCAACAGCCACAACAGAATGAAACACCACATATGCCATCCTTTTGAACAATAGAGTACAGGTATGGCATTGATTTTAGTTACACGGAGATATTTTTTAGGAACCGTGAAATTGAAAAAAAAAAACATGATTGGACACCCAGTACAGTACAGGTCGTTCTCCTTCTGCCTTTTTAGAAGAGGGTCCCGGACCCTCAACAAAAAGAACAGCAGGAAAGAGGACATATGGCATCCTTTTTAACAATAGAGTACAGGTACAGCATTGATTTTAGAAACCCAGAGATAATTTTTAGGAAACGTGAAATAGAAAAAAACATTGATTGGACAGGACACCAAGTACACTTCTTTCTCCTTCTGCCTTTTTATAAGAGGGTCCAGGAGCCTCAACAGAAACAACAGCAGGAAAGAGGACAGATGGCATCCTTTTGAACAATAGATTACAGGTAAGGCATTGATTTTAGAAACCCAGAGATAATTTTTGCAACTGGGAAATAGAAAAAAAACATTGATTGGACACCCAGTACACTTCTTTATCCTTAGGCCTTCTTAGAAGAGGGTCCAGGACCCTCAAACAAAACAACAGCAGGAAAGAGGACATATGGCATACTTTTGAACAATAGATTACAGGTAAGGCATTGATTTTAGAATCCCTGACATAATTTTTATGAACAGGGAAATAGAAAAAAAGATTGATTGGACACCCAGTACACTTCTTTATCCTTAGGCCTTTTTAAAAGAGGGTCCAGGACCCTCAAACAAAACAACAGCAGCAAAGAGGACATATGGCATCCTTTGGAACAATAGATTACAGGTAAGGCATTGATTTTAGAAACCCAGAGATAATTTGTTGCAACCGGGAAATAGAAAAAAAATTGATTGGACAGGACATCCAGTACCCTTCTTTATCCTTAGGCATTTTTATAAGAGGCTCCAGGACCCTCAACCGAAACAACAGCAGGAAAGAGGACATATGGCATCCTTTTGAACAATAGATTACAGGTAAGGCATTGATTATCGAATCCCTGAAATAATTTTTATGAACAGGGAAATAGAAAAAAACATTGATTGGACACCCAGTACACTTCTTTATCCTTAGGCCTTTTTAAAAGAGGGTCCATGACCCTCAAACAAAACAACAGCAGGAAAGAGGACATATGGCATCCTTTTGAACAATAGATTACAGGTAAGGCATAGATTTTAGAAACCCTGAGATAAATTGTTGCAACCGGGAAATTGAAGCAAAAAAATGATTGGACTCCCAGTACACTTCTTTATCCTTAGGCCTTTTTATAAGAGGCTCCAGGACCCTCATATGAAACAACAGCAGGAAAGAGTTCATATGGCATCCTTTTGAACAATACATTACAGGTAAGGCATTGATTTTAGAAACCCGGAGATAATTTGTTTCAACCGTGAAATTGAACCAAAAAAATGATTGGTCGCCCAGTATACTTCTTTCTACTTCAGCCTTTTTATAAGAGGGTCCCGGACCCTCAACAAAAACAACAGCAGGGAGCTGAGCATAGGAGTACAAGGGAGTGGGACAATAATAATGTGAAGGGGAAGATTGAGGAGTTGGGGCATTTTGATTTGGTTATCGTGGGAAGTCCTTGCAATGACCTTGCTCTGGTGAATCCATATCGCAAAGGTCTTTTTGAAGGCACTGTTTGTCTATTTTTTGACTTTCAGCATTTGGTAAATGAAGCGCAACTTAAGGCTGGTGAGAACCGACCTTTCTTCTGGCTGTTTGAAAATGTTGTGGCTATGGACAAACATGTGAAGAAGAGGGCCATCTGCCATATTCTGCACGCAAGCCCTGTGATGATTGACGCTAAACATGTGTCACCTGCAAGCAGAGCTCGTTACTTCTGGGTAAATCTTCCTGGTATGGACAGGCCACTGTTTCCCACAGCAAATCATAAGCTGGAACTTCAAGATTGTCTTGAGTATGGTAGGAAAGCAAAGTTTAGTAAAGTCTGTACTATCACCACAAAAACTGAACTCCTTGAAGCAAGGGAAATGCCAGCAGTTTCCTGTGCTTATGGATGACAAGGAGGACGTCCTGTGGTGCACAGAGATGGAGAGGATTTTTGGTCTCCCTGTACACTACACAGTTGTCTACAAAATCACCTGAAACAAAAGACAGCGACTCTTGGGAAGTTCCTAGAGTGTTCCGGTAGCCATCTCTTTGCACCCCTAAAGGAATACTTTATCAGTGTTTAACCCCTTCACTTCTAAGCCTAACCGCTGTGTGAAGCAGATTTTATGTTTTTTATGCTGCTGCTTATAGATCTAACCCCTATTGTAAATCATGCTTCAGTTAGTAACTCAAGTTAAATTACCGGTATATATATATATATATTTTTTTTTTTATTAGGCTCAGCGGATTCAAAACATACCATTATTGTATTCATATCACACGACATGTCAAAAGGCTGCATCGAAAATGGCAGTGTGCAAAGTCATAATCTTAGTGAACCTATAAGTGCATTATAACTTTAAATGTTCTAAAATAAACAAAAATACTGATAAAAAAAAAGAAAAACAGCAGGAAAGAGGACATATGGCATCCTTTTGAACAATAGAGTACAGGTGAGGTAAGGCATTGATTTTAGAAACACAGAGATAATTTTTAGGAAACGGGAAATCGAAAAAAAACATTGATTGGACACGCAGTACACTTCTTTATCCTTAGGCCTTTTTAGAAGAGGGTCCAGGACCCTCAACCGAAACACCAGCAGGAAAGAGGACATATGGCATCCTTTTAAACAATAGATTACAGGTAAGGCATTGATTTTAGAAACCCAGAGATAATTTTTTGCCACTGGGAAATTGAAAAAAACATTGATTGGACACCCAGTACACTTCTTTATCCTTAGGCCTTTTTAGAAGAGGGTCCAGGACCCTCAAACAAAACAACAGCAGGAAAGAGGACATATGGCATCCTTTGGAACAATAGATTACAGGTAAGGCATTGATTTTAGAAACCCAGAGATAATTTTTTGCAACTGGGAAATCGAAAAAAACATTGATTGGACACCCAGTACACTTCTTTATCCTTAGGCCTTTTTAGAAAAGGGTCCAGGACCCTCAACAAAAACAGCAGCAGGAAAGAGGATATATGGCATCCTTTTGAACAATAGAGTACAGGTAAAGCATTAATTTTAGAAACCCGGAGATAATTTTTAGGAAACGTGAAATAGAAAAAAACAATGATTGGACAGGACACCCAGTACACTTCTTTTTCCTTCAGCCTTTTTATAAGAGGGTCCAGGACCCTCGACAGAAACAACAGCAGGAAAGAGGACATATGGCATCCTTTTGAACAATAGATTACAGGGAAGGCATTGATTTTAGAAACCATGAGATAATTTGTTGCAACCGTGAAATTGAACCAAAAAAATGATTGGACACCCAGTACAATTCTTTCTACTTCAGCATTTTTATAAGAGGCTCCAGGACCCTCATATGAAACAACAGCAGGAAAGAGTACATATGGCATCCTTTTGAACAATAGATTACAGGTAAGGTATTGATTTTAGAAACCCGGAGATAATTGTTAGGAAACGTGAAAAAGAAAAAAATGTTGAATGGACAGGACACCCAGTACACTTCTTTCTCCTTCAGCCTTTTTATAAGAGGGTCCAGGACCCTCGACAGAAACAACAGCAGGAAATAGGACAGATGGCATCCTTTTGAACAAGAGAGTACAGGTACAGCATTGATTTTAGAAACCTGGAGATAATTGCTTGCAACCGGGAAATTGAACCAAAAAACATGATTGGACACCCAGTACACTTCTTTCTACTTCAGCCTTTTTATAAGAGGGTCCCGGACCCTCAACAGAAACACCAGCAGGAAAGAGGACATATGGCATCCTTTTGAACAATAGATTACAGGGAAGGCATTGATTATCGAATCACTGAGATAATTTTTATGAACAGGGAAATAAAAAAAAAACATTGATTGGACACCCAGTACACTGCTTTATCCTTAGGCCTTTTTAGAAGAGGGTCCAGGACCCTTAACCAAAACAACAGCATGAAAGAGGACATATGGCATCCTTTTGAACAATAGATTACAGGTAAGGCATTGATTTTAGAAACCAAGAGATAATTTTTTGCAACTGGGAAATCGAAAAAAACATTGATTGGACACCCAGTACACTTCTTTATCCTTAGGCCTTTTTAGAAGAGGGTCCAGGACCCTCAAACAAAACAACAGCAGGAAAGAGGACATATGCCATCCTTTGGAACAATAGATTACAGGTAAGGCATTGATTTTAGAAACCCAGAGATAATTTTTTGCAACTGGGAAATCGAAAAAAACATTGATTGGACACCCAGTACACTTCTTTATCCTTAGGCCTTTTTAGAAGAGGGTCCAGGACCCTCAAACAAAACACCAGCAGGAAAGAGGACATATGGCATCCTTTTGAACAATAAATTACAGGTAAGGCATTGATTTTAGAAACCCAGAGATAATTTTTTGCAACTGGGAAATCGAAAAAAACATTGATTGGACACCCAGTACACTTCTTTATCCTTAGGCCTTTTTAGAAGAGGGTCCAGGACCCTCAAACAAAACACCAGCAGGAAAGAGGACATATGGCATCCTTCTGAACAATAGATTACAGGTAAGGCATTGATTTTAGAAACCCAGAGATAATTTTTTTCAACTGGGAAATCGAAAAAACATTGATTGGACACCCAGTACACTTCTTTATCCTTAGGCCTTTTTAGAAGAGGGTCCAGGACCCTCAAACAAAACACCAGCAGGAAAGAGGACATATGGCATCCTTCTGAACAATAGATTACAGGTAAGGCATTGATTTTAGAAACCCAGAGATAATTTTTTGCAACTGGGAAATCGAAATAAATATTGATTGGACACCCAGTACACTTCTTTATACTTAGGCCTTTTTAGAAGAGGGTCCAGGACCCTCAAACAAAACACCAGCAGGAAAGAGGACATATGGCATCCTTTTGAACAATAGATTACAGGTAAGGCATTGACTTTAGAAACCCAGAGATAATTTTTTGCAACTGGGAAATCGAAAAAAACATTGATTGGACACCCAGTACACTTCTTTATCCTTAGGCCTTCTTAGAAGAGGGTCCAGGACCCTCAAACAAAACAACAGCAGGAAAGAGGACATATGGCATCCTTTGGAACAATAGATTACAGGTAAGGCATTGATTTTAGAAACCCAGAGATAATTTTTTGCAACTGTGAAATCGAAAAAAACATTGATTGGACACCCAGTACACTTCTTTATAATTAGGCCTTTTTAGAAGAGGGTCCAGGACCCTCAACAAAAACAGCAGCAGGAAAGAGGATATATGGCATCCTTTTGAACAATAGAGTACAGGTAAAGCATTGATTTTAGAAACCCGGAGATAATTTTTAGGAAACGTGAAATAGAAAAAAACAATGATTGGACAGGACACCCAGTACACTTCTTTCTCCTTCGGCCTTTTTATAAGAGGGTCCAGGACCCTCAACAGAAACAACAGCAGGAAAGAGGACATATGGCATCCTTTTGAACAATAGAGTACAGCATTGATTTTAGAAACCCGGCGATAATTTGTTGCAACCGGGAAAAAAATGATTGGACACCCAGGACACTTCTTTCTACTTCAGCCTTTTTAAAAGAGGGTCCAGGACCCTCAACAAAAACAACAGCAGGAAAGAGGACATATGGCATCCTTTTAAACAATAGATTACAGGGAAGGCATTGATTTTGGAAACCATGAGATAATTTGTTGCAACCGTGAAATTGAACCAAAAAAATGATTGGACACCCAGTACAATTCTTTCTACTTCAGCCTTTTTTATAAGAGGCTCCAGGACCCTCATATGAAACAACAGCAGGAAAGAGTACATATGGCATCCTTTTGAACAAGAGTACAGGTACAGCATTGATTTTAGAATCTCGGAGATCATTTTTATGAAACAGGAAATAGAAAAAACCATTGATTGGACAGCCAGTACACTTCTTTCAACTTCAGCCTTTTTATAAGAGGGTCCAGGACCCTCAACAGAAACAACAGCAGAAAAGAAGACATATGGCATCCTTTTGAACAATAGATTAAAGGTACAGCATTGATTTTATAAACCCGGAGATTATTTGTTGCAACCGGGAAATTGAACAAAAAAAATGATTGGACACCCAGGACACTTCTTTCTACTTCAGCCTTTTTAAAAGAGGGTCCAGGACCCTCAACAAAAACAACAGCAGGAAAGAGGACATATGGCATCCTTTTGAACAATAGATTACAGGGAAGGCATTGATTTTAGAAACCATGAGATAATTTGTTGCAACCTTGAAATTGAACCAAAAAAATGATTGGACACCCAGTACAATTCTTTCTACTTCAGCCTTTTTATAAGAGGCTCCAGGACCCTCATATGAAACAACAGCAGGAAAGAGTACATATGGCATCCTTTTGAACAATAGAGTACAGGTACAGCATTGATTTTAGAAACCCGGGGATAATTTTTATGAAACGGGAAATAGAAAAAAAACATTGATTGGACAGCCAGTACACTTCTTTCAACTTCGGCCTTTTTATAAGAGGGTCCAGGCATTGATTTTAGAATCCCTGAGATAATATTTATAAACAGGGAAATAGAAAAAAAGATTGATTGGACACCCAGTACACTTCTTTATCCTTAGGCCTTTTTAAAAGAGGGTCCAGGACCCTCAACCGAAACAACAGCAGGAAAGAGGACATATGGCATCCTTTTGAACAATAGATTACAGGTAAGGCATTGATTATCGAATCCCTGAGATAATTTTTATGAACAGGGAAATAGAAAAAAAGATTGATTGGACACCCAGTACACTTCTTTATCCTTAGGCCTTTTTAAAAGAGGGTCCAGGACCCTCAAACAAACCAACAGCAGGAAGGAGGACATATGGCATCCTTTGGAACAATAGATTACAGGTAAGGCATTGATTTTAGAAACCCAGAGATAATTTGTTGCAACCAGGAAATAGAAAAAAAATGATTGGACAGGACACCCAGTACACTTCTTTATCCTTAGGCCTTTTTAAAAGAGGGTCCAGGACCCTCAAACAAAACAACAGCAGGAAAGAGGACATATGGCATCCTTTTGAACAATAGATTACAGGTAAGGCATTGATTTTAGAAACCCTGAGATAAATTGTTGCAACCGGGAAATTGAAGCAAAAAAATGATTGGACACCCAGTACACTTCTTTATCCTTAGGCCTTTTTATAAGAGGCTCCAGGACCCTCATATGAAACAACAGCAGGAAAGAGTTCATATGGCATCCTTTTGAACAATACATTACAGGTAAGGCATTGATTTTAGAAACCCGGAGATAATTTGTTTCAACCGTGAAATTGAACCAAAAAAATGATTGGTCACCCAGTACACTTCTTTCTACTTCAGCCTTTTTATAAGAGGGTCCCGGACCCTCAACAAAAACAACAGCAGGGAGTTGAGCATAGGAGTACAAGGGAGTGGGATAATAATAATGTGAAGGGGAAGATTGAGGAGTTGGGGCATTTTGATTTGGTTATCGTGGGAAGTCCTTGCAATGACCTTGCTCTGGTGAATCCATATCGCAAAGGTATTTTTGAAGGCACTGTTTGTCTATTTTTTGACTTTCAGCATTTGGTAAATGAAGCGCGACTTAAGGCTGGTGAGAACCGACCTTTCTTCTGGCTGTTTGAAAATGTTGTGTCTATGAACAAACATGTGAAGAAGAGGGCCATCTGCCATATTCTGCACGCAAGCCCTGTGATGATTGACGCTAAACATGTGTCACCTGCAAGCAGAGCTCGTTACTTCTGGGTAAATCTTCCTGGTATGGACAGGCCACTGTTTCCCACAGCAAATCATAAGCTGGAACTACAAGATTGTCTTGAGTATGGTAGTAAAGCAAAGTTTAGTAAAGTCTGTACTATCACAACAAAAACTGAACTCCTTGAAGCAAGGGAAATGCCAGCAGTTTCCTGTGCTTATGGATGACAAGGAGGACGTCCTGTGGTGCACAGAGATGGAGAGGATTTTTGGTTTCCCTGTACACTACACAGTTGTCTACAAAATCACCCGAAACACAAGACAGCGACTCTTGGGAAGTTCCTAGAGTGTTCCGGTAGCCATCTCTTTGCGCCCCTAAAGGAATACTTTATCAGTGTTTAACCCCTTCACTTCTAAGCCTAACCGCTGTGTGAAGCAGATTTTATGTTTTTTATGCTGCTGCTTATAGATCTAACCCCTATTGTAAATCATGCTTCAGTTAGTAACTCAAGTTAAATTACCGGTATATATATATATATATATTTTTTTTTATTAGGCTCAGCGGATTCAAAACATACCATTATTGTATTCATATCACAAGACATGTCAAAAGGCTGCATCGAAAATGGCAGTGTGCAAAGTCATAATATTAGTGAACCTATAAGTGCATTATAACTTTAAATGTTCTAAAATAAACAAAAATACTGATAAAAAAAAGAAAAACAGCAGGAAAGATGACATACGGCATCCTTTTGAACAATAGAGTACAGGTGAGGTAAGGCATTGATTTTAGAAACACAGAGATAATTTTTAGGAAACGGGAAATAGAAAAAAACATTGATTGGACACGTAGTACACTTCTTTATCCTTAGGCCTTTTTAGAAGAGGGTCCAGGACCCTCAACCGAAACACCAGCAGGAAAGAGGACATATGGCATCCTTTTGAACAATAGATTACAGGTAAGGCATTGATTTTAGAAAACCTGAGATAATTTTTTGCAAATGGGAAATCGAAAAAAACATTGATTGGACACCCAGTACACTTCTTTATCCTTAGGCCTTTTTGGAAGAGGGTCCAGGACCCTCAAACAAAACAACAGCAGGAAAGAGAACATATGCCATCCTTTGGAACAATAGATTACAGGTAAGGCATATCATTTTTTGCAACTGGGAAATCGAAAAAAACATTGATTGGACACCCAGTACACTTCTTTATCCTTAGGCCTTTTTAGAAGAGGGTCCAGGACCCTCAAACAAAACACCAGCAGGAAAGAGGACATATGGCATCCTTTTGAACAATAGATTACAGGTAAGGCATTGATTTTAGAAACCCAGAGATAATTTTTTGCAACTGGGAAATCGAAAAAAACATTGATTGGACACCCAGTACACTTCTTTATCCTTAGGCCTTTTTAGAAGAGGGTCCAGGACCCTCAAACAAAACACCAGCAGGAAAGAGGACTTATGGCATCCTTTTGAACAATAGATTACAGGTAAGGCATTGATTTTAGAAACCCAGAGATCATTTTTTGCAACTGGGAAATCGAAAAAAAACATTGATTGGACACCCAGTACACTTCTTTATCCTTAGGCCTTTTTAGAAGAGGGTCCAGGACCCTCAAACAAAACACCAGCAGGAAAAAGGACATATGGCATCCTTTTGAACAATAGATTACAGGTAAGGCATTGATTTTAGAAACCCAGAGATAATTTTTTGCAAATGGGAAATCGAAAAAAACATTGATTGGACACCCAGTACACTTCTTTATCCTTAGGCCTTTTTGGAAGAGGGTCCAGGACCCTCAAACAAAACAACAGCAGGAAAGAGGACATATGCCATCCTTTGGAACAATAGATTACAGGTAAGGCATATCATTTTTTGCAACTGAGGAATCGAAAAAAACATTGATTGGACACCCAGTACACTTCTTTATCCTTAGCCCTTTTTAGTAGAGGGTCCAGGACCCTCAAACAAAACAACAGCAGGAAAGAGGACATATGGCATCCTTTTGAACAATAGATTACAGGTAAGGCATTGATTATCGAATCCCTGAGATAATTTTTATGAACAGGGAAATAGAAAAAAACATTGATTGGACACCCAGTACACTTCTTTATCCTTAGCCCTTTTTAGTAGAGGGTCCAGGACCCTCAAACAAAACAACAGCAGGAAAGAGGACATATGGCATCCTTTTGAACAATAGATTACAGGTAAGGCATTGATTTTAGAAACCCAGAGATAATTTTTTGCAACTGGGAAATCGAAAAAAACATTGATTGGACACCCAGTACACTTCTTTATCCTTAGGCCTTTTTAGAAGAGGGTCCAGGACCCTCAAACAAAACAACAGCAGGAAAGAGGACATATGGCATCCTTTTGAACAATAGATTACAGGTAAGGCATTGATTTTAGAAACCCAGAGATCATTTTTGCAACTGGGAAATCGAAAAAAAGATTGATTGGACATTGAGTACACTTTTTTATCCTTAGGCCTTTTTAGAAGAGGGTCCAGGACCCTCAAACAAAACAACAGCAGGAAAGAGGACATATGGCATCCTTTTGAACAATAGATTACAGGTAAGGCATTGATTTTAGAAACACAGAGATAATTTTTAGGAAACGGGAAATAGAAAAAAACATTGATTGGACACGTAGTACACTTCTTTATCCTTAGGCCTTTTTAGAAGAGGGTCCAGGACCCTCAACCGAAACACCAGCAGGAAAGAGGACATATGGCATCCTTTTAAACAATAGATTACAGGTAAGGCATTGATTTTAGAAACCCAGAGATAATTTTTTGCAACTGGGAAATCGAAAAAAACATTGATTGGACACCCAGTACACTTCTTTATCCTTAGGCCTTTTTAGAAGAGGGTCCAGGACCCTCAAACAAAACATCAGCAGGAAAGAGGACATATTGCATCCTTTTGAACAATAGATTACAGGTAAGGCATTGATTTTAGAAACCCAGAGATAATTTTTTTCAACTGGGAAATCGAAAAAAACATTGATTGGACACCCAGTACACTTCTTTATCCTTAGGCCTTTTTAGAAGAAGGTCCAGGACCCTCAAACAAAACAACAGCAGGAAAGAGGACATATGCCATCCTTTGGAACAATAGATTACAGGTAAGGCATTGATTTTAGAAACCCTGAGATAATTTGTTGCAACCGGGAAATAGAAAAAAACATTGATTGGACACCCAGTACACTTCTTTCTCCTTCGGCCTTTTTATAAGAGGCTCCAGGACCCTCAACAGAAACAACAACAGGAAAGAGGACATATGGCATCCTTTTGAACAATAGATTACAGGTAAGGCATTGAGTATCGAATCCCTGAGATAATTTTTATGAACAGGGAAATAGAAAAAAACATTGATTGGACACCCAGTACACTTCTTTATCCTTAGGCCTTTTTAGAAGAGGGTCCAGGACCCTCAAACAAAACACCAGCAGGAAAGAGGACATATGGCATCCTTTTGAACAATAGATTACAGGTAAGGCATTGATTTTAGAAATCCAGAGATAATTTTTTGCAACTGGGAAATCGAAAAAAACATTGATTGGACACCCAGTACACTTCTTTATCCTTAGGCCTTTTTGGAAGAGGGTCCAGGACCCTCAAACAAAACAACAGCAGGAAAGAGGACATATGCCATCCTTTGGAACAATAGATTACAGGTAAGGCATATCATTTTTTGCAACTGGGAAATCGAAAAAAACATTGATTGGACACCCAGTACACTTCTTTATCCTTAGGCCTTTTTAGAAGAGGGTCCAGGACCCTCAAACAAAACACCAGCAGGAAAGAGGACATATGGCATCCTTTTGAACAATAGATTACAGGTAAGGCATTGATTTTAGAAACCCAGAGATAATTTTTTGCAACTGGGAAATCGAAAAAAACATTGATTGGACACCCAGTACACTTCTTTATCCTTAGGCCTTTTTAGAAGAGGGTCCAGGACCCTCAAACAAAACACCAGCAGGAAAGAGGACATATGGCATCCTTTTGAACAATAGATTACAGGTAAGGCATTGATTTTAGAAACCCAGAGATAATTTTTTGCAACTGGGAAATCGAAAAAAACATTGATTGGACACCCAGTACACTTCTTTATCCTTAGGCCTTTTTAGAAGAGGGTCCAGGACCCTCAACCGAAACACCAGCAGGAAAGAGGACATATGGCATCCTTTTGAACAATAGATTACAGGTAAGGCATTGATTTTAGAAACCCAGAGATAATTTTTTGCAAATGGGAAATCGAAAAAAACATTGATTGGACACCCAGTACACTTCTTTATCCTTAGGCCTTTTTGGAAGAGGGTCCAGGACCCTCAAACAAAACAACAGCAGGAAAGAGGACATATGCCATCCTTTGGAACAATAGATTACAGGTAAGGCATATCATTTTTTGCAACTGAGAAATCGAAAAAAACATTGATTGGACACCCAGTACACTTCTTTATCCTTAGCCCTTTTTAGTAGAGGGTCCAGGACCCTCAAACAAAACAACAGCAGGAAAGAGGACATATGGCATCCTTTTGAACAATAGATTACAGGTAAGGCATTGATTTTAGAAACCCAGAGATCATTTTTTGCAACTGGGAAATCGAAAAAAACATTGATTGGACATTGAGTACACTTCTTTATCCTTAGGCCTTTTTAGAAGAGGGTCCAGGAACCTCAAACAAAACAACAGCAGGAAAGAGGACATATGGCATCCTTTTGAACAATAGATTACAGGTATGGCATTGATTTTAGAAACACAGAGATAATTTTTAGGAAACGGGAAATAGAAAAAAACATTGATTGGACACGTAGTACACTTCTTTATCCTTAGGCCTTTTTAGAAGAGGGTCCAGGACCCTCAACCGAAACACCAGCAAGAAAGAGGACATATGGCATCCTTTTAAACAATAGATTACAGGTAAGGCATTGATTTTAGAAACCCAGAGATAATTTTTTGCAACTGGGAAATCGAAAAAAACATTGATTGGACACCCAGTACACTTCTTTATCCTTAGGCCTTTTTAGAAGAGGGTCCAGGACCCTCAAACAAAACATCAGCAGGAAAGAGGACATATGGCATCCTTTTGAACAATAGATTACAGGTAAGGCATTGATTTTAGAAACCCAGAGATAATTTTTTTCAACTGGGAAATCGAAAAAAACATTGATTGGACACCCAGTACACTTCTTTATCCTTAGGCCTTTTTAGAAGAAGGTCCAGGACCCTCAAACAAAACAACAGCAGGAAAGAGGACATATGCCATCCTTTGGAACAATAGATTACAGGTAAGGCATTGATTTTAGAAACCCTGAGATAATTTGTTGCAACCGGGAAATAGAAAAAAACATTGATTGGACACCCAGTACACTTCTTTCTCCTTCGGCCTTTTTATAAGAGGCTCCAGGACCCTCGACAGAAACAACAACAGGAAAGAGGACATATGGCATCCTTTTGAACAATAGATTACAGGTAAGGCATTGAGTATCGAATCCCTGAGATAATTTTTATGAACAGGGAAATAGAAAAAAACATTGATTGGACACCCAGTACACTTCTTTATCCTTAGGCCTTTTTAGAAGAGGGTCCAGGACCCTCAAACAAAACACCAGCAGGAAAGAGGACATATGGCATCCTTTTGAACAATAGATTACAGGTAAGGCATTGATTTTAGAAATCCAGAGATAATTTTTTGCAACTGGGAAATCGAAAAAAAACATTGATTGGACACCCAGTACACTTCTTTATCCTTAGGCCTTTTTGGAAGAGGGTCCAGGACCCTCAAATAAAACAACAGCAGGAAAGAGGACATATGCCATCCTTTGGAACAATAGATTACAGGTAAGGCATATCATTTTTTGCAACTGGGAAATCGAAAAAAACATTGATTGGACACCCAGTACACTTCTTTATCCTTAGGCCTTTTTAGAAGAGGGTCCAGGACCCTCAAACAAAACACCAGCAGGAAAGAGGACATATGGCATCCTTTTGAACAATAGATTACAGGTAAGGCATTGATTTTAGAAACCCAGAGATAATTTTTTGCAACTGGGAAATCGAAAAAAACATTGATTGGACACCCAGTACACTTCTTTATCCTTATGCCTTTTTAGAAGAGGGTCCAGGACCCTCAAACAAAACACCAGCAGGAAAGAGGACATATGGCATCCTTTTGAACAATAGATTACAGGTAAGGCATTGATTTTAGAAACCCAGAGATAATTTTTTACAACTGGGAAATCGAAAAAAACATTGATTGGACACCCAGTACACTTCTTTATCCTTAGGCCTTTTTAGAAGAGGGTCCAGGACCCTCAAACAAAACACCAGCAGGAAAGAGGACATATGGCATCCTTTTGAACAATAGATTACAGGTAAGGCATTGATTTTAGAAACCTAGAGATAATTTTTTGCAACTGGGAAATCGAAAAAAACATTGATTGGACACGTAGTACACTTCTTTATCCTTAGGCCTTTTTAGAAGAGGGTCCAGGACCCTCAACCGAAACACCAGCAGGAAAGAGGACATATGGCATCCTTTTGAACAATAGATTACAGGTAAGGCATTGATTTTAGAAACCCAGAGATAATTTTTTGCAAATGGGAAATCGAAAAAAACATTGATTGGACACCCAGTACACTTCTTTATCCTTAGGCCTTTTTGGAAGAGGGTCCAGGACCCTCAAACAAAACAACAGCAGGAAAGAGGACATATGCCATCCTTTGGAACAATAGATTACAGGTAAGGCATATCATTTTTTGCAACTGAGAAATCGAAAAAAACATTGATTGGACACCCAGTACACTTCTTTATCCTTAGCCCTTTTTAGTAGAGGGTCCAGGACCCTCAAACAAAACAACAGCAGGAAAGAGGACATATGGCATCCTTTTGAACAATAGATTACAGGTAAGGCATTGATTATCGAATCCCTGAGATAATTTTTATGAACAGGGAAATAGAAAAAAACATTGATTGGACACCCAGTACACTTCTTTATCCTTAGCCCTTTTTAGTAGAGGGTCCAGGACCCTCAAACAAAACAACAGCAGGAAAGAGGACATATGGCATCCTTTTGAACAATAGATTACAGGTAAGGCATTGATTTTAGAAACCCAGAGATCATTTTTTGCAACTGGGAAATAGAAAAAAACATTGATTGGACATTGAGTACACTTCTTTATCCTTAGGCCTTTTTAGAAGAGGGTCCAGGACCCTCAAACAAAACAACAGCAGGAAAGAGGACATATGGCATCCTTTTGAACAATAGATTACAGGTAAGGCATTGATTTTAGAAACACAGAGATAATTTTTAGGAAATGGGAAATAGAAAAAAACATTGATTGGACACGTAGTACACTTCTTTATCCTTAGGCCTTTTTAGAAGAGGGTCCAGGACCCTCAACCGAAACACCAGCAGGAAAGAGGACATATGGCATCCTTTTAAACAATAGATTACAGGTAAGGCATTGATTTTAGAAACCCAGAGATAATTTTTTGCAACTGGGAAATCGAAAAAAACATTGATTGGACACCCAGTACACTTCTTTATCCTTAGGCCTTTTTAGAAGAGGGTCCAGGACCCTCAAACAAAACATCAGCAGGAAAGAGGACATATGGCATCCTTTTGAACAATAGATTGCAGGTAAGGCATTGATTTTAGAAACCCAGAGATAATTTTTTTCAACTGGGAAATCGAAAAAAACATTGATTGGACACCCAGTACACTTCTTTATCCTTAGGCCTTTTTAGAAGAGGGTCCAGGACCCTCAAACAAAACAACAGCAGGAAAGAGGACATATGCCATCCTTTGGAACAATAGATTACAGGTAAGGCATTGATTTTAGAAACCCTGAGATAATTTGTTGCAACCGGGAAATAGAAAAAAACATTGATTGGACACCCAGTACACTTCTTTCTCCTTCGGCCTTTTTATAAGAGGCTCCAGGACCCTCAACAGAAACAACAACAGGAAAGAGGACATATGGCATCCTTTTGAACAATAGATTACAGGTAAGGCATTGAGTATCGAATCCCTGAGATAATTTTTATGAACAGGGAAATAGAAAAAAACATTGATTGGACACCCAGTACACTTCTTTATCCTTAGCCCCTTTTAGTAGAGGGTCCAGGACCCTTAAACAAAACAACAGCAGGAAAGAGGACATATGGCATCCTTTTAAACAATAGATTACAGGTAAGGCATTGATTTTAGAAACCCAGAGATAATTTTTTGCAACTGGGAAATCGAAAAAAACATTGATTGGACACCCAGTACACTTCTTTATCCTTAGGCCTTTTTAGAAGAGGGTCCAGGACCCTCAAACAAAACACCAGCAGGAAAGAGGACATATGGCATCCTTTTGAACAATAGATTACAGGTAAGGCATTGATTTTAGAAACCCAGAGATAATTTTTTGCAACTGGGAAATCGAAAAAAACATTGATTGGACACCCAGTACACTTCTTTATCCTTAGGCCTTTTTAGAAGAGGGTCCAGGACCCTCAAACAAAACAACAGCAGGAAAGAGGACATATGGCATCCTTTTGAACAATAGATTACAGGTAAGGCATTGATTATCGAATCCCTGAGATAATTTTTATGAACAGGGAAATAGAAAAAAACATTGATTGGACACCCAGTACACTTCTTTATCCTTAGCCCTTTTTAGTAGAGGGTCCAGGACCCTCAAACAAAACAGCAGGAAAGAGGACATATGGCATCCTTTTGAACAATAAATTACGGGTAAGGCATTGATTTTAGAAACCCAGAGATAATTATTTGCAACTGGGAAATCGAAAAAAACATTGATTGGACACCCAGTACACTTCTTTATCCTTAGGCCTTTTTAGAAGAGGGTCCAGGACCCTCAAACAAAACAACAGCAGGAAAGAGGACATATGGCATCCTTTTAAACAATAGATTACAGGTAAGGCATTGATTTTAGAAACCCAGAGATAATTTTTTGCAACTGGGAAATCGAAAAAAACATTGATTGGACACTGAGTACACTTCTTTATCCTAAGGCCTTTTTATAAAAGGCTCCAGGACCCTCAACAAAAACAGCAGCAGGAAAGAGGACATATGGCATCCTTTTGAACAATAGATTACAGGTAAGGCATTGATTTTAGAAACCCAGAGATAATTTTTTGCAACTGTGAAATCAAAAAAATAATTGATTGGACACCCAGTACACTTCTTTATCCTTAGGCCTTTTTAGAAGAGGGTCCAGGACCCTCAACAAAAAAAGCAGCAGGAAAGAGGACATATGGCATCCTTTTGAACAATAGAGTACAGGTAAAGCATTGATTTTAGAAACCCAGAGATAATTTTTAGGAAACGTGAAATAGAAAAAAACAAGATTGGACAGGACACCCAGTACACTTCTTTCTACTTTGGCCTTTTTATAAGAGGGTCCAGGACCCTCAACAGAAACAACAGCAGGAAAGAGGACATATGGCATCCTTTTGAACAATAGATTACAGGTACAGCATTGATATTATAAACCCGGAGATAATTTGTTGCAACCGGGAAATTGAACCAAAAAAATTATTGGACACCCAGGACACTTCTTTCTACTTCAGCCTTTTTAAAAGAGGGTCCAGGACCCTCAACAAATACAACAGCAGGAAAGAGGACATATGGCATCCTTTTGCACAATAAATTACAGGTAAGGCATTGATTTTAGAAACCCAGAGATAATTTTTATGAAACGGGAAATAGAAAAAAACATTGATTGGACACCCAGTACACTTCTTTATCCTTAGCCCTTTTTAGTAGAGGGTCCAGGACCCTCAAACAAAACAGCAGGAAAGAGGACATATGGCATCCTTTTGAACAATAAATTACAGGTAAGGCATTGATTTTAGAAACCCAGAGATAATTATTTGCAACTGGGAAATCGAAAAAAACATTGATTGGACACCCAGTACACTTCTTTATCCTTAGGCCTTTTTAGAAGAGGGTCCAGGACCCTCAAACAAAACAACAGCAGGAAAGAGGACATATGGCATCCTTTTAAACAATAGATTACAGGTAAGGCATTGATTTTAGAAACCCAGAGATAATTTTTTGCAACTGGGAAATCGAAAAAAACATTGATTGGACACTGAGTACACTTCTTTATCCTAAGGCCTTTTTATAAAAGGCTCCAGGACCCTCAACAAAAACAGCAGCAGGAAAGAGGACATATGGCATCCTTTTGAACAATAGATTACAGGTAAGGCATTGATTTTAGAAACCCAGAGATAATTTTTTGCAACTGTGAAATCAAAAAAATAATTGATTGGACACCCAGTACACTTCTTTATCCTTAGGCCTTTTTAGAAGAGGGTCCAGGACCCTCAACAAAAAAAGCAGCAGGAAAGAGGACATATGGCATCCTTTTGAACAATAGAGTACAGGTAAAGCATTGATTTTAGAAACCCAGAGATAATTTTTAGGAAACGTGAAATAGAAAAAAACAAGATTGGACAGGACACCCAGTAGACTTCTTTCTCCTTTGGCCTTTTTATAAGAGGGTCCAGGACCCTCAACAGAAACAACAGCAGGAAAGAGGACATATGGCATCCTTTTGAACAATAGATTACAGGTACAGCATTGATATTATAAACCCGGAGATAATTTGTTGCAACCGGGAAATTGAACCAAAAAAATTATTGGACACCCAGGACACTTCTTTCTACTTCAGCCTTTTTAAAAGAGGGTCCAGGACCCTCAACAAATACAACAGCAGGAAAGAGGACATATGGCATCCTTTTGCACAATAAATTACAGGTAAGGCATTGATTTTAGAAACCCAGAGATAATTTTTATGAAACAGGAAATAGAAAAAATCATTGATTGGACAGCCAGTACACTTCTTTCAACTTCAGCCTTTTTAGAAGAGGGTCCAGGGCCCTCAACAGAAACAACAGCAGGAAAGAGGACATATGGCATCCTTTTGAACAATAGATTACAGGTACAGCATTGATATTATAAACCCGGAGATAATTTGTTGCAACCGGAAAATTGAACCAAAAAAATGATTGGACACCCAGGACACTTCTTTCTACTTCAGCCTTTTTAAAAGAGGGTCCAGGACCCTCAACAAAAACAACAGCAGGAAAGAGGACATATGGCATCCTTTTGAACAATAGATTACAGGTAAGGCATTGATTTTAGAAACCCAGAGATAATTTTTTGCAACAGGGAAATCGAAAAAAAAACATTGATTGGACACCCAGTACACTGCTTTATCCTTAGGCCATTTTAGAAGAGGGTCCAGGACCCTTAACCGAAACAACAGCATGAAAGAGGACATATGGCATCCTTTTGAACAATAGATTACAGGTAAGGCATTGATTTTAGAAACCCAGAGATAATTTTTTGCAACAGGGAAATCGAAAAAAAAAACATTGATTGGACACCCAGTACACTTCTTTATCCTTAGGCCTTTTTAGAAGAGGGTCCAGGACCCTCAAACAAAACACCAGCAGGAAAGAGGACATATGGCATCCTTTTGAACAATAGATTACAGGTAAGGCATTGATTTTAGAAACCCAGAGATAATTTTTTGCAACTGGGAAATAAAAAAAAACATTGATTGGACACCCAGTACACTTCTTTATCCTTAGGCCTTTTTAGAAGAGGGTCCAGGACCCTCAAACAAAACACCAGCAGGAAAGAGGACATATGGCATCCTTTTGAACAATAGATTACAGGTAAGGCATTGATTTTAGAAACCCAGAGATAATTTTTTACAACTGGGAAATAAAAAAAAACATTGATTGGACACCCAGTACACTTCTTTATCCTTAGGCCTTTTTAGAAGAGGGTCCAGGACCCTCAACAAAAAAAGCAGCAGGAAAGAGGACATATGGCATCCTTTTGAACAATAGAGTACAGGTAAAGCATTGATTTTAGAAACCCAGAGATAATTTTTAGGAAACGTGAAATAGAAAAAAACAAGATTGGACAGGACACCCAGTACACTTCTTTCTACTTTGGCCTTTTTATAAGAGGGTCCAGGACCCTCAACAGAAACAACAGCAGGAAAGAGGACATATGGCATCCTTTTGAACAATAGATTACAGGTACAGCATTGATATTATAAACCCGGAGATAATTTGTTGCAACCGGGAAATTGAACCAAAAAAATTATTGGACACCCAGGACACTTCTTTCTACTTCAGCCTTTTTAAAAGAGGGTCCAGGACCCTCAACAAATACAACAGCAGGAAAGAGGACATATGGCATCCTTTTGCACAATAAATTACAGGTAAGGCATTGATTTTAGAAACCCAGAGATAATTTTTATGAAACGGGAAATAGAAAAAAACATTGATTGGACACCCAGTACACTTCTTTATCCTTAGCCCTTTTTAGTAGAGGGTCCAGGACCCTCAAACAAAACAGCAGGAAAGAGGACATATGGCATCCTTTTGAACAATAAATTACAGGTAAGGCATTGATTTTAGAAACCCAGAGATAATTATTTGCAACTGGGAAATCGAAAAAAACATTGATTGGACACCCAGTACACTTCTTTATCCTTAGGCCTTTTTAGAAGAGGGTCCAGGACCCTCAAACAAAACAACAGCAGGAAAGAGGACATATGGCATCCTTTTAAACAATAGATTACAGGTAAGGCATTGATTTTAGAAACCCAGAGATAATTTTTTGCAACTGGGAAATCGAAAAAAACATTGATTGGACACTGAGTACACTTCTTTATCCTAAGGCCTTTTTATAAAAGGCTCCAGGACCCTCAACAAAAACAGCAGCAGGAAAGAGGACATATGGCATCCTTTTGAACAATAGATTACAGGTAAGGCATTGATTTTAGAAACCCAGAGATAATTTTTTGCAACTGTGAAATCAAAAAAATAATTGATTGGACACCCAGTACACTTCTTTATCCTTAGGCCTTTTTAGAAGAGGGTCCAGGACCCTCAACAAAAAAAGCAGCAGGAAAGAGGACATATGGCATCCTTTTGAACAATAGAGTACAGGTAAAGCATTGATTTTAGAAACCCAGAGATAATTTTTAGGAAACGTGAAATAGAAAAAAACAAGATTGGACAGGACACCCAGTAGACTTCTTTCTCCTTTGGCCTTTTTATAAGAGGGTCCAGGACCCTCAACAGAAACAACAGCAGGAAAGAGGACATATGGCATCCTTTTGAACAATAGATTACAGGTACAGCATTGATATTATAAACCCGGAGATAATTTGTTGCAACCGGGAAATTGAACCAAAAAAATTATTGGACACCCAGGACACTTCTTTCTACTTCAGCCTTTTTAAAAGAGGGTCCAGGACCCTCAACAAATACAACAGCAGGAAAGAGGACATATGGCATCCTTTTGCACAATAAATTACAGGTAAGGCATTGATTTTAGAAACCCAGAGATAATTTTTATGAAACAGGAAATAGAAAAAATCATTGATTGGACAGCCAGTACACTTCTTTCAACTTCAGCCTTTTTAGAAGAGGGTCCAGGGCCCTCAACAGAAACAACAGCAGGAAAGAGGACATATGGCATCCTTTTGAACAATAGATTACAGGTACAGCATTGATATTATAAACCCGGAGATAATTTGTTGCAACCGGAAAATTGAACCAAAAAAATGATTGGACACCCAGGACACTTCTTTCTACTTCAGCCTTTTTAAAAGAGGGTCCAGGACCCTCAACAAAAACAACAGCAGGAAAGAGGACATATGGCATCCTTTTGAACAATAGATTACAGGTAAGGCATTGATTTTAGAAACCCAGAGATAATTTTTTGCAACAGGGAAATCGAAAAAAAAACATTGATTGGACACCCAGTACACTGCTTTATCCTTAGGCCATTTTAGAAGAGGGTCCAGGACCCTTAACCGAAACAACAGCATGAAAGAGGACATATGGCATCCTTTTGAACAATAGATTACAGGTAAGGCATTGATTTTAGAAACCCAGAGATAATTTTTTGCAACAGGGAAATCGAAAAAAAAAACATTGATTGGACACCCAGTACACTTCTTTATCCTTAGGCCTTTTTAGAAGAGGGTCCAGGACCCTCAAACAAAACACCAGCAGGAAAGAGGACATATGGCATCCTTTTGAACAATAGATTACAGGTAAGGCATTGATTTTAGAAACCCAGAGATAATTTTTTGCAACTGGGAAATAAAAAAAAACATTGATTGGACACCCAGTACACTTCTTTATCCTTAGGCCTTTTTAGAAGAGGGTCCAGGACCCTCAAACAAAACACCAGCAGGAAAGAGGACATATGGCATCCTTTTGAACAATAGATTACAGGTAAGGCATTGATTTTAGAAACCCAGAGATAATTTTTTACAACTGGGAAATAAAAAAAAACATTGATTGGACACCCAGTACACTTCTTTATCCTTAGGCCTTTTTAGAAGAGGGTCCAGGACCCTCAACCGAAACACCAGCAGGAAAGAGGACATATGGCATCCTTCTGAACAATAGATTACAGGTAAGGCATTGATTTTAGAAACCCAGAGATAATTTTTTGCAACTGGGAAATCGAAAAAAACATTGATTGGACACCCAGTACACTTCTTTATCCTTAGGCCTTTTTAGAAGAGGACCCAGGACCCTCAAACAAAACAACAGCAGGAAAGAGGACATATGCCATCCTTTGGAACAATAGATTACAGGTAAGGCATTGATTTTAGAAACCCTGAGATAATGTGTTGCAACCGGGAAATAGAAAAAAACATTGATTGGACACCCAGTACACTTCTTTCTCCTTCGGCCTTTTTATAAGAGGCTCCAGGACCCTCAACAGTAACAACAGCAGGAAAGAGGACATATGGCATCCTTTTGAACAATAGATTACAGGTAAGGCATTCATTATCGAATCCCTGAGATAATTTTTATGGACAGGGAAATAGAAAAAAACATTGATTGGACACCCAGTACAGTTCTTTATCCTTAGCCCTATTTAGAAGAGGGTCCAGGACCCTCAACCAAAACACAAGCAGGAAAGAGGACATATGGCATCCTTTTGAACAATAGATTACACGTAAGGCATTGATTTTAGAAACCCAGAGATAATTTTTTGCAACTGGGAAATCGAAAAAAAACATTGATTGGACACCCAGTACACTTCTTTATCCTTAGGGCTTTTTATAAGAGGCTCCAGGACCCTGAACAAAAACAGCAGCAGGAAAGAGGACATATGGCATCCTTTTGAACAATAGATTACAGGTAAGGCATTAATTTTAGAAACCCAGAGATAATTTTTTGCAACTGTGAAATCGAAAAAAAACATTGATTGGACACCCAGTACACTTCTTTATCCTTCTGCTTTTTTATAAGAGGGTCCAGGACCCTCAACAAAAACAGCAGCAGGAAAGAGGACATATGGCATCCTTTTGAACAATAGAGTACAGGTAAAGCATTGATTTTAGAAACCCAGGGATAATTTTTAGGAAATGTGAAATAGAAAAAAACAATGAGTGGACAGGACACCCAGTACACTTCTTTCTCCTTCGGCCTTTTTATAAGAGGGTCCAGGACCCTCAACAGAAACAACAGCAGGAAAGAGGACATATGGCATCTTTTTGAACAATAGATTACAGGTACAGCATTGATTTTATAAACCCGGAGATAATTTGTTGCAACCGGGAAATTGAACCAAAAAATGATTGGACACCCAGGACACTTCTTTCTACTTCAGCCTTTTTAAAGAGGGTCCAGGACCCTCAACAAAACAACAGCAGGAAAGAGGACATATGGCATCCTTTTGAACAATAGATTACAGGGAAGGCATTGATTTTAGAAACAATGAGATAATTTGTTGCAACGGTGAAATTGAACCAAAAAAATGATTGGACACCAAGTACAATTCTTTCTACTTCAGCCTTTTTATAAGAGGCTCCAGGACCCTCATATGAAACAACAGCAGGAAAGAGTACATATGGCATCCTTTTGAACAATAGATTACAGGTAAGGCGTTGATTTTAGAAACCCGGAGATAATTGTTAGGAAAAGTAAAATAGAAAAAAACATTGATTGGACAGGACACCCAGTACACTTCTTTCTCCTTCGGCCTTTTTATAAGAGGGTCCAGGACCCTCAACAGAAACAACAGCAGGAAAGAGGAAAGATGGCATCCTTTTGAACAAGAGAGTACAGGTACAGCATTGATTTTAGAAACCCGGAGATAATTGCTTGCAACCGGGAAATTGAACCAAAAAACATGATTGGACACCCAGTACACTTCTTTCTACTTCAGCCTTTTTATAAGAGGGTCCCGGACCCTCAATAGAAACACCAGCAGGAAAGAGGACATATGGCATCCTTTTGAACAATAGATTACAGGGAAGGCATTGATTATCGAATCCCTGAGATAATTTTTATGAACAGGGAAATAAAAAAAAAACATTGATTGGACACCCAGTACACTGCTTTATCCTTAGGCCATTTTAGAAGAGGGTCCAGGACCCTTAACCGAAACAACAGCATGAAAGAGGACATATGGCATCCTTTTGAACAATAGATTACAGGTAAGGCATTGATTTTAGAAACCCGGAGATAATTGTTAGGAAACGTGAAATAGAAAAAAACATTGATTGGACTGGACACCCAGTACACTTCTTTCTCCTTCGGCCTTTTTATAAGAGGGTCCAGGACCCTCAACAGAAACAACAGCAGGAAAGAGGACAGATGGCATCATTTTGAACAAGAGAGTACAGGTACAGCATTGATTTTAGAAACCCAGAGATAATTGCTTGCAACCGGGAAAGTGAACCAAAAAACATGATTGGACACCCAGTACACTTCTTTCTACTTCAGCCTTTTTATAAGAGGGTCCAGGACCCTCAACAGAAACACCAGCAGGAAAGAGGACATATGGCATCCTGTTGAACAATAGATTACAGGGAAGGCAATGATTTTAGAAACCATGAGATAATTTGTTGCAACCGTGAAATTGAACCAAAAAAATGATTGGACACCCAGTACAATTCTTTCTACTTCAGCCTTTTTATAAGAGGCTCCAGGACCCTCATATGAAACCACAGCAGGAAAGAGTACATATGGCATCCTTTTGAACAATAGAGTACAGATACAGCATTGATTTTAGAAACCCGGAGATAATTTTTATGAAACGGGAAATAGAAAAAATCATTGATTGGACAGCCAGTACACTTCTTTCAACTTCGGCCTTTTTAGAAGAGGGTCCAGGACCCTCAACAGAAACAACAGCAGGAAAGAGGACATATGGCATCCTTTTGAACAATAGATTAAAGGTACAGCATTGATTTTATAAACCCGGAGATTATTTGTTGCAACCGGGAAATTGAACAAAAAAAATGATTGGACACCCAGGACACTTCTTTCTACTTCAGCCTTTTTAAAAGAGGGTCCAGGACCCTCAACAAAAACAACAGCAGGAAAGAGGACATATGGCATCCTTTTGAACAATAGATTACAGTGAAGGCATTGATTTTAGAAACCATGAGATAATTTGTTGCAACCGTGAAATTGAACCAAAAAAATGATTGGACACCCAGTACAATTCTTTCTACTTCAGCCTTTTTATAAGAGGCTCCAGGACCCTCATATGAAACAACAGCAGGAAAGAGAACATATGGCATCCTTTTGAACAATAGAGTACAGGTACAGAATAGATTTTAGAGACCCGGAGATAATTTTTATGAACAGGGAAATAAAAAAAATCATTGATTGGACACCCAGTACACTGCTTTATCCTTAGGCCTTTTTAGAAGAGGGTCCAGGACCCTTAACCGAAACAACAGCATGAAAGAGGACATATGGCATCCTTTTGAACAATAGATTACAGGGAAGGCAATGATTTTAGAAACCATGAGATAGTTTGTTGCAACCGTGAAATTGAACCAAAAAAATTATTGGACACCCAGTACACTTCTTTCTACTTCAGCCTTTTTATAAGAGGGTCCCGGACCCTCAACAGAAACACCAGCAGGAAAGAGGACATATGGCATCCTTTTGAACAATAGATTACAGGGAAGGCAATGATTTTAGAAACCATGAGATAATTTGTTGCAACCGTGAAATTGAACCAAAAAAATTATTGGACACCCAGTACACTTCTTTCTACTTCAGCCTTTTTATAAGAGGGTCCCGGACCCTCAACAGAAACACCAGCAGGAAAGAGGACATATGGCATCCTTTTGAACAATAGATTACAGGTACACATTGATATGATAAACCCGGAGATAATTTGTTGCAACCGGGAAATTGAACCAAAAAAATGATTGGACACCCAGGACACTTCTTTCTACTTCAGCCTTATTATAAGAGGCTCCAGGACCCTCATATGAAACAACAGCAGGAAAGAGAACATATGGCATCCTTTTGAACAATAGAGTACAGGTACAGAATTGATTTTAGAGACCCGGAGATAATTTTTATGAACAGGGAAATAAAAAAAATCATTGATTGGACACCCAGTACACTGCTTTATCCTTAGGCCTTTTTAGAAGAGGGTCCAGGACCCTTAACCGAAACAACAGCATGAAAGAGGACATATGGCATCCTTTTGAACAATAGATTACAGGTAAGGCATTGATTTGAGAAACCCGGAGATAATTGTTAGGAAACGTGAAATAGAAAAAAACATTGATTGGACTGAACACCCAGTACACTTTTTTCTCCTTCTGCCTTTTTATACGAGGGTCCAGGACCCTCAACAGAAACAACAGCAGGAAAGAGGACATATGGCATCCTTTTGAACAATAGATTACAGGTAGAGCATTGATATGATAAACCCGGAGATAATTTGTTGCAACCGGGAAATTGAACCAAAAAAATGATTGGACACCCAGGACACTTCTTTCTACTTCAGCCTTTTTAAAAGAGGGTCCAGGACCCTCAACAAAAACAACAGCAAGAAAGAGGACATATAGCATCCTTTTGAACAATAGATTACAGGGAAGGCATTGATTTTAGAAACCATGAGATAATTTGTTGCAACCGTGAAATTGAACCAAAAAAATGATTGGACACCCAGTACAATTCTTTCTACTTCAGCCTTTTTTTTTTTTTTTTTTTTTTTTTTTTTTTGGTTTTATAAAACTTTTATTGAAATATAATTGCGATACAATACAATGCAGATTCTAGGAACAATTGTACAGTTGGTAGGTGGGTGCCAGTGGCCTCACACTATGCAAGAGTCCATGGGGTTTAACGTCCAAGTGGTCCTTGTATTGGGGCATATTAAGTGGGGGGATCCAATGACAGCCCTCTTGGCTGTGGCAAGTTCCCAGCTTGTTAAGACAGTAACGCAATTGGAAAATAAGTGAGTCCGTACGTTTCAGCTGCAACGTACATGACTGTAAACAGTTATTAACAGTTGTGAACAGTTATAAACAAATAACAAATGCCTTTCTGTCCTTTAGTATCGCCTTACCTGCCTGTGTAACATAAGAGTAATATATAATAAAGGGGAAAGAGGGAGGGGAAAAAAAAAGGGGAAAGGAGGGAGGGGGGGGGGGGGGGAGGGAGAGGGGGGGGGGAAAGGAGAGGGGGAGGGGAGAGGAGAGGAGGGGGAGGGGGGGGTCTGGTCGGAGGCATTGTTCCCTACGGGACGCCGGGCGGGGTAGAGTGTGTCGTCTCTCTCAGGGTGTGGGAGAGAGATTCCCAGTAGAACCGGACTTCGTGAAAGAAGGCCAGATTGCCATTCTTGAAGAAGGAATACTCTTCCCCCTCCAAGAGTTCCGAGATGTGGTGGAACCATTCCTGGGTCGTGGGGACAATTGAGGATTTCCATTTCCGGGAGATGAGTGCTTTCGCACTATTTATGGTAATTTGTAGGAGTTTCCATCTGATCTTACAGATCTTGCCATATTTGTGGTTCAGGAGAGCAGTGAGGGGTGTTAAGCTAAATGTTGGACCCATGAGCTCCTTAAGGAATCTCTCTACTCTCCTCCAGAAAGGGGAGATCACTGGACAGTACCACCATATATGGGCCATCGTTCCCACTGCCCCGCACCCCCTCCAGCAAGTGGCGCCTGCTCTTGGGTAAATTTGTTTAATTCTTTCGGGTGTGAGGTACCAACGGAATAGGATCTTGTGATTCAGTTCTAAGCTTCTAGCTAGGGACGAGGACTTGGAAGTGCTATATAGAATCGCCAGCCATTGCTCTTCAGATATTTCTCTCCCTAGTTCTGCTTGCCAGTGGAGCTTGTATGAGGGGGGCAGTGCCATAGGGGTTCTGTCTAACATTTTCTTTGCTATAGAGAGGGAGCTACGGGGCGAGGAGCCTGACAGGCACAGCCTTTCAAATGGGGTCAGTTCTCTAGTTAGACTGTCCTTGTGGGGTGAGATTTTCAGGAGGTGTGTCAGTTGGGCATATTTGAGCCAGGAGGAGAAGCTCCCCCCAGCTATGTCTGTCATTTGTGAGCGCGTTTTTAGAGTGTGGTTAGAGACCAGGTTGGCAAATGGGGTTGTGTTTGACATGCCGCCTGGGCAATGCCTCTCCGCCAATAGGCCTCCTAAGAATTCGGCGTTGTGTGATATTGGTGTCATCGGGGAGATAGGGGAAGAAATGCCCTTGTCTTTGTGCTCGTATTATGTCCCAGGTCTTGAAAAGGTGGGCATAGAGTTGGGATGTCTTTGCGAGGGGTGGTCGGGCTGAGGGGCTGATCCAAGCTAGGGGGCCCAGGTTAGGTGAGGTTAGAAGGAAAGAGTCGATAGATGCCCATGCTTTGCTATTTGTGTTGTCATGCCATTCAAGAACTCTCTGCATCACTATTGCCTTATAATATTGCTGGATCGAGGGTACACCCAGTCCACCCGCTCCCAATGGGGACATAATGACTTTTTTGCTAATGCGTGGTTTAATACTGCCCCAGATGAATGAGTTTAGCATTGACTGTATTTGGTGGAGGTATGTGTTTGGTAGGTGTATTGGCACCGCCTGCATTATGTAAAGCAGCCGTGGGAGGGCAGTCATCTTGACCGCCTGTATGCGGCCCCACCACGAAAGTGGCTTGTTTTGCCAGTTGTCTAGATCTTTCTTGAGTCTATGCATAATAGGTATATAGTTATGTTTAAACAGTTTGCCACTATTCGGGGTAAGATAGACACCAAGGTATTTAATTTTGTCGCAGTTTAGTTTGTAGGGGCAGCAGTTCGCCAAAGCTGCAAACTGCTGCCTTTCAATGTTTATATTTAAGATCTCAGATTTCCTAGCATTGATGAGGAAGTTGGAATGGGCACTAAATCTATCAAACTCTCCTAATAGGTGAGGTAGTGAGGCACTCGGATGGGTGAGTAGAAGTAGGACATCGTCCGCGTAGAGTGTTACTTTATATGTATTAGGACCTAGCTCAATTCCTGTAATGTTGGGGTTGTTTCTGATATGAGAGGCCAGGACTTCCATTGAGATGGCAAAAAGGAGTGGAGACAAGGGGCATCCCTGCCTCGTCCCGTTTCTTATCTCGAAGCTGTCAGAGAGAATACCATTGGCCTTAACCCGTGCTGAGGGTTGGGAGTATAAGCTGAGAATTCTTTGGATCATTACCCTTCCTATGCCAAAGGTGGACAGACAAGAATGGAGGAACTCCCAGTCCAGCCGGTCAAAGGCTTTTTCAGCGTCGGTTGATATTACAATTGACGGTGCGTTAGACCGGCTGGACTGTTCTATTAGGTGGAGTACCCGGATGGTATTGTCTTGTGCTTCCCTTCTGGGAATGAACCCTGTTTGGTCTACATGGATGATTTGGGGAAGGATTGTGTTCAGTCGTGTCGCTAATATTTTTGCGTAAAGTTTAATATCAGAATTTAGTAGCGAGATAGGTCTATAATTTTCCACTTTTTGGGGGTCCCTGTCCGCCTTTGGTAAAACAATGATATGGGCTTCTAAGGTGTGTTTGGGCCATGGTACCTGCTTATCTATAGTAGCGAACATGGAGGTTAGGTGTGGGGCTAATAGCTGTCTAAACTGTTTATAGTATATGTTGGTGAACCCGTCGGGCCCTGGACTCTTATGTAGTGGAAGGGATTTTATTGCTAGGAGTACCTCCGAGGTAGTTATTGGGGCTTCCAGGGTTTCTGATAGCTCTGGGGGGAGTACCGGTAGGGCGGCTTCCTCAATGTACTGTTCCCGCGCCTGTGGGGTGGCCGCGAGTGGGGGGCTCAGTAAATTGTATAAGTTGTTATAGAAAGACCTGAATTGGTCCACGATTTGGTGGCTGCTAAGGGCTTGATGACCGGCAGAGTCGATTAGACTGTGTATGTAAGAACTGAGTTTTTGTTCCTTGAGAGATTTAGCTAGGGAGGGGCCTATCTTATTGGAGGTAGCTAGATACATTTTCTTCAGGAAGAATGCCTTTGTTTGAGCTTCTTTATAAATTAGTCTATTTAAGTCATTCCTCGCCTGCCTCAGTTTATCTGTTAAGTTCTTGTCTTGTGGGGACATTTTATGCTGTAGCTCTATGTCACGAATGCTCTGTGTCGCGGACCTATATGATTCTCGGTATTGTTTAGTCAGCTGTGCTTTGTGTTTAATTATTTCGCCTCTGATTACACATTTGTGGGCCTCCCATAGGGTGTGCGGTGCTATATCTGGTGTATTGTTTAGTTCAAAATATTCTTTTAGTTTTTCTGCCAAACGTGTGGACAACTCAGGTCTTTTTAGCAGTGATTCATCGAGCCTCCACACATAAGGGGAAAGGGGCCTATCTGACCAGTTTAATGTGGTTGTCACCATAGCATGGTCTGTCCAACTAATAGGTTCTATGTCGGCATCCCTCACTAGGCTGTAGGTAATTTGGTCGGTGAAAATGTAGTCTATACGTGAGTAGCACCTGTGTGGGTTAGAGAAAAACGTGTAGTCGCGTTGGCCTGGATGTTTCGCCCACCAAACGTCTATCAGGGTAAGTTTGTGGGTGGTCGTAGTTATATCTTGGATGGTTTTAAGGGGTACACTGCCTCGGCTTAGGGAACAGTCAATGCAAGGGTCAAGGGCTACGTTCAAATCCCCGGCCATGACTAGAGAGCCCTTTTGAACCTGGAATATCTTATTTGCGACTTTTCTAAAAAACTGTGCCTGTTTGGAGTTTGGGGTGTAGATGTTGGCCAGGGTAATAGGTCGATTGTATAGAAGGCCAGTAAGGATTAGCCATCTGCCCCCTGGGTCTGCCTCTACTTGTGACAATTGAAACGGTAGTGATCTGTGGAACATAATCCCTACCCCTCCACGCTTGCTGGTATGGGACGCAAAGTATGCAGTGGGGAAGTCTCTATTTGAGAATTTAGGTGAGTTATCTTTCGGGAAGTGCGTCTCCTGTATGAAGACTACATCTGCCTTAGCTCTTTTAAAACAGGAGAGAGCGACCGACCTCTTTGTGGGTGAGTTCAGTCCCCTGGTATTAAGGGTTATTAGTTTGATGGTGTGTGTTCCGGTGGGGGGGGAGTACTGTGTCGCTGTGAGAGTCATTCTAAGCTATTAGTGGGGAGGGGGAGGTGGGAAGGGTGGGAGCCATACTGGTTCTGTGCTGTGTGCTCACAAGGGGGATTGTACCTTATGTCGAATGGATCCAGATCCCGGGGCTGAGTTTTAGGGTGAGTCGTGCGGGTCCGACCAGACCAGGGAGAAGGGGGAGGAAAAGTAGGTGGTGGTAGAGGCAGTTCAGAGAAGGCATATCTGAAATGGTAAAAGGCAAACGTAAACAAAAACAAAGCAACATGTGTAAAACTTAAACTAAAAGCATAAACATACCTCATGCTACGCTTGCAGGTGGATAAAAATGAAAAACAAAAAAAAGGAGGGAGTAGGGGGGAATAAGTAGCTGCTACGACTTGCGGTAGCAGGTCGGCCTCAAAATATGGGGCTGGAATTATGAGGTATAGACGCTGCCACAGGGAGCAAACTCTCTGTAGGATGGTTAACCTTTCGTCGTACTATTGGCGCATATGGCGCAACAATCATATACTTGGTTTATTGTATACATGGCGCATGCGGCATAGTAAAACATAAACACAATTAAATTTTAGTACTGTACAGAGAAGGAAAAAAAAAAAAAAAAGGGCATAATAAAACAAAACAGTAACAAAGCAACAGGTAGGTGCCTAGGATGTGGCATAAAGTCTATATGGAACACACCGCGCTGTGGCAATGTGTAACATGGCAATCAACAGATATAGGTTACTTAACACAAGGTAGTCCTTGCAGTCAGGTGACTGCTCCTTGATTCAGAGGCATTCCCTTGGAGGGCTTGGTCTTTTTCCCATGGTGGACAGGAGTCCATTCTTGCCTGTGTGGTCTTGGTGGGCGCTGGTCTTTAGGGGCTTCCTGTAGCGATGGGAGGCTGGGTTGCGAGATCTTTAATGATGAGCAAAAGTCTTCCAGGTCCTCTGTTGATCTGTAGATTGCAGTTGTATTATCCTTGATCACTTTGAGGCAAAATGGAAAGCCCCATCTGTAGGGGATTCCAAGGTCTCTGAGGTGTAAAGTGAGGTATCTGGTCTCCCGTCGCTTGGCTAGTGTGAGCTGACTTAAATCAGCAAAAAATTGAAGTGCACAGCCCTTGTGTGATATGGGTGATTTCTTCCTCGCCGCAGTGAGGATATCTTCTTTGTCTCTGAAACTTGTGAATTTTATAATTATGTCCCTTGTAGGGGCTGCATCTTTGGGAGTTGGTCTCAAAGCTCTGTGGTACCGATCAAGCGGATACTCAATTTCTTCTTTGTTATCCATAAGTGTGTTAAACAAGGTCTGTAAATAGGGGAGGAGCTCTGGGGTTTTGATGTTCTCAGTGACACCCCGGATTCTAATGTTCTGGCGTCTCCCCCTATTATCCAAGTCTTCCACTTGGTTCTGTAGTTGTGTTATTAGGGTGGAATGGTGGGATGTCTGTTGTGACTGAACATCCAGCAGCCTATCTGTGTGTTCTGAATCTTCTTCTAGTTGTGCTATTCTATTGCCAATTTCACTTATCTCTTTTCTGACTTCAGATAAGCTGGACTTTAACATGGAGCTGACTTGGGCAATAAAATTGTTGAAATCCTCTTTGGAGGGTAGAGATTGCAGGTCTGTTTTAGTAAGCATTTTCTCTGTTGTGCCTGTATCTGATGTAGATGATAAAGAAGGCAGTTTTTCTGAGTGTTCAGTTGGGTCTGTAGCAGCCATTTCAACTGCTTTGAAAAAATTATGAACTGTAAGGGTTGCGCTGCTCTTACTGGATTTATCAGCTCTAGGTGCCCTCCTGGCTGACATAGTGGGAAGGGAGCCCTTCTGTTGTGATATGCTGGTTCAGTTGCTGTGGCTAGGAGTAAATTTAATGATAGATGGAGCGCCTGCAAGTGTGCATTATCTCCCTCTTCACTAAGTATAGTGAGGCTGCAATTCCTGTGCTGATGTGACTATCGGCGCCATCTTTGTGTCATGCAGCGCAGTGGTCCACATAGAATGCAGGGATAATTGGTGGGTGATAGAGGTTAGATAGGCTTTATAACGTGATTTGCCCGTTTGGGGGAGTAATTACCCCTGTGTGAGGTTATTGTGATGAGGTCACGATGTGTGTGTTATGCGGCAATGGAGACTAACATGTCTGCATTACGTTCTCACCCCTCGCATGGTGTCCGCGTGGCTAGTCAGATGGAGAGCGCTGGTCGTGAGGTGTAGAGTTGCTCCTCCGGTAAGCGGTGTGAAGGCTTCTGTGTGCGTCGCACCTCCGTAACGGGTGTTGTTAAGGCTCGATGTGGGCCATGTGGGTAGCCGTCAGAAGGCTGCGGGAGGCCGCGGTAGTGTGCGGTGCTAATTATAACACCGGGTCTTCTCCGCCTCACTTCATGTGATCCCTGGGCTATTAGGAGACAGATGCACTGGTTATTAGCTTCCAGCTCGCAGGTTCTATGGTGTTAGGGCTGTTTTTGGGCCGACCCTACTTCAGAGCTCTACATGCTAGCGACCATCTTGGACGCCGGCTAGCTCCGCCCCCCCCTACTTCAGCCTTTTTATAAGAGGCTCCAGGACCCTCATATGAAACAACAGCAGGAAAGAGTACATATGGCATCCTTTTGAACAATAGAGTACAGGTACAGCATTGATTTTAGAGACCCGGAGATAATTTTTATGAACAGGGAAATAAAAAAAATCATTGATTGGACAACCAGTACACTGCTTTATCCTTAGGCCTTTTTAGAAGAGGGTCCAGGACCCTTAACCGAAACAACAGCATGAAAGAGGGCATATGGCATCCTTTTGAACAATAGATTACAGGTAAGGCATTGATTTTAGAAACCCAGAGATAATTTTTTGCAACTGTGAAATCGAAAAAAACATTGATTGGACACCCAGTACACTTCTTTCTCCTTCTGCTTTTTTATAAGAGGGTCCAGGACCCTCAACAGAAACAACAGCAGGAAAGAGGACAGATGGCATCATTTTTAACAAGAGAGTACAGGTACAGCATTGATTTTAGAAACCCAGAGATAATTGCTTGCAACCGGGAAATTGAACCAAAAAACATGATTGGACACCCAGTACACTTCTTTCTACTTCAGCCTTTTTATAAGAGGGTCCCGGACCCTCAACAGAAACACCAGCAGGAAAGAGGACATATGGCATCCTTTTGAACAATAGATTACAGGGAAGGCATTGATTTTAGAAACCATGAGATAATTTGTTGCAACCGTGAAATTGAACCAAAAAAATGATTGGACACCCAGTACAATTCTTTCTACTTCAGCCTTTTTATAAGAGGCTCCAGGACCCTCATATGAAACAACAGCAGGAAAGAGTACATATGGCATCCTTTTGAACAATAGAGTACAGGTACAGCATTGATTTTAGAAACCCGGAGATCATTTTTATGAAACGGGAAATAGAAAAAATCATTGATTGGACAGCCAGTACACTTTTTTAAACTTCAGCCTTTTTATAAGAGGGTCCAGGACCCTCATATGAAACAACAGCAGGAAAGAGTACATATGGCATCCTTTTGAACAATAGAGTACAGGTACAGCATTGATTTTTGAAACCCGGAAATAATTTTTATGAAGCAGGAAATAGAAAAAATCATTGATTGGACAGCCAGTACACTTCTTTCAACTTCGGCCTTTTTAGAAGAGGGTCCAGGACCCTCAACAGAAACAACAGCAGGAAAGAGGACAGATGGCATCCTTTTGAACAATAGATTACATGTACAGCATTGATTTTATAAACCCGGAGATAATTTGTTGCAACCGGGAAATTGAACCAAAAAAATGATTGGACACCCAGGACACTTCTTTCTACTTCAGCCTTTTTAAAAGAGGGTCCAGGACCCTCAACAAAAACAACAGCAGGAAAGAGGACATATGGCATCCTTTTGAACAATAGATTACAGGGAAGGCATTGATTTTAGAAACCATGAGATAATTTGTTGCAACCGTGAAATTGAACCAAAAAAATGATTGGACACCCAGTACAATTCTTTCTACTTCAGCCTTTTTATAAGAGGCTCCAGGACCCTCATATGAAACAACAGCAGGAAAGAGTACATATGGCATCCTTTTGAACAATAGAGTACAGGTACAGCATTGATTTTAGAAACCCGGAGATCATTTTTATGAAACGGGAAATAGAAAAAAATCATTGATTGGACAGCCAGTACACTTCTTTCAACTTCGGCCTTTTTATAAGAGGGTCCAGGACCCTCAACAGAAACAACAGCAGGAAAGAGGACATATGGCATCCTTTTGAACAATAGATTACAGGTACAGCATTGATTTTAGAAACCTAGAGATAATTTTTTGGAAACATGAAATTGGCCAAAAAACCATGCTTGGACACCCAGTACAGGTCGTTCTCCTTCAGCCTTTTTATAAGAGGGTCCAGCACCCTCAACAGAAACAACTGCAGGAAACACCACATATGCCATCCTTTTGCACAATCGAGTACAGGTATGGCATTGATTTTAGGAACCCGGAGATAATTGAGAGGAACCGGGAACATTTTTCAAAAAATGTGCTTGGACACCCATTACAGGTCGTTCTCCTTCAGCCTTTTTATACCATGGGCCATGATCCGCAACAGGCACAACAGCATGAAACACCACATATGCCACCCTTTTGCACAATAGAGTACAGGTATGGCATAGATGGAACCCGGAGATAATTTAGAGCAACCAAGAGACGGATAAAGATGCTTGGTCGGTCCTCCTCCATCACATTTGGGGCACTGGGCGTGCAATTTAATGGTCCACGAGATATGAGTGGTGTGTTAAGTTGTACTATTCTTAACAGTTTAATCACTGTTATGTGGCTTATTTTTTTATTTGAGTTTTGTACCCACAGAGTAGCAGCAGAGGCCAGAAAAATTAGGCATGTACAAATGACTGAAAAATTGTGTATTGTTCTAGCCCCTGCTGTAGCAGCGGCCAGAAAAATTGATGTTTGTAAAACATTTATAAAGTGCCCTAAAAGCTTGTGGCTTGAACACAAGTTGTTGGCGGATAAGTCAAGCAAGCCATCCTGCATTATAAGAAAAAAAAAGCCAGCGTGTGTACCAGTTGTAGCCCAAGCCAGTTCATCTCATCATCAGGCCTTTCTTACTCAAATGTATCGCCCTATGTCAGCCCCTTCGGGATCCATCCCTCATTCATTTTAATAAAAGTGAGATAGTCAAGGCTTTTTTGACCTAGGCGACTTCTCTTCTCATTGACAAAACCTCCTGCTGCACTGAAGGTCCTTTCGGACAGGACACTTGAAGCGGGTCAGGCCAGAAGTTCCATTGCAAATTGGGATAGCTCAGGCCACAAGTCAGGCCTGCACACCCAGTAGTCAAGGGGTCTATCGCTCCTGAGAGTGTCGAGATCCGCAGTTAATGCTAGGTAGTCTGCTACCTGCCGGTTGAGTCTTTCTCTGAGGCTGGATCCCGAAAGGCTCTGGGGATGCATGGGAGTTAAAAAGGTACGCATGTCCTCCATCAACAAGACGTCAGGAAAGCGTCCTGTCCTTGCCGCCGTGGTTGTGGGAGGAGGAGGAGGATTACTTTCATCTCTTCCCATGTTACATTCCCGTTGTGCTGTGACATCACCCTTATACGCTGAGTAAAGCATATTTTTTAATTTATTTTTAAAATGCTCCATCCTTTCCGACTTGCGGAAATTTGGTAACATTTCAGGCACTTTATGCTTATACCAGGGGTCGAGGAGCGTGGACACCAGTACAGATCGTTCTCCTTCAGCTTTTTTATACGAGGGTCCCTCAACAGGCATGACAGCATGAAAGAACCCATTTGAACAAGGTTGGATGCCGAGCTAATCATGTCCCGTTCCTCGTCCTCACTGATCTCACTGAGGGTATCTTCTTCCCCCCAGCCACGTACAACACCACGGGTACCAGAGAGGTGACAACGAGCACCCTGGGATGCCTGTTGTGCTCGGTCTTCCTCCTCCTCCTTCTCCTCCTCAAAGCCACATTCCTCCTCTGAATCCTCTTCCTGCGTTGCCGCAGGTCCAGCAAGCGATGCTGATAAGGCTGTTTGTGGGCGTGATGGACACCACAACTCTTCCTCTTCACGCTCATCTATGGCCTGATCCAGCACTCTTCGCAGGGCACGCTCCAGGAAGAAAACAAATGGTATGATGTTGCTGATGGTGCCTTCAGTGCAACTGACAAGGTTTGTCACCTCCTCAAAAGGACGCATGAGCCTACAGGCATTGCGCATGAGCGTCCAGTAATTTGACAAAAAAATCCCCAGCTCCCCAGAGGCTGGCCTAGCACCCCGGTCATACAAATACTCATTAACAGCTTTTTCTTGTTGGAGCAGGCGGTCAAACATTAGGAGTGTTGAATTCCACCGTGTCGGGCTGCCGCAAATCAAGCGACTCACTGGCAGGTTGTTTCGACGCTGGATATCGGACAAGTGCGCCATGGCCGCGTAGGAACGCCTGAAATGGCCACACACCTTCCTGGCCTGCTTCAGGACGTCCTGTAAGCCTGGGTACTTATGGACAAATCGTTGTACAATCAGATTACACACATGTGCCATGCACAGCACATGTGTCAACTTGCCCAATTTCAATGCCGCCACCAAATTACTTCCATTGTCAAAAACAACCTTGCCAATCTCCAGTTGGTGCGGAGTCAGCCACTGATCCACCTGTGCGTTCAGGGTGGTCAGGAGTGCTGGTGCGGTGTGACTCTCCGCTTTCAGGCAAGTCAACCCCAAGACGGCGTGACACTGCCGTACACGGGATGTAGCATAGTACCTAGGGAGCTGGGGGGGGTGCCATAGATGTGGAGCAAGACGCAGAAGGAGAAGAGGACACAGCCGAGGAAGAGGTTATGGAAGAGGATGGAGTAGGAGGAGTAGAGGAGGTAGCAGCAGGCCTGCCTGCAAGTCGTGGTGGTGTCACTAATTCTTCTGCAGAGCCATGCATTCCATGCTTGTCAGACATCAGCAGGTTTACCCAATGCGCAGTGTACGTGATATTCCTGCCCTGACCATGCTTTGAAGACCAGCTATCTGTGGTCATATGGACCCTTGCCCCAACGCTGTGTGCCAGACATGCCATAACTTCCTTTCGAACAACAGAGTACAGGTTTGAGATTGCCTTTTGTGAAAAGAAATTTCTGCCAGGTACCTTCCACTGCGGTGTACCAATAGATACAAATTTTTTGAAAGCATCAGACTCCACCAGCTTGTATGGTAAAAGCTAGCGGGCTAAGAGTTCAGACAAGGCAGCTGTCAGGCGCCGGGCAAGGGGGTGACTTTGAGAAATTGGCTTCTTACGCTCAAACATGTCCTTGACAGACAGCTGACTGTGGGCAGATGAACAGGAACTGCTACGTAAGAGAGACTCAGTGGAGGATGGTTGAGAGGGGGCAAGGAGGACAGCAGTGGTTGACGTGGCTGAAGATGCTGGAGCAGGAGGGCGGCTTTCAGTTTGTGTGCTGCTTCTACTCATGTGTTCTTCCCATCAGCGTTTGTGATGGGAGACCATGTGCCTTCGCAAAGCAGTTGTACCTAGGTGGGTGTTGCACTTCCCACGACTCAGTTTCTTTTGGCACAGGTTGCAAATGGCATCGCTGTTGTCAGAGGCAGACACACAAAAAAATGCCACACTGCTGAGCTCTGCGATGACGGCATTCTGGTGGTGGCAACAGCATGCGTTGATGGGCGTCGGCGTGCTGTCTGGCTGACCCCGGGTGCCGATACATGCTGTCTGACTGTGCCACTATCTCCTTGCGACGACCTCCCCCTGCTTCCAACTCGTCTCCTCCTCTCTGTCTCCCCATCTGAACTTTCCCCCTCTTCTTCTTCTCTTCTAGCAGGCACCCACGTGACATCCACCAACGCATCATCATCAAACGCTTCACTTGTATCTGACACATCAAGAAAGGAAGCAGCAGCGGGTACAACATCATCATCATGACACCGTACCTCCATGTCTGTAATGCTGCCTGACTGAGACATATCACTGTTATCTACATCCTCTGTCAATGATGGTTGCGCATCACTCATTTCTTCCAACTGATGTGTCAATAACTCCTGTGGCAGATCAAGTGAAGCGGCTGTGGTGCTAGTGTTGGTGGTGGAGACAGGCGGGCGAGTGGCACTGGTCACTTGAGACCTGCCCAAAGCACAGCTGGACATAGATGGTGCGTCAAGGTTAGGAGGACTAGGAGCGGAAGCTGTAGAAGATTGGGTGTCCTGTGTTAGCCATTCAACTAGGTCCTCCTCAGAACTTTTCGCGTCCCCCCTGGTACCCGCGTCTGAACAATGTGCATATTTGTAGGGTCTAAAGGAATCACAGCACCACGACCACGACCATGGAACCTGCGGGGCGGCCTGCCTCTGCCTGTCATTTTTTTTAAAATGGACACTGACAATACTATTACACAAATTATGAGTGGTGGGCACAGTATACGCTGTGAGACTGACAACAACAAAAAAGACAGATGTTTAAAAGTCACAGATTGTAATTTTTTTAAATATTAGAAGTACTGTGACAACAAATATGATTGTTGGCAATAGTTGGCAAATGGGCCTGTCTGGCACACATGCTGGGAGAAAGGCAACTGCAATTAGATTAAACTAGCTGAGTAATACTTCTTAGTCCAAAAATTTATTTTGAAAAAAATTTGACAATACTGTTAGAACAAATATGATTGGTGGCATTAGTTGGAAACGGCAAGTGGGCCTGGCACACATGCTGGCAGGCAGGCAACTGCAATTCAGTGGCACTAGGAGACTGAAGATTCACAGTCAAAACAGTTATGATTTAAATTTTTATCAATACTGTTACAAGAAATATGACTGGTGGCACTAATTGGCTAGTTGGGCCTGGCACACAGGCTGGCAGGCAGGAGGGAACTGCAATTCAATGGCACGAGCAAACTGATGATTCAGAATCACAATCTAACAATTTTTAATTTTAAATATTAACAATACTGTGACAACAAATATGATTGGTGTAACTAGTTGGCAATTCAGCCTGGCACACAGGCTGGCAGGCAGGAGGAAAATGCAATTCAAGGGCACTAGTAGACTGCAGATTCACAGTCAAAACAGTGATGATTTACAATTTTTTAAATACTGTTACTAGAAATATGATTGGTGGCACTAATTGGCTAGTTGGGCCTGGCACAAAAGCTGGCAGGCAGGAGAAAAGTGCAATTCAATGGCACGAGCAAACTGATGATTCAAAATCACAATCAAACAATTTTTAATTTAAAATATTAACAATACTGTGCCAACAAATATGAATGGTGTAACTAGTTGGCAAGTCGGCCTGGCACACAGGCTGGCAGGCAGGAGGAAAGTGCAATTCAATGGCACGAGCAAACTAATGATTATGAATCACAATCAAACAATTTTTAATTTTAAATATTAACAATACTGTGACAACAAATATGATTGGTGTAACTAGTTGGCAAGTCGGCCTGGCACACAGGCTGGGAGGCAGGAGGAAAATGCAATTCAATGGCAATAGGAGACTGAAGATTTGCAGTCAAAAAACTTATGATTTTAAATTTTTTCTATACTGTTACAAGAAATATGATTGTTGGCACTAATTGGCTAGTTGGGCCTGGCACACAGGTTGGCAGGCAGGAGGAAAATGCAATTCAAGGGCACTAGTAGACTGCAGATTCACAGTCAAAACAGTGATGATTTACAATTTTTTCAATACTGTTAAATGAAATATGATGGGTGGCACTAATTGGCTAGTTGGGCCTGGCACACAGGCTGGCAGGCTCGAGGAAAGTGCAATTCAATGGCACGAGCAATCTGATGATTCAATACTGTTAAATGAAAATATGATGGGTGGCACTAATTGGCTAGTTGGGCCTGGCACACAGGCTGGCAGGCTCGAGGAAAGTGCAATTCAATGGCACGAGCAATCTGATGATTCAGAATAACAATCAATTTTTAAATTTAAATAATAACAATACTGTGACAACAAATATGATTGGTGTAACTAGTTGGCAAGTCGGCCTGGCACACAGGCTGGCAGGCAGGAGGAAAATGCAATTCAAGGGCACTAGTAGACTGCAGATTCACAGTCAAAACAGTGATGATTTACAATGTTTTCAATACTGTTAAAAGAAATATGATGGGTGGAACTAATTGGCTAGTTGGGCCTGGCACACAGGCTGGCAGGCAGGAGGAAAGTGCAATTCAATAGCACGAACAAACTGATGATTCAGAATAACAATCAAACGATTTTTAATTTTAAATATTAACAATACTGTGACAACAAATATGATTGGTGTAACTAGTTGGCAAGTCGGCCTGGCACACAGGCTGGCAGGCAGGAGGAAAATGCAATTCAAGGGCACTAGTAGACTGCAGATTCACAGTCAAAACAGTGATGATTTACAATTTTTTCAAAACTGTTAAAAGAAATATGATGGGTGGCACTAATTGGCTAGTTGGGCCTGGCACACAGGCTGGCAGGCAGGAGGAAAGTGCAATTCAATGGCACGAGCAAACTGATGATTCAGAATAACAATCAAACAATTTTTAATTTTAAATATTAACAATACTGTGACAACAAATATGATTGGTGTAACTAGTTGGCAAGTCGGCCTGGCACACAGGCTGGCAGGCAGGAGGAAAATTCAATTCAAGGACACTAGTAGACTGCAGATTCACAGTCAAAACAGTGATGATTTACAATTTTTTCAATACTGTTAAAAGAAATATGATTGGTGGCACTAATTGGCTAGTTGGGCCTGGCACACAGTCTGGCAGGCAGGAGGAAAGTGCAATTCAATGGCACGAGCAAACTGATGATTCAGAATAACAATTAAACAATTTTTAATTTTAAATATTAACAATACTGTGACAACAAATATGATTGGTGTAACTAGTTGGCAAGTCGGCCTGGCACACAGGCTGGCAGGCAGGAGGGAACTGCAATTCAATGGCACTACTAGACTACAGATTCACAGTCAAAAAAGTGATGATTTACAATTTTTTCAATACTGTTATAACAACTAAGATTGGTGGCACTAATTGGCTAGTTGGGCCTGGAACACAGGCTGGCAGTCAGGAGGAAACTGCAATTCAATGGCACTAGGAGAATGAAGATTTGCAGTCAAAAACATTATGATTTAAAAAAAATTCTATACTGTTACAAGAAATATGATTGGTGGCACTAATTGGCTAGTTGGGCCTGGCACACAGGCTGGCAGGCAGGAGGAAAGTGCAATTCAATGGCACAAGCACACTGATGATTCACAAGCGAACAATTTGTAATTTTAAAGATTAACATTAACAATACTGTTACAACAACTAGGATTGGTGTAACTAGTTGGCAAGTCGGCCTGGCACACAGGCTGGCAGGCAGGAGGGAACTGCAATTCAACGGCACTACTATACTGCAGATTCACAGTCAAAACAGTGATGATTTACAATTTTTTCTATACTGTTATAACAACTATGATTGGTGGCACTAATTGGCTAGTTGGGCCTGGCACACAGGCTGGCAGGCAGGAGGGAACTGCAATTCAATGGCACTACTAGACTGCAGATTCACAGTCAAAAAAGTGATAATTTACAATTTTTTCAATACTGTTAAAACAACTATGATTGGTGGCACTAATTGGCTAGTTGGGCCTGGCACACAGGCTGGCAGGCTCGAGGAAAGTGCAATTCAATGGCACTACTAGACTGCAGATTCACAGTCAAAAAAGTGATAATTTACAATTTTTTCAATACTGTTAAAACAACTATGATTGGTGGCACTAATTGGCTAGTTGGGCCTGGCACACAGGCTGGCAGGCAGGAGGGAACTGCAATTCAATGGCACTACTAGACTGCAGATTCACAGTCAAAAAAGTGATAATTTACACTTTTTTCAATACTGTTAAAACAACTATGATTGGTGGCACTAATTGCCTAGTTGGGCCTGGCACACAGGCTGGCAGGCAGGAGAAAACTGCAATTCAATGGCAAAAGGAGACTGAAGATTTGTAGTCAAAAACCTTATAATTTTAAATTTTTTCTATACTGTTACAAGAAATATGATTGGTGGCACTAATTGGCTAGTTGGGCCTGGCACACAGGCTGGCAGGCAGGAGGGAACTGCAATTCAATGGCACTACTAGACTGCAGATTCACAGTAAAAAAAGTGATGATTTACAATTTTTTCTATACTGTTATAACAACTATGATTGGTGGCACTAATTGGCTTGTTGGGCCTGGCACACAGGCTGGCAGGCAGGAGGGAACTGCAATTCAATGGCACTACTAGACTGCAGATTCACAGTCAAAAAAGTGATGATTTACAATTTTTTCAATACTGTTAAAACAAATATGATTGGTGGCACTAATTGGCTAGTTGGGCCTGGCACACAGGCTGGCAGGCAGGAGGGAACTGCAATTCAATGGCACTAGGAGACTGAAGATTTGCAGTCAAAAAACTTATGATTTTAAATGTTTTCTATACTGTTACAAGAAATATGATTGGTGGCACTAATTGGCTAGTTGGGCCTAGCACACAGGCTGGCAGGCAGGAGGAAAGTGCAATTCAATGGCACGAGCAAACTGATGATTCACAAGCGAACAGTTTGTAATTTTAAAGATTAACAATACTGTTACAACAACTAGGATTGGTGTAACTAGTTGGCAAATCGGCCTGGCACATAGGCTGGCAGGCAGGAGGGAACTGCAATTCAATGGCACTACTAGACTGCAGATTCACAGTCAAAAAAGTGATAATTTACAATTTTTTCTATACTGTTATAACAACTATGATTGGTGGCACTAATTGGCTAGTTGGGCCTGGCACACAGGCTGGCAGGCAGGAGGGAACTGCAATTCAATGGCACTACTAGACTGCAGATTCACAGTCAAAAAAGTGATGATTTACAATTTTTTCAATACTGTTAAAACAACTATGATTGGTGGCACTAATTGGCTAGTTGGGCCTGGCACACAGGCTGGCAGGCAGGAGGAAAATGCAATTCAATGGCACTAGGAGACTGAAGATTTGCAGTAAAAAAACTTATGATTTTAAATTTTCTCTATACTGTTACAAGAAATATGATTGTTGGCACTAATTGGCTAGTTGGGCCTGGCACACAGGCTGGCAGGCAGGAGGAAAGTGTAATTCAATGGCACGAGCAAACTGATGATTCACATTCAAACAATTTGTAATTTTAAAGATTAACAATACTGTTACAACAACTAGGATTGGTGTAACTAGTTGGCAAGTCGGCCTGGCACACAGACTGGCAGGCAGGAGAAAACTGCAATTCAATGGCAAAAGGAGACTGAAGATTTGTAGTCAAAAACCTTATAATTTTAATTTTTTTCTATACTGTTACAAGAAATATGATTGGTGGCACTAATTGGCTAGTTGGGCCTGGCACACAGGCTGGCAGGCAGGAGGAAAGTGCAATTCAATGGCACGAGCAAAATGATGATTCACAATCGAACACTTTGTAATTTTAAAGATTAACAATACTGTTACAACAACTAGGATTGGTGTAACTAGTTGGCAAGTTGGCCTGGCACACAGGCTGGCAGGCAGGAGGGAACTGCAATTCAATGGCACTACTAGACTGCAGATTCACAGTCAAAAAAGTGATGATTTACAATATTTTCTATACTGTTATAACAACTATGATTGGTGGCACTAATTGGCTTGTTGGGCCTGGCACACAGGCTGGCAGGCAGGAGGGAACTGCAATTCAATGGCACTACTAGACTGCAGATTCACAGTCAAAAAACTTATGATTTTAAATGTTTTCTATACTGTTACAAGAAATATGATTGGCGGCACTAATTGGCTAGTTGGGCCTGGCACACAGGCTGGCAGATATGAGTTGTGGCTGGTAGGTAGGGCAGCAATTTAACACAGTATGCTGTGTAAGTGAGAAAAACACAGGCCTGATAGAAAATTAAGTTAGATTACACTAGCAAAATAATTTAAAAGTTTATATTTTAATATTAAACTAATGTTAAGCAGTGCACCTATGAGTGGTGGCACTGGCTGCTACTGCTAGGGCAGCAATTAACAACAGTATGCTCTGTAAGTCAGATAGACAGTTAGACACAGGCCTGATAGAAAATAAAATTAGATTACACCAGCATAATGATTTCAATTTTTGGGGGGGGAATTTAAAGAAAAAGGTTAAGAACATATGAGTCGTGGCTGATAGCCTTGGAAGGGCAGCAATTAAAAACAGTAGGCTATGTAAGTCTGATACACACACGCCTGATAGAAAATACAATTAGATTACACTAGAAAAATGATTTAAAGTTTTTTTTGGGGGGGAATTTAAAAAAAGGTTAAACACATATGAGTCGTGGCTCATAAACTAGGGAGGGCAGCAATTAAACACAGTATGCTCTGTAAGTCAGCAAAACACACAGGCCTGATAGAAAATGATATTAGATTACACTAAAAAAAAAATTAAAAGTTTTTTTTTATAATTTAAAATAAGGAGAAGCAGATATGAGTGGTGGCTGCCTGGCACAGAGCAATTAACCAAAAGTATGCTGTGTGAGCCTGACAGACACAGGCCTGATAGAAAATGAAATTAGATTACACTAGCAAAATGATTTAAAAGTTTTTTTAAAAATTTTAAATAATGTTATAAGCGGATATGACCACTGGTGGCTGGCACAGAGCAATGAACCAGAGTATATGCTGTGTGACACAGGCCTGATAGAAAATGAAAATAAATTACACTAGCAAAATAATTTCCAATTTTTGTTGGTTAAATTTAAACTAATGTTGTTAGGCAGATATCAGTGGTGGCAGTAATCACAGCATATGCTGTGAGCCTTACACACAGGCTGAAAGCCAGGCAAATGCTAATAATATGCTAATAAAAATACGAAGGAAAAAAAAAACGGCTCGAATTATAGCCCTAAAAGGGGCTTTTTGGGGTGCTGTCCTTGCAGCAGAGATGAGATGAGTCCTTCAGGACTGTAGTGGACACTAAATACACTAACCTAGCTATCTATTTCCCTATAATGTCAGCAGCAGCAACACAAAACGTCCTCTCACTAACAAAGCAAGGTTGTTATGAGTCTAAAATGGCTGCTGCCAACAAGAGGGGAGGGTCTGTGAGGGAGTGTCTGATGCTGATTGGTTCTAATGTGTCAGAAGGCTGTGACATACAGGGTCAAAGTTTCCTCAATGATGACACATAGGGGCGGATCGAACATCGCATGTGTTCGCCCTCAGCTGCGAACGCGAACAACCGAAGTTTGCCGTGAACCGTTCGCGGGCGAACAGTTCGGGACATCACTATATATTGATATTCAGATTGTTACATCTATTAAAGGACCACTAAACACAAATTGTAAACTACATGATTTTGAACCTTCATATCTGAGAATACTTGGCAATAAAAACTGCAGCTTTATGTTGTCAAATGAGCATATTGTTTTAGGTTTATTCATTTCACTGATTTCCCTGTCCCCAGAACAGAAGAACAAAAGAACCCTTGTTAACCAATCACAGACTAACATTCAGATATAGGGGCTGATTTATCAACTGTCTGTCCAACATGATCACTGAATGCCAACAGCATACTCTTGTGCAATGCCGCCCCCTGCAGATTCGCGGGCAATCGGCCACTAGCAGGGGGTGTCAATCAACTGGACCATATATGATTGGGCGGATTGATGTCGGCAGCCTCAGAGGCGGCGGACAAGCTAAGGAGCAGCGGTCTTAAGAAACAGCTGCATTGGGGCTGAAGACAGCTTGTTAAATAGCATGAACTTTTTTTGCACATGTGCAGTTGAGAGAGACTGGGGATGCCTGCCCTTATTTCTTCCCTTAAGGTGGTTTAACGCTGATTCAACTTAATAATACGTTACTGCTGAGAATCTTAGGGGGTAGGGAAAAGTAAACAAATCTTACATAAATTGCCTAAATTTATTAACCTAAACCTCACTGGGAGAACGTAAAACAAGCACATTTTTAGATGTATTTTATAGCAAAAGGCAGCACAATCAATAATGAATGTATATTGCAATATTGTTTCACTTGCAATTATGAAACATTTTATACGTTGTTGAAATGTCAAGTTTAATGGACCTTTAAGGGTTTTTTTCTGCCACAGAATGTTGTCACAGTTTAGGCAACATGCCTGCATAAAATGTTGTAATTCTGTCACTACTATGGTGAGTTGAATCTAAGTTATTTTTACACAATTGATTGGAACCTTTTTTTCATAAACTAACCCTTGTCAAACATCTTTCCCAAACAATCCACTACATATGAGAAGGAGACAATGTTTCAATAAGCCATGGTTAATTTTTGTTTCCTTTCATCTATACTCCTAGTAATTAGAGTGCATGATAATAATACAAGGGTTAACTACCTAGTTATCCTTATATAACTATATGCAGATTCCATGGCAGATATTTAGGAAAAAATATGAATAGACATTCAAGCCCCTAAGTCATAAAAAATGAAATAGCCCTTGATTATGTCCTGCTGCAATTTAAGTGTGTTTTCTACAGTTTGTTTTGTCTTCACAGTTCAGATGTATATGCTAAAAGTACAGTAATTGGTTTGATGTTGTAGCTGGTTGACAGTTGTTGTGGTGCTCACTCTTCACACGGTGACCCTCATACTTCTCATACTTGTTCTCACATGTTGTATCTCTATAGTGGACGAAGCTACCTCAATGGTAAGATTGTCCTTGATACTTATTTAAACCATATAATTAGTCACTGGAATGGTACAGTATGGGAATTTCAGTATGGCTACACCTTCCTATAAGAGTGTATGGGAGTTACAAAGATGGCTGGGACGGCAAAATATGGAAGCCTTGCCTATCATACATATAACTCTACCATTACTGTATGTCTGAACTGAAGCTTTATCTTTTGCTCATAGGAGACATGTCTTGTATTTTATAGTGGGGTTTTTTTTTAAGATATACTTTCAGGAGAGTTATTTTATGTGATAGGTACACATTGACTTAATCCGCCATAATATTGGACAAAAACTATAAGTAAATTCTTTCTCAGATGACTATACACTTTTTTGTTTTCAAATCCTAGCCTGCATTCCTTAAAGGGATATGGAGCACTTCCACTGATTAATCCATATAGTCTAAAATGTAGCTCTGACATTACCTGTGTACGTTTTCCATCATTGCTTAAATGTTTGGTATGTTGTTGGGCCACCAATATGGTTGCAATCAGACTGACATTCTTCAAGAATCCTATGTGAAAGGATCAAGGGGATTAAAAGTGGCAGCACACTGAATGGAAATTATCCCACTGGATAAGCTACAACCTGTATTACCAGTTTAGAGTATTTTATATTTTGTACTGCATGCAAATTAACCTTAGGCTTTTTCCTGCCTAAGGGTGATGGAGGCAACCAGACTTGGATCCCTTGCCTACTATGCCTAGAAACATATCACTTTCACCAACCCATTGCGAAATCAAATATTTTGGAATAGCATTAGAAATATTTTATTCAAAAGAGAATATTCTTGTATTTCAAGGCTAAATTATTCTTCTGGGTGACAAAAACCTCTCAAATTAACAATGGATAATAGGTATCCTAGAATTTGGTTCAGATAAATATAGGAGAACATAGTCTGCAATAGAAGGAATCATTTGTTTTCATTTAAGTGAATCCCACAGAATGATGAACACAATAAAGCTATACTATAATCACATTTGTAACGCTTTCTTTTGCCGTTGCCAGTTGCGCACGCATCCTCAAAGGAATGTTGGCTGCGCAACAACCCCCCACAATGCAAATAACTAATTTAATTACTAAGCCCCCTAACCTTACACCCCCTAAATTAACCCCAATTACAAATAAATTACAATTAAAATTAAAAAATCATTAAATTACAAAAAAAGGCTAATATTACAGAAAAAATAAACGAAATTATCCAAAATAAAAAAATATACCTAATCCCTATGAAAATAAAAAATCCCCCCCCAAATAAAAACACCCCCTAATCTAAACTAAACTACCAATATCCCTTAAAAGGGCATTTTGTAGGGCATTGCCCTAAGTTAAACAGTTCTTTTACCTCTAAAAAATACAAAGTCCCCCTGACAGTAAACCCCCCCTCCCACCCACCAAACCTCCAAAATAAAAAAAACCTAACACTAAAAAAACTAAACTACCCATTGCCCCTAAAGGGTCATTTGTATGGGCATGGTCTTTAAAAGGGCAATCAGCTCTTTTTCAAGCCCCAAAAAACCCTAATCTTAAAAATAACCCCCCTCCAAAAAAATTTAAAAAAAATCTTAAAACTAAGCCCCAAATAGGTACTAACCATTTGGCAGAGAAGGTCTTCTTCCAGGCGGCTCCATCATCTTCTATCTTCATCTGGAGCGAAGGCAGCGCAGAGCAGAGGTGCGGAGCTGGCATCTCCGATGCACGGATCCTCAGCAGCAGTGGTCCTCGGTGGCATGGAGGCTTCTCTTCATGCAATCGTCCATCTCACACTGAAGATTGAATGCAAGGTACCCCATATTTATTGGGGTACCTTGCATTCCTATTGGCTGAAATTTTAAAATCAGCCAATAGGATGAGAGCTACTGAAATCTGATTTGAACAGCCAATAGGATTTCAGTAGCTCTAATCATATAGGCTGATTTCAAAATTTCAGCCAATAGGAATGCAAGGTACCCCAAATTGAATGCAGTACCTTGCATTCAATCTTCAGTGTACGGCAAACATTGGATGGAGAGGAGCCTCCATGCCACCGAGGAATGCCTCCGTTGAGGACCACCGCTGAGGATCCATGCATCGGGGAAGACAGCTCCGCAACTCCGTTCTGCGCCATCTTCGTTCCAGGTGAAGATAGAAGATGATGGAGCCGCCTGTAAGAAGACCTTCTCCGCCAGACTTCAGGAACGGTGAGTACCTATTTGGGGCTTAGTCTTAGGCTTTTTTTTGGGGGGGGTTATTTTTTTTTTAGATTAGGGTTTTTTGGCCTGGAAAAGAGCTGATTGCTCTTTTAAGGGCAGTAAAAGAGCTGAATGCCCATACAAATGCCCCTTTAGGGACAATGGGTAGTTTAGTTTAGGTTTTTTTTGTGTTAGTTTTTTTTATTTTGGAGGCTTTGGTGGGTGGGGGGTTTTACTGTTAGGGGATAATTGGTATTTTTTCTAAGTAAAAGAGCTGTTTAACGTAGGGCTATGCCCTACAAAAGACCCTTTTAAGGGCTATTGGTAGTTTAGTATTAGATTAGGGGGTGATTTTATTTTGGGGGGATTTTTTATTTTTATAGGGGTATTAGTTTAGGTTTAATTTTTTTATTTTGGATACCTTTGCTGTTTTTCTGTAATTTTACTTTTTTATTTTTTTTTAACTTTAGCTTGGGGGGTTTGTATTTGCCTAGTACATATATTACATGGGTTACGCTTAATGTCAAAACAAAATGAATAAAACAAATTGCCTGCATCAAGGTTAATTTTAATATTATCTTGTCTTTAATATTTTTGTTTTCAATATTTGGTAAATCAAACTTAGGAGCACAGTCAGAAAAATAGAAGAACTTTAGTTTAAATTTTAAAATTTAAGATGTCAGGTGGGAGAGTAAGTAAAACTATGGCCTAGATTTAGAGTTGGGCGGTAGCCGTCAAAACCAGCGTTAGAGGCTCCTAACGCTGGTTTTTACCGCTCTCTGGTATTTAGAGCCAGTCATTAAAGGGTATAACGCTCACTTTCCATACCGCAGATCCCCTTACGTCAATTGCGTATCCTATCTTTTCAATGGGATCTTTCTAACGCCGGTATTTAGAGTCGTGGCTGAAGTGAGCGTTAGAAATCTAACGACAAAACTCCAGCTGCAGAAAAAAGTCAGTAGTTAAGAGCTTTATGGGCTAACTACGGTTTATAAAGCTCTTAACTACTGTGCTCTAAAGTACACTAACACCCATAAACTACCTATGTACCCCTAAACCGAGGTCCCCCCACATTGCCGCCACTCTATTAAAATTTTTTAACCCCTAATCTGCCGACCGCACGCCGCTGCCACCTACGTTATCCCTATGAACCCCTAATCTGCTGCCCCTAACACCGCCGACCCCTATATTATATTTATTAACCCCTAATCTGCCCCCCTCACCGTCGCCTCCACCTGCCTACACTTATTAACCCCTAATCTGCCGAGCGGACCGCACCGCTACTATAATAAAGTTATTAACCCCTAATCCGCCTCACTCCCGCCTCAATAACCCTATAATAAATAGTATTAACCCCTAATCTGCCCTCCCTAACATCGCTGACACCTAACTTCAAGTATTAACCCCTAATCTGCCGATCGGAGCTCACCGCTACTCTAATAAATTTTTTAACCCCTAAAGCTAATTCTAACCCTAACCCTAACACCCCCCTAAGTTAAATATAATTTTATTCTAACTAAATAAATTAACTCTTATTAAATAAATTATTCCTATTTAAAGCTAAATACTTACCTGTAAAATAAACCCTAATATAGCTACAATATACATTATAATTATATTGTAGCTATTTTAGGATTAATATTTATTTTACAGGCAACTTTGTATTTATTTTAACCAGGTGCAATAGCTATTAAATAGTTAATAATTATTTAATAGTTACCTAGTTAAAATAATTACAAAATTACCTGTAAAATAAATCCTAACCTAAGTTACAATTAAACCTAACACTACACTATCAATAAATTAATTAAATAAAATACCTACAAATAAATACAATTAAATAAACTAACTAAAGTACAAAAAATAAAAAAAATATTTACAAACATTAGAAAAATATTACAACAATTTTAAACTAATTACACCTACTCTAAGCCCCCTAATAAAATAACAAAGCCCCCCAAAATAAAAAAATGCCCTACCCTATTCTAAATTAAAAAAGTTCAAAGCTCTTTTACCTTACCAGCCCTGAAAAGGGCCCTTTGTGGGGCATGCCCCAAAGAATTCAGCTCTTTTGCCTGTAAAAAAAACACATACAATACCCCCCCAACATTACAACCCACCACCCACATACCCCTAATCTAACCCAAACCCCCCTTAAATAAACCTAACACTAAGCCCCTGAAGATCTCCCTACCTTGTCTTCACCTCACCGGGTTCACCGATCGGTCCAGAAGAGGGTCCGAAGTCTTGATCCAAGCGGCGGCTGAAGAACTCCATCATCAGGCTGAAGTCGGAAGTCCATCATCTGGATGAAGTCTTCTATCAAGCCGCATCTTCAATCTTCTTTCTTCCGGAGCGGAGCCATCTTCTTCCAAGCCGACGCGGAACATCCTCTTCAACCGACGCCTACTCGCCGAATGACGGTTCCTTAAAATGACGTCATCCAAGATGGCGTCCCTCGAATTCCGATTGGCTGATAGGATTCTATCAGCCAATCAGAATTAAGGTAGGAATATTCTGATTGGCTGATGGAATCAGCCAATCAGATTCAAGTTCAATCCGATTGGCTGATTGGATCAGCCAATCAGATTGAGCTTGCATTCTATTTGCTGTTCCGATCAGCCAATAGAATGCGAGCTCATGGCTGATTCCATCAGCCAATCAGAATATTCCTACCTTAATTCCGATTGGCTGATAGAATCCTATCAGCCAATCGGAATTTGAGGGACGCCATCTTGGATGACGTCATTTAAAGGAACCGTCATTTGGCGAGTAGGCGTTGTTAGAAGAGGATGGATCCACGTCGGCTGGGAAGAAGATGGCTCAGGAAGAAAGAAGATTGAAGATGCTGCTTGATAGAAGACTTCATTCCGATGATGGACTTCCGACTTCAGCCCGATGATGGATTTCTTCAGCCGCCGCTTGGATCCAGACTTCAGCCCGAGGATGGACGTCACTCTTCAGCCCCCCGCTTGGGCTTGGATCAAGACTTTGGACCCTCTTCTGGACAGATCGGGACCCAGTGAGGTGAAGACAAGGTAGGGAGATCTTCAGGGGCTTAGTGTTAGGTTTATTTAAGGGGGGTTTGGGTTAGATTAGGGGTATGTGGGTGGTGGGTTGTAATGTTGGGGGGGTATTGTATGTGGTTTTTTCCAGGCAAAAGAGCTGAATTCTTTGGGGCATGCCCCGCAAAGGGCCCTTTTCAGGGCTGGTAAGGTAAAAGAGCTTTGAACTTTTTTATTTTAGAATAGGGTAGGGCATTTTTTTATTTTGGGGGGCTTTGTTATTTTATTAGGGGGCTTAGAGTAGGTGTAATTAGTTTAAAATTGTTGTAATATTTTTCTAATGTTTGTAAATATTTTTTTATTTTTTGTAACTTAGTTCTTTTTTATTTTTTGTACTTTAGTTAGTTTATTTAATTGTATTTATTTGTAGGTATTTTATTTAATGAATTTATTGATAGTGTAGTGTTAGGTTTAATTGTAGATAATTGTAGGTATTTTATTTAATTATTTTATTGATAGTGTAGTGTTAGGTTTAATTATAGATAATTGTAGGTATTGTATTTAATTAATTTATTGATAGTGTAGTGTTAGGTTTAATTTTAGATAATTCTAGGTATTTTATTTAATTAATTTATTGATAGTGTAGTGTTAGGTTTAATTATAGATAATTGTAGGTATTGTATTTAATTAATTTATTGATAGTGTAGTGTTAGGTTTAATTGTAACTTAGGTTAGGATTTATTTTACAGGTAATTTTGTAATTATTTTAACTATTTTAGCTATTAAATAGTTATTAACTATTTAATAGCTATTGTACCTGGTTAAAATAAATACAAAGTTGCCTATAAAATAAATATTAATCCTAAAATAGCTACAATATAATTATAATTTATATTGTAGCTATATTAGGGTTTATTTTACAGGTAAGTATTTAGATTTAAATAGGAATAATTTATTTAATAAGAGTTAATTTATTTAGTTAGATAAAAATTATATTTAACTTAGGGGGGTGTTAGTGTTAGGGTTAGATTTAGCTTTAGGGGTTAATATATTTATTAGAGTAGCGGCGAGGTCCGGTCGGCAGATTAGGGGTTAATACTTGAAGTTAGGTGTCGGCGATGTTAGGGAGGGCAGATTAGGGGTTAATACTATTTATTATAGGGTTAGTGAGGCGGGAGTGAGGCGGATTAGGGGTTAATACATTAATTATAGTAGCACTCAGGTCCGGTCGGCAGATTAGGGGTTAATAAGTGTAGTTAGGTGGAGGCGACGTTGGGGGCGGCAGATTAGGGGTTAATAAATATAATATAGGGGTCGGCGGTGTTAGGGGCAGCAGATTAGGGGTACACAGGGATAATGTAGGTAGCGGCGGTTTACGGAGCGACAGATTAGGGGTTAAAAAAAATATGCAGGTGTCAGCGATAGCGGGGGCAGCAGATTAGGGGTTAATAAGTGTAAGGTTAGGGGTGTTTAGACTCGAGGTTCATGTTAGGGTGTTAGGTGCAGACTTAGGAAGTGTTTCCCCATAGAAAACAATGGGGCTGCGTTAGGAGCTGAACGCTGCTTTTTTGCAGGTGTTAGGTTTTTTTCCAGCTCAAACAGCCCCATTGTTTTCTATGGGGATATCGTGCACGAGCACGTTTTTGAAGCTGGCCGTGTTCGTAAGCACCGCTGGAATTTAGAGTTGCAGTGGCGTTAAATTATGCTTTACGCTCCCTTTTTGGAGCCTAACGCACTGAAAACCCAGCCATTCTGTGAACTCTAAATACCAGCGGTATTTAAAAGGTGCGGGGGAAAAAAATCATGCGTAGCTAACGCACCCCTTTGGCCGCCAAACTCTAAATCTAGCCGTATGGAAATAAATTAAAATATGTTCTGAAGCTTAAGCCCAAGTATAATATAAAAGAAAATGAATGGTTAGGATACATTTTCCTTTGTGTACATAATGAACAGTAAATTTCAAGTGAACTTAAAAAATGCCCACAGTTTTACTTATTCTTTTAATTGTATTTTTGGGACATAATCCCTAAAGCAAACAGAAAAGTTTACGCGTCACAAAGAAATCCTTTAGGGATCATTAGATATGTTCAAATTATGTGTTCATAAGAATTGCCTTTCAACGTTCCTATGAAAATAGTAAGTTGACTGCTAAATCTTTTGTCGGTAACCTAAATATTATTTTACTACCAAGCATGCATGGAAGCGTATACAGAAGGATCTAAAAGAAAAATGAAAAAGGTAGCGTATTGTGCATTTTAAGATACGGGCTAAATATATTCGAAATCATCTCTTATTGCAATAAAGAAATACATAATAGTGTTTTATAAATGTTCTAAATTTTATAAAGTATTTTTGGTTGATGGAAGCATTTTAGGACAGGGTACCCAAAATTCTTAAATAAGAAGTGACGGTGGATGTATTTAGAAATTCTATTACTCAAAAGAAAATTTCACGCTTGCTTCACATGAACATTTTTTTTTTTTTTTAAATATACATCGTGTGCGTCATCAACATATATATATATATATATTATTTTTTGTCACAAATAGTGTAGCGCACTTCTTCACAGTAAATCCAGTACTCAGTAGAATATGTAAAATCTGAAGATACTTTATTTCCAAACTGTTAAAAGCATATAAACTGCCTCCATAGAAACTCCTCGCTCCACCAAACAAAAAAATCAGTGTACACAGAACAGCTGCAGGTGGAGCGAGGAGTTTCTATGGAGGCCGTTTATATGCTTTTAACAGCTTGGAAATAAAGTATCTTCAGATTTTACATATTCTACTGAGTACTGGATTTACTGTGAAGAAGTGCGCTACACTATTTGTGACAAAGTTATTTTCTTATGTGCAAAGCAGATGCATCGTGCAGCAGCATTTACTTACACAGAAAAGTCTGTAAGCTCACTCTCCATTGTGCCGGGCAGATGACACAGAAGAAAAGAGGTAATTTACCTTGCATTGAATCTAAGGCGAGAGATTTTATGGCACTTTTCCATGCATTGTTTTATATATATATATATATATATATATATATATATATATATAGATAATATAGATATATAGATAGATATATACATTAAAAAAACTCTAAAACAAATACTTTGGATCAACATAAAGCCAGAAAAAATAAATATTCTGAAGAGAAGATAAAATGTTTGCATGCAAATGTGGAGAGGTAGAGTGATGATTAATGAGGAAGTGAGGGCAATATATTAACTTACTGGATCATAATAATGTTTATACTTAGAATGCAAAGCTATTCCCCACCTTATACATTTATAATTCCAACATGTGGAAATTCATAATGAAACTGTCAATTATAACATTTGTAGTGATCTTATTTTGTGTTCATGTGTTTGTGTTTCTATTTATTATGTCAACTATAATCCTTCACATTGCTCTGTACTGATAGGTATAATTATTTATTTGTTTTATTCGTTATTTTATTACTGTATGTAATAAAATGTATCTGCTGTGTTATTACAAACTTTATCTTGCAATATATTCTGTATCCTAGGTTTTCTTTAAAATCAATAGCTGGTATATATAATTAGCATAATTTTTAAGAAAAACTAGGCTACAGAATTTGCTTTATGGGCTTTCTAAGGAATATGGAACAAGCACAATTTTTACACAACAGCCAGAGGTATTTAATGTCTCTTTAATTAATTAGTGTTTTATATTAGGTAAAGTTATCACATTATTGTTTTATTAAATGTACATACAGTTTCTCAAATCTTGGATAAATGTAAGCTTAAAGGGATAGGAAACCCCAACATTTTCTTTCATTATTTGGATAGAACATACAATTTTAAACAACTTTCCAATTTACTTCCATTATCAAATTTGCTTAAAGGGACACTGAACCCAAATTTTTTTTCTTTCATGATTCAGATAGAGCATGATATTTTAAGCAACTTTCGAATTGACTCCTATTTGGTATCTTTATTTGAAATGCAAGAATGTAAGTTTAGCTGCCGGCCCATTTTTGGTGAACAACCTGGGTTCTCCTTGCTGATTGGTGGATACATTTATCCACCAATAAAAAAATTCTGTCCATAGTTCTGAACCAAGAAAAAAGCTTAGATACCTTCTTTTTCAAATAAAGATAGCAAGAGAATGAAGAAAAATTGATAATAGAAGTAAATTAGAAAGTTGCTTCATGAAAGAAAAAAATTGGGTTCAGTGTCCCTTTAATTATCTTGTTATTCTATGCTGAAGGAACAGCATCGCATTACTAGCAGCAAGATGAACACATCTAGTTAGCCAATCACAGGATACAAATGTGTGCAGGCACCAATCAGCAGCTAGCTCCAACTAGTATGGACTACAAGCACATTCTTTTTCAACAAGGTATACCAAGAGAACAAAGCACATTTAAAAATAGAACTGAATGTAAAAGTGTCTTAGAATCACATGCTCTATCTGAATCATACAAGGTTCATTTTGACTTTCCTATCCCTTTAATATGTTAACTGATAATTGTATTTATTTTGTATTTGTTTATGTATTTATTTTTATTCGTACTTAGATAATGCAAATACATTGTAAATTTAACTAAACTTTCAATTTTCAATTTAATTCAGGTCAAATTCAATCTTCTTTCATTAAAAGTGATAATAATAATTAATAATAACAGTGTATGATGTTTCATGCAAGAAAGCAAGTGTAGTAAACAGTTTAATTTGGGTTTGACCACAAATAACACAAGGTATGATATTACAGAATTAAAACATGTTTTTTTTTTTTTTAATCCAGATCCCCGATAGCCAATTATAAAAAGGAAGGTGTAGTATACTTTAAAATGTCCCATTCATTTTATACAGCTCTGTTTTTTGTTTTGTTTTTTCAATGTGACAGGCTGAACTTTGTTAGATCTATTCCAAAGGATTGAATAAGAGAAAAAAACACCTCTTATGTGACAATCTATTAATATAAAAATATAAATAGTTATTTTCTACTCTATTTATTTGCTAATTTTGTGTCCTTAAAATTGTATTACAATCTTTGTGAAATGCTTGTGTTTGAATTTGTTAGGCTTAGAGGGACAGTCTACTCCAGAATATTTATTGTTTAAAAAGATAGATAATTCCTTTACTACCCATTTACCAGTTTTGCATAACCAACACTGTTATATTAATATACTTTTTTACCTATGTGATTACCTTTTATTAAAGCCCTGCAGACTTCCCCCTTATTTTAGTTCTTTTAAAAATCTTGCATTGTAGCCATCAGTGCTGACACAAATAACTCTACGGGAGTGAGCACAATGTTATATATGGCACACGTAAACTAGCTCTAGCTAGCTGTGAAAAACTGCCACAACGTACTGAGATAAGAGGCAGCCTTCAAGGGCTTAGAAATTAGCATATGAGCTTCCCTATGTTTAGCTTTCAACAAAAAATACAAATAGAACAAAGCAAATTTGAAGTACAAGTAAATTGGAAAGTTGTTTAAAATTGCATGCCCTATCTAAATCATGAAAGTTTAAATTTTGACAAAACTGTCCCTTTAATTCATGGCATTTTTGAAGTTCTTAAAATTTTGCATCAATGTATAATTTTTTTTGTCTGCGAATGTTTTATATTTTAAAAAGTGTGATTTGTTTATGTTAATATTTCAGTAAATCTAGGAATTAAAGAACCAGTCAGTCAACACAGTAGATTTGCATAATCAAGAAATGCAAGATAACAAAACAATGCAATAGCACTTTGGGGTCAATTTACTAATGTGCGAGCGGACATGATACAATGTAGCGTATCATGTCCGCTGCACATCGATAAATGCCGACAGCATACGCTGTCTGCATTTATCATTGCACCAGCAGTTCTTGTGAACTGCTGGTGCAGTACTGCCCCCTGCAGATTCGCGGCCACTTGGTCGCTAGCAGGGGGTGTCAATCAACCCGATTGTATCCGATCGGGTTGATTTCTGTCCGCCGCCTCAGAGCAGGCAGACAGGTTATGGAGCAGTGGTTTTTAGAAACACGGGGCATCAAGCTCCGTATGGAGCTTGATAAATTAACCCCTTAGTCTGAACTTTAAATGAGTAGTAATTTTTTTTTCTGACAATTTTAAAAGTTATGTCTATTTCCACTGCCCCTGTACCATGCAACAGACATCACAAATGCATACACATACCATGTGACAGCTATCAGCCAATCACAAATGCATACACGCTTATTCTGTGAATTCTTGCACATGCTCAATATCAGCTGGTGACTCAAAAAAAATCAAATATAAAAAGACTGCACATTTTGTTAATTGAAGTAAATTGGAAAGTTGTTTAAAGTTGCATGCTCTATCTGAATAATGAAAGTTTAATTTTGAGTTGAGTGTCCCTTTAATTGAGCTGAAATATATAAAGTAAGCATTCAGATTATCAGCAAAAAAAAGCAATGCTATAAAGTCTGGCCTTGCTGTGTGAAAAAAGCCAGAGAGCCAGATTACAAGTGGAGTGCAAACATTTGCACACAAGCGATCGTTTGCGCTTGTCAGGTTTACTGCTCATATTATGAGTTGAAAGTAAACACGATTGCTTAAACGCAATCGCAATCTACACTGGAATGATTACCGTGACTACAGAGCTCTGGTTAACTGTTTTGCGAAATTAAAAAGTTGCACAAAACACATCAAAAACAAAATACATTACAAAGACACATACACTCACACATAATAAGAATGACACTACACACACACATAATCACACAGATGACAAGGACACAGACACACACTGACAAACACACACACAATGACAAGCACACACAGGTACACAAATAATCACAAACACACACACTCACATTACAACAATCACACCTTTACACAATCATACATATATAATTAGCAAACACAGATATACACAGACACACAATGACAAACACACACACACATATAATGAAAAGCACACACAGACACACACACACTCACACATAATCACACATATAATGACAAACACACTACCACATAATCACACACACAATCAAACACACTTGACAAGCACTCATAGACTCACACATTCACACACCAGGGTCGGCTCCAAGGGGGGGGGGGCATTTGGGGGCAATGCCCACCCAAATCGAATGCTGTATCCCCTCAAAAAATATTTATTATAAAATGTTTTAAACTTTAATATTTATGTGTGAAAGCACGACCTGATCTCTAAAAGTGTGTTTGCGCGAGCGTGCCTTTGTTAGGGCACACACAAGTTTATTAAAAGTGCAGGCAGGCGGCGTGAGGTGTGTTGCATGGTGCGGCGGCAGTAGGCGTGTACCAGGGCACCACTGGTGCCTTTGAATTATGCCCTGGCGTGCTGGTTTGAAGTCCCTAAAATACCCTGAGTCCCACCATTTGCCCCCGCTGATCTCTGCCAGCCGCACCTAAAATTCAGTCTGGTGCGGCTGGTTCCTTTTTAGGCCATGCGGCTGGGAACGGCCAATGAGGGAGCAATCCGGCTACTGGACGGATTTTATCTCCAACGCAGGGGGACTCCTAGTTGGAGCTTTATTTGGTTGCTCCAAAAATGGTCTCAGAGAGCGTAGCACACTGCACAAGCTGGGAGGTGAAGAGGCAGCGTTCTGTGTTGGCATGAGCAGAGTGTGTGCAGAATCTGGATGATGTCGGCAGGAGCTTATTTAGGTGCATCACACCATTGAGGTACAGTACACTGTAACTTTAGATATACGTTAGGCAGGGGCGTATTAAGGCATAGGCCAACGAGGCCGGTGCCTAGGGCAGCAGATTTTTAAGGGGCAGCAGAATTTTGAGTCCCAGGGGCCACTCTACTGAACTCAGGGCCGGGTGGCTAAATCAACCAATTACAAATTACTTAAATGGCTGGCCCGGCTATTGCTATCCTATGGGATTGTATGTGGGTGCGCATGACTTGGTGACAGTGGAGGCGGAGCTCACTTGCGCAGCCTGGCGTGGACTGAGAGGGAATGCGGTATTCTTCCTGGATCCACCGCGTGATTGAGACTGACACAGACTACACAGTGCAGTGTGCACTACAAAGTGACCACTGTGAAACAGCATATGCCTTTCTCCCTTCAATACATCTTCATTAGGCATTACAATACTTAATCAGATTAGTCACTAAATACTTGTACATTTACTGTTTGTCTATCTGTCATACATGCAAAGAATAAGTATTTATTGCTGAATCTATACAACTATGTGACTTAAAACACAACTGAAAATATGTTGTATGCATTTAATATTTCAGAAACAATACAAGTATATACTTTATTATGATTGTATCATGTGACTTTATCCCCTAGGATATAATTCATAAACCTATCATAACTACTGTTGTATTTTTAAGTACTTTTAAAGGCCAGTTTGTATATGCATTACATATGTATCCAAGCAGATATTTTGCTTAAATAACTGTCAATCACCAAAGAAGATGTTTAAGGTTAAACAACTACCTACTGACAAACTATCATACAGTGAAGGATATTTTTTTCTGATATAAACACTTTAATCATCTGACTTGCAAAATAATGTCTTAATATAAATATATATGTGTGTGTGTGTGTGTGTGTGACCAGAGTGAATGCAAGCCCTGGTGAACATCTACTTAAAAAGACATTATTTTTTATTTTTTTACACCCTGCCCCAAAAATATTATGTCTAAAAAAAGGCCTTAAACCTGGGGGGGGGGGGGGCAGCAGAGTTTTGAGTGCCTAGGGCAGCACAAAACCTAAATACGCCCCTGACGTTAGGAGTATAGTGGATTTGACCCAGCAATGATCTGCAGCTATGAAGTTCTGCACTTTTCAACTCTGTCTCCCATCTCTAATCTTTCGGTTCACTTCCTTTGCCTCCACACAAATCTCTGTTAACTGCTAGAGTGGCACTGGCAAACATTATGCCTATGTTGAAATATGGTAGCGCTGCGCTCGCTGACATCGCGCTAGAGGTTAAAGGGTGGCATTTTGTAAATTTGGACAGGTGATTTTAACCCCCACACACATTCCTATACTTTTTAACTGCTCAGCTAATGTGTTACAGCAGATCTGAAGTGGTTGCAAAGGGAGGGGGGCTGGAGGCAGGAAAATGAGAAAGGAGTAGGTCTAATCCAGGGACAACTATTTGGAGATGTATTGTCATGGGGGAAAGATCAAAAAAGCACAAGACTGTCCATACAGTACTGCAAAGATGATACTGATACTCCTTTTTTTTACCAAGTTATTATAAAAATCTTCCTATTTGTAAATGTGTACCCCCTTGTGAAAAAAAAATGCCCCCCCCCCATTTAATTCGTTCTGTAGCCGACCCTGTCAAACACACATAATGACAAGCACACAAACACACACTCCCACAGAATCACACTCAAAATGACAAGCACACACTCCTAATCACACACAGACATAATCACACACACACACTTGACAAGCACTCACAGACTAACACATTCACACATATAATGACAAGCACACAGACACAGACACACACACAATGACAAGCACAGACACACATTCACATAATGACAAGCACACACAGACACACATTCACATACACATAATGACAAGCACACACAGACACATATAATCACACACACATAATGACAAGCACACACAGACACACATAATCACACACACAATGACAAGCACACACAGACACGCACACACACACACAGACACACATAATCACACACACACACACACGACAAGCACACACACATATTCACATGTACATGGCAAGCACGCACAGACACACGCGCCCACACACACAGACACATGCTCACACATATATTTATTCAGACAAGAGCATAAACAGCACTAAGTAAACCAAATTAACCATTAAACGAAACATCATAGGGTCAACTGCAACATAATAAACATCCTATAGGTCTTAACCCTATGTGCTGTGTTAGTTATAAAGCCCTACATAAATCTCTTTTTTTCACCTCTGTTTTTCTCAAAGACATCACAACATTTCAGGAACACACATTGCGTCCCACATAATTTCCCACTGTTCAATTTTAAATGTTTGGCAAAATAATTAATGCTACCTTGAAGATAAGTAGGTTTTTGTAATGTCAACTACATGTACAATATGTTGTCTTATGCTTGTAGCTGTTTAGTGGCTGCACCCCTGCAGTAATTTCTCTCCTGCTTTTTTTTCTACTTGAATACAAACCTCCCTACTTTTGAAGCAAACAATGTGGCTGTAATAAAATGTACACTATAGTTTTGAGTGTATTGGGAGCAGAGGTGTGAATTTATCAGCTGTCTTGATCACTTTAAAAGGAGGAAGTTATGCAGTCAAGCAGAACAAAAATAACAGACTATGATCTTGAAGCACAAATAAGTTAATATCTTGCAGCGCCACAATAAATACCATACAAGCTGTACCAAATATAGGCGGAATCTCCCAACCAGATTCCGAAGGGTGCAGTGGAAAATAAAATGCCAAGGTACAGCGCTACACTGCCCCTATTGGGGGTTGTGTGGCTAAAGATGGTGTCCACGACCAATATGGTAAAAGTTAAAATCTAAAAATCTAAAACTATAAAATTATATATATATATATATATATATATATATATATATATATATATATATATATATATATATATATATATATATATATAAAATGGTAGATGGTAGAGTTCAAAGAAATAAAATATGTGGTAAAAATGACAATTATTTAATTCAAAATACAATATAAAAACAATACAGGCAAGTAAAACTCATGTACACCCTATATAAAGAGTTGCACAACAATCTATGCTATTTCCTTAAGTAAATGGTGTGAGTAAATACCCAATCCGAGAAATCCTAAATGGCTGTCCTATTATATGTCCAGGTTAAATTACTAGGTAAGAGTTAAAGGTGTCCAGGTGCAAAAATTAAATTCCAATCATACATAAGTGTAAGGAGTAAGGCAAGAGAAGTTACCAGCGCTAAATTTTACCTAATGATCTAAATGGACAAAGAGTAGTATAGAGAGTAGTATAATGAAACAATCTGGTCGTTCAAATGGTAGTGCAGCTTGAAATGATCAAAGTGTACCCTTGTCACTTATAAAAATGTTAACACAAAAGAGAATAAATCATATACAACGTTCAGCGCAACAATTACCATATATAAATTATGATTCTATTATAAGGCGTACTAGTACTGATAAAGTCTTAGTATAAATATACTGTTCGTTGGTAAAAAGGAGCCTACAAAGTCTTTTCTGCTTCCGATGTTAATGTGGAATATAATCTACAGCATTCACTATAGTAGGTGTCTCCTTACCGGATTTACCCTCAATCATATGAGGTAATGAGTGGTCTCGAACAGGTAAACTCAGGTGATTCTGAAGCGGTGGTGGTATGGTGTCTGTGAACGTTTTCCACAGGAAAGTATGGGTACTCTGTTCTTGTGCGTGCCACTTGCTGAATGGAAACTTCCAATGGATCTTTTCCTTATGTTGAGGAACTTGTCTGTGGTCTCTCAGGAGTATGGTATTATCCCGGTTCGATCATTTATAGAGGAAAAGAGAACAAACAAGACATAGCGTAATACTGTATAAAAAGTGTTAATTTATTACAGTGATTTAAACGCTACACACATTAAAAAACCTCAATCCATGATGAGGTAAGCATTCACATAAAATAGTATAAGGTGTAGATTGAACCAGGTCAATCTAATGGTGCAGAGCTTGATACTGGATGACTTTATTACAGGTGAATTGTATCCATTAATACACACACAGTCACTTATATTTGGTGATAGAAGATTGCATTGCACTTGCAATAGCCAAATAGTGTAACTGAGGAAATGAACCAATGTTGTGGGATATATGGAGCCACTATTTGTCCTGTTGTTCACTGACAGGCTATGTGTTATCTTAAGTTAGTAAGTTGCCTGTTTTAATGCGAGAGGCTTGGGGTATGGCAAGCAAAAAATGAGCCGGACCGCTGGATATAGTAAGACTGCACTGCCACTATTCAAAAGACCTTACGCGTTTCGAAGTGTGTCCGTATGGTACTTCTTCGTCAGAGGTAATGTGGTTGTGCAGTGGGTCCGGTGTTCTATTTATACCCGGTAGAGGGGAGTGGTTATGCTACGTCTTACTTGTACGTCAGTGCGTAGCGGTCCGCTCGTGCCAATCCTGAGCCTTGTTATGAATGTATCCATGGTAACGGTAAACGCCAAACCTTGAATTGATCGGAACTTTAAAAGATGATTGAAAATAACTTTTACTGGAGTAACAGCTTTGTCTATTTTATACAATTAATGGTTTAGTTTGGTAATTTCACTGCTGTTACTAGTAAATGTTTGAGGTTCACGTTAAAATAGAAACTACATTGTGTGTTTGGCGTCTGCGGTAACCATGGTAACCTCTTTGTTGATATTTGGAGAGATATTTGCTCTTTCAGTGTTGAGGGCTAGGAGCTCTATTACTGATCGTCGTGACTACATGTGGGATAGTATTCTCTTATACATGTATTTCTTTTTACATGCAAATAAAAGAATTTATTAAAATGATTTATTTCTTTTCTTCTCCTTTCTTTCTTACGTACGGTCAGAAACTTATGATAGTGTTTACCAGTATCTATTCCATAATAGTTCTAGATGGATGGTATATGCTCTATTAACCCCTCTTATTGTGCTTCTAACTCCTGAGTGGGGTTTTTTCTAAAGTATTTAAATAAGTGAAAGAAAGGGAGGAGGATTGTTCCGTAACTGATAGTGCCCCAGTAATGGGTCCCAGTGATGAAATTATTGATATTATCAACAGACTATGTTATGTCCTGACTGTTTCTGGCTTAACTTTGGACTAAACTTTTTTATCTCCCTTAAAACGGGAAGTGTAACATGATTTTTAATTGGTTGATGTTACTTTTTTGTATATTTTATATCAATAAGTGTTTGATTGGAAGTTTATTTAAAAATTATATATATATATATATATATATATATATATATATATATATATATATATATATATATATATATATATATATATATATATACACATATTTGCCTATCCAAAGAGCCATATGTCTTATATTTGTGTGTTCCTATGTGCAATTTTATTTGTATATACTAGTCTTTGGACTAAGATTCTATCAAAATGTCTAGTTGGTTATAAAAAAGCTGCTAGGTCGATTTCTTCATTAAGGCCTTTGGGTGTTAAGGTACCCATATAGTGAATCCAAAATGATTCTCTTTGCCTTAATAGATTGAATCTATCTCCTCCTCTTTTGGGAACTTGGACATGTTCTAAAATTGTACCCTTAAGGAGTTGGGGATTTTGTTGATGAAATTTCTTAAAATGCTTGGGTACACTATGATCTTTGTGTCCATTTTCAATTTTTTTGAGATGTTCCAACAGACGAGTTTTATAAGGTCTTTTTGTGCGTCCTATGTATTGTTTTTTACATGGGCACTCCAAAAGATATACCACAAAGGTGGTTTTACAATTTGTTAGTTTGTTTATTACACATGTTTTGTGTGGGTATGTGTTCGATTGGACTGATTTGGTAGGCTTTGATTGGTCATATGCGTGTTCGCAGCCTTTACAGTTAAGTCTGTTGCACTTGAAGAATCCTTTACTTTTTTCTGTTAACCAATTCTCCCCTGCTCTCTGTTTTATTTGGCTAGGGGCCAACATTTGTTTGAAATTCCTGTTTTTCTTGAAAATTACTTTAGGTACATTCCCAATTGTATTTTTTAGAAATTTGTCCTGAAGAAGAATTGGCCAGTATTTCTTTAGGATTCTTCTAATCTCTGGTGCTGCTTCGTTAAAGGTAGTTACTAGGCTGATGTTCATATTGGATGTTTGTTTATTTTTATTCTGACTTTTATTTAAAAGATGGTCCCTCTCTAGCATTTTTGCCCTTTTGAAAGAGGACTCTCAGTTTTTTGGGGTATTTTTTATTTATAAATTTCTGTTTGAGATTTTCAGATTCTTGGTTGAAGTCAGTTAGTTTGGTACAATTTCTTCTAATGCGTTGAAATTGTCCAAACGGGATGTTGTTTATCCATGGTTTGTAATGGCCGCTATCTGCTTGTAGATAACCATTGCAGTCTGTCTCTTTGGAGAATAATTTTGTCATGATTTTACCGCCCTCTACACTGCCCCTATTGGGGGTTGTGTGGCTAAAGATGGTGTCCACGACCAATATGGTAAAAGTTAAAATCTAAAAATATAAAATTATGTAAATATATATATATATATATATATATAAAAATGGTAGATGGTAGAGTTCAAAGAAATAAAATATGTGGTAAAAATGACAATTATTTAATTCAAAATACAATATAAAAACAATACAGGCAAGTAAAACTCATGTACACCCTATATAAAGAGTTGCACAACAATCTATGCTATTTCCTTAAGTAAATGGTGTGAGTAAATACCCAATCCGAGAAATCCTAAATGGCTGTCCTATTATATGTCCAGGTTAAATTACTAGGTAAGAGTTAAAGGTGGCACTAAAAAGAAAGTTCCAACTAGTCCTTTAGAAAAGATTTGCCCCACTAAGGTTTTAATTTGTGGAGTACTTGGGACAAAACGAAGTGAACCTAAAATTCACATTTGAGTTTAACAAAGATCAGGTACACTATCTGGACCTTGAGTTGAGGGGCTGCTCTTTGGGCAAGGTTTCCTCACAAGTGTATAGGAAGCCTATCTCAGGGAATAGCCTATTACACGCAAGGAGTTGCCATCCCAAACACATGCCGTATTCTGTGGCTAAGGGCCAATTTGTGCGTATTAAACGCAACTGTACTTTACCCCAAACCTATGCCACTCATGCAGATGATTTGGAAAAACGCCTGCAACAAAGAGGATACAGCAAAAAAATCATTAAGAGAGCCAGGAATGAAGTAAATAATATGCCACGGGAAACCCTTTTAAGGGATAAACCCACTCCAAAAAAGAGTACAGATAACACATTAACGTTCGTGACAGATTACTCAGCCCAGTATACACAGATTTGTGGTATTATCCGCAACCACTTTAAATTACTGGTGGCTGATGATGCTCTCACAGAAACGGTTAAAAGAGGGTGTAGGTTTTCCTATAGGAGGAATAAGTCTATAGGTAACCTCGTGTCCCCTTCTCAATTAAAAAGATCTAGACCTGAGATGGGAGCTGCTTCCTCCTGGCTAAGCCATAGAGGAACATACAGGTGCGGATATTCACAATGTAAGGCATGTGAGCACGTACAGGTTGGTACATCTTTCACTTCAGCAGTGACTGGGGAAACCTTTGATATCTCCTCCTGTGTCAACTGCAGATCTACGTATTGCATCTATCTTCTGTGGTGCACATTGTGCAATTTGCAATATGTAGGTTTGACCACTAGGGATGTCCGCTCCAGAATACGCGAACATTTGTCCACGATTAGAGTAGGTAAGAGTAGTACTACATTGGTAACTCACTTTGTACAAAAGCATGACAAAGATTGTCATTCCCTTAAATGGATGATTATTGAAAAGGTACAACACCAGAAGAGAGGAGGCAACCGTTTTGACGTCCTGTCAAGACAAGAGATGTATTGGATATTTAGGCTCCAAACTAAGAGACCTTGGGGCCTAAATTCAGAATACGATTTCATCAATTATTGGAAGTGAGGGACTAATTCAGTCCAACATTCTATCCATGGGCCCTAAACTCACCCACAGCCATGCAAATGACATAGCATTTTGGTTATCCTCTGTAAACATACAATATTCTAGTTTGTAGGGACCAAATAAACAGGTATTAGCTCTACCCGACCATATATTTAACTAATTTCATCTAGTTCTCATATTGTCCTCTAGTCATAGGCTCATTTTAAATACTGAAGACAACTCTAGTATATAGGGACCTAGGTAACAGATATTGGTCTAATTAATCAGTACAACTAAATAACCATATCTAGCTTTTCACACTGGCTCCTTGTCATAGGCTCATCTCTATATATATCGAAGATAACTACTTTTACTTTAGGGATCTAGTCTATAGGTCTCAGGGCTCTCTGAGGTTAATTTATGTGTAATTATTTGTAGTTATCTACTTTAGATAGATATATTGTCCTCTAGTCATAGGCTCATTTACACTTACCATTGGGCTCGTTTGGTGTTACTCCCCTCCTAATGATATACTATAGAACTGTGTAGGATCACTATCTATCCAAATGGTCAATATTATTTTTACACCAATTTATGGTTAAGAGTATTTGATCAGCGCCTCTAGTCATTGGCTCTTTATAACTTTTTGTCACTTTTCAATAGTTTAGGCTGAATATGGTAATATACCTTTTACCTATTAATGTGTATAATGGAACTGAAGAACTACATATCAATATTTCTTTTTAGACTAATTATTTTCAAACTGGCTATAACCTTGAACTATGTGTTGTTATATATATTCCTTATGTACATTTATAGCTGAGCCAGTCCTGTGACAATAATATTATGTTTGTTATTGTATATATATGATATTAAATATCTCTCACCCCCATTTGGCCATTTAATGAAATTTTCAAGGTATCTAAATATAAATTATGTAAACTATACACTGTGGTGCTTTAAATGTTTGGGGCGCTGTACCTTTAAATTTCAATTAGATGGCCAACCAATAGAAATAGAACACTGGGTATTTAAATCAGTGTATTCTTAGTGGTTTTATGGACTATGAGTACGGCTCTCCTAGCCGAAACGCGTTAGTCTGATTTGTTTGGGGGTCCCCCCACATTTCTCTTTTTTGTAATACTATATTTTTAATGGAATACTAATAAAATACGATTTTTACTTATTTTTGGTGCCTGGCATGCTTTTCTGCTTTTTTCCAAGAGTTAAAGGTGTCCAGGTGCAAAAATTTAATTCCAATCATACATAAGTGTAAGTGTCCATAAAAGCAGTTGTCCAGAAAGGCCTATTTCATCCAAAAAGTATAAATGTCCTGAAAAAAGTAGGTGGTTATCCAAATGCTCCAATAGTGTCTTAAAAATCCAATAATTGAGTGAAAAGGAAAAATATTATGTGAAACTGTGGATGTTAAAAAAAACTAAAAAATCATCCAATAAATCATCCAAAAAATATCCAAAATTTATCCAAAAAATAAAAATTAAAGATTTTGAGAAAGATGATGGTGTGAGAAAAAATTATATAATGATGTGAAAAAAATGATGTGAAAAAAATGAGGATACTAATTAAAGGTGTACACCTAAAAAAAGCCCTAAAACTGTGTCAAAAAAGGGGAGACATGAAAAAATTCCTATGTGAAAAATAGTCTTTAGTGAAAAAATAGTGAATCCTTTGTGTTATAAATGATTTTGTTAGAAGTATGTTCCAAAGTGATTGTATGTAGCCTTGGAATATCTAAATAGAATGTTCAAAAGTGGAATAGCTGTTAATGGTGTAGGTATTGATGAAATAATATTCCTCTTCTCAAAGGTTGTATCAGTGTTTAGGATATCCTCTTGTACCTATAAAAGTGTACAAAGAAAAGACATAGTGCAATAAAGTCACCTTAAAAGTAGCAATAAAAGTATTCTACTCACCAGATATAGTCTGAGCTGCAATACCAGTATATAGCCAACGTGTTTCGGTCCCCAAGGACCTTTCTCAAGACTGGTAGCAGCTTTGGGGCTTCTACACCTTAAGTGTATTTGGGTAGCCAATGAGGTAATTCCGACTTTTGCGCTCAAATTCCGCGCCAAAAATTTGGTGCCGAAATAACTCCACATTTTCAAAATATATCATATTGAAAATGTGGAGTTATTTCGGCACCAAATTTTTGGCGCAAAATTTTGGGCGCGGAATTTGAGCGCAAAAGTCGGAATTACCTCATTGGCTACCCAAATACACTTAAGGTGTAGAAGCCCCAAAGCTGCTACCAGTCTTGAGAAAGGTCCTTGGGGACCGAAACGCGTTGGCTATATACTGGTATTGCAGCTCAGACTATATCTGGTGAGTAGAATACTTTTATTGCTACTTTTAAGGTGACTTTATTGCACTATGTCTTTTCTTTGTACACTTTTATAGGTACAAGAGGATATCCTAAACACTGATACAACCTTTGAGAAGAGGAATATTATTTCATCAATACCTACACCATTAACAGCTATTCCACTTTTGAACATTCTATTTAGATATTCCAAAGCTACATACAATCACTTTGGAACATACTTCTAACAAAATCATTTATAACACAAAGGATTCACTATTTTTTCACTAAAGACTATTTTTCACATAGGAATTTTTTCATGTCTCCCCTTTTTTGACACAGTTTTAGGGCTTTTTTAGGTGTACACCTTTAATTAGTATCCTCATTTTCTTCACATCATTTTTTTCACATCATTATATAATTTTTTCTCACACCATCATCTTTCTCAAAATCTTTAATTTTTATTTTTTGGATAAATTTTGGATATTTTTTGGATGATTTATTGGATGATTTTTTAGTTTTTTTAACATCCACAGTTTCACATAATATTTTTCCTTTTCACTCAATTATTGGATTTTTAAAACACTATTGGAGCATTTGGATAACCACCTACTTTTTTCAGGACATTTATACTTTTTGGATGAAATAGGCCTTTCTGGACAACTGCTTTTATGGACACTTACACTTATGTATGATTGGAATTAAATGTTTGCACCTGGACACCTTTAACTCTTACCTAGTAATTTAACCTGGACATATAATAGGACAGCCATTTAGGATTTCTCGGATTGGGTATTTACTCACACCATTTACTTAAGGAAATAGCATAGATTGTTGTGCAACTCTTTATATAGGGTGTACATGAGTTTTACTTGCCTGTATTGTTTTTATATTGTATTTTGAATTAAATAATTGTCATTTTTACCACATATTTTATTTCTTTGAACTCTACCATCTACCATTTTATATATATATATATTTACATAATTTTATAGTTTTAGATTTTTAGATTTTAACTTTTACCATATTGGTCGTGGACACCATCTTTAGCCACACAACCCCCAATAGGGGCAGTGCAGCACTGTACCGTGGCATTTTATTTTCCACTATGATCTTGAAGCACTCTTCTTACCCAAATATCCGATAGGAGAGAGTGACAGACATCACGACATACAGGTGCTGGCCAAGTCAGACATTAGAAGCTTACAGCATCTGGTGCACACACAGTTAAATGCAGTGTCCTGTATGCAGCCTCCACTCTCTGTCCTGCTTGAGTGTATTGTTCTGTATGGTCTTTGGTGGAGCCATATAAAAAATGTTTTGTGGACACTTAATGTTAGTTTTATAATTTAAATAATCAAAAACTAAATACAATTATAGAATGCACAAAATCACTAAGTTAACTCTATATTACACATACATTAAGCAGAACAGTGATTTCCTAGGGATTGATGACTCATTTACTTCAAGCTGCTATGTAGCTCCTCATTCATCGGCACCAAAGTCACTCTAAAACCTGCGCTCTGTACCAGCACATGCCGGTAAAGCCAACTTTATACATTTTAAACAAACACATAATAAAAGATTGTAAACCAACACTAGACCGGATACCCATCTCCCTCTGGGTGCACTAAATCCTCCACACACACCTTACTGCGGTCCTGTTCTTACCACCACATTAAAAAATAAATAAAAATAACCACTGTCATGGGCTCCTACATTAATCCAGCCCTGTGAAGAGGTGCCGGTATGGTGTGCAGAGGTGCTGGTATGGTGTACCATTGCGTACCGGCAGAAAAAAAGCCCTGTATTTGTACATTGGAGCCCTTTGCAGTCAAGTAGATGAAAACATGAAAAAACATATATATGCAATATTCATTTTTAATAAAGGTTTTAACTATGAAGTTGCTGTAAATATTTCACATTCCAATGTTCTGTACATAGCAGAATATGTTCTAAGTATTTTATATAGGTATAGATAGATATTGTACAAAAATACCATCAGATATATGTAGAAATATAGATATAGCCTGATGAAACCGTGCTGTGACATGGAGAAATGCATTTCTGATGTTGTTTGAACTTTTTAATAAACTTTTGACGTTTTGTTACATTGCTGCTGCACCTTATTATCTCTGGTCCAATCACCCTTTGTGCTCCCTGTGGGCTATACATTTTATCCACTGTGCCTTGGAGAGCATTAGCCACTGGTTCTGTCTACTATTGGAGAATATTGTGGGAACTACATTGCCCTCTTGGATCCCCTTGGCTGGGAGTCTGTCAGGGGACTCTTTGGACCCGGCTTGCTTGTACTGCACAATAGTGCTCTTCACCACGTGAATAGGATATCTGTATACCTGCACTCCTACTCCCTGTTTGTTTTGACCTGCACTATGTGGCGCCCTCTGTCTCTTGTGTTAGAGAAATATTTATTTATGAATAAATAGAACATATTCTGCTATGTTCAGAACATTGGAATGTGAAATATTCATATTTTCATGTCGGGCTAGCAAACATGGCAATATGAGATTGGGGGTCCACGAGTGTGGGGTGTTTTCTTCCACTTTTTTTGCTCCATTGTAGTTTATGGGAGAATAAGTGAATGCGCACGTGAGATTTGAAGTTTGGCTTCTTGAGCTGCTGGAGGGAAGACTGGAAGGTGATAAGCACCTACTACAGTTGACCATTTGCATCCTGCACCTTGGTGATGTGCTGATACTGTGTATTTATATATATATATATATATATATATATATATATATAATTTTTTATAGGCATAGATACTGTATAAACAGATATACAGTATATATTGGAATATCTATTTAAATAGATACATATTCATGCCTCAACACATATGGGTACACAACTAATGTTTAAAGTTCATGGTTTTAAGTTCTGGACTGAAATTATAAACATACTTAGATATTTCCACATTTTTTTAATCTACTTACTTCCAAGATGACTTTCTAACATCCTCAGGATCTCACCCACCTACAACCTTCTTTTCCCTTCCTCCTTCATTCCTCCCCTTCCCCCCACCCATCATTCTCTTCACCACTAATTGATAAGAATTGTTTGCGTCTGTTTCCAGCTCATATAGGCACACCATCACAAGTATCCCTCCAAATGTTTTTACGTCAGAATTTCTGACATTCCTGTAGTTGTTTGTTTATTATTCATGCACAGCAAAATTGTTTATAAAATCAAGTTTTATCTTGTTTTGTTATGTCAACTGTTGCATATTCACAAATGATCTTTTTCTGTTTATAGTAAAGGTTCCCTCACTCAGCAAAGACTAAAGGTAGGGGTCATCCATGGCCACAATGTCTTTTCCCTGGTCTCCTTGGGTCTCGGCTCTCCTCTAGATGTAGTGATTGTTGGGGGATGGGGTTCTTCATCTACAACAACAGGTATAGTATTAGCAAGGTTTTACCCCCAACTATTCTATGTCCATTAAAATAATATTGCACAACGTCAGGGGGCTTAACTCCGATATCAAGAGAAAAAAGGCTATCTCTGAATACAAAGCATTAAAAGCACATATAGTAATGCTCCAAGAAATACATTTTACGAGATCATATACCCCGAAATAGTGGGACAAAACATATCCTACACAATATCATGCTATAGGCCCAAAAAAGAAATGCGGAGTCACAATATTGCTCCACTCATCTTTAAACTTCAAAGAAGAATCAGTAACAAGAGATAGGGAGGGAAGATATTTAATAATCAAGGGTTTCATGCAAAACACGCTTCTTCTGATTGTCAATGTTTATGCACCTAACAATCAACAAACTGCTTTCATCACAAGATTAAGTAAACAACTGACCTTGTGGAAAAGATATAAAACCATCATAGGGGGAGACTTTAACATCACAATGTATAATAGAGTAGAACAGCACAGGGAATGTCACAAACTAATATATCAAAATTGTCCAGCAAAATCCTTTATGACTTCTCTCTTGATCATAACCTTATAGATAGCTGGAGCTCACTCAACAAAGACGTATGCGACTATACATACTATTCCCCAATGCACAAAACACACTCTAGAATCGATTACATACTCCTGAGTCAAATCTTGGTACCCCTACTAACCAACGCCACAATTTTGAATTGCTCCTGGTCGGATCATTCCATAGTAGAGATTACATTAGCAGGCATGATCAACCCACAAAGATCTAAATCCTAGACCTTAAACACAAGCTTACTCCAAGACAGTGTCATTCTTGATAACTTAAAACAAAATATTACAGAGTTCATATCTATTAACAAAAATACAACATCTAACTCTATTCGCGATTGGGGAGCTCTAAAGGCTTATGTAAGCGGCCTTCTAATAGCAGAATCTAGTAAACAGTGTAAATTCCAAGTTGCCAAACTGACAGAATTAAAAACAGAAGTAACCCGGTTATGGTTACAGTCTATACAAAACCCGAATCGCGCACTTATAAAGCAATTAAAAGCCAAAAACAAGGAATTAGATAAACTCTTAAATAAAAATGCAATCAGTTCAATACGAGTAATAGACACACAATATTACATTTATGGTAAGAAACCGGACAGGATGCTTGCCAATAAACTAAAAGAGATCACAAAAATTATGACAGTGCCACAACTACAGACTCTAGATAATAAAACCACTAATGACCCTCTATCCATAGCGAATCTATTTGCGGACTACTATAATAAACTATATAATTTACAGACAACCAATAGGGGTGTCGATATAATTACCGAATTTAATGCTTTCCTAGGATCATAACAGCAGAGGAACTGCTGTTATGCTGCTTTTTTATTTTACAGGTACTTTTGTATTTATTTTAGCTAGGTAGTTGTTAAATAGTTAATAACTATTTAATAACTATTCTACCTAGTTAAAATAAATACAAACCCTAAGATAGCTACAATGTAACTATTAGTTATATTGTAGCTAGCTTAGGGTTTATTTTATAGGTAAGTATTTAGTTTTAAATAGGAATTATTTAGTTAATAGGAATTTTATTTAGATTTATTGTAATTATATTTAAGTTAGGGGGTGTTAGGGTTAGACTTAGGTTTATGGGTTAATAACTTTAATATAGTGGCGGCGACGTTGGGGGCGGCAGATTAGGGGTTAATAAATGTAGGTAGGTTGCAGCAACATTGGGGGAGGCAGATTAGGGGTCGGCGATGTTGGGGGCAGCAGATTAGGGGTTCATAACTATAATGTAGGTGGCGGCGGTGCCCGGAGCGGCAGATTGGGGGTTAATAATGTAGGTGTCGGCGATGTTGGGGGCGGCAAATTAGGGGTTAATAAGTGTAAGATTAGGGGTGTTTAGACTCAGGTTTCATGTTAGGGTGTTAGGTGTAAACATAAATTTTATTTCCCCATAGGAATCAATGGGGCTGCGTTAAGGAGTTTTACGCTGCTTTTTTGCAGGTGTTAGACTTTTTTTCAGCTGGCTCTCCCCGTTGATTCCTATGGGGAAATCGTGCACGAGCACGTACAACCAGCTCACCGCTGACTTAAGCAGTGCTGGCATTGGAGTGCGGTAATAAGCAAAATTTTGCTCAACACTCACTTGTCTTTTAATGACGGGTTTCTGAAAACTCGTAATACCAGCGCTGCATGTAAGTGAGCGTGAGGGACAACTACTCGTTAGCACCGCACAGCCACTAACGCAAAACTCGTAATCTAGGCCACTATGTCTCTCTGATCACCACATTCAAGAAGCGATATCCATTCTTTACACTATTTTTAACCGCACCCCAACAGAAAGCAAAACACATTTTATGATAAAATTAACTTTCTCACAAAATGCATTGCTTGAGGAAAACGTTATTAAGGTGGCCTTCAGATGGTATCTCTACCCAACAAGATCATGTGGGGGGGAGGAATCACTGTCCCAACACTGTTACAGAGGGTGCGGTGAGAGAGGTACATACTTACATATGTGGTGGCATTGTGAAAAAATCAGAGGCATTTGGGAACACACATCTGCACTATTGAGCTCAATATTCCAAAAGAGAGTAACACTATTAATAGAACAAGCACTATTACACTTCGTGATTTCTGGGCTCTCTAAACAAAATAACAAATTAGTTATGATGATTTGCACGATTGTTAGACTAAACATCACTCAATTTTGGAAGACTATGCCAACAAGCTTTGAACTAGTAAAGAATAAGATAATATACCACTACAATATGGCTAGTTCAGCAGCAGAATCCTTGAACAATAAAGAGAGTTTCTTATTACAATGGGAGCCGTTTATTATGCACCACGAGGCCACACTGAGAAATCGTAATTAAAATAGTTACACCATGTCTTGTGAGTGAGAGGTCTGAGCCGAGCCCAGAGGGACTACACACCTGAAGACCAAAATAGAGAACTTTTTTTGCTGGAAGTTAAGGGAAACTAGTCTGTACTTTCATTCTATATTGACGTAGAGAATATTATTGTAGAGAACTTAATGACAGATATCTGGTTGTAAAACAAGGGAATGTTTGTTTCGTGTATAATGCATTTGTATAAAAAATATTAATAAAAACAATTTCAACATAAATAGATACATATTCCCCTATGTGAAGAATATTGGAATGTGACATTTTTACAGAAAATACATAGTTATATGTGCATACATATACATATTGTATATGTATATATCGCTAAGGTAAAGCCCTTTGGAGCCCTTTTATTCTAACACCTGAAACCTCGAATCTTTGAACCCTTATAACTTTTTTGTACAAAATTCTTTTTTATTATTTTTTTATCAGATAGTGTTATTTTGAGTGTAATTGTACTTTCAATGTAATTTTTGATGTGTTTTGTGTCACTTTTTGTTTCACGTAACGATTAAACAGAGCTCTGAAGTCGCGGTAATCATTCTAGCATAAATTGTTATTGCGCTCACGTGTTCCAATTTACATCTAACTTGTAATATGAGCATAAAATCCCTTTATTACCCATTCCCCAGCTCTGCATAACCAACATGCTTAATTTAATATACTTTTTACCTCTGTGATCACATTGCATCTAAGCTTCTGCAGACTGCCCCCTTATTTCAGTTCTTTTGACAGACTTGCATTTTAGCCAGTCAGTGCTGAATAAAAAATAACTCTGTGGCAGTGAGCACAATGTAAAAAAAGCTGTAAAAAGAGGTGGCCTTCAAGGGTTTAGAAATTAGCATATGAGCCTACCTAGGTTTAGCTTTCAACAAAGAATGGAAATAGAACAAAGCAAATGTCACAATAAAAGTAAATAGGAAAGTTGTTTAAAAGTGCATACCCTTTCTGAATCATGAAAGTTTAATTTTGACTAGACTGTACCTTTAAATAAATAAATTACTAAGTAACTATGCTAAATCAGTGCTAAACCCCCTTAAAGGGACACTGAACCCCACATTTTTCTTTTGTGATTCAGATAGAGCATGAATTTTTAAGCAACTTTCTAATTTACTCCTGTTATCAAATTTTCTTTATTCTCTTGGTATCTTTATTTGAAATGCAGGAATCTAAGTTTAGATGCCGGCCCATTTTGGTGAACAACCTGGGTTGTCCTTGCTGATTGGTGGAAAAAATCCATCCACCAATCAAAAAGTGCTGTCCAGAGATCTTAACCCAAAAAAGCTTAGATGGCTTTTATTTCAAATAAAGATAGCAAGAGAACGAAGAAAAATTGATAATAGGAGTAAATTAGAATGTTGCTTAAAATCGCATGCTCTATCTGAATCACAAAAGAAAAAAATTGGGTTCAGTGTCCCTTTAAGGAAAGAAAAAAGTCGAGGCTATCCCAGTATTTTTCCTTAACTGCAAATGTGCAGACAGAGTTCATGCTATATATGAATATTAGTTTGTGATTAGTTAGCAGTTAGGGTTATTTTGTTCTGGGGGACAGGAAACTCAGTGGAAAAAACCCCAACTAAAACAATATGCTCATTAGACAAAATAACGCTGCATCTTTTATTGCAAAATTCTTCTCCGATATGAAGGTACATTATCATGCAGCTTACAGTTTGTGTTTAAAGTCCCTTAAGGACTCGATTTATCATCCCGTTGCAGACACGGCCATACAAATTCGCCCCTGTTCGCTTGGCTTCTCCTTTGGTGGGCAGCAATCCGCACTCCTGTTTGCTTGCGTGCAACCCTGTTCCCTGCCCACGCTTAGCCAATCACACTAAGGCAGGAGCTGCCGAGAGACTGGGAAGATTGAAATTCTCCCCCTCTTAGTTGGAGAACAGGGCAGGGAAGGGAAGCAGCGGTCTGATGACCTCTGCTTGATAAATTCTGATCGCAGATTCACTTGTGCAAACCTGCAGTCAAAGGGAAGAGAAGGGCTTGATAAATTGTCCCCGTAATAGTTACACTGAGGCTATGCAATCCTTTGCTTTACTGCTAACAACACCAACATTTAACCCCCCTCTGAGATGCTATTTCCACCAGATCTTCAGAAATATATGCCCACATCAGCAGGTCAGACATCTTCAAGCTCCTTGCTTCATTCTTAACTCTGAATTGGTTCTAGCTCCGTTTTAAACAAATCCAGGCACGTTACCAATTATTGTTTTAAATTAGCAAAATAACTAATAGTTGTGCACCTGTCCGTCTCAGATATTAACCAAAAGGGTGTCAGGGGGGCTCTACTTTGAAAAATAAGGTTTGTTTTTGGAAAGTTGACATTTTGGGGGATACTGACTACTTCTACAAAAGTACAAGCAAAAATTGTCACAAGCCTAAAATAAAAGAAAAAAAACTTTTCATATGAAGTCTGTTTTAATAAACAGAATTGTATAAATAGCATCAATTATTTAGTTTCAGTTAAGAATTACTTCATTTTGATATATATATGATGATCATTTGCCCTTTTTTTCCATTGTATTATTTTTATTCCAGAGCTCAGCTGGGATCTAGAATGAGAAATCATAGCTCTGTGGTTGAATTCATCCTTCTGGGTCTCTCCAGTCATCCCATGACACAGATTGTGCTGTTTGTTGTATTTGCATCATTTTACATCATGTCATTAATAGGTAATATCGTTATCATTTTTATCAGCAAGATGGATTCTCAGCTTCATACCCCAATGTATTTCTTCTTGAGTAACTTATCCTTTTTAGACATCTGGCACACATCAACAATTGTTCCCAACATGCTGGTTAACTTCTTGTCTGTGAAGAAAAGCATTTCCTTTGCGGGGTGTATAACACAAATGTGTATCCATCTCTCCTTGGGGGGTACAGAGTGTTATCTACTTATGGTCATGGCTTATGACCGGTATGCAGCAATATGTTGCCCGTTACACTACACCAGAATAATGCATCCCACTCTCTGCATTAAGATGGCGACTGGATCATGGTTTGGAGGTCTTATGAACTCATTAATACACACACTGTTTGCATTAAGATTGCCTTTCTGTGGTCCTAATGTAATCAACCATTTTTTCTGTGAGGTGCCTGTTCTTCTAGAACTAGCTTGCATGGATGCTTCCCTTAACAAGACTGTTATTTTCTTTTGCGCTATTTTGGTGGTTATGATTCCATTTTTCCTAATCCTTATGACATATGTATATATTATTACAAGCATTTTAAAGATAAGTTCTTCTGTTGGAAAGAAGGCTTTCTCTACCTGTGCTTCCCATGTCACTGTGGTTACTTTGTTTTATGGGACCATCATATTTATGTACATGAGACCTGGAGCAAGTCATGTCCATAAGCAGGATAAAATGGCTGCTTTGTTCTATAGTGTTGTGGCCCCAATGCTGAATCCTCTTATCTATACCCTAAGAAACAAAGATGTGAAAGAGGCTCTAAAAAGAAATTGGTAAAAAAAAACAAAAAAAAAACAGAGATTATTCGCTACTTATTATAAAAAAATTGGTTTCCCTCCAATAATAGCACAGTAGTTTTCTTCATAATAGGACTTTATTACAAAACTGTTCATCAAAGTCCTGATATATATGAATGATTGATCATCATAGGTGTGTCCTAGGATAATTTATCATAACCTATTAATAAGAAAAACACTAACAGGGTTGTAAATAGATTGTTCAGTCTTTGGAGAATATCATTATCCAGGGACGTGCACTCATAGGAGGCAGGGGAGGCAGTGCCTACCCTGCCATATGTGGCCAAAGCTTAATTAAATTTTAATTAATACAAAAAAAAAATATTTTCCCCCCATGTAATGCTATGGAGAGGCAGGTACAGGAACGCTTTTCTCCATTGCAGTACATGGGTCAAAGGAAAAGCTGTGCTGCAGCGCCACCTGTGTTCTGTCAATATTGGGACCAATTGGAGGCACCCATCTTGATGCCTCCTAGCAAGTGAAGGATATATAGATTAATCAGAAGGAGGATGCAGTGAGCAGTGTCATGTGACACAACTGGAAGCTGAGGTAACCTAAGAACAGATGACACCAAGCAGAAGAGTAAAGTAGTATTCTACATCTCTTGTGATTCACAAATTGTGTTCAGACACAGCTCATTAACAGGGGAGGACAGTAAGTGAGCATAACCCAATACTGACAGGAATTCAAAGGGTCAATTCAAATTTAAATCCATAATTTAAAACCCAGAGTTTGAAGTTAAGTGTGCAGTGCCCACATTATTTAAATTAATGTTTTTGACATTGAATATTGCTAAGCCTCCCTTTTTCATGGTTATTTGATTTAATTAGGTACAAACTCCATATATGTTATGTCTATTCAGTCAGAGGATGCAGAATCTATTTTTATTTTTCTCTGTGTCTCCATTTATTTAAAGACTGCTGTTAACTTGTAATTCACAAGTCAATTGAAAGCTGTTGCATTGTGTTTTTAATATGTGCTGCTTTTATACAAGTTTATATTAATAAAAAGGAGATAATGAGTCATTTAAAAAAATATATGTAATTATTGCAGTTAAATGTTTTTAGAAATAATGCCACTGTAAAGTAACTGGTTAAACACATAGTCAAAGGGAGACATTTAAAATTAAACTTTAATGATTGAGGTAGAGCATGCTATTTTAATAGACTTTTCTAGTTATTTATATTTTGAGAATTAGCATCAACTGTTACTGGCCCCATGTCAGCAAACCAAATTAGTTTTTGAAAGGAACATGAAAGTCATAATTACATTCCCATCATTCAGATAGAAATTGCACAAAAATAAATAAACTTTCTATTTTACTTTTATTATGTACTTCATTCTTTTGGTATCCTTTGGAGTCCTTTGTTGAAGAGCATACCTAAGTGGAATGTGCACGTGGGTTTCTTGAACACCATATTGCAGCAGCTGTGTTGGCAGTATTGATAACTTGTCCTTTGTGTAAAACTTGTATGGTAAATTATTTCTATTTTTACAATACAGTAGTGAGTAGAGAAGAGATTGTGTATCATTCTAATTGCTTAGTAACTGGCACAGTGCCACAAAATTGTGTGAGTGTGTATGTGAGCAGAGTGTGTGTGGATGTCAGTGAGCAGAGTATGTGTGCTTTATTCTCCAGGTAATCAATACATTTCCGATGAGCTGGTGTTTTAGTGGAGTGTTTCTTAACAATGGTCCTCAAGTACCCACAACAGGCCAGGTTTCCATTATAGCTGAATCAGTGCACAGGTGAAGTAATCAGCTGATCAGTAACTCAGTGGTTACTAACTTGCTCTCACCCATCACCTGATTATGTCACCTGTGCACTGGTTCAGCTATCATTTAAACCTGCCCTGTTGGGGGTACTTGCGGCCCTCTGTACATGTTTTTCTCCGGCGTATCATATCTAGTGCCTCACCAGCCTCTGACCTCACTGCATGTCACTGTCATTATCTGTATTACTTACCAATTAAAAGAATATCAGGCTTCATTTTTAAAGTTGCCCATTCTTACGTATATTACTCTACTTTTATAAATCTCAGTTCAATTAAGGATCTTGCAATGGATGTTACAATATACTTAACAGATAAGAACATGTTTATGTTGATTTATCAAACATGTTTAACTTGTATGCATACACTATATTAAATAAACACATATGATATCATTATATCTGCTGAAGAGAATTCCAAGGAACATTCATATCTTTAAATAAAAAGCGATACAAATCTTGAAATAATACTTAGCTGTTACAGGTTTAAAGGGACAGTCTACACCAGAATTTTTATTGTTTTAAAAGATAGATAATCCCTTCATTACCCATTTCCTAGTTTTGCATAACTAACACAGTTATAATAATATACTTTTAACCTCTGTGATTATCTTGTATCTAAGCCTCTGCAAACTGCCCCTTTTCTCAGTTCTTTTGACAGACTTGCAGTCTAGCCAATCAGTGCCTGCTCCCAGATAACTTCTCGTGCACAAGCACAGTGTTATCTATATGAAATACATGAACTAACACCCTCTAGTGGTGAAAAACTGTTAAAATGCAATCTGCAAGAGGTGGGCTTCAAGGTCTAAGAAATTAGCATATGAACCTCCTAGGTTAATCTTTCAACTAAGAATACCAAGAGAACAAAGCAAAATTGGTGATAAAAGTAAATTGGAAAATTGTTTAAAATGACATGCTCTATCTGAATCATGAAAGACATAAAAGTAGAATATACCTTAACTAAAATGCATATACCTTTAAGAATAATGAATTTGTTACCTATGATTAAAAAGTACTTCCAAATGTTAGTAAAACTGAGGCAAAGACCTGAGTCAGAGGTCTAACATTTTACTCGGCCAGGATCCACATAATTTACACACAATGGACCAGATTACGAGTGGAGCGCTATTTAGCACTCTCTCTAGCATGTTAAATTTGCTAGATGGAGACTTTTTTGCGTGTGCGGGTTGCACTCATATTACAAATTAAAACCGTGTTAACTTCTTCTCCAATAGACTTCAACGGAGTCTGAAAACTTAAACAAAAAAAATAAAACCCATACACGTGCGCTAACTCGACCATGTTTGTTCAAGAATGTTAAACCTCAAATATTATTATTTCACATTCCAATGATCTTCACATAGCAGAATATGTTCTTTTTATTCTTAAATACATATTTCTATATCTATATATCTGTATATACCTATACCTATATATCTTTTTCTATTGATCTAAAAATTATGATAATAACAGAAGGTATCCTGAAATAAAGAGGGTCATGCATGGGTCTTATATAATAAACCTCATTTTCATATAGGAAACTGCATTTTTTTTTAAATATTAGATTAAACACCTTCCTTTCGACTATAGAAGGACAATGGTATAGTACCAACTATTGAATTGAATGCTTCACTTAAAACAAATAGAAAGCCAAGGCTGCAAATTAAATAACCAAATATGTTGAGCCTCTGGTAGCCATTACACAAAATATAAAATTGAGCAGATGCTCTGCCATATCATGGTGTATACTCTAAATATCTGGGACTAAGCTACAACTAAATGATAACTATAACAAAGTGTCAACTAATGAATCATTGAGAATAAATACATGAAGTATCTTTTACTAAAAGAGACAGTGTACTGCAGAATTTTCATTGTTTAAAAAGATAGATAACCCCTTTATTACCCATTCCCCACTTTTGCATAATCAACACTGTTTTATTAATATACTTTTTACCTCTATGATTATCTTGTATCTAAGCCTCTGCAGAATGCCCCCTTATTTCCGTTATTTTTTTTACAGACTTGCATGTTAACCAATCATTGCTGACTCATAAATAACTCCAGAGAGTATGCACAATGTTATCTATATGTCACACATGAACTAGCACTATCTAGCTGTGAAAAACTGTCCAAATGCACTTAGATAAAAGGTGGCTTTTAAGGGCTTAGACATTAGCATATGAGCCTACCTAGGTTTAGCTTTCAACTAAGAATACCAAGAAAACAAAGCAAATTTGATGATAAAAGTAAATTGGAAATGACAGTGATACCCAATAACGTGTGCTGATCTGAAAGAATTACCAACAAAATCAAACTTTGCCTCCTTCCTACAACAGGTTGGTCGTTTGGTTAAGGAAGGAGGCCTTGCAGAAGTAAAAAGAGATGGTGCAGATCTTGGTGGTAGAGTAGAGTTTCTTGAAGAAAAAGCTGAATCACAAGCCTCAGACATCGACCTACTCACTAGGAAAATCAATGCACAAGAATCTCACATCACCTTCTTACAAACTAAACTTGAAGATCTCGACAATAGGGGCAGAAGACAGAACAGGGGTATCCCTGAAAACATTACTCATGATAACCTACATCCAGGGGATTTTCAAAACCCTGTTGAACGACCCTTAACTACCAGAACTTCAATCAGATAGAGCTCATAAAGCCCTAAGATCACCACCTAAAGATTCTGAACCTCCAAGAGATGTTATCCTGAAATTTCACAAATTTACTGATAAGAAACGAATTGCGACCGCTTCTAGGCAAAAACAGCATTTTTTTATACAAAGGAACTCATCTACAACTCTACATGACCATAGTCTGATAACATTACAAAACCACAAAGAAACCAGATTTCTCCCTCTACACCTAAAAGAGCATGGCCTATCCTACAGATGGGGCTTTCACCTCAGCTTGAAGGTCATGAAAAAAAACCAAAAGTTTCACCTACCAAACACAAGATGACTTAGAGGACTTTTTCGGGCAACTGGAAATACCCCAACCCACTCCACCATCCATTGCGGGGGATGTTCCTCCAAAAGACGATACACTGCAACTTAAAAAGAAAAGCTCTGGGGGCGTGGCTACGCAGCGGCCATGATAGGTTGCATTTCATGAAGCTCCCTAAATACCTCCTAACAAAAATCTAATTTTATCTGAAGTTTCTACTTAATTCACCTCAGATTCATCTTGTGCGAATGCCTTACTACAGGCTGATCCTGACTTAATACATTCGCCTCACATGAACTTTCAGAGAACTTATTTAGCCTGCTTTGGAGCACAATTGAAGGCCTACACGAGAGCTCCTATGCATCCTCCCCCCGACCGCCTGGGTTAGAGCGGTGCTAATCTTAATGAAAATTGAGTCTACACCACATCACTTAATCCGATCATGGAGGAAGACCATTACTTACTGGTACAGGCCCTACTTATGAAGTTGGAGCTGCGGGTGTTTAACTGCTTCCAAGACCTTACACTCACCATTAAAAACGCTAGTGAAGAAGGAGTAAGCTATGCACCTAAAATGGCGGAGAAGGTAGAAGGCAATCTACGAAGTGCAGAGTTTCCAGCTGTCGCAAAGGAGCACTATCCCATAACGGACAACACGGAAACCAGCCTCTCACAGGCTTATGAGATAAAAAGGCAACATAATGCTACACCACTTAGGAACAGGTCTGTCTCTGATGGTTTTGTCTCTACTGCGCAGGATGAGAGATACTACGCAGAACTTTCATTATGTGGAAATTGGGATGGTGCAGCTGGCCTCCTGATAAGCCGTAGCAACAGTCCTAGAGGTTGGAGCTTTAGCGATCAGATACCGGCCGGATCGGGGAGGTATAGCCTCATGAGCAGACAGGGCCGGTGCTAGACTATTTTGTGCCCTAGGCAAGACCAGTTACTTCCACCCCGGCCCCACCCCACGCGGAAAAAAAAGTAACAATTAAAGAAACAAAACACAACACTTTTAAATAATAGAAGTAAATTGGAAAGTTGTTTAAAATGTTATGACCTGTCTAAATCATGAATGTCTAATTATGACTTTACTGTCCCTTTAATGAATCAAATTAAGCATACAATTTTAAACACCATTCATTACAATTAACGTCTATTATCTAAGTTACTTAAATAACTTCCTATCATTTGTTGAAAAGCATACCTGGGTAGATTCAGGAGCAGCAATGGACTACTGGGATTTAGCTTAAGATTGGTGGATGCACATATATGTCTCTTGTTATTGACTCACCCAACATGCTCAGCTAGCTCACAGTAGAACATTGCTGCTCCCCTCCTATAGCATCTCATGAAGAGATATACAGTATTATAGAGATGTCCAAAACTTAATTAATAAAAATTTAACACAATGTAGAGGTTCCCTATGCCTCACACACAGACCCCTCCCCAGTTTCTTATATACAGATTAATATTATAGAGGTTCCCTCTGTCACAGACCCCTCCTCAGTCCCTTATATACAGATTTTTATTATATAGTTCCCCTCTGACTGTCACATACAGGATCTGTGTATATATACTGTAGCACGTGACATGTCGCACATTAGCTAGTATCACAGATCAGCCGTAGCCATGTCTGGAAACAGAAAAAGCAAATGATCTGAAAGTTTCTTATTGCTCAGCACAGCAGCTGCAGAAGATATCAAAGGTAGTTTACCTAGTTTGCTGTTAACCCTTTAAGATTCAGGCTGCAGTTCCCCCCCCCCCCCCTCTCCATTAGTTCACAATAAATGAATATGAGTCAGGTCAGGGCCACATTTGTATTTGAATGGAGTTTAAATAGATTAGTTAGGGAAGGTATGCAATTAGTATATACTGTAGTCTGCTTGATTTTGTATTAATTAGGACAGTGCTTTCCAAACTGTGTGTCGGGACACACTAGTGTGTCGGCAGCAGTGTGTAGGTGTGTCCCTGCTTCAGCACAATTTTTTTTAAATTTTAATTTTTTTAAATGTTTTTTTTTTGGTTTCTGACTTTCTACCTGCCTGCTACGCATATCACATGGTTGACACGTGATTGATACCTAGGGGGTCACAGATCATCTTAACCTATTGGCGCAGCTCAGTGGGAACTGAAACTATTCCCATTGGCGGCTTTAATGGCACATTGGCACCTGACTGCACGTGTAGTCTCCTTAATCGGATCGTGGCTGCATGTGTAGTCAGTGAGTGGGACAGCAGTGTGTTTGCAGTGTGGGCAGTAGTCAATTGGACTTGCAGAGCTCTGAGAGCGGCAGCTTAAACGCTGAGCTGGTCAGTGGGGTTTTTTTGCAGCTAGCTCCCAGTAGTGCATTGCTGTTCCTGCTCTTGATATATGGATAGGAAGGGGAAGCTTAAAAGTGCGAGTGTCTAATATTCCACCAAATATTCAGAAACTGTGTTCATCCCATTAAAATAGTAAGTAAGTAACTATTGGTGTTAAAGTTTTTTTTTAATTCTTGAACTATTACTGTTGTACTGTTACTTGTAAATACATTTCTTTATTATATCATTTATGTATGTGTCCGTATCTCTTAAAACAAGTTAGTTTAAACTCCTTGGTAACAGAAAGAGAAAACCAATGGCACTACTTTTTTAGTGAAAGGATTATTATGCTAAGAAGCTCTAGATCTCTATATATGACAGACTGGGAAGTATATCCCAGATCAATGCTGTAGTATAAGAGTCTGTGGTGCTGTGTACTGTATATAGACTATGAAGGCTGGATGTGGTTAAAGAGATAACCACAGAAAGGAGTACACTTATAGCACTCGAGAGCTTGTAATTTTATGCTTTTTTAATCACAAGGCTCAAAGTGGTGAAATGTTAGTAAAGACAACACTTGTTCCCAAATATACTAAATCTAACTAAATTAAAACTTAACGTTTATTAATTCACAGTGCTAAAATTTGCGGAAAACAAAAAATGAATTAAAAACACTTAACCAAAATGTGTGCTAAGTAAGATTATGTAAAGTAATAGAGTAGGCTAATAATACCAGGGTAAGAGTCTCTATTTGTATTATTCTCTGTAGGGGGGGTCGTGTAGTATAGGTACAACCAACAGGGGGTTAAATATACTTATAAATGGAGTCCAGATCAGTACTTAGTATTTAATACGTATGTGGCCCCTATATTATGTGTCAGTACTGACTACAGCTAACTGGAGATTTCTGGATATAAACTGCCTTGGGATTTAATATCCCTACTTTCTAGTTAGAACCGTTTAGAGTAGTATTATAACTATGAAATGGTTAAGCAAAATTGGCTCCGTAGAGTTGGGGTTAACACTTTAGTGTGTTCACTCAGAGCTAGTCTGATAGATACCATATATAGTGGTGTTAGGTTGAATAGAATAGGTTATAAATCCTATATTGTGAGTCTACTCATGTATTATGCCACCTATAGGTGTAGTATATCATTAAGTGTTGATACCAGAGTTCGTGTGTGTATTGTATTACTGACCTGCTTATTCAAACAGGGCTTGCAAGATAACACGTAGTTGGTTACATTGGCTAAATAATAGTATAGGTTGTCAGAATCTCACAGACTGCGATTCTGAATTGATATTAGCCAGTAGAAGTAGTTTAATACGTATAATTGGTTGTGGCTAAATTGGCTATATATCAATATTGGTTGTCAGGATCTCCCAAACTGAGATTCTAAATTCATGTCACTAAATAGCACTAGTTTCAAACATATAAATTGTTGTGACTGAGATTTACTTGTGTCGTGTGATTATTAAAGTTATTTCAATAGAGTTCAGTTGAATGATATAGATATTTAGTTCAAAGTTCAATTGATGCAGCAATATATGTTACAAATTTTATTGCATTGTATCATTTTTGAATGTGCTCATGTAAATATAATTTAATTGCTGAAGGAACTACCTGCAACTTTTCAGTTAAAGTTGTATGGTTTGTTAACATGTAGTAAACCGCTTCTAGTGTCCTCTATTTTTTTGATATTATGTTAGCTGTGTCTTAGCTTTAAGAGAAATATCTTAAACTTTATTATTTATAAGTTTGTTAAAGTCACAGTATTGGTGTTCTTGGAAAACAACACACACTTGTACTCTGTTAGTGTCTGGTATTTGGATTTTAAATGATTGAGATTTAATAGTGTTTGTACATTTTCATATCACAGTATTGCTCTCTTGTGAAATAACTCCCACCGCTATTTTGTTGGTAAGCGTTATTGTTATAACGATATAGAGTCCGTTTTATTATTTTCAAATATCTCCCACCACTGTTCTGTTAGTAAGCATAGTTGTTATCACGGTATAGAATCAGTTTTTTACTATACAATATCTCCCACCGGTACGGTGTTAGTAAGCATTATTGTAGTAATGGTATACAGCCGGTTTTGTTGCTGGTTGTAGGCTGACAGGTAAAGCCCAGTGTTGCCCTTATCTACTTTTGGCGCTTTCGTGTTTAAATTATTTAGCCGTTAATACAATCTTGCACACAAGCGGTAGCTGTAATTTAGAAAGTAGCCATTACTATCTTGTAGCCAGTACTATATTGATCCCATGTCAGTCTTCAGTACCACTGACCTCCCTTGTTTTCGTTTTCAGTTTAATAAAGACTCAAGTATATTGCCTCAATTAAATAACAAATTTACATTTAGCATTAATAATGGTTAGCATCTAAAAATACAGGAGTTCGCAATGACTCCTCACCATTTCCCTAAATCCCTAACATGTTTCGCCGTCTAACACGGCTTTTTCAAAGGGTTATCGCGATTGCACTGTTTGCATACGCCTTATAAACCCGATTGGTAGTTAGCTCCATCCAATGGGAAATAACTATGCAGGTGGAATGATCATCATTTAGTCACAAGTCTTCTGGGTAATGTAGTTTTTATGCGAGGCTTGTATTTGACACTAAGTTTTACTAGTGCCTGAAATTATTTACGTCTATAATTAACGTTTAAACGTTAACTTTAGCCTTGATCCAGACCGGATTACTATGTTGGATATATTGCTCTATTAATTTACAACAATATTATTGTAGGTTTTTTCCGAAGGAACTCCATGTATTAACTTCATGATTGCTTTTGTAAACAGAGAAGTATTATTATTTGTCACTTGAAGAAGAAGTCATTAGCAGAATGCAAATTTTATTATGGGGATCTTTGCTTTAAATAAAAAAGTGACGGTTAAACACTGTATACCTTGGGTTTCTTATTTGTTATACTATTGATAGACCCTAAAGGTACTATTATTATGTTTAGATGGGACCTTAAAAAATAGTCATAATGAATAACTAGAACTTATATACATAAGTTAAAAATAGTGCATAGAATATACTCGAGTGTGCACTGGAATGTGAGTAAAAGAAATTATAATATTTTACAAAATTGTGTCTTATAATGGACTTTATATGATTCAGTGATTTAAACATATTTTTAAGGGGAAATTGTGACGTGATTATGGGTAAGTACCCCTGTGGGTAACATTAGTGTTAGTGGTTGGTGTTGATGTCCTGAAAATTTTAAACAATTCATTAAAGGGGTGGTTAGATCGGCAGGAGTGGGAGAGGGAGAAAGTGAAAATTAATTGAAAAAAGAGAAAAGAAAGAAAGAAAAGATGTGTCATTGTGCAAGAAAAGGTGCTAAGATGTATTGGGATTACGGTGTCTCCAGTTATTGATCCCATTTTCATTATTATATTTTGTGATATTTGCCACTATGTCATAAGATAATGTCGGTTCTCACATTTCCTGATTATGATGATTTTATTATCTTTAATTTTGTTCCATTTAGGGAAATATATCAATTGAATTATCACTGGCTAAAGTAATTAGGTTTTTGGGTAGTTATAATCTTGGCCATAATGGACAGATGTTTAGTGGTTATGGTTTCATTAAAATATTTGTATTCTCATTAATTTTGTGCCCTATCTACTTGTATCACTGGCTACAGTAGTCTGAAATATGGTGATTATAATTCAGTTAGAGTCATATTTGTTCCACCTTTGAGTCTCTAGTATGTATAATCGTCTATTGTTGACATGGTGGATTCTTCTGAATTATATCCTAGCTAATGGCTCCTTCAATTCATTAGTCTTCTTTTATTTGATTCATTATTGAAGCTTTTGAGCTTGATAAAATCTATTGTTATGCGTTCCTGTTTTCTTTCATACCTACTTAAAAATATTGTGTTTGTTATAGAATAGTATGTGTCATGTTTATTAATCTTAATATTTTACGTATTGTTTTAGCTTTTTCCTTTATATTGGTAGTTGTCTTCTGCCTGTTTTTCTTATTGTAGTTAAAGTTTCAAGAGTAAATTTAATTCTTGTATTTTGAAGATATTTTATATTGATTTATTACACTTTAAAGAAAAGAGCTAAAATTATTTTATTCATTATTGGAGTTAAAGTTTCCAGAGTGTATCTAACTCTTGTATTTTGAAGATATTTTATATGGATTTATTGCACTTTAAAGAAAAGAGCTGAAATTATTTTGTTCATTAAGTCCATGTGGTTGGACACTGTTGAGCAAAAATATCCATTTTGTCTCTGCTTGTAATAATCTTGTTTCCAGGTCACCTCCCCGAATACCTAGGGAGATTTTTTGTAGGCCAAAGCATTTTACTTCATTTTGTCTTGATTGATGATGATTAAGGAAGTGTCTGGCCACAGAAGTAATTTTTTTGCCATCTTTGAGGTCCTTGTCGGCATTTTTAATATTCCTCAGGTGCTCCTGAAGTCTGGTTCTTATTTTTCTTGTTGTCATTCCAACGTAGTATTTCTTACATTTAGCTAGGATATAATTCAGAAGAATCCACCATGTCAACAATAGACGATTATACATACTAGAGACTCAAAGGTGGAACAAATATGACTCTAACTGAATTATAATCACCATATTTCAGACTACTGTAGCCAGTGATACAAGTAGATAGGGCACAAAATTAATGAGAATACAAATATTTTAATGAAACCATAACCACTAAACATCTGTCCATTATGGCCAAGATTATAACTACCCAAAAACCTAATTACTTTAGCCAGTGATAATTCAATTGATATATTTCCCTAAATGGAACAAAATTAAAGATAATAAAATCATCATAATCAGGAAATGTGAGAACCGACATTATCTTATGACATAGTGGCAAATATCACAAAATATAATAATGAAAATGGGATCAATAACTGGAGACACCGTAATCCCAATACATCTTAGCACCTTTTCTTGCACAATGACACATCTTTTCTTTCTTTCTTTTCTCTTTTTTCAATTAATTTTCACTTTCTCCCTCTCCCACTCCTGCCGATCTAACCACCCCTTTAATGAATTGTTTAAAATTTTCAGGACATCAACACCAACCACTAACACTAATGTTACCCACAGGGGTACTTACCCATAATCACGTCACAATTTCCCCTTAAAAATATGTTTAAATCACTGAATCATATAAAGTCCATTATAAGACACAATTTTGTAAAATATTATAATTTCTTTTACTCACATTCCAGTGCACACTCGAGTATATTCTATGCACTATTTTTAACTTATGTATATAAGTTCTAGTTATTCATTATGACTATTTTTTAAGGTCCCATCTAAGCATAACAATAGTACCTTTAGGGTCTATCAATAGTATAACAAATAAGAAACCCAAGGTATACAGTGTTTAACCGTCACTTTTTTATTTAAAGCAAAGATCCCCATAATAAAATTTGCATTCTGCTAATGACTTCTTCTTCAAGTGACAAATAATAATACTTCTCTGTTTACAAAAGCAATCATGAAGTTAATACATGGAGTTCCTTCGGAAAAAAACCTACAATAATATTGTTGTAAATTAATAGAGCAATATATCCAACATAGTAATCCGGTCTGGATCAAGGCTAAAGTTAACGTTTAAACGTTAATTATAGACGTAAATAATTTCAGGCACTAGTAAAACTTAGTGTCAAATACAAGCCTCGCATAAAAACTACATTACCCAGAAGACTTGTGACTAAATGATGATCATTCCACCTGCATAGTTATTTCCCATTGGATGGAGCTAACTACCAATCGGGTTTATAAGGCGTATGCAAACAGTGCAATCGCGATAACCCTTTGAAAAAGCCGTGTTAGACAGCGAAACATGTTAGGGATTTAAGGAAATGGTGAGGAGTCATTGCGAACTCCTGTATTTTTAGATGCTAACCATTATTAATGCTAAATGTAAATTTGTTATTTAATTGAGGCAATATACTTGAGTCTTTATTAAACTGAAAACGAAAACAAGGGAGGTCAGTGGTACTGAAGACTGACATGGGATCAATATAGTACTGGCTACAAGATAGTAATGGCTACTTTCTAAATTACAGCTACCGCTTGTGTGCAAGATTGTATTAACGGCTAAATAATTTAAACACGAAAGCGCCAAAAGTAGATAAGGGCAACACTGGGCTTTACCTGTCAGCCTATAACCAGCAACAAAACCGGCTGTATACCATTACTACAATAATGCTTACTAACACCGTACCGGTGGGAGATATTGTATAGTAAAAAACTGATTCTATACCGTGATAACAACTATGCTTACTAACAGAACAGTGGTGGGAGATATTTGAAAATAATAAAACGGACTCTATATCGTTATAACAATAACGCTTACCAACAAAATAGCGGTGGGAGTTATTTCACAAGAGAGCAATACTGTGATATGAAAATGTACAAACACTATTAAATCTCAATCATTTAAAATCCAAATACCAGACACTAACAGAGTACAAGTGTGTGTTGTTTTCCAAGAACACCAATACTGTGACTTTAACAAACTTATAAATAATAAAGTTTAAGATATTTCTCTTAAAGCTAAGACACAGCTAACATAATATCAAAAAAATAGAGGACACTAGAAGCGGTTTACTACATGTTAACAAACCATACAACTTTAACTGAAAAGTTGCAGGTAGTTCCTTCAGCAATTAAATTATATTTACATGAGCACATTCAAAAATGATACAATGCAATAAAATTTGTAACATATATTGCTGCATCAATTGAACTTTGAACTAAATATCTATATCATTCAACTGAACTCTATTGAAATAACTTTAATAATCACACGACACAAGTAAATCTCAGTCACAACTAATTATATGTTTGAAACTAGTGCTATTTAGTGACATGAATTTAGAATCTCAGTTTGGGAGATCCTGACAACCAATATTGATATATAGCCAATTTAGCCACAACCAATTATACGTATTAAACTACTTCTACTGGCTAATATCAATTCAGAATCGCAGTCTGTGAGATTCTGACAACCTATACTATTATTTAGCCAATGTAACCAACTACGTGTTATCTTGCAAGCCCTGTTTGAATAAGCAGGTCAGTAATACAATACACACACGAACTCTGGTATCAACGCTTAATGATATACTACACCTATAGGTGGCATAATACACGAGTAGACTCACAATATAGGATTCTTGATAAAGCCCAAGGGAGGGCGAAACGCATCGCTTGCATTTGTGACACTGTGACACTGTGACTTTGAAACAGCAAGGGATATTTCAGTACAGCCTGTACTGCAACTTTAAACCCGGGTTACCAGCATCTTTGAATATCCCAAGGTGAGGGATAACTTGTGCCCCACTATTGTATTGGATCATTAAACATACCTACAGCAGCCAAGTCTGCCTTCACAGAAAGTTCCCACCAGGACACAGCAATCAGCTGCTTTTCCTTTACGCTGCTGGAGCAGCGAGTAACACCCTGAGAGGAGCCGATGAGAAGCCTGTGACGTCAGACGCCGACTCACATGTGCAGAGGTTTGCACACTTCTATCTCCAGGAACGGCAGTTACTGCATCCGCGGTCCAAGCCTTGACCGAAGGATTTCTTCTCCTCGATAACACCCTCTGAACACTCTCTTGACTTGCGGTACAGTAAACTGTATCTATTTGTGGTACAAGCCGTTATTTTCTTTCCACTGTTCCAATATCGGCATTCATTTGCATACGGCCACCTGCACTGTGTTGATATATGAACTTGGTGCTTGTCTTTTAAGTTTTATTTTATTTTATGATATCACTGTTATGCCATATCTTTTAATTATCATTTTTATGCTATATCTTTTTTATGTCATAGATTATCAATTAGTATCTGCATTATTCATCATTTATAGGTTTTAACCTGTTTTTTCATTAGGATTTTTTCCTAGTTGTATTTACATTACAGGGAGACGTCCCTATTTTTAGTGTATATATTTGTGTATCTTATTCTATATGTTTATTAAATTTTCACTTAAATTCCTTATATGGTGTGTATACTTTCAGCTTGTTAGCGCACTTTCTCTATCTTGAAGCTTTGGCTTCACTATTTGGATATAAGTTATATGTCTTATAGGTTTAATTATGTTTCCCGGTACTCTATAACTAATTCAAGCACATCCTGGTAGTATTGATGATTCACTGACGTAACCTCATGTTAAACCATATTCCACAGTCTTCTCTAGCAGCAATCTATTTAATGACTGCCAACTCCTAGGTCTCTTTTTTGACATTACACATATTTTATATATTTAGATATATATTTTATATATCTTAGTCTGTCCCTAAAGAGATCTTCAAATCCATGATCAGTCTAGCTGAAAAACCACATACACCCGCAGCTACTTCCCTCCCCAAATCATAATCTAACTGCCTCCATGTTCCTATATTCTATTCTCCTTTTCAGGAGATATATATCCTCAGCCAACATTTATTAACCTCCTCCATCAATATTCAATCTCAATCTGTATCCTATACCTCTAAAATATTTCCCAACTCTTCTTTGAGCAGCTCTTGCCCGCTGTACTCCTTTACACAATTTTCTACTCACCAACTATGCTCACCATATATACACTTTAAAGACTCTATGGAACTAGATATTTATTAATTAGCCCTAAAGTGACCCTATGAGTTACCTTTAATCTCCATAAGAGTCATCTTCCATTTAGCCCATAAAATACCTGAGCTGTAGTTACCATTGCCCAATTTAGAATATAGAAAAAGAGGACCTTGCCCTACAACATTGTTCTAGACTACTCTTCATTGTATCTTTATTAAATAACTTGTCCGCACAGCACATTCATTAGTTGGTTTTACTATTATCTTTGTGACGGATATCTGGTTTTTTTTTTTCTAATATACACCAATATGATATTACTGTCATCAATTTGTATGTTAATAGAGCTGTAACTTCTGGTACTGTACTAAAAGCAATATGCTCTTAGAATGTTAAAGTCTTACCACTTTATGTATGTTTTGAACACCTCAATAAAAAACTTTTGGGGAGAAAAAAAAAGCAAAGCTCCCAATGGACAAAAGTCCCACGAAAAAAGTCCAGTGACAATATATAATTGAATGGAGAATGCTCCCAAGGAACAGAAAATGGATGAGAATCTAATCCCACTTACAACCACTCTTTATGGACACATCCAGATTTTCCACCAGCGCTATTTCCTCCTTTAAGTTACTTTGTAACTGTATCCTTTGAATAAACATAGGTCCTTAATTGGAACTTACTTCTTATACAAGATAGGTTCTTCTGAACTAACGTTTTTCATATTAGCCAATTCTCAGATTTATACACTCTACTGACTGCTGTTCTGTTAATATTCTAACCAATTGTTATTATATAGTCTACGTTTTTTAATGAATAATTTCACATTCTTACAATCACTCCAGAAGAGCACCTGGACGGGTCTGTAATACTCCCCTCAATGTCTCTCTGCATAATTTGACTTGTGGATAGGAGCCCTTGTCCCTGTTTAAAGTTTATCATTCTTATGTTATGGTTTCTTGTTTTGAATATTTTGTTATACTGGTCAATAGTGATGTCGCAAACCTAAAAATTTCGGTTCGCGAAAGGCGGACTCGAACTTCCGCTAATGTTCACGAACCGGGCGAACCGCCATCGACTTCAATAGGCAGGCAAACTTTAAAACCCACAGGGACTCTTTCTGGCCACAATAGTGATGGAAAAGTTGTTTCAAGGGGACTAACACCTGGACTGTGGCATGCCGGAGGGGGATCCATGGCAAAACTCCAACGGAAAATTACATAGTTGATGCAGAGTCTGGTTTTAAGCCATAAAGGGCCTAAATCACCTAACATTCCTAAATTGTTTGGAATAACGTGCTTTAAAACATCAGGTATGATGTTGTATCAATCAGGTAGTGTAAGATTTACACCCGCTTCACAGTGACAGACTAAACTTCCCGTGTAACGAACCGCAAACAGTCCATTTGCACAACCACGAGATAGATAGATTTGATAGATAGATACATAGATTACATAGATCAATAGATGCAATATACATATGATATATACAAATTACATAGATCAATAGATGCAATATACATTTGATAGATACGAATTACATAGATCAATAGATGCAATATACATTTGATAGATATGAATTACATAGATCAAAAGATGCAATATAGATTTGATAGATACGATTTACATAGATCAATAGATGCAATATACATTTGATATATACGAATTACATAGATCAATAGATGCAATATACATTTGATAGATACAAATTACATAGATCAAAAGATGCAATATACATTTGATAGATACAAATTACATAGATCAATAGATGCAATATACATTTGATAGATACAAATTACATAGATCAATAGATGCAATATACATTTGATAGATACGAATAACATAGATCAATAGATGCAATATACATTTGATAGATACGAATTACATAGATCAATAGATGCAATATATATTTGATAGATACGATTGATAGTTAGATAGATTTGATAGATAAAAAGATAAATTTGATAGATATATAATTTCCCTTACAGAGAATTACAATAAGACATTCGGGCTGACACCCATGGTAAGGTTACCAGAGGCAGTTGCGCCACCAGGGGACATGTATATGGCATGGATTTTCGGAACTGGGAGATGGAAAAGGATGCTTGGTCGGTCCTCCTGCTTCAAATTTGGGGCACTGCGCGTGCAATCTATTGTGCTACCAGATATGAGTGGTGTGTTAAGTAGTACTATTCTTAGCAGTTTAATACCTGTTACTCCCCCTATCGGGGGAGGTGTATATGGCATGGATTTTAGGAACTGGGAGATGGAAAAAGATGCTTGGTCAGTCCTTCTACTTCAAATTTGGCCGAAACACAAGTGGCTGTCACAAAACAGTCCGGCCACGAGATAGATAGATTTGATAGATAGATAGATAGATAGATACATCGATTACATAGATCAATAGATGCAATATACATTGGATAGATACAAATTACATAGATTAATAGATGCAATATACATTTGATAGATAAGAATTACATAGATCAATAGATGCAATATACATTTGATAGATACGAATTACATAGATCAATAGATGCAATATACATATGATAGATGCGAATTACATAGATCAATAGATGCAATATACATTTGATAGATACGAATTACATAGATCAAAAGATGCAATATACATTTGATAGATACGAATTACATAGATCAATAGATGCAATATACATTTGATAGATACGAATTACATAGATCAAAAGATGCAATATACATTTGATAGATACGAATTACATTGATCAAAAGATGCAATATACATTTGATAGATACGAATTACATAGATCAATAGATGCAATATACATTTGATAGATACGAATTACATAGATCAATAGATGCAATATACATTTGATAGATACGAACTACATAGATCAATAGATGTAATATACATTTGATAGATACAAATTACATAGATCAAGAGATGCAATATACATTTGATAGATACGAATTACATAGATCGATAGATGCAATATACATTTGATAGATATGAATTACATAGATCAATAGATTGCAATATACATTTGATAGATACTAATTACATAGATCAATAGATGCAATATACATTTGATAGATACGAATTACTTAGATCAATAGATGCAATATATATTTGATAGATACGATTGATAGTTAGATAGATAAATAGATAGATTTGATAGACTTATATTTTCCCTTACAGAGAATTACAATAAGACATGCGGTCTGAGACCCATGGTAAGGTTCCCAGAGGCAGTTGCGCCGCCAGGGGACGTGTATATGGCATGGATTTTTGGAACCGGGAGATGGAAAAAGATGCTTGGTCAGTCCTCCTGCTTCAAATTTGGCCGAAACACAAGTGGCTGTCACAAAACAGTCTGGCCACGAGACAGATAGATTTGATAGATAGATACATCGATTACATAGATCAATAGATGCAATATACATTAGATAGATACAAATTACATAGATCAATAGATGCAATATACATTTGATAGATACGAATTCCATAGATCAATAGATGCAATATACATATGATAGATACAAATTCCATAGATCAATAGATGCAATATATATTTGATCGATACGATCGATAGATAGATTTGATAGATTTATATTTTCCCTTACAGAGAATTACAATAAGACATGCGGACTGCGACCCATGGTAAGGTTCCCAGAGGCAGTTGCGCCGCCAGGGGACGTGTATATAGCATGGATTTTTGGAACCAGGAGATGGAAAAAGATGCTTGGTTGGTCCTCCTGCTTCAAATTTGGGGCACTGCACGTGCAATCTATTGTGCCACCAGATATGAGTGGTGTGTTAAGTAGTACTATTCTTAGCAGTTTAATACCTGTTACTCCCCCTATCGGGGGAGGTGTATATGGCATGGATTTTAGGAACCGGGAGATGGAAAAAGATGCTTGGTAGGCCCTCCTACTTCAAATTTGCCCGAAACACACAGATAGAGAGATTAGATAGATAGATACATCGATTACATAGATCAATAGATGCAATATACATTGGATAGGTACAAATTACATAGATTAATAGATACAATATACATTTGATAGATAAGAATTACATAGATCAATAGATACAATATACATTTGATAGATACGAATTACATAGATCAATAGATGCAATATACATATGATAGATACGAATTACATAGATCAATAGATGCAATATACATTTGATAGATACGAATTACATAGATCAAAAGATGCAATATACATTTGATAGATACGAATTACATAGATCAAAAGATGCAATATACATTTGATAGATACGAATTACATAGATCAATAGATGCAATATACATTTGATAGATACGAATTACATAGATCAAGAGATGCAATATACATTTGATAGATACGAATTACATAGATCAATAGATTGCAATATACATTTGATAGATATGAATTACATAGATCAATAGATTGCAATATACATTTGATAGATACGAATTACATAGATCAATAGATGCAATATACATTTGATAGATACAAATTACTTAGATCAATATATATTTGATAGATACGATTGATAGTTAGATAGATAAATAGATAGATTTGATAGACTTATATTTTCCCTTACAGAGAATTACAATAAGACATGCGGTCTGAGACCCATGGTAAGGTTCCCAGAGGCAGTTGCGCCGCCAGGGGACGTGTATATGGCATGTATTTTTGGAACGGGGAGATGGAAAAAGATTCTTGGTCAGTCCTCCTGCTTCAAATTTGGGGCACTGCGCGTGCAATCTATTGTGCCACCAGATATGAGTGGTGTGTTAAGTAGTACTATTCTTAGCAGTTTAATACCTGTTACTCCCCCTATCGGGGGAGGTGTATATGGCATGGATTTTAGGAACCGGGAGATGGAAAAAGATGCTTGGTCAGTCCTCCTACTTCAAATTTGGCTGAAACACAAGTGGCTGTCACAAAACAGTCTGGCCACGAGACAGATAGATTTGATAGATAGATACATCGATTACATAGATCAATAGATGCAATATACATTGGATAGATACAAATTACATAGATCAATAGATGCAATATACATTTGATAGATACGAATTCCATAGATCAATAGATGCAATATACATATGATAGATACAAATTCCATAGATCAATAGATGCAATATATATTTGATCGATACGATCGATAGATAGATTTGATAGATTTATATTTTCCCTTACAGAGAATTACAATAAGACATGCGGACTGCGACCCATGGTAAGGTTCCCAGAGGCAGTTGCGCCGCCAGGGGACGTGTATATGGCATGGATTTTTGGAACTAGGAGATGGAAAAAGATGCTTGGTTGGTCCTCCTGCTTCAAATTTGGGGCACTGCGCGTGCAATCTATTGTGCCACCAGATATGAGTGGTGTGTTAAGTAGTACTATTCTTAGCAGTTTAATACCTGTTACTCCCCCTATCGGGGGAGGTGTATATGGCATGGATTTTAGGAACCGGGAGATGGAAAAAGATGCTTGGTAGGCCCTCCTACTTCAAATTTGCCCGAAACACACAGATAGAGAGATTTGATAGATAGATACATCGATTACATAGATCAATAGATGCAATATACATTGGATAGGTACAAATTACATAGATTAATAGATACAATATACATTTGATAGATAAGAATTACATAGATCAATAGATACAATATACATTTGATAGATACGAATTACATAGATCAATAGATGCAATATACATATGATAGATACGAATTACATAGATCAATAGATGCAATATACATTTGATAGATACGAATTACATAGATCAAAAGATGCAATATACATTTGATAGATACGAATTACATAGATCAATAGATGCAATATACATTTGATAGATACGAATTACATAGATCAAAAGATGCAATATACATTTGATAGATACGAATTACATAGATCAAAAGATGCAATATACATTTGATAGATACGAATTACATAGATCAATAGATGCAATATACATTTGATAGATACGAATTACATAGATCAATAGATGCAATATACATTTGATAGATACGAATTACATAGATCAATAGATGCAATATACATTTGATAGATACGAATTACATAGATCAAGAGATGCAATATACATTTGATAGATACGAATTACATAGATCAATAGATTGCAATATACATTTGATAGATATGAATTACATAGATCAATAGATTGCAATATACATTTGATAGATACGAATTACATAGATCAATAGATGCAATATACATTTGATAGATACGAATTACTTAGATCAATATATATTTGATAGATACGATTGATAGTTAGATAGATAAATAGATAGATTTGATAGACTTATATTTTCCCTTACAGAGAATTACAATAAGACATGCGGTCTGAGACCCATGGTAAGGTTCCCAGAGGCAGTTGCGCCGCCAGGGGACGTGTATATGGCATGTATTTTTGGAACGGGGAGATGGAAAAAGATTCTTGGTCAGTCCTCCTGCTTCAAATTTGGGGCACTGCGCGTGCAATCTATTCTGCCACCAGATATGAGTGGTGTGTTAAGTAGTACTATTCTTAGCAGTTTAATACCTGTTACTCCCCCTATCGGGGGAGGTGTATATGGCATGGATTTTAGGAACCGGGAGATGGAAAAAGATGCTTGGTCAGTCCTCCTACTTCAAATTTGGCTGAAACACAAGTGGCTGTCACAAAACAGTCTGGTCACGAGATAGATAGATTTGATAGATAGATACATCGATTACATAGATCAATAGATACAAATTACATAGATCAATAGATGCAATATACATTTGATAGATATGAATTCCATAGATCAATAGATGCAATATACATGTGATAGATACGAATTCCATAGATAAATAGATGCAATATATATTTGATCGATACGATCAATAGTTAGATAGATTTGATAGATTTATATTTTCCCTTACAGAGAATTACAATAAGACATGCGGACTGCGACCCATGGTAAGGTTCCCAGAGGCAGTTGCGCCGCCAGGGGACTTGTATATGGCATGGATTTTTGGAACCGGGAGATGGAAAAAGATGCTTGGTTGGTCCTCCTGCTTCAAATTTAGGGCACTGCGCGTGCAATCTATTGTGCCACCAGATATGAGTGGTGTGTTAAGTAGTACTATTCTTAGCAGTTTAATACCTGTTACTCCCCCTATCGGGGGGGGGGGGGGGTTTATATGGCATGGATTTTAGGAACCGGGAGATGGAAAAAGATGCTTGGTCAGTCCTCCTACTTCAAATTTGCCCGAAACACACAGATAGATAGATTTGATAGATCTATCAAATACATAGATTGCATAGATCAATAGATGCAATATACATTTGATAGATACAAATTACATAGATCAATAGATGCAATATACATTTGATAGATACGAATTACATAGATCAAAAGATGCAATATACATTTGATAGATACGAATTACATAGATCAATAGATGCAATATACATTTGATAGATACGAATTACATAGATCAATAGATGCAATATACATTTGATAGATACGAATTATATAGATCAAAAGATGCAATATACATTTGATAGATACGAATTACATAGATTAATAGATGCAATATACATTTGATAGATACAAATTACATATATCAAAAGATGCAATATACATTTGATAGATACGAATTACATAGATCAATAGATGCAATATACATTTGATAGATACGAATTCCATAGATCAAAAGATGCAATATACATTTGATAGATAAGAATTCCATAGATCAATAGATGCAATATACATTTGATAGATACGAATTGCATAGATCAATAGATTCAATATACATTTGATAGATACGATTGATAGTTAGATAGATTTGATAGATATATAATTTCCCAGACAGAGAATTACAAAGACGTGCGGACTGGGACCCATGGTAAGGTTACTTCCTTTTGCACATTCGAGTACAGGTTGGGGTCCGGGATTGTCTTTTGTGCAAAGAAATTGTGGCCGTGTACGAATTACATAGATCAAAATATGCAATATACATTTGATAGATATGAATTACATAGATCAATAGATTGCAATATACATTTGATAGATACGAATTACATAGATCAATAGATGAAATATACATTTGATAGATACGAATTACTTAGATCAATATATATTTGATAGATACGATTGATTGATAGTTAGATAGATAAATAGATAGATTTGATAGACTTATATTTTCCCTTACAGAGAATTATGAGTGGTGTGTTAAGTAGTACTATTCTTAGCAGTTTAATACCTGTTACTCCCCCTATCGGGGGGGGGGGGGTGTATATGGCATGGATTTTAGGAACCGGGAGATGGAAAAAGATGCTTGGTCAGTCCTCCTACTTCAAATTTGCCCGAAACACACAGATAGATAGATTTGATAGATAGATGCAATATACAAAAAATTGAAAAAATAGAGAGAGTAGAAAATATTGCTGTATATTTAATATTCGGTGCTACCCTTGAATAATAAATTTAAATGACAAAAAAGATAGACATGTATTGGGGCATTTGTAAATGTCCCAAAAAAGCAAGGGATAAAAAAGCACACGAAAAATTATTTAGAAAACATCCAATTTCTTTATTTAAATGTTCCACTTCACATTCAGTGTTTGATCAGTTTCTCCGGGCTACAGTAGTTAGAGGAAACTCTTACAATTTTTATGTATTGCCCTTGTTTTGTTTGTACATTTTAAATTGTAAGAGTTTCCTCGTGTGCTTTTTTATCCCTTGCTTTTTTGGGACATTTACAAATGCCCCAATACATGTCTATCTTTTTTGTCATTTAAAAAAAAAAGATGCAATATACATTTGATAGATACGAATTACATAGATCAATAGATGCAATATACATTTGATAGATACGAATTACATAGATCAAAAGATGCAATATACATTTGATAGATACAAATTACATAGATCAATAGATGCAATATACATTTGATAGATACGAATTACATAGATAAATAGATGCAATATACATTGGATAGATACGAATTATATAGATCAAAAGATGCAATATACATTTGATAGATACGAATTACATAGATCAATAGATGCAATATACATTTGATAGATACGAATTACATAGATCAAAAGATGCAATATACATTTGATAGATACAAATTACATAGATCAATAGATGCAATATACATTTGATAGATACGAATTATATAGATCAAAAGATGCAATATACATTTGATAGATACGAATTACATAGATCAATAGATGCAATATACATTTGATAGATACGAATTCCATAGATCAAAAGATGCAATATACATTTGATAGATAAGAATTCCATAGATCAATAGATGCAATATACATTTGATAGATACGAATTGCATAGATCAATAGATTCAATATACATTTGATAGATACGATTGATAGTTAGATAGATTTGATAGATATATAATTTCCCAGACAGAGAATTACAAAGACGTGCGGACTGGGACCCATGGTAAGGTTACTTCCTTTTGCACAATCGAGTACAGGTTGGGGTCCGGGATTGTCTTTTGTGCAAAGAAATTGTGGCCGTGTACGATTACATAGATCAAAATATGCAATATACATTTGATAGATATGAATTACATAGATCAATAGATTGCAATATACATTTGATAGATATGAATGACATAGATCAATAGATGAAATATACATTTGATAGATACGAATTACTTAGATCAATATATATTTGATAGATACGATTGATTGATAGTTAGATAGATAAATAGATAGATTTGATAGACTTATATTTTCCCTTACAGAGAATTATGAGTGGTGTGTTAAGTAGTACTATTCTTAGCAGTTTAATACCTGTTACTCCCCCTATCGGGGAGGGGGGGGGGTGTATATGGCATGGATTTTAGGAACCGGGAGATGGAAAAAGATGCTTGGTCAGTCCTCCTACTTCAAATTTGCCCGAAACACACAGATAGATAGATTTAAAAGATAGATGCAATATACATTTGATAGATACGAATTACATAGATCAATAGATGCAATATACATTTGATAGATACAAATTACATAGATCAAAAGATGCAATATACATTTGATAGATACAAATTACATAGATCAATAGATGCAATATACATTTGATAGATACGAATTACATAGATAAATAGATGCAATATACATTTGATAGATACGAATTATATAGATCAAAAGATGCAATATACATTTGAAAGATACGAATTACATAGATCAATAGATGCAATATACATTTGATAGATACGAATTACATAGATCAAAAGATGCAATATACATTTGATAGATACAAATTACATAGATCAATAGATGCAATATACATTTGATAGATACGAATTACATAGATAAATAGATGCAATATACATTTGATAGATACGAATTATATAGATCAAAAGATGCAATATACATTTGATAGATACGAATTACATAGATCAATAAATGCAATACACATTTGATAGATACGAATTACATAGATCAAAAGATGCAATATACATTTGATAGATACGAATTACATAGATCAATAGATGCAATATACATTTGATAGCTACGAATTACATAGATCAAAAGATGCAATATACATTTGATAGATACGAATTCCATAGATCAATAGATGCAATATACATTTGATAGATACGAATTGCATAGATCAATAGATGCAATATACATTTGATAGATACGATTGATAGTTAGATAGATTTGATAGATATATAATTTCCCAGACAGAGAATTACAAAGACGTGCGGGCTGGGACCCATGGTAAGGTTACTTCCTTTTGCACAATCGAGTACAGGTTGGGGTCTGGGATTGTCTTTTGTGCAAAGAAATTGTGGCCGTGTACGAATTACATAGATCAAAAGATGCAATATACATTTGATAGATATGAATTACATAGATCAATAGATTGCAATATACATTTGATAGATACTAATTACATAGATCAATAGATGCAATATACATTTGATAGATACGAATTACTTAGATCAATATATATTTGATAGATACGATTGATAGTTAGATAGATAAATAGATAGATTTGATAGACTTATATTTTCCCTTACAGAGAATTACAAAAAGACATGCGGTCTGAGACCCATGGTAAGGTTCCCAGAGGCAGTTGCACCGCCAGGGGACGTGTATATGGCATGGATTTTTGGAACGGGGAGATGGAAAAAGATGCTTGGTCAGTCCTCCTGCTTCAAATTTGGGGCACTGCGCGTGCAATCTATTGTGCCACCAGATATGAGTGGTGTGTTAAGTAGTACTATTCTTAGCAGTTTAATACCTGTTACTCCCCCTATCGGGGGAGGTGTATATGGCATGGATTTTAGGAACCGGGAGATGGAAAAAGATGCTTGGTCAGTCCTCCTACTTCAAATTTGGCTGAAACACAAGTGGCTGTCACAAAACAGTCTGGCCACGAGATAGATAGATTTGATAGATAGATACATCGATTACATAGATCAATAGATGCAATATACATTGGATAGATACAAATTACATAGATCAATAGATGCAATATACATTTGATAGATACGAATTCCATAAATCAATAGATGCAATATACATATGATAGATACGAATTCCATAGATCAATAGATGCAATATATATTTGATCGATATGATCGATAGTTAGATAGATTTGATAGATTTATATTTTCCCTTACAGAGAATTACAATAAGACATGCGGACTGCGACCCATGGTAAGGTTCCCAGAGGCAGTTGCGACGCCAGGGGACGTGTATATGGCATGGATTTTTGGAACCGGGAGATGGAAAAGATGCTTGGTTGGTCCTCCTGCTTCAAATTTGGGGCACTGCGCGTGCAATCTATTGTGCCACCAGATATGAGTGGTGTGTTAAGTAGTACTATTCTTAGCAGTTTAATACCTGTTACTCCCCCTATCGGGGGGGGGGGTGTATATGGCATGGATTTTAGGAACCGGGAGATGAAGAAAGATGCTTGGTCAGTCCTCCTACTTCAAATTTGCCCGAAACACACAGATAGATAGATTTGATAGATAGATACATAGATTGCATAGATCAATAGATGCAATATACATTTGATAGATACAAATTACATAGATCAATAGATGCAATATACATTTGATAGATACGAATTACATAGATCAAAAGATGCAATATACATTTGATAGATACGAATTACATAGATCAATAGATGCAATATACATTTGATAGATACGAATTATACAGGGAGTGCAGAATTATTAGGCAAGTTGTATTTTTGAGGATTAATTTTATTATTGAACAACAACCATGTTCTCAATGAACCCAAAAAACTCATTAATATCAAAGCTGAATAGTTCTGGGAGTAGTTTTTAGTTTGTTTTTAGTTATAGCTATTTTAGGGGGATATCTGTGTGTGCAGGTGACTATTACTGTGCATAATTATTAGGCAACTTAACAAAAAACAAATATATACCCATTTCAATTAGTTAGTTTTATCAGTGAAACCAATATAACATCTCAACATTCACAAATATACATTTCTGACATTCAAAAACAAAACAAAAACAAATCAGTGACCAATATAGCCACCTTTCTTTGCAAGGACACTCAAAAGCCTGCCATCCATGGATTCTGTCAGTGTTTTGATCTGTTCACCATCAACATTGCGTGCAGCAGCAACCACAGCCTCCCAGACACTGTTCAGAGAGGTGTACTGTTTTCCCTCCTTGTAAATCTCACATTTGATGATGGACCACAGGTTCTCAATGGGGTTCAGATCAGGTGAACAAGGAGGCCATGTCATTAGATTTTCTTCTTTTATACCCTTTCTTGCCAGCCACGCTGTGGAGTACTTGGACGCGTGTGATGGAGCATTGTCCTGCATGAAAATCATGTTTTTCTTGAAGGATGCAGACTTCTTCCTGTACCACTGCTTGAAGAAGGTGTCTTCCAGAAACTGGCAGTAGGACTGGGAGTTGAGCTTGACTCCATCCTCAACCCGAAAAGGCCCCACAAGCTTATCTTTGATGATATCAGCCCAAACCAGTACTCCACCTCCACCTTGCTGGCGTCTGAGTCGGACTGGAGCTCTCTGCCCTTTACCAATCCAGCCACGGGCCCATCCATCTGGCCCATCAAGACTCACTCTCATTTCATCAGTCCATAAAACCTTAGAAAAATCAGTCTTGAGATATTTCTTGGCCCAGTCTTGACGTTTCAGCTTGTGTGTCTTGTTCAGTGGTGGTCGTCTTTCAGCCTTTCTTACCTTGGCCATGTCTCTGAGTATTGCACACCTTGTGCTTTTGGGCACTCCAGTGATGTTGCAGCTCTGAAATATGGCCAAACTGGTGGCAAGTGGCATCTTGGCAGCTGCATTCTTGACTTTTCTCAGTTCATGGGCAGTTATTTTGCGCCTTGGTTTTTCCACACGCTTCTTGCGACCCTGTTGACTATTTTGAATGAAATGCTTGATTGTTCGATGATCACGCTTCAGAAGCTTTGCAATTTTAAGAGTGCTGCATCCCTCTGCAAGATATCTCACTATTTTTGACTTTTCTGAGCCTGTCAAGTCCTTCTTTTGACCCATTTTGCCAAAGGAAAGGAAGTTGCCTAATAATTATGCACACCTGATATAGGGCGTTGATGTCATTAGACCACACCCCTTCTCATTACAGAGATGCACATCACCTAATATGCTTAATTGGTAGTAGGCTTTCGAGCCTATACAGCTTGGAGTAAGACAACATGCATAAAGAGGATGATGTGGTCAAAATACTCATTTGCCTAATAATTCTGCACTCCCTGTATAGATCAAAAGATGCAATATACATTTGATAGATACGAATTACATAGATCAATAGATGCAATATACATTTGATAGATACGAATTACATAGATCAATAGATGCAATATACATTTGATAGATACATCGATTACATAGATCAATAGATGCAATATACATTTGATAGATACGAATTCCATAGATCAATAGATGCAATATACATTTGATAGATACGAATTACATAGATCAAAAGATGCAATATACATTTGATAGATACGAATTCCATAGATCAATAGATGCAATATACATTTGATAGATAGGAATTGCATAGATCAATAGATGCAATATACATTTGATAGATACGATTGATAGTTAGATAGATTTGATAGATATATAATTTCCCAGACAGAGAATTACAAAGACGTGCGGGCTGGGACCCATGGTAAGGTTACTTCCTTTTGCACAATCGAGTACAGGTTGGGGTCCGGGATTGTCTTTTGTGCAAAGAAATTGTGGCCGTGTACGAATTACTTAGATCAAAAGTTGCAATATACATTTGATAGATAAGAATTACATAGATCAATAGATGCAATATACATTTGATAGATACGAATTACATAGATCAAAAGATGCAATATACATTTGATAGATACAAATTAAAAAGATCAAAAGATGCAATATACATTTGATAGATACGAATTACATAGATCAAAAGATGCAATATACATTTGATAGATACGAATTACATAGATCAAAAGATGCAATATACATTTGATAGATACGAATTACATAGATCAAAAGATGCAATATACATTTGATAGATACGAATTACATAGATCAATAGATGCAATATACATTTGATAGATACAAATTACATAGATCAAGAGATGCAATATACATTTGATAGATACGAATTACATAGATCAATAGATGCAATATACATTTGATAGATACGAATTACATAGATCAAAAGATGCAATATACATTTGATAGATACGAATTACATTGATCAAAAGATGCAACATACATTTGATAGATACGAATTACATAGATCAATAGATGCAATATACATTTGATAGATACGAATTACATAGATCAATAGATGCAATATACATTTGATAGATACAAATTACATAGATCAAGAGATGCAATATACATTTGATAGATACGAATTACATAGATCAATAGATGCAATATACATTTCATAGATATAAATTACATAGATCAATAGATGCAATATACATTTGATAGATACGAATTACTTAGATCAATAGATGCAATATATATTTGATAGATACGATTGATAGTTAGATAGATAAATAGATAGATTTGATAGACTTATATTTTCCCTTACAGAGAATTACAATAAGACATGCGGTCTAAGACCCATGGTAAGGTTCCCAGAGGCAGTTGCGCCGCTAGGGGACGTGTATATGGCATGGATTTTTGGAACGGGGAGATGGAAAAAGATGCTTGGTCAGTCCTCCTGCTTCAAATTTGGGGCACTGCGCGTGCAATCTATTGTGCCACCAGATGGTGTGTTAAGTAGTACTATTCTTAGCAGTTTAATACCTGTTACTCCCCCTATCGGGGGAGGTGTATATGGCATGGATTTTAGGAACCGGGAGATGGAAAAAGATGCTTGGTCAGTCCTCCTACTTCAAATTTGGCTGAAACACAAGTGGCTGTCACAAAACAGTCTGGCCACGAGATAGATAGATTTGATAGATAGATACATCGATTACATAGATCAATAGATGCAATATACATTGGATAGATACAAATTACATAGATCAATAGATGCAATATACATTTGATAGATACGTATTCCATAGATCAATAGATGCAATATACATATGATAGATACGAATTCCATAGATCAATAGAAGCAATATATATTTGATCGATACGATCGATAGTTAGATAGATTTGATAGACTTATATTTTCCCTTACAGAGAATTACAATAAGACATGCGGACTGCGACCCATGGTAAGGTTCCCAGAGGCAGTTGCGCCGCCAGGGGACGTGTATATGGCATGGATTTTTGGAACCGGGAGATGGAAAAAGATGCTTGGTTGGTCCTCCTGCTTCAAATTTTGTGCACTGCGCGTGCAATCTATTGTGCCACCAGATATGAGTGGTGTGTTAAGTAGTACTATTCTTAGCAGTTTAATACCTGTTACTCCCCCTATCGGGGGGGGGGGGGTGTATATGGCATGGATTTTAGGAACCGGGAGATGGAAAAAGATGCTTGGTCAGTCCTCCTACTTCAAATTTGCCCGAAACACACAGATAGATAGATTTGATAGATAGATGCAATATACATTTGATAGATACGAATTACATAGATCAAAAGATGCAATATACATTTGATAGATACGAATTACATAGATCAATAGATGCAATATACATTTGATAGATACAAATTACATAGATCAATAGATGCAATATACATTTGATAGATACGAATTACATAGATCAAAAGATGCAATATACATTTGATAGATTCGAATTACATAGATCAATAGATGCAATATACATTTGATAGATACGAATTACATAGATCAATAGATGCAATATACATTTGATAGATACGAATTCCATAGATCAATAGATGCAATATACATTTGATGGATATGAATTGCATAGATCAATAGATGCAATATACATTTGATAGATACGATTGATAGTTAGATAGATTTCATAGATATATAATTTCCCAGACAGAGAATTACAAAGACGTGCGGTTACTTCCTTTTGCACAATCGAGTACAGGTTGGGGTTCGGGATTGTCTTTTGTGCAAAGAAATTGTGGCCGTGTACGAATTACATAGATCAAAAGATGCAATATACATTTGATAGATACGAATTACATAGATCAATAGATGCAATATACATTTGATAGATACGAATTACATAGATCAAAAGATGCAATATACCCGTATTGGCCCGAGTATTGGCCGCACCTGATTATAAGCCGCACCCTTAAAGTTTGGTGCCATTTTAAAGAAAATGAACATTTTATAGAAAATATACACATAAAGTGCTATGCCAAACATTTAACTTATTTTCTAATGTATTTACTTAGGTTTTTACTTTGTCTGGTATATTGCTTTGCTGACTAACATTTGACAAACACCCTTGTAGCACAACATTTTAAGAGAAAACAATGTTTTATATTGCAATGACAACAAGTGTTCTGGTTTCTGTACAAAAAATACCACCACCTTTATAGTTTATATTCCTATTGAGAATATGCCAACAGCTGTAAATGTATGTCCTTATAATAGCTTAACAAAATACCCTACCTGACCCCACAGCACCTCCACACTGCTTCCTCTCCTGTCCCCGCAAAACCAGAGAGAGACCAGAATCTGTAATATGGGAAATTCCTGAACTTACCACAGCGTGAACCTCTTTACTTCCGGGCACAGGATTTCCGTGCAAAGGACTACAATACCCAGAGGGCTTGACCAGGCTCCACTGTCAGCTTAAGCCATCTTCAAGTCTGTCCGCCCACTGCCCAGCCCTAGATGCCCACAGCAGCCCCCATTGTCATGATCCTCACTGCTGCTGTCTATTCTTCTACTGTCTGCTCCGCTCCAGCCTCCAACTGCCCCCATAGCACACACAGTTACACTGCGGCAAAAACTGCTGTATAGCTTCCGATTATAGGCCGCGTCTGAATATAGGCCGCACCCCTAATTTAAAGATTTGCATTAGGGTAAAAAAGTGCGGCCTATACTCAGGCCAATACGGTACATTTGATAGATACAAATTACAAAGATCAAAAGATGCAATATACATTTGATAGATACGAATTACATAGATCAAAAGATGCAATATACATTTGATAGATACGAATTACATAGATCAAAAGATGCAATATACATTTAATAGATACGAATTACATAGATCAAAAGATGTAATATACATTTGATAGATACGAATTACATAGATCAAAAGATGCAATATACATTTGATAGATACAAATTACATAGATCAAAAGATGCAATATACATTTGATAGATACGAATTACATAGATCAAAAGATGCAATATACATTTGATAGATACAAATTACATAGATCAAAAGATGCAATATACATTTGATAGATACAAATTACATAGATCAAAAGATGCAATATACATTTGATAGATACAAATTACATAGATCAAAAGATGCAATATACATTTGATAGATACGAATTACATAGATCAAAAGATGCAATATACATTTGATAGATACGAATTACATAGATCAATAGATGCAATATACATTTGATAGATACTAATTACATAGATCAATAGATGCAATATACATTTGATAGATACGAATTACATAGATCAATAGATGCAATATACATTTGATAGATACAAATTATATATATCAATAGATGCAATATATATTTGATAGATACGATTGATAGTTAGATAGATTCAATAGATAAATAGATAGATTTGATAGCTTTATATTTTCCCTGACAGAGAATTACAATAAGACATGCGGTCTGAGACCCATGGTAAAGTTCCCAGAGGCAGTTACGGCACAAGGGGACGTGTATATGGCATGGATTTTCGTAACCGGGAGATGGAAAAAGATGCTTGGACACCCAGTACAGGTGGTTCTCCTTCAGCCTTTTTATACGCGGGTCCCAGACCCTCAACAGGCACGACAGCATGAAAGAACCCATATGCCATGACTTACTTTTGCACAATCGAGTACAGGTATGGCATCGATTTTAGGAACCCGGAGATAATTTTTAGGAACCCGGGAGATGGAAAAACATAATTTATGCTTACCTGATAAATTCCTTTCTTCTGTTGTGTGATCAGTCCACGGGTCATCATTACTTCTGGGATATAACTCCTCCCCAACAGGAAATGCAAGAGGATTCACCCAGCAGAGCTGCATATAGCTCCTCCCCTCTACGTCACTCCCAGTCATTCGACCAAGAATCAACGAGAAAGGAGAAACCAAGGGTGAAGTGGTGACTGGAGTATAATTTAAAAGATATTTACCTGCCTTAAAACAGGGCGGGCCGTGGACTGATCACACAACAGAAGAAAGGAATTTATCAGGTAAGCATAAATTATGTTTTCTTCTGTTATGTGTGATCAGTCCACGGGTCATCATTACTTCTGGGATACCAATACCAAAGCAAAAGTACACGGATGACGGGAGGGATAGGCAGGCTCATTATACAGAAGGAACCACTGCCTGAAGAACCTTTCTCCCAAAAATAGCCTCCGAAGAAGCAAAAGTGTCAAATTTGTAAAATTTGGAAAAAGTATGAAGCGAAGACCAAGTTGCAGCCTTGCAAATCTGTTCAACAGAGGCCTCATTCTTAAAGGCCCAAGTGGAAGCCACAGCTCTAGTAGAATGAGCTGTAATTCTTTCAGGAGGCTGCTGTCCAGCAGTCTCATAGGCTAAACGAATTATGCTACGAAGCCAGAAGGAGAGAGAGGTAGCCGAAGCCTTATGACCTCTCCTCTGACCAGAGTACACGACAAACGGGGAAGACGTTTGTCGAAAATCCTTAGTTGCCTGCAAGTAGAACTTGAGGGCACGAACTACATCCAGATTGTGTAGAAGACGTTCCTTCTTTGAAGAAGGATTTGGACACAAGGATGGAACAACAATCTCTTGATTGATATTCCTGTTAGTGACTACCTTAGGTAAGAACCCAGGTTTAGTACGCAGAACTACCTTGTCTGAGTGAAAAATCAGATAAGGAGAATCACAATGTAAGGCTGATAACTCAGAGACTCTTCGAGCCGAGGAAATAGCCATTAAAAACAGAACTTTCCAAGATAACAATTTTATATCAATGGAATGAAGGGGTTCAAACGGAACACCCTGTAAAACGTTAAGAACTAAGTTTAAACTCCATGGCGGAGCAACAGTTTTAAACACAGGCTTGATCCTAGCTAAAGCCTGACAAAAGGCCTGGACGTCTGGATTTTCTGACAGACGCCTGTGTAACAAGATGGACAGAGCTGAGATCTGTCCCTTTAATGAGCTAGCCGATAAACCCTTTTCTAAACCTTCTTGTAGAAAGGACAATATCCTAGGAATCCTAACCTTACTCCAGGAGTAACCTTTGGATTCGCACCAGTATAGGTATTTACGCCATATCTTATGGTAAATCCTTCTGGTAACAGGCTTCCTAGCCTGTATCAGGGTATCAATAACCGACTCAGAAAAACCACGTTTTGATAAAATCAAGCGTTCAATTTCCAAGCAGTCAGCTTCAGAGAAGTTAGATTTTGATGTTTGAATGGACCCTGTATCAGAAGGTCCTGTCTTAGAGGTAGAGACCAAGGCGGACAGGATGACATGTCCACTAGATCTGCATACCAAGTCCTGCGTGGCCATGCAGGCGCTATTAGAATCACTGATGCTCTCTCCTGTTTGATTTTGGCAATCAATCGAGGAAGCAGCGGGAAGGGTGGAAACACATAAGCCATCCCGAAGTTCCAAGGTGCTGTCAAAGCATCTATCAGAACCGCTCCCGGATCCCTGGATCTGGACCCGTAGCGAGGAAGTTTGGCGTTCTGGCGAGACGCTATGAGATCTATCTCTGGTTTGCCCCAACGTCGAAGTATTTGGGCAAAGACCTCCGGATGAAGTTCCCACTCCCCCGGATGAAAAGTCTGGCGACTCAAGAAATCCGCCTCCCAGTTCTCCACTCCCGGGATGTGGATTGCTGACAGGTGGCAAGAGTGAGACTCTGCCCAGCGAATTATCTTTGATACTTCCATCATTGCTAGGGAGCTTCTTGTCCCTCCTTGATGGTTGATGTAAGCTACAGTCGTGATGTTGTCCGACTGAAACCTGATGAACCCCCGAGTTTTTAACTGGGGCCAAGCCAGAAGGGCATGGAGAACTGCTCTTAATTCCAGAATGTTTATTGGCAGGAGACTTTCCTCCAGATTCCATTGTCCCTGAGCCTTCAGAGAATTCCAGACAGCGCCCCAACCTAGTAGGCTGGCGTCTGTTGTTACAATTGTCCAGTCCGGCCTGCTGAATGGCATCCCCCTGGACAGATGTGGCCGAGAAAGCCACCATAGAAGAGAGTTTCTGGTCTCTTGATCCAGATTCAGAGTAGGGGACAAGTCTGAGTAATCCCCATTCCACTGACTCAGCATGCACAATTGCAGCGGTCTGAGATGTAGACGTGCAAAGGGTACTATGTCCATTGCTGCTACCATTAAGCCGATCACCTCCATGCATTGAGCTACTGACGGGAGTTGAATGGAATGAAGGACACGGCATGCATTTAGAAGCTTTGTTAATCTGTCTTCTGTCAGATAAAACTTCATTTCTACAGAATCTATAAGAGTCCCCAAGAATGGAACTCTTGTGAGAGGAAAAAGAGAACTCTTCTTTTCGTTCACTTTCCATCCATGCAACCTTAGAAATGCCAGAACTAACTCTGTATGAGACTTGGCAGTTTGAAAGCTTGAAGCTTGTATCAGAATGTCGTCTAGGTACGGAGCTACCGAAATTCCTCGCGGTCTTAGTACCGCCAGAAGGGCACCCAGAACCTTTGTGAAGATTCTTGGAGCCGTAGCCAATCCGAATGGAAGAGCTACAAACTGGTAATGCCTGTCTAAGAAGGCAAACCTTAGATACCGGTAATGATCTTTGTGAATCGGTATGTGAAGGTAAGCATCCTTTAAATCCACTGTGGTCATGTACTGACCCTTTTGGATCATGGGTAAGATTGTCCGAATAGTTTCCATTTTGAACGATGGAACTCTTAGGAATTTGTTTAGGATCTTTAAATCCAAGATTGGCCTGAAAGTTCCCTCTTTTTTGGGAACCACAAACAGGTTTGAGTAAAACCCTTGTCCTTGTTCCGACCGCGGAACCGGATGGATCACTCCCATTAATAACAGATCTTGTACACAGCGTAGAAACGCTTCTTTCTTTATCTGGTTTGTTGACAACCTTGACAGATGAAATCTCCCTCTTGGGGGAGAGAATTTGAAGTCTAGAAGGTATCCCTGAGATATGATCTCTAGCGCCCAGGGATCCTGAACATCTCTTGCCCAAGCCTGGGCGAAGAGAGAGAGTCTGCCCCCCACTAGATCCGGTCCCGGATCGGGGGCCCTCGGTTCATGCTGTCTTTGGGGCAGCAGCAGGTTTCCTGGCCTGCTTGCCCTTGTTCCAGGACTGGTTAGGTTTCCAGCCTTGTCTGTAACGAGCAACAGCTCCTTCCTGTTTTGGTGCAGTGGAAGTTGATGCTGCTCCTGCTTTGAAATTCCGAAAGGGACGAAAATTAGACTGTCTAGCCTTAGCTTTGGCTTTGTCTTGAGGCAGGGCGTGGCCCTTACCTCCTGTAATGTCAGCGATAATTTCTTTCAAACCGGGCCCAAATAAAGTTTGCCCCTTGAAAGGTATATTAAGTAATTTGGACTTAGAAGTTACATCAGCTGACCAGGATTTTAGCCACAGCGCCCTACGTGCCTGAATGGCGAATCCTGAGTTCTTAGCCGTAAGTTTGGTTAAATGTACTACGGCCTCCGAAATGAATGAATTAGCTAGTTTAAGGACTCTAAGCCTGTCCGTAATGTCGTCCAGCGTAAGCCTACCGCACCTGGTGTTCACAGGCGGTCTCCCATTCAGGTACTGACCAGGCCTGGCCCTGCTTAGCATCCGAGATCAGACAGGATCGGGTTCATTCAAGGCAGTGTGGCGGTAGACTAGCTGAACTAAGGTTCTCTTCCAGAGACTCAATCCAAAATGCTGCCGCAGCCGTAATCGGCGCGATGCATGCAAGGGGTTGCAATATAAAACCTTGTTGAACAAACATTTTCTTAAGGTAACCCTCTAATTTTTTATCCATTGGATCTGAAAAAGCACAGCTATCCTCCACCGGGATAGTGGTACACTTAGCTAAAGTAGAAACTGCTCCCTCCACCTTAGGGACCGTTTGCCATAAGTCCCGTGTGGTGGCGTCTATTGGAAACATCTTTCTAAATATTGGAGGGGGTGAGAACGGCACACCGGGTCTATCCCACTCCTTAGTAACAATTTCAGTTAGTCTCTTAGGTATAGGAAAAACGTCAGTACTCGCCGGTACCGCAAAGTATTTATCCAACCTACACAATTTTTCTGGTATTGCAACAGTGTTACAATCATTAAGAGCCGCTAAAACCTCCCCTAGTAATACACGGAGGTTCTCCAATTTAAATTTAAAATTTGAAATATCTGAATCCAATCTGTTTGGATCAGAACCATCACCCACAGAATGAAGCTCTCCGTCCTCATGTTCTGCAAGCTGTGACGCAGTATCAGACATGGCCCTAGTATTATCAGCGCACTCTGTTCTCACCCCAGAGTGATCACGCTTGCCTCTTAGTTCTGGTAATTTAGCCAAAACTTCAGTCATAACAGTAGCCATATCTTGTAATGTTATCTGTAATGGCCGCCCAGATGTACTAGGCGCCATAATATCACGCACCTCCCGGGCGGGAGATGCAGGTACTGACACGTGAGGCGAGTTAGTCGGCATAACTCTCCCCTCGCTGTTTGGTGAAATTTGTTCAATTTGTACAGATTGGCTTTTATTTAAAGTAGCATCAATACAGTTAGTACATAAATTTCTATTGGGCTCCACCTTGGCATTGGAACAAATGACACAGATATCTTCCTCTGAATCAGACATGTTTAACACACTAGCAATAAATTTGCAACTTGGTTACAATCTTATTTAACAAAAACGTACTGTGCCTCAAAGAAGCACTAAACGATTAAATGACAGTTGAAATAATGAACTGAAAGACAGTTATAGCATCAATCCTTAAAAACAACACAACTTTTAGCAAAGGTTTGTTCCCATTAGTAAAGTAACAATAATTAAATTTGAAACATAAAAATTACAGAGCAACGTTTTTAATCACAGTCAATATATAAGTCTCACAGCTCTGCTGAGAGAATCTACCTCCCTCCAAAGAAGTTTGAAGACCCCTGAGTTCTGTTAGAGATGAACCGGATCATGCAGGAAATACAAGAGTAACTGACTGGAATTTTTTGATGCGTAGCAAAGAGCGCCAAAAACGGCCCCTCCCCTTCACACACAGCAGTGAGAGAGAAACGAAACTGTCACAATTAAAACAAGCAACTGCCAAGTGGAAAATAATGCCCAAATATTTATTCACTCAGTACCTCAGAAAATGCAAACGATTCTACATTCCAGCAAAAACGTTTAACATAATAAATACCTATTAAAAGGTTTAATGTACTTTTAACAGAGTAATTCCGGTGAAATACCATCCCCAGAATACTGAAGTGTAGAGTATACATACATGTCATTATAACGGTATGGCAGGATTTTCTCATCAATTCCATTCAGAAAATAAAAACTGCTACATACCTCAATGCAGATTCATCTGCCCGCTGTCCCCTGATCTGAAGCTTTTACCTCCCTCAGATGGCCGAGAAACAGCAATATGATCTTAACTACTCCGGTTAAAATCATAGTAAAAACTCTGGTAGATTCTTCTTCAAACTCTGCCAGAGAGGCAATAACACGCTCCGGTGCTATTGTAAAATAACAAACTTTTGATTGAAGTTATAAAAACTAAGTATAATCACCATAGTCCTCTCACACATCCTATCTAGTTGTTGGGTGCAAGAGAATGACTGGGAGTGACGTAGAGGGGAGGAGCTATATGCAGCTCTGCTGGGTGAATCCTCTTGCATTTCCTGTTGGGGAGGAGTTATATCCCAGAAGTAATGATGACCCGTGGACTGATCACACATAACAGAAGAAAAGATGCTTGGACACGCAGTACAGGTCGTTCTCCTTCAGCCTTTTTATACGAGGGTCCCCGACCCTAAACGGGCATGACAGCATGAAAGACCCCATCTGCCATGACTTACTTTTGCACAATAGAGTACAGGTATGGCATCGATTTTAGGAACCCGGAGATAATTTTTAGGAACCGGGAGATGGAAAAAGATGCTTGGACACCCAGTACAGGTCGTTCTCCTTCAGCCTTTTTATACGAGGGTCCCCAACCCTCAACAGGCACGACAGCAAGAAAGACCCCATATGCCATGACTTCCTTTTGCACAATCGAGTACAGGTATGGCATCGTTTTTAGGAACCAGGAGATAATTTTTAGGAACCGGGAGATGGAAAAAGATGCTTGGACACCCAGTACAGGTCGTTCTCCTTCAGCCTTTTTATACAAGGGTATAAACACCAAGGAAGAATGGTATAAAGGATACCAAACTTCCCAAAGTATGCACTTACAGCACTCTAGGCCTGAACTAAGGGATGGGATTCCCCAACAGGATATTTAAAATATAACTTTTATTAGTGTTAATATTAAAAAACCAAAAGGTTTGGTTAATACACACACAATTAAAATGTTTACCAGTATCCTAATCAGTGAATTAAATATACCTTAGATCACAGAAAGTAATGATTCGGCCTCAATGAATTTACTAATATTGGTGATCTAGATAGTCACATCAATAAACTGGGTAGAGGTTACAGCAGTAGTTGTAACTAGAGTTAAAGAGCTTGTGTAAAAGTTCCGATCTAGGTAGTGTGATTTCTACTCAATGTGATTCAGATAACACTATTAAGTATGTAATATAGTAAATAAGATCCAACTTAAGAATATTTCACATCGATGATAATAATCAAAGAATAGGGGTAATAATAAATTACAGACTCACAGAATAAAAAACTTGATCAATTGTAGCCTGAACTACAGTTGTAGCCAGTGTATTTATGTGAATGACTCACAATGTGTGCGTGATTGGTGCTACTTTATTTTCAGTATCGTGTTAAGCGCCTATACATGAAAATTGAGATACAATCAATGTTTTATTAGACGTACAACAAGGGGTGGGATGGATATAATTTTGTATTTCCTAGACTTCAAATATAGCCTATTTCATAAATAAATGGTTTCACCCTTATTAATAATGTATTTCCATCTGCTACAGTCCAGATTCAATACTCAAAATTGCTGGGTTAAGCACATATAGCAAATGCTGCCAGAATGATATGGCTAATATTTATCAGTCTACCTGATCTTAGGCATAGAACCTTAGAACAACTTGGTAGGTGATTACTCAGGATCCACCCTAGTTGTATAGATAGCACCTAAATTAAATTCAATTTTCTTTAAGTTCAGGGTATATGCATTCATTCATATCCTAAGTTTGTAATCAAGGTTAAGTCTGCTACACTCGGCACAGCCCTGCTTTTATAAAAGAGTTTGTAAGTATCATTCAGTTTATAGTTTAGTTTCCATAACGTCACATATAAATATTTCAAATATTATATTAAGTAGTTAAATAAATAAAGTCTGGCGTAACCCAGACTAAGTAAATGGTAGGGGAGAGTGGTGAACGAGTTCACGCTCTATTTTCTTATATGTTTTTTAAACAAACCTAGTATCTCTCAATCATGTGGGGCAGATAGTTACAGCAGAAGCAGAGCTAATTATCGGCATTTGCCCTATCCATGTAGTGCGGTCTGAATAGGGACCTTCTATATTAAGTAAAAACTAATTTAGACTCATACAGCCTGGGTTGTGCCAGACTTTATTTACTTTACTGATAGCTATTTATTTACTCAAATATTATGTTGTTACGCCGGTGACAGTTATAGTAAACCGTAAAATAGTGAGCGGTTAGAGAAACAGAGTTACGTCAGCCTTAACTTGAACCACAAAACTATTGCATGAATGAGAGTGTATCACATGACTTCACAGACCAATGTGTGCGAGTGAGACTACTTTATAACCACAACATTCGTTATACCATACGGTACATTACAAAAATTTGCTGAACAATTGGCAACATAGTTGCGCATTTACTATACACCGTATGATAATTATTATTTAACAATCTGGGTTGTGCCAGACTTTATTTATCTAAATAATAATTGAGTGTGAAGAATGAATGTTTGTTACGCTGGTGATACTATTAAAAAACCAATGGAAACTTAGAAATGTGTTTCATGGGGCTCTCTGAATGATTTGATGCTATGCCGTTCACACTGATACAAGCTAAAGGATAGCAAGCATTCATCAATTCTGGATTGTGCCAGATTTAATTTAATTTATAAACCTAGCATATGCAAGAGTGTGCATCACAAGATCTTACAAACAAATTAACAGGAGCTGTAACAATTTATAATCATAGTATGCACTGTACTAAAAGGCACTATATTTAGAACTTCCATATTTACTCACAACCCTGTTGCTTATTTTCTATAAAGCCGCAGAACAATTACCATTTACTTAGTCTGGGTTACGCCAGACTTTATTTATTTAACTACTTAATATAATATTTGAAATATTTATATGTGACGTTATGGAAACTAAACTATAAACTGAATGATACTTACAAACTCTTTTATAAAAGCAGGGCTGTGCCGAGTGTAGCAGACTTAACCTTGATTACAAACTTAGGATATGAATGAATGCATATACCCTGAACTTAAAGAAAATTGAATTTAATTTAGGTGCTATCTATACAACTAGGGTGGATCCTGAGTAATCACCTACCAAGTTGTTCTAAGGTTCTATGCCTAAGATCAGGTAGACTGATAAATATTAGCCATATCATTCTGGCAGCATTTGCTATATGTGCTTAACCCAGCAATTTTGAGTATTGAATCTGGACTGTAGCAGATGGAAATACATTATTAATAAGGGTGAAACCATTTATTTATGAAATAGGCTATATTTGAAGTCTAGGAAATACAAAATTATATCCATCCCACCCCTTGTTGTACGTCTAATAAAACATTGATTGTATCTCAATTTTCATGTATAGGCGCTTAACACGATACTGAAAATAAAGTAGCACCAATCACGCACACATTGTGAGTCATTCACATAAATACACTGGCTACAACTGTAGTTCAGGCTACAATTGATCAAGTTTTTTATTCTGTGAGTCTGTAATTTATTATTACCCCTATTCTTTGATTATTATCATCGATGTGAAATATTCTTAAGTTGGATCTTATTTACTATATTACATACTTAATAGTGTTATCTGAATCACATTGAGTAGAAATCACACTACCTAGATCGGAACTTTTACACAAGCTCTTTAACTCTAGTTACAACTACTGCTGTAACCTCTACCCAGTTTATTGATGTGACTATCTAGATCACCAATATTAGTAAATTCATTGAGGCCGAATCATTACTTTCTGTGATCTAAGGTATATTTAATTCACTGATTAGGATACTGGTAAACATTTTAATTGTGTGTGTATTAACCAAACCTTTTGGTTTTTTAATATTAACACTAATAAAAGTTATATTTTAAATATCCTGTTGGGGAATCCCATCCCTTAGTTCAGGCCTAGAGTGCTGTAAGTGCATACTTTGGGAAGTTTGGTATCCTTTATACCATTCTTCCTTGGTGTTTATATGTATAATTGTGCACAAGCACCATTTCCTCTAGTATATAGTTGATAAGAATATACTCATACCTCCTGACTTAAATTATCATTAGAGGAAAAGTCCTAAGTAGTGCCACTGTTCATCTCTGTTCGTTTTTTTATACAAGGGTCCCTGACCCTCAACAGGCACAACAGCATGAAAGACCCCATATGCCATGACTTCCTTTTGCACAATCGAGTACAGGTATGGCATCGTTTTTAGAAACATGGAGATAATTTTTAGGAACCGGGAGATGGAAAAAGATGCTTGGTCGGTCCTCCTACTTCAAATTTGGGGCACTGCGTGTGCAATCTACTGTGCCACCAGATATGAGTGGTATGTTAAGTAATACTATTCTTAACAGTTTAATCCCTGTTATGTGCCTTTTTTTTGGTTTGGGCTTTGTAGCCACAGTGCAGCACCAGAGGCCAGAAAAATTAGGCATGTACAAATGCCAGAAAAATGAGCTATTGTTGCAGACGCTGCTGTAGCAGCGGCCAGAAAAATTGATGTTTGTTTGACAGCTAGAAAGTGCCCTAAAACATTGCGGCTTGAACCCTAGTTGTTGGCGGATAAGTCACGCAAGTCATCCGGCATTCGAAGATAAAATACAGCAGCATGTGTACCATTTGTAGCCCAAGGCAGCTCATCTCATCAGGCCTTTTGTTACTCGAATGTATCGCACAATGTCAGTCCCTTCGTGATCCATGCCTCATTCATTTTAATAAAGGTGAGATAATCAAGACTTTTTTGACCTAGGCGACTTCTCTTCTCAGTGACAATACCTCCTGCTGCACTGAAGGTTCTTTCTGACAGGACACTTGAAGCGGGGCAGGCCAGAAGTTTGATTGCAAATTGGGATAGCTCAGGCCACAAGTCAAGCCTGCACACCCGGTAGTCAAGGGGTCCATCGCTCCTCAGAGTGTCGAGATCCGCAGTTAATGTGAGGTAGTCTGCTACCTGTCGGTTGAGTCGTTCTCTGAGGCTGGATCCCGAAGGGCAGTGGTGATGCATAGGAGTTAAAAAGGTCTGCATGTCCTCCATCAACAACACGTCTGGAAAGCGTCCTGTCCTTGCCGGCGTGGTCATGGGAGGAGGAGGAGGATTACTTTCATCTCTTCCCCTGTTAGATTCCCGTTGTGCTGTGACATCACCCTTATACGCTGTGTAAAGCATACATTTTAATTTATTTTTGAACTGCTCCATCCTTTCCGACTTTTGGGAATTTGGTAACATTTCAGTCACTTTATGCTTATACCGGGGGTCTAGTAGCGTGGACACCCAGTACAGTTCGTTGTCCTTCAGCTTTTTTATACGAGTGTCCCTCAACAGGCACGACAGCATAAAAGACCCCATTTGCACAAGGTTGGATGCCGAGCTACTCATGTCCCGTTCCTCGTCCTCACTGAAGGTATCTTCTTCCCCCCAGCCACGTACAACATGGTACCAGATAGGTGACAACAACGAGCACCCTGGGATGCCTGTTGTGCTTGGTCTTCCTCCTCCTCAAAGCCACATTCCTCCTCTGACTCCTCTTCCTCACAATCCTCTTCCTGCATTGCCGCTGGTCCAGCAAGCAATGCTGATAAGGCTGTTTCTGGTGGTGATGGAGACCACAACTCTTCCTCTTCCTCATCACGCTCATCTACAGCCTGATCCAGCACTCTTCGCAGGGCACACTCCAGGAAGAAAACAAATGGTATGATGTCGCTGTTTGTCACCTCCTCAAAAGGACACATGAGCCTACAGGAATTGCGCATGAGCGTCCAGTAACGTGGCAAAAAAATCCCCAGCTCCCCAGAGGCTGTCCTAGCACCCCGGTCATACAAATACTCATTAACAGCTTTTTCTTGTTGGAGCAGGCGGTCGAACATTAGGAGTGTTGAATTCCAATGTGTCGGGCTGTCACAAATCAAGCACCTCACTGGCAGGTTGTTTCACCGCTGGATATCTGACAAGTGCGCCATGGCCGTGTAGGAATGCCTGAAATGGCCACACACCTTCCTGGCCTGCTTCAGGACATCCTGTAAGCCTGGGTACTTATGCACAAAGCGTTGTACGGCACATGTGTCAACTTGCCCAATTTCAATGCAGCCACCAAATTACTTCCATTGTCAGAAACAACTTTGCCAATCTCCAGTTGGTGCAGAGTCAGCCACTGATCCACCTGTGCGTTCAGGGCAGACAGGAGTGCTGGTGCGGTGTGACTCTCTGCTTTCAGGCAAGTCAACCCCATGACGGCGTGACACTGCCGTATCCGGGATGTTGAATAGTACCTGGGGAGCTGGGGGGGTGCCGTTGATGTGGAGCAAGACGCAGCAGCAGAAGAGGACTCAGCCAAGGAAAAGGTTATGGAAGAGGATGGAGTAGGAGGAGTAGAGGAGGTAGCAGTAGGCCTGCCTGCAAGTCGTGGCGGTGTCACCAACTCCTCTGCAGAGCCACGCATTCCATGCTTGCCAGCCGTCAGCAGGTTTACCTAATGCGCAGTGTAGGTGATATACCTGCCCTGACCATGCTTTGCAGACCAGCTATCAGTGGTCAGATGGACCCTTGCCCCAACGCTGTGTGCCAGACATGCCATTACTTCCTTTTGCACAATCGAGTACAGGTTGGGGATTGCCTTTTGTGAAAATAAATTTCGTCCGGGTACCTTCCACTGCGGTGTCCCAATAGATACAAATTTTTTGAACGCCTCAGACTCCACCAGCTTGTATGGTAAAAGCTGGTTGAGACAAGCCAGCTGTCAGACGCCGGGCAAGGGGGTGAATTTGGGAAATTGGCTTCTTACACTCAAACATGTCCTTGACAGACACCTGACTATGGGCAGATGACCAGGAACTGCTACGTAAGAGAGACTGAGTGGCAGATGGTTGAGAGGGGGCAAGGAGGACAGCAGTGGTTGCTGTGGCTGAAGATGCTGGGCCAGGAGGAGGATGGCGGCTTTAAATTTGTGTGCTGCTTCTACTCATGTGTTCATCCCATCAGCATTTGTGATGTGAGACCATGTGCCTTCGCAAAGCAGTTGTACCTAGGTGGGTGTTGGACTTCCCACAACTCAGTTTCTTTTGGCACAGGTTGCAAATGGCATCGCTGTTGTCAGAGGCAGACACACAAAAAAAGGCCACACTGCTGAGCTATGCATTGATTGGCGTGCTGTCTGGCTGACCCCGGGTGCCGATGCATGCTGTCTGACTGTGCCACTAGCTCCTTGCGACGACCTCCCCCTGCTTCCAACTCGTCTCCTCCTCCTCCTCTCTGTCTCCCCATCTGAACTTTCCCCCTCTTCTTCTTCTCTTCTAGCGGGCACCCACGTGACATCCACGGACGCATCATCATCAACCGCTTCACTTGTATCTGACAAATAAACAAAGGAAGCAGCAGCGGGTACAACATCACTATCATCATCACACCGTACGTCCATGTCTGTAATGCTGCCTGACTGAGACATATCGCTGTTATCTACATCCTCTGTCAATGATGGTTGCGCATCACTCATTGCATCTAACTGATGTGTCAATAACTCCTCTGACAGATCAAGTGAAGCGGCTGTGGTGCTAGTGTTGGTGGTGGTGGCAGGCGGGCGAGTGGCACTGGTCACTTGAGAGGTGCCCGAAGCTAAGCTGGAGGTGGATGGTGCATCAAGGTTAGGAGCGGAAGCTGTAGAAGATTGGGTGTCCTGTGTTAGCCATTCAACTAGGTCCTCCTCAGAACTTTTCGCGTTCATGGCACGTGGCCTCTGAACACTGGGAATTATTGTAGGGTCAAAGGGAATCACAGCACCACGACGGCACCTGCGGGGTGGCCTGCCTCTGCCTGTCATTTTTTTTTTTTAAATGTAGACTTACACTACTATTAAACAAAATATGAGTGGTGCCACTGGGCAAGTGGGCACAGTATAAGCTGTGAGCCTGACACAAAAAAGCAGACTGATGTTTCACAATCCAAAAAGTTTATTTTTTTTAAATGTACACTTGCACTACTATTAAACAAGATATGAGTGGTGGCACTGGGCAAGTGGGCACAGTATACGCTGTGAGCCTGACACAAAAAAGCAGACTGAGGTTTCACAGTCAAAAATGTTTATTTTTTAAATATTTAAACTACTGTTACAACAAATATGAGTGGTGCCACTAACTTGGCAAGTGGGCCTGGCACACACGCTGGCAGGCAGGCAAATGCAATAAGATTACACTAGCAGACTGATGTTTCACAGTCCAAATTTTTTTAAAAAAAATATTTACACTACTGTTACAAAAAATATGAGTGGTGCCACTAACTTGGCAAGTGGGCCTGGCACACATGCTGGCAGGCAGGCAACTTCAATTAGATTACACTAGCAGACTGATGTTTCACAGTCAAAAAAGTTTTTTTTTTAATATTTACACTACTGTTATAACAAATATGATTGGTGGCACTAGTTGGCAAGTGGGCCTGGCACACACGCTGGCAGGCAGGCAGGCAACTGCAATTAGATTACACTAGCTGACTGATGCTTCACAGTCAAAAAAGTTTTTTTTTTTAAATATTTACAATACTGTTATAACAAATATGATTGGTGGCCCTAGTTGGCAAGTGGGCCTGGCACACACGCTGGCAGGCAGGCAACTTCAATTAGATTACACTAACAGACTGATGTTTCACAGTCAAAAAAGTGTTTTTTTAAATATTTACACTAATGTTATAACAAATATGATTGGTGGCACTAGTTGGAAAGTGGGCCTGGAACACACGCTGGCAGGCAGGCAGGCAACTGCAATTAAATAACACTAGCAGACTGATGTAAAAGTTTTTTTTAAAAAAACATTTTTACACGACTGTTACAACAGATATGAGTGTTGGCACTGAGGATGGAAGTAGGCACAGTATATGCTGGGAGCCTGACACACAGGCTGGCACTAGTGGCAGGCTGGCCTGGCAACTAAAATTAAATAACACTAGCAGACTGATGTAAAAGTTTTTTTTTAAAGAAGTTACACTAATGTTACAACAGATATGAGTGGTGGCAGTGAGGATGGAAGTAGGCACAGTATATGCTGGAAGCCTGACACACAGGCTGGCACTAGTGGCAGGCTGGCCTGGCAACTAAAATTAAATAACACTAGCAGACTGATGTAAAAGGTTTTTTTTTAAAAAAGTTGCACTAATGTTACAACAGATATGAGTGGTGGCATTGAGGATGGAAGTAGGCACAGTATATGCTGGGAGCCTGACACACAGGCTGGCACTAGTGGCAGGCTGGCCTGGCAACTAAAATTAAATAACACTAGCAGACTGATGTAAAAGGTTTTTTAAAAAAAATTACACTAATGTTACAACAGATATGAGTGGTGGCACTGAGGATGGAAGTAGGCACAGTATATGCTGGGAGCCTGACACACAGGCTGGCACTAGTGCAGGCTGGCCTGGCAACTAAAATTAAATAACACTAGCAGACTGATGTAAAAGTTTTTTTAAAAAAAAGTTACACTAATGTTACAACAGATATGAGTGGTGGCACTGAGGATGGAAGTAGGCACAGTATATGCTGTGAGCCTGACACACAGGCTGGCAGTAGTGGCACTGGCAGGCTGGCCTGGCAAAGAAAATTAAATAACACTAGCAGACTGATGTAAAAGTTTTTTTTATAAAATTTACACTAATGTTACACCAGATATGAGTGGTGGCACTGAGGCTGGCAGTGGCAGGCTGGCCTGGCAACTGAAATTAGATTACACTATCAGACTGATGTAAAAGTTTTTTTTTTAACACTAATGTTACACCAGATATGAGTGGTGGAAAACATAGCAATTAGGCACAGTATATGCTGTGGGCCTCACACACAGGCTGACAGGCATGCAAATGCAATTAGATTACAAAAAAAAAAAAAACGACTGAAGTTATAGCCCTAAAAAGGGCTTTTTGGGCTGATGTTCTAGCCCTAAAAAGGGCTTTTTGGGGTGCTGTCCTTACAGCAGAGATCAGATGAGTCCTTCAGGACTGTAGTGGACACTGAATACACTAGCCTAGCTATCAATTTCCCTATAAAATCACCAGCAGCAGCACTATCCCTCCTCTCACTAAGAATGCAGGATCATAATGAATCTAAAATGGCTGCTGCCCAGGAGCTGGGAGGGTCTGGGAGGGAGTGTCTGCTGCTGATTGGCTGAAATGTGTCAGCAGACTGTGAGATACAGGGTCAAAGTTTACTCAATGATGACGAATAGGGGGCGGATCGAACATCGCATATGTTCGCCCGCCGCGGCGAATGCGAACAAGCTAAGATCGCCGGGAACTGTTCTCCAGCGAACTGTTCGCGACATCACTACTGGTCAACAAAATGTTATAATACGAGATGTCCTTATTCAGAAGAATTTTGGTGGAAATTTCTCTGCTTTTTTCTGTCATGGTTTTTAAATATATTAATGTAAATTTGTTTTATTTTTGCATCCTATCTATAAAACTGACTAAACCTTCCATCTTTTCTCCTGCCATGTCTTTCTCTTTTCTATATCCCACATGAACGGGAGGAGGTCAGAGTCTCTTCCATACATGAAGGTAAGAGCTTTTACACGTTACACACACTTCTACAATGGCTCCAAATGACCTTACCCTAATATCTCAAAATTGCTAAAGTTTAAACTCCCCTTCCAAATGCTTTATTGCATTAAGCTGGTTTAAGAAGTTACAGGGAGACATCTTATTCTTGCAGGAAACACATTTATAAAGAACCCAAAATATACTCAGGTGAGTTCCCACAACACTACTTTAATTCACATTTGAGAAAAATTGAATGGTGTAGGTATCCTGATACATAAATACATTAATTTCTAACAATTGGAACCTAAGAACAAAGAAGGGAGTTATTTAATAATTGTAGGGCTCTTATTCAACCACCCAATTACTCTAGCCAATATTTATACCCCTAATGAATGCCAATCCCATTTCATTGCAACCGTCCTCAACAAGACACTCGAGGTCCATAGGGGGTGGTAAAAGTGGGAGGAAACATAATGGTAGCACTGACACCATCCACAGACTGCTCATCGGATCGTAGCTCTGTTTCAAATAAAAATAGAAGCCTAATCTTAGATAAATTGGAATCCCTGTCATTGATAGACATCTGGTAAATACAGCACCCAACCATGCAAAACTTACACTTTTTTTTCCCAATCCGAAACAAACATACTCACGTATTGATTATTGGTTCTTGGACCATAATAGCATCTCCTTAGCAGTGTACCCAGATCTTCATACAATCTCATGGTCAGACCATTCATCTATATCCTTTGGGATGTCATGGCCCTCCATCCCATTGCGCCCTTTTACATGGAGGTTAGACAAGGCAACATTGCATGCCCCTTCTTAAAAGCATTAGTGGCAGATTAGTTAAAGTGTCAGTAAACTTTAAAAATAATGTTATATAAGTCTGCACATAGTGCAGAATTATATAATATTATATTAGCCAAACATTATTAAAACATAATTTCCCCTCTTAATTTAAAAAAAAAAGCGCTGTTTCACCGACCCGCTCTCTGCTGAGCGGGTCTGTTATATTTACTCAGCGCATCGGGCCAGCTGTATAGTCACAGCCCGGCCTGACCGCGCCATAAGACTAAGTGCAGCTCACTCCTGCTGTCAGACAGAGCAGGAGCGAGCTGCACTTATTCTTATGACCGCGCCGGGCTGTGACTATACAGCTGGCCCGATGCGCTGAGTAAATATAACAGACCCGTTCAGCAGAGAGCGGGTCTGTGAAACGGCGCTTTTTTTTTAAAATTAAGAGGGGAAATTATGTTTTAATAATGTTTGGCTAATATAATGTTATATAATTCTGCACTATGTGCAGAATTATATAACATTATTTTTAAGGTTTACTGTCCCTTTAATATCCTAGTATCTACTAGATTAATTTTAATGAATCCAAACATTAATAGTATGATTCTAAAAAGCTGTGTAACATTAACCACAAAATTATTTAATTATCAATTAATCCACATAAAAACATAATTTATGTAAGAAATTACCTGATAAATTCATTTCTTTGATATTGGCAAGAGTCCATGAGCTAGTGACGAATGGGATATACAATCCTACAAGGAGGGGCAAAGTTTCCCAAACCTCAAAATGCCTATAAATACACCCCTCACCACACCCACAATTCAGTTTAACGAATAGCCAAGTAGTGGGGTGAAAAAGAAAGGAGTAAAAAAGCATCAACAAAGGAATTTGGAAATAATTGTGCTTTATACAAAAAAATCATAACCACCATAAAAAGGGTGGGCCTCATAGACTCTTGCCAATATGAAAGAAATTAATTTATCAGGTAAGTTCTTACATAAATTATGTTTTCTTTCATGTCCATGAGCTAGTGACGTATGGGATAGCAATACCCAAGATGTGGAACTCCACGCAAGAGTCACTAGAGAAGGAGGGATGAAAATAAAAACAGCCATTTTCCGTTGAAAAAAATAATCCCCAACCCAAAATATAATTTAATTCTCATGAAATGAAAAGAAAAAAACTTAAAACATAAGCAGAAGCATCAAACTGAAACAGCTGCCTGAAGAACTTTTCTACCAAAAACTGCTAACGAAGAAGCGAATACATCAAAACGGTAGAATTTAGTTAATGTATGCAAAGAAGACCAGGTTGCTGCTTTGCAAATCTGATCAACTGAAGCTTCATTCTAAAAAGCCCACGAAGTGGAGACTAATCTAGTAGAATGAGCTGTTATTCTTTGAGGTGGGGCCTGACCCGACTCCAAATAAGCTTGATGAATCAAAAGCTTTAACCACAATGCCAAGGAAACGGCAGAAGCCTTCTGACCTTTCCTAGAACCAGAAAAGATAACAAATAGACTAGATGTCTTCCTGAAATCTTTAGTAGATTCAACATAATATTTCAAAGCTCTTACCACATCCAAAGAATGTAAGGATTTCTCCAAAGAATTCTTAGGATTAGGACACAAGGGAGGGACAACAATTTCTCTATTAATGTTGTTAGAATTCACAACCTTAGGTAAGAATTTAAATGAAGTCCAGCAAAACTGCCTTATCCTGATGAAAAATCAGAAAAGGAGATTCCCAAGAAAGAGCAGATAATTCAGAAACTCTTCTAGCAGAAGAGATGGCCAAAAGGAAATACTCTTTCCAAGAAAGTAGTTTAATGTCCAAAGAATGCATAGGCTCAAATTGAGGAGCCTGTAAAGCCTCCAAAACCAAATTAAGACTCCAAGGAGCAGAGATTGATTTAATGACAGGCTTGATACGAACCAAAGCCTGTACAAAACAGTGAATATCAGGAAGCTTAGCAATCTTTCTGTGAAATAAGACAGAAAGAGCAGAGATTTGTCCCTTCAAGGAACTTGCAGACAAACCGTTATCCAAACCATCCTGAAGAAACTGTAAAATTCTAGGAATTCTGAAAGAATGCCAAGCAAATTTATGAGAAGAACACCATGAAATATAAGTCTTCCAAACTCGATAATAAATCTTTCTAGAAACAGATTTACGAGCCTGTAACATAGTATTAATCACTGAGTCAGAGAAACCTCTATGACTAAGCACTAGGCGTTCAATTTCCATACCTTTAAATTTAATGATTTGAGATCCTGATGGAAAAACGGACCTTGAGACAGAATGTCCGGCCTTAATGGAAGAGGCCAAGGTTGGCAACTGGATATCCGAACAAGATCCACATACCAAAACCTGTGAGGCCATGCTGGAGCTACCAGCAATACAAACAACTGTTCCATGATGATTTTGGAGATCACTCTTGAAAGAAGAACTAGAGGAGGGAAAATATAAGCAGGTTGGTAACACCAAGGAAGTGTCAACACATCCACTGTTTCCGCCTGAAGATCCCTGGACCTGGACAGGTACCTGGGAAGTTTCTTGTTTAGATGAGAAGCCATCAGATCTATTTTTGGAAGACCCCACATCTGAACAATCCGAGAAAACACATGTGGATGGAGGGACCACTCCCCCGGATGTAAAGTCTGACGGCTAAGAAAATCCGCTTCCCAATTGTCTACACCTGGGATATGTACCGCAGAAATTAGACAAGAGCTGGATTCCACACAAGAAAGTATTTGAGATACTTCTTTCATAGCTAGGGGACTGTGATATGGACTGTGATATCACAGCTGTGATATTGTCTGTCTGAAAGCAAATGAACGGTTCTCTCTTCAACAGAGGCCAAGCCTGAAGAGCCCTGAAAATTGCACGGAGTTCCAAAATATTGATTGGTAATCTCGCCTCTTGAGATTTCCAAACCCCATTGTGCTGTCAGAGATCCCCAAACAGCTCCCCAATCTCAAAGACTCGCATCTGTTGTGATCACAGTCCAAGTTGGATGAACCAAAGAGGCCCCTAGAACTATACAATGGTGATCTAACCACCAAGTCAGAGATAGTCGAACATTGGGATTTAAGGATATTGATTGTGATATCCTTGTATAATCCCTGCACCATTGATTCAGCATACAAAGCTGGAGAGGTCTCATATGAAAATGAGCAAAGGGGATGCTGCAGTCATGAGACCTAAAACTTCCATGCACATAGCTACTGAAGGGAATGATTGAGACTGAAGGTTACGACAAGCTGAAACCAATTTAAATTGTCTCTTATCTGTTAGAGACAGAGTCATGGACACTGAATCTATCTGGAAACCTAAAGAGGTGACCCTTGTCTGAGGAATCAAGGAACTTTTTGGTAAATTGATCCTCCAACCATGTCTTTGAAGAAACAACACTAGTTGATTCATGTTAGATTCTGCAGAATGTAAAGACTGAGCTAGTACCAAGATGTCGTCCAAATAAGGAAACATCGCAATACCCCATTTTCTGATTACAGAGAGTAGGGCACCGAGAACCTTTGAAAAGATTCTTGGAGCTGTAGCTAGGCCAAAAGGAAGAGCGAAAAATTGGCAATGCTTGTCTAGAAAAGATAATCTCAGAAACTGATAATCATCTGGATGAATCGGAATATGAAGATATGCATCCTGTAAGTATATTGTGGACATATAATGCCCTTGCTGAACAAAAGGCACAATAGTCCTTATAGTTACCATTTTGAAAGTTGGTACTCTTACATAACGATTCAACATTTTCAGATCCAGAACTGGTCTGAATGCATATTCTTTCTTTGGGACAATGAATAGATTTGAATAAAACCCCAGACCCTGTTCCTGAAATGGAACAGGCATGATTACCCCTGATAACTCCAGGTCTGAAATACACTTCAGGAAAGCCTGAGCCTTTACTGGGTTTGCTGGAATTTGTGAGACAAAAAATCTTCTCACAGGCGGTCTTACTCTGAATCCTATTCTGTACCCCTGAGAGACAATACTCTGAATCCATTGACTTTTAACCGAATTGGTCCAAACATCTTTGAAAAATCTTAATCTGCCCCCTACCAGCTGAGCTGGAATGAGGGCCGCACCTTCATGCGGACTTGGGGGCTGGCTTTGATCTCTTAAATGGCTTGGATTTATTCCAATTTGAGGAAGGCTTCCAATTGGAAACCGATTCCTTGGGGGGAAGGATTAGGTTTCTGTTCCTTATTTTGTCGAAAGGAACGAAAATGGTTAGAAGCTTTAGCTTTACCCTTAGGTCTTTTATCCTGAGGGGAAAAAAAACTCCCTTCCCCCCAGTGACAGTTGAAATTATTGAATCCAACTGAGAACCAAATAACTTATTACCTTGGAAAGAAAGAGATAGCAATCTGCACTCTGAAGTAATGTCAGCATTCCAAGATTTAAGCCACAAAGCTCTTCTAGCTAAAATAGCTAAAGACATCGATTTAACATAAATTTTGATGATATCAAAAATGGCATCACAAATAAAATTATTAGCATGTTGAATCAAGTCAACAATGCTAGACAATTCAGGATCCAATACTTGTTGCGCTAAAGTCTCCAACCAAAAAGTTGAATCAACTGCAACATCAGCCAAAGAAATTGCAGGCCTGAGAAGATGACCTAAATATAAATAGGCTTTCCTTAGATAAGATTCAAGTTTCCTATCTAAAGGATCTTTTAAAGAAGTACTATCTTCCGTAGGAATAGTAGTACGTTTAGCAAGAGTAGAAATAGCCCCATCAATTTGGGGGATTTTTTCCCAAAACTCTAAAGTAACTGCTGGCAAAGGATACAATTTTTTAAACCTTAAAGAAGGAATAAAAGAAGTACCAGGCCTTTTCCAGTCCTTAGAAATCATATCAGAAATAGCATCAGAAACTGGAAAAACCTCTGGAGCAACCACAGGAGGTTTATAAACAGAATTTAAACGTTTACTAGTTTTAATATCTAGAGGACTAGTTTCCTCCATATCCAATGTAATCAACACTTCTTTGAACAAAGAATGAATATACTCCATTTTAAATAAATAAGAAGATTTGTCAGTGTCAATATCTGAGGTAGGATCTTCTGAACCCGATAGATCCTCATCAGAGCAGGATAATTCAGCATGTTGCCAGTCATTAGAAATTACATCAATTTTATGAGAAGTTTTAAAAGACCTTTAACGTTTATTAGAAGGTGGGATGGCAGACAAAGCCTTCTGAATAGAATAAGAAATAAATTATTTTAAATTTACAGGTATATCTTGTGCATTAGATGTTCAGGAAACAGCAACAGGTAATGAACTACTACTGATTGATACATTCTCTGCATGTAAAAGTTTATCATGACAACTATTACAAATCACAGCTGGAGAAATAACCTCCACAAGTTTACAACAAATGCACTTAGCTTTGGTAGAACTGTTATCAGGCAGCAGGGTTCCAACAGTGATTTCTGAGACAGGATCAGATTGAGACATCTTGCAAATGTAAGAGAAAAAACAACATATAAAGCAAAATTATCAATTTCCTTATATGGCAGTAGAGCTGCAGCAACTAATCGGCATAATCAATAATAATCGATTATGAAAATAATTGTCAACGAATCACATAATCGATTAGTTGGTTGGCAATTAGTTAGTCTGTGCACAGCACCAGCTGCTTTACTCCTATGAGCTCCTGCACATGGTATTGTGTTTTATGGCTATGCCCTTACCCTAAAGGACGTCTACAGACATTTTACTTTTTCAGGACACTATAAGTTTCTTTTTAAGTTTACAACTACTCCTGTCTTATGTGCAACCCAGAAATAAAATAGGAGTCATCATTTGGATTGTTTATATCAAATCAGATGATTTGGGGCTATGCTTTGCATGATATAGTGCTGAGCTTTTTATTTACACCTAGCTCTAGATTCATGGCATTTGTTATATCAATTGATGTCACTATTACCAGTTTGCACAATTTTTAGCGGATCGCTTGCTATTGCTGATATATGTACTCTATAGATAAATGTGTAAGGCTGTGTCCTGTTACTGATATATAGTCTTTAGCCCTTTTGCCTTTTTGTTTCTCTTTTTTTTCCTATTTTTAATTAATTGGAATATGTACCAAATTCAACCTCTGTAAGTATATATCTGTTATTTTAAGAGTGCACTAGATATTTTCCCTCTAACCTTCTAGATTGTTATTTACCACTGCATATAGATATTCAAAATATTTTTATGTTACAATGAAGTACATGCTTACTTTGAGAGGCCCCTTGCATTGGTGGAGAACTAACAAAGATAAATAGCCCACCTTGGTAATATTGGCAAAACCCTACTTATGCATCTCAGGCACCTCAACACCATCTGAGCGCCTCTTCTCCGCTGCAGGCAAAATAGCTGCAAAAAGAGAGCCAGCCTTAGCCAGGAGCATGTTGACAGAATGTTATAAACAGCAATAGTCTACCTCTTACTACTTCTACCTCTTTCAAACAGTTTGTGGTTTGTTATGCTTAATTATAAAAATTTGTTTTGCTGCTTAAAAAATTGGACCAACAGTTGTTTTAATGTAAGATTTTAGTTTAAGTTTATATTTATAACACCGGAAGTTTATATTTATAACACTCAGTTTGAGGATTTTATTTTAAATATAGGAAAAAATGTATTAATTTATTTTTTTATCTGATTAGTCGATTAATCGAAAAAATAATCGGCCGATTAATCGATTATGAAATAATCGTTAGTTGCAGCCCTATATGGCAGTTTCAGGAATGGGAAAAAAATGCAAACAGCATAGCACTCTGATAGAGAAAAAGGCCAGAGGCATATAGGAATGGGGTCTTAAATAATGAAAATATTTGGCGCCAAGTATGACACACACAAACAGAAAAATATTTTTTGGCGCCAATAACGTCCGGAAATGACTCACATATGATGCAACCTTGTGAAAGACTAGGCGTCAACTAAGACGCCGGAAATTACGAATTTGCATCAATGAACGTAACTTTGCCCCAAAAAAATCTCACGCCAAGAATGACGCAATAAACTTTGGCATTTTACGCTCTCGCGAGCCTAATTCTGCCCGCGAATTTAAAAGACAGTCAATTTGAAAAAAGAGACTAAACCCCAGGAAAGAAATATAATTTCCTAAAAAATGCATTTCCCAGATATGAAACTGACAGTCTGCAAAAGGAAATATACTGAAAACCTGAATCATGGCAAATATAAGTACAATACATATATTTAGAACTTTATATAAATACATAAAGTGCAAAACCATAGCTGAGAGTGTCTTAAGTAATGAAAACATACTTACCAAAAGACACCCATCCACATATAGCAGATAGCCAAACCAGTACTGAAACGGTTATCAGTAGAGGTAATGGAATATGAGAGTATATCTTCGATTTGAAAAGGGAGGTAGGAGATGAATCTCTATGACCGATAACAGAGAACCTATGAAATAGACCCCGTTAGGGAAATCATTGCATTCAATAGGTCCCTTCACATCCCTCTGACATTCGCTGTACTCTGAGAGGAATCGGGCTTCAAAATGCTGAGAAGCGCATGTCAACGTAGAAATCTTAGCACAAACTTGCTTCACCACCTCCACAGGAGGCAAAATTTGTAAAACTGAATTGTGGGTGTGGTGAGCAGTGTATTTATAGGCATTTTGAGGTTTGGGAAACTTTGCCCCTCCTGGAAGGATTGTATATCCCATACGTCACTAGCTCATGGACTCTTGCCAATTACATGAAAGAAATAGTCCTTACAATTAAAGATGTTTGTGAAACATCTTGTAGTAGGATAAGCCCAATTACTTTATTGTATACACTAATAAAACGTGCAGTCTGTTTATCTGTATGTCAATCAATTTATGGTCAGCAGGCCAGATTCTCTGCAGAATGCTGACCTGTGCAAGATAATGTTTTTGCTGCAGATTCAACCTTACCAGATTCATCCCAATGTGCAAGGTGACCTGTTTTGCTTTCGATATTACTGTGCTGTCATGCTTCCTGCATCCTCTGCCAGTGTTACTTGCTATACGTGTTAATGGTAAAAGAAAATGATACTCAGATGCCTTGGGACCATAATATTACTTTAAATCACATTGTCATTGTTTTTTACTGCAGCGTGAGTGCACACACAAACCTTATCAAGATCATGATATCAGATGTTTACATTACAGAGCATTACACATCCTGAGAGCGAGGGATAAACATCTCCTCAAATTTTACTAAGGCTCTTAGCTTTTTGGATTATTCAACATCGTCTATATACAAATGTCCCTTCATGTGTTCTAAAAAGATAAATGAAAATAAAGAAAGCGCATCCAAGTGTAATATGTTTCCACATCGTGAATCCAGTGTGTAAGTGATTCAATTAAACTCGGAAATAGAGCAGCACCAAATGTGCTGTTAGGAGCCTGCTGGGATTTCTCAGTGTCCCAGCTCACTGACCACAGGTGCGGTGTCAGCTGCTCCCTGTTGATCTACTGGTCCTCAATCAAGATAATCAATGTGATAATGAAACAGTGTTTAAAAATTAAAAAAACTATTTATTAAAATCCATGAAAACAAAAGAGCATTTATATTGTGTGTACCTCTTTACAAACAGATATGCAACGTGTTTCTTAGACTCTCTGGCTGTTTCCTCAGTCATGCCTGAGGAAACAGCCAGAGGTTCTGAGAAACGCTTCGGGAACATTTTTCTAACTAATGTGTTCTAAAAAGTGTGTGTCTGGCTTCTCAGTATTCAGTATCAGTTGAATCCTAAATTAGAAATAAAAATGTGACCATGGGTGTCTATCCTAAGGTCCAAAGAAAACAATTCAGTGTGTGTGTGCATGTATAAAAACAATATTAATTGTGAGGGGGTGGAAGTCTTGGTGAGTTGTCCCTTTTTTTTTGTAGGACTTGACCCCTGAGATCTCCTATAGGTAGGAATTTCCTACCAGCATCATAACCACTAAAGATAATGTTGCTATCTTCCTTAATTCATCTAATCATTCAGACTTTAATAAATCTCTGGGCATCAAGATAAAGGTGCCATCTGTCTGAGCAAGGATCAATGAGGGTCCTTCACAACCAGCCCCCCCATGATACTGAAGACCCAGTGGTCTGACCCATCCTATAGTAGAACACTTTCATTAATGCTGTCTTGCCTCTTTGTTTCTGTTAATCATGCAAGAGTCCTTTTCTTGTACACTAACTCAAGCACTGACTCTGATTTTTTGCAATTGAATTTATCTAATGATGTTTTGTATATGGCGTATACACAAGTAATGATCCTGCATCATTTCAGGATCTAAGATCTGCACTGTTGTGTAATATCTCTAATTATCAGTCTTTCCCTCACGCATCTCTTTCTAGCCTACCTTCTTTCCTTCCCCTCCTTCCTTTATTGGTCCTCCTACTCTCTAGATGTTTTGCCTTAGTTTGCCCAAAAATTAATATTCAATGTTTGTATTCGCACAGGGGTACTGCTCCCAATTATTTTTTTTCATAGCTAATTTCTTCACTGTTTATGATAGCTGATTAATTATTTGACTGGTTTCATAGTCTAATACTTTTCTTATTTCCTTTAGTACATTGTCTGATTGCACCATTTGCAGAAATCATGGTTCTCCTTTCCAATTAGCTCAACAGTTTGTGGTTGATATCATAATATCTTCTTCCCATCCACCCCTCCCTTTTTATGTCCTGGCTCCCATGGCCCAGCCACACAGTCTTGTACATTAAATGTTTACACAAAGGGACTTAATAAACCCAGGCAAATAGCCCATAGTATTTTGTGATCTGCATATACTAGGGGGAGACATACTTTTCATTCAGGAGACACCCTTTGCAAAAAAAAAAACAACCTATGGGGTTCAACAAGAAATATCCTATTATTATTTGGCATCTGGACCCACTAAAAATAGTGGGGATTATGTTCCAATGCAAATTACCCTTCTAGTTAACATGTGTAGATAGGGACCCAAGGGAAGATATATTGTAGTGTTTGTTGTTTGGCAGACCGATCACTTTAGCAAACATTTACTCTCCCCTTTTTTTCAAAGAGATAATGAACAAATTTTTAGAGGCCCAAAAGGATATCTTATTCTTAGGCGGCAACTTTATAGTCCCCCTGGAACATTAGATATCTCAGATGGCTCCTCCAGAGTCTCTTGTTAAATAAAAAAAATAAAAGCATAACAACATCCCTCAAAGAACTGGTCATTCATGATGTCTAGCGTGCCATTCATCCATTAACCAGAGATTACACTTTTTTTTTTTTTTTTTTTAAATATTATCCATTTATTCTCTGTATTTTTTTTTTTTTTTTTTTTTTATTGAGGACATGAAGTAAAAATAAGACAATAATAGTTCATACATGAAATAGGCATTAGTGATCATATCATATATGAAGAAGATTACGTAAAGTTGGCATTGTAAGATATTCACATCACATCTAAGAAGGATCATGTATAGTAGGATAAAGTCCTCGGTTTTCTTCCCCCCCATATCAAAACAGTAGGTCACTCTTGGACCGATCGCAGTGTTTATATTCGAGTCCAGGGGTTGTTATAGAGCAACAAAAATACACCTAACACCATATTTAATATTACTATGAAACTACTTATTTCCACTTAATGTAGGTGTTCCGGTCAAGACTGGATATTTTATTAACTTAAAACTCACGAAAGTAAATAACCATTTTTATGTGCTAACTATATAACTTCATACAAATAGTGCAGCTACATAAAACCTGTTCCCAGTTTACATACTTCCCATATTTGAACCTGAGTGACTACAAATGTATACCTTCAGCATCCTATCAGGTGTCACACCCCATGCAGAAAGCCAATAAAATATGGATTAAATAGCTTACTTCTCAGATATGGCTCAGAGTAATATTCAAGGCTGATAGATAGGCATCCATCAGCGGTCTCGACCGCAGTAGGGGCATCAGTGTCACCAACCTTTTTTCCCTTACTATCCTCTGCAGCAGCACATGCACCATTGATCCCTCTCTAAAAATGTATTTTTGTGTCGCCCTTGGAGCCCCCCCTAAGCCCCGCCCGAGACACACAGAAGCAATAAGGGATGCCGGCACATACGCTGCTCCTCCACCTTCCCATGATGCTATATTTATTTCTAAGGCTTCCCTGTAGCGTGACTTTGCTTAAGTATACATGGTCAGCTGAGGTAATACGTAAAAAAGAGAGTGAGAAAAGGTAACATCTTGTATGTTCATTACATTGCAGACATCCGTAAACATGAATAAAACAATTTCTATGTCAACATTATAAAACAACATTTAGCGATACTTAAAAGTCCTCAGGCTGGTTGTTGCTGGACCCAGCATTGCTGAACATCTATAAACGGGTATAAAACATTTTTTTAAAACCAACTATATAAAACAAATTGTATTGATACCAAAAGGTCCTCAGGCTGGCTTTAGTTTGTCCCAACAGTGTTGCTTTATAAACAGTCTTTTAGAGACCTTGCTGCCGAGATAAAGGGGTATGTCCAGCGGCTTAGGTATAACCATTTCCGTTAAGACTGAAGTGTTGACTTTATATTTCCCAAGGCGAAAATCCCCCTTGTCTCCCCGTTCGACGGGTGCTTCAGTGTCGTGAACGCTTAGCAGTGGGTCTATTTGAGATAAGATGCTAATCTTCTTGATGCGGTTAGGGGCCGTTGCTCTGTTGGCTCTGGTGCCATTCCTGTGTTCAATTGATGGAGTCGCGTTGAGTGGATTCTTGAAAAAGATAGGGCTACTCTGTTGCTTATCTATCGCTTGCGGCTTGTCAGTTTGCTTGGACAGCTTCTTTCGGGATGAAGCCTGGGGTGGTGGCTCTGCGCTAACTTTAATTTCTCTTTTGTCCCGTGGAGGGGAAACTGCGGGAGTGCTCATATCCGCGGCTCCCACATCCACAGCTGCCACCGCTTCGTCTTTCGCTCCATATTCTGGGTTGCTGTGCTTCATACGCGATTGTATCAAAAAGTCCCAAGGAGCTCTTTGTAAAAGGTCCATTAAGCGTTGCTCCATTTTCTCCATAAAAGCATCAATGCGGGTTATGTATGTAGTTTCCATTACGGCAGCCATATTTGTTGCACAGTGATAGTTGGTGTCCTCAGGTTATCTAGTACTGGGGAGATTCTTTTTGTACCAGAAAACTAAGTAGGTGTGAGAGATTTATATTTCTTAATACCAGTCCTGACAAATACCCTCGGTAAACCAAGGGGGGGTAGCGCTGCCTGTCCAGAGCCGCCTTTCCAGGCCTCCATTGTCCACTCTCGTGTTCCGGCGTCAAAAATACAGAGATTAGCGCAGATAATGCCTGTTCATTCACAGTACCAGTAATACTGGACCTTTTGTTTGTTGTATCTCTGTTAGAAGTACCCTCCACAGGCGGATTGTTGGGTGATCTGCAGGAGCACTGAGAAGATGCGACCGTCCACAGTCGCTGTTAGGACACGCCCCAGAGATTACACTTTTTATTTGCATCCACATAAAAAATATTCAAGAATATATTACATTTTCACAGATTCAACTGATCTTACTATTTCTTCATGTTCCATTCTATGGCCTAATATTCCAATCACACATTTTATGTGGCAGCTAGATGACTACTAGATAATCTGGTTTTAAAAGCAGATATAGATAAAGCCTTATTAGAGTACTTTTTTTAACACACCAGATCATCATACTGCCTCTACTATATGGAAAGCCCATAAATGCGTCCTGCATGGCGAATAAATAAAACAAAAACATAATTTATGTAATGTACCTGATAAATTAATTTCTTTCATATTGGCAAGAGTCCATGAGCTAGTGACGTATGGGATATACAATCCTACCAGGAGGGGCAAAGTTTCCCAAACCTCAAAATGCCTATAAATACACCCCTCACCACACCCACAATTCAGTTTAACGAATAGCCAAGAAGTGGGGAAATAATTGTGCTTTATACAAAAAATCATAACCACCACAAAAAGGGTGGGCCTCATGGACTCTTGCCAATATGAAAGAAATGAATTTATCAGGTAAGTTCTTAAATAAATTATGTTTTCCTTCATGTAATTGGCAAGAGTCCATGAGCTAGTGACATATGGAATAGCAATACCCAAGATGTGGAACTCCACGCAAGAGTCACTAGAGTGGGAGGGAAAAAATAAAAACAGCAATTTTTCGCTGAAAAATTAATCCACAACCCAAAATATAAGTTTATTCTCAAACTGAAAAGAAAAACTAAAAGCAGAAGCAGAAGAATCAAACTGAAACAGCTGCTTGAAGAACTTTTTTTTACCAAAATCTGCTTCCGAAGAAGCAAATACATCAAAAAACGGTAGAAGTTAGAAAATGTATGCAAAGAAGACCAAGTTGCTGCTTAGCAAATCTGATCAACTGAAGCTTCATTCTTAAAAACCCTTGAAGTGGAGACTGAACTAGTAGAATGAGCTGTAATTCTCTGAGACGGGGCCTGACCCGACTCCAAATAAGCTTGATGAATCAAAAGCTTAACCACGAAACCAAGGAAACAGCAGAAGCCTTCAGACCTTTCATAGAACCAGAAAAGATAACAAATAGACTAGAAGTCTTCCTGAAATCTTTAGTAGCTTCAACATAATATTTCAAAGCTTTAACCACACCCAAAGAATGTAAGGATCTCTCCAAAGAATTCTTAGGGTTAGCACACAGGGAAGGAACAACAATTTCTCTATTAATGTTGAAAGAAATCACAACGTTAGGTAAGAATTTAAATGAAGTCCGCAAAACCGCCTTATCCTGATGAAAAATCAGAAAAGGAGATTCACAAGAGAGAGCGGATAATTCAGAAACTCTTCTAGCAGAAGACATGGCCAAAAGAAACAATACTTTCCAAGAAAGTAGTTAATGACCAAAGAATGCATAGGCTCAAATGGAGGAGCCTGTAAAGCCTTCAAAACTAAGACTTCAAGGAGGAGAGATTGATTTAATGACAGGCTTGATACGAACTAAAGCCTGCACAAAACAATGAATATCAGGAAGTCTAGCAATCTTTCTGGGAAATAAAACTGAAAGAGTAGAGATTTGTCCCTCAAGGAACTTGCAGACAAACCTTTATCCAAACCATCCCGAAGAAACTGAAAAATTCTAGGAATTCTAAAAGAATGGCAAGAAAATTTATGAGAAGAACACCATGAAATTTAAGTCTTCCAAACTCGATAATAAATTTGTCTAGAAACAGATTTACGAGCCTGCAATATAGTATTAATCACTGAGTCAGAGAAACCTCTATGACTAAGCACTAAGCATTCAATTTCCATACCTTCAAATTTAATGATTTGAGATCCTGATGGAAAAAAACAGACCTTGAGATAGAAGGTCTGGCCTTAATGGAAGTGGCCAAGGTTGGCAACTGGACATCTGAACAAGATCCGTATATCAAAACCAGTGAGGCCATGCTGGAGCTACCAGCAGCACAAACGATTGCTCCATGATGATTTTGGAGATCACTCTTGGAAGAAGAACTAGAGGCGGGAAAATATAAGCAGACTGATAATACCAAGGAAGTGTCAATGCAATCACTGCTTCCGCCTGAGGATCCCTGGACCTGGACAGGTACCTGGGAAGTTTGTTGTTTAGATGAGATGCCATCAGATCTATTTCTGAAAGCCCCCATATCTGAACAATTTGAGAAAACACATCTGGGTGGAGAGACCATTCTCCCTGATGTAAAGTCTGACGACTGAGGTAATCCGCTTCCCAATTGTCTATACCTGGGATATGAACTGCAGAAATTAGACAGGAGTTGGATTCTGCCCAAACAAGTATCCGAGATACTTCTTCATAGCTTGAGGACTGTGAGTCCCACCCTGGTTATTGACATATGCCACAGTGATATTGTCCGTCTGAAAACAAATGAACGGTTCTCTCTTCAACAGAGGCCAAAACTGAAGTGCCCTGAGAATCACACAGAGTTTCCAAAATATTGATTGGTAATCTCGCCTCTTAAGATTTCCAAACCCTTTGTGCTGTCAGAGATCCCCAAACAGCTCCCCAGCCTGAAATGATCACAGTCCAGATTGGACGAACCAAAGAGGCCCCTAGAACTATACGATGGTGATCTAACCACCAAGTCAGAGATAGTCAAACACTGGGATGTAAGGATATTAATTGTGATATCCTTGTATAATCCCTGCACCATTGATCCAGCATACAAAGCTTGAGAGGTCTCATATAAAGACGAGCAAAGAGAATCCCGTCCGATGCTACAGTCATGAGACCTAAAACTTCCATGCACATAGCTACTGAACAGAATAATAGAGACTGAAGGTTCCGACAAGCTGAAACCAATTTAAATGGTCTCTTGTCTGTTAGAGACAGAGTCATGGACACTGAATCTATTCTGGAAACCTAAAAAGGTGACCCTTGACTGAAGAATCAAGGAACTTTTTGATAAATTGATCCTCCAACCATGTCTTTGAAAAAAACAACAGTAGTTGAATTGTGTGAGATTCTGCAGAACGTAAAGACTGAGCAATTACCAAGATATCATCCAAATAAGGAAACACCACACACCCCGCTCTCTGATAACAGAGAGTAGGACACCAAGAACCTTTGAAAAGATTCCTAGAGCTGTCGCTAAGCCAAAAAAGAAGAGCAACAAATTGGTAATGCTTGTCTAAAAAACTAAATTTATGCTTACCTGATAAATTTATTTCTCTTGTGGTGTATCCAGTCCACGGGTTCATCCATTACTTGTGGGATATTCTCCTTCCCAACAGGAAGCTGCAAGAGGACACCCACAGCAGAGCTGTCTATATAGCTCCTCCCCTAACTGCCACCCCCAGTCATTCGACCGAAGACAAGCAACAAAAAAGGAGAAACTATAGGGTGCAGTGGTGACTGTAGTTTATAAATAAAAAACAACTGCCTTAAAATGACAGGGTGGGCCGTGGACTGGATACACCACAAGAGAAATAAATTTATCAGGTAAGCATAAATTTTGTTTTCTCTTGTAAAGGTGTATCCAGTCCACGGGTTCATCCATTACTTGTGGGATACCAATACCAAAGCTTTAGGACACGGATGAAGGGAGGGACAAGGCAGGCACTTAAACGGAAGGCACCACTGCCTGTAAGACCTTTCTCCCAAAAATAGCCTCCGAAGAAGCAAAAGTATCAAATTTGTAGAATTTAGAAAAAGTATGAAGCGAAGACCAAGTCGCCGCCTTACAAATCTGTTCAACAGAGGCCTCATGTTTAAAAGCCCATGTGGAAGCTACCGCTCTAGTGGAATGAGCTGTAATTCTTTCAGGAGGCTGCTGGCCAGCAGTCTCATAAACTAAGCGGATTAAGCTTCTTAGCCTTTTGGCCTCTCCTCTGTCCAGAGTAGACAACAAACAAAGCAGATGTTTGACGAAAATCCTTCGTAGCTTGTACATAAAACTTTAAAGCACGAACCACATCAAGGTTGTGTAATAGACGTTCCTTCTTTGAAGAAGGATTAGGACATAATGAAGGAACAACAATCTCCTGATTGATATTCTTATTAGATACCACTTTAGGAAGAAACCCAGGTTTGGTACGTAAAACTACCTTATCTCCATGGAAAATCAGATAAGGGGAATCACACTGTAAAGCAGATAACTCCGAAACTCTTCGAGCCGAGGAGATAGCTACTAAAAACAGAACTTTCCAAGATAAAAGTTTAATATCTATGGAATGCAAAGGTTCAAACGGAACCCCTTGAAGAACTTTAAGAACTAAATTTTAACTCCATGGCGGAGCAACAGGTTTAAACACAGGCTTGATTCTAACCAAAGCCTGACAAAATGCCTGGGCGTCTGGAACCTCAGCCAGACGTTTGTGCAAAAGAATAGACAGAGCAGAAATCTGTCCCTTTAAGGAACTAGCTGACAATCTCTTCTCCAATCCTTCTTGGAGAAAAGATAATATCCTAGGAATCCTGACCTTACTCCATAAGTAACCCTTGGATTCACACCAGTGAAGATATTTACACAATATCTTATGATAGATCTTCCTGGTGACAGGCTTTGGAGCCTGAATTAAGGTATCAATGACCGATTCAGAAAAACCACGCTTTGATAGAATCAAGCGTTCAATCTCCAAGCAGTCAGACACAGAGAAATTAGATTTGGATGTTTGAAGGTAGAAGGTCCTGCCTTAGCAGCAGAGTCCATGGTGGAAAGGATGACATTTCCACCAGATCTGCATACCAAGTCCTGCGTGGCCACACAGGAGCTATCAAAATCACCGAAGCTCTCTCTTGCTTGATCTTGGCAATCAGACGAGGGAAACACTTAAGCCAGGCTGAAGGACCAGGGCGCTGCTAGAGCATCCATCAGCGCTGCCTTGGGATCCCTGGACCTAGACCCATAACGAAGAAGCTTGGCGATCTGACGAGACGCCATGAGATCCAGTTCTGGTTTGCCCCATAGTTGAATCAACTGGGCAAATACCTCCGGATGAAGCTCCCACTCCCCCGGATGAAAAGTCTGCCTACTTAGAAAATCCGCCTCCCAGTTCTCTACTCCTGGGATATGGATAGCTGAGAGATGGCAAGAGTGAACCTCTGCCCATAGAATTATCTTTGAAACCTCCAACATTGCCAGGGGGCTCCTTGTTCCCCCCTGATGGTTGATATAGGCTACAGTCGTGATGTTGTCCGACTGAAAGCCTGAAGAGCATTGAATATCGCTCTTAGTTCCAGAATGTTTATCGGAAGGAGGGCCTCCTCCTGAGTCCACGAACCCTGAGCCTTCAGGGAGTTCCAGACTGCACCCCAGCCTATAAGGCTGGCATCTGTCGTTACTATAGTCCTTTCTGGCCTGCGGAAACTCATTCCTCTGGACAGATGGACCCAAGATAGCCACCAGAGAAGAGAATCCCTGGTCTCTTGATCCAGATTTAGTAGAGGGGACAAATCTGTGTAATCCCCATTCCACTGATTGAGCATGCAAAGTTGCAGTGGTCTGAGATGTAGGTGGGCAAACGGAACTATGTCCATTGCCGCTACCATTAAGCCGGTTACTTCCATACACTGAGCCACTGACGGCCGAGAAGTGGAATAATGAGCACGGCAGGAAGTTAGAAGCTTTGACAACCTGACCTCTGTCAGAAAAATTTTCATTTCTACTGAATCTATCAGAGTTCCTAGGAAGGAAACTCTTGTGACAGGGGAGAGAGAACTCTTTCCTTCGTTCACCTTCCACCCATGAGACCTCAGGAATGCCAGAACAATGTCTGTATGGGACCTGGCGATTTGGAAAGTCGACGCCTGTATCAGAATGTCGTCTAGGTAAGGGGCCACTGCTATGCCCTGCGGCCTTAGAACCGCCAGAAGGGTCCCTAGAACCTTTGTAAACCTGAGAAACTGATGATGATCTCTGTGTATCGGAATGTGTAGATAAGCATCCTTTAAGTCCACGGTAGTCATAGATTGACCCTCCTCGATCATAGGTAGGACGGTTCGAATAGTCTCCATCTTGAAGGATGGGACCCTGAGAAATTTGCTTAGGATCTTGAGATCCAAGATTGGTCTGAAAGTTCCCTCTTTTTTGGGAACTATAAACAGATTTGAATAGAAGCCCTGCCCCTGTTCCTCCCTTGGAACTGGGTGGATCACTCCCATAACCAGTAGGTCTTGAACGCAACATAAGAATGCCTCTCTCTTTATCTGGTTTGCAGATAATTGTGAGAGATGAAATCTCCCCTTTGGAGATGAAGCTTTGAAATCCAGAAGATATCCCTGGGAAATAATCTCCAGAGCCCAGGGATCCTGGACGTCTCTTGCCCAAGCCTGGGCGAGGAGAGTAAGTCTACCCCCCACTAGATCCGGTCCCGGATCAGGGGCTACTCCTTCATGCTATCTTAGAGGCAGCAGCAGGTTTTTTGGCCTGCTTCCCCTTGTTCCAAGCCTGGTTTGGTCTCCAGACTGGCTTGGACTGGGCACAATTTCCCTCTTGTTTTGCAGTAGAGGAAGTTGAAGCTGCACCACTCTTGAAGTTTCGAAAGGAACGAAAATTAGTCTGTTTGGTCCTTAATTTGTTGGACCTATCCTGGGGAAGGGCGTGGCCTTTTCCTCCAGTAATATCAGAAATGATCTCCTTCAGTCCAGGCCCGAATAGGGTCCGCCCTTTGAAGGGGATGTTGAGAAGTTTAGACTTTGAAGTAACGTCAGCCGACCAGGATTTAAGCCATAGCGCCCTACGCGCCTGAATGGCAAAACCTGAATTCTTAGCCGTTAGCTTGGTTAAATGAAAAACGGCATCAGAAATAAATGAATTGGCTAACTTAAGAGCTTTAAGCCTATCTAGGATATCATCCAACGGGGTCTCTACCTGTAGAGCCTCCTCAAGAGACTCAAACCAGAAAGCCGCTGCAGCAGTGACTGGGGCAATGCATGCAAGAGGCTGGAGAATAAAACCTTGTTGTATAAAGATTTTCCTAAGGAAACCCTCTAATTTTTTATCCATTGGATCTAGGAAAGCACAACTGTCCTCGACAGGGATAGTTGTACACTTAGCTAGGGTAGAGACTGCTCCCTCCACCTTAGGGACCGTCTGTCACAAGTCCCGTGTTGTGGCATCTATAGGAAACATCTTTTTAAAAGCAGGAGGGGGAGAGAACGGTACACCTGGTCTATTCCATTCCTTAGAAATAATTTCTGAAAACCTCTTAGGGATTGGAAAAACGTCAGTGTAAACAGGCACTGCAAAGTATTTGTCCATTTTACGCAATTTCTCTGGGACTACAATGGTGTCACAGAAATCCAGAGTCGCTAAAAACCTCCCTGAGCAACAAGCGGAGGTGTTCAAGCTTAAATTTAAACACTGTCATTTCAGAGTGAGACTGAAGTAACGTCTTCCCTGAATCAGAAATGTCACCCACAGATAGAAGCTCTCCTGCTTCGGCTTCTCCACATTGTGAGGGTATATCAGACATAGCTACTAAAGCGTCAGAAAGCTCTGTATTTGTTCTAGCCCCAGAGCTGTCTCGCTTTCCTTGTAACCCTGGCAGTTTGGACAATACCTCTGTGAGGGTATGATTCATAACTGCCGCCATGTCTTGTAAGGTAAACGCATTGGACGCGCTAGATGTACTTGGCGTCACTTGAGCGGGAGTTATAGGTTCTGACACGTGGGGAGAGCTAGATGGCATAACCTCCCTTTTGTCAGTCTGAGAAACGTCTGGTGATAAATCTTTAAAAGCCATAATATGGTCTTTATAACTTATAGAAATATCAGTACATTTGGTACACATTCTAAGAGGGGGTTCCACAATGGCTTCTAAACAAGCTTGGAAAACACTTAAATAAATGTGAAAAAGCAATTATACAAAAACGGTACTGTGCCTTTAAGAGAAAAAAACTACCACATAAACTGCAAAACAGTGTTAAAAAGTAGTAAACTCTACAAAATTTTTACAGTGTGTATAAGGGACTAAAGCAGCATTGCACCCACTTGCAAATGGATGATTAACCCCTTAGGCCCAAAAACGGATTAGAAAAACATTAAAACCGTTAACAAACAGTCACACTGCCACAGCTCTGCTGTGGCTCCTACCTGCCCTTAAACACGTTTTTTGCAGGAAAAAACTCTCTATAGTGGTCCTAGATACCAGAGGATTCCTTTAGGGAAGCTGGATGTCTCAGTCTGAAAATTAACTGCGCATTTAGAGCGAGAAAATAGGCCCCTCCCACCATGCACTCAAAGTCAGAGGGCCTTAAAAAAGTACTCCTAGGAGTAATCTAACTAGCCATGTGGAAAACTAGGCCCCAAATAAATATTTATCACCCTCAGAGAAAAAACTTTTTTTCTATAAACCATGCAAACGTTTTTACACTAAGTAATATGAGTATTAACATGAAGTATTAGTATTAACATGAATATTACCCTTTTTTTTGCAAGCATGATCCCAGTCGTTGTTAAATCACTGTATCAGGCTTACCTCAAATATACCAGGCACTGTCAGCATTTTCTAGACCTTATCATCTCTCTAGAAAAAAATATACTGAACATACCTCAAAGCAGGTAATCTGCAGACCGTCCCCCCAACTGAAGTTTTTTATGTTATGTGTGAGAACAGCAATGGACCTTAGTTACAAACCTCTATCATCATCAAACCTCTAGGCAGAATTCTTCTTCCAATTTCTGCCTGAGAGTAAAACAGTACAACGCCGGTACCGTTTAAAAATAACAAACTCTTGATTGAAGGTAAAAACTACACTAAAAGTTAATTAATATATATAAAAAACATATATATAAAAAACCAGTGCGCCAAATACCTGTATAAAAAAAAATAGTGAAAAAACCAACATATAGTGCATTCAAATAAAATACCCCTATATATATAAAAACATGAGTAGAAACTGCATAATATAAACAGTGAGGTTAAAGTCCCAATCAAACCAATAATGTAGATGATGGAAGTATGGTGTAGGACAGTTCATCTAGTCCATAATCCAAATACTGAAATCTGGAACAGATGGCAGGCTGCTTCTTCGAAGTTCTTGTTGGTGTCCCAAGATGTTAAACTCTGCAGAAGTAAAAGATAAAAAAAGAAGGCGCCACCATAGTGCACAATCAGATGTTTCTGACACGCCAAATATACAAGTAAGACCGTACTTACAAGCTGTATGACACTTGAGAAGTGTCACAAATGCCTTCTGGACTGTTTGGAGTCGTCCAGCTAACTCACACTGGTAGATATCCGAATTTCTCTGGGGTGTGGGAGCGGCGATAGCAATCAGCATGCAGTATCCAGCCACAGACGTTTCACAGAGCCGGTTCGTCTTGTACTTATCCACTGTTATGGTAGATACATTAGTAGATACAATGTATCAAATGGAACAAAGTGATGAAAAAATGAATAAAAGATACTTTGTGGCAAAAGTCTTATAAAAGCAAACAGACTTTATTTGGAGTACACAAGCACAACGTTTCTCGGTCTCTCCTGACCGTTTCCTCAGGTGCAATATACATAATTAAAACCACGAACTTTTATTGCCGAATTTTCGGCGTCTTCTCAAAAGAGCAGCGCATGCGCGAAGGTGTGACCACTGCTAGAGCTACCATTGGTTATTGTAATCCAATGGTAGGAGAGATAATATTCAAGCCTCTGTGTGATATAGACAGCGTGAGTAAAACACTGCTATTGATGGCAAAAATACAAAAACGAACCATGCAAGGTTCAACTATCAGGGCATATAAGAGGATCGTGTATAAAGTATATTGATCCAGTTAATATGTGTATATATGATATATGTAACAGAGTAAAAATAAATGATTATTATGAAAAATATATATATATATTTCCAATCGGAAGCTCTTAGTGGTGACACCAATCGCGCAACTTAAAACCAAAAAAACTAAACAGGTTAAACCAGAGTATCTCTCAGTCGAGATGCAAGTGATATATTATTCACTTGATATACAACATAAAACTATAAACATGAGCCTCATGAAAAAAGCCTATAAAATGCAATATATTGAAAACATATGTTTATGTTCCTAAAACTTCGACAGAGTTAAAAGTATACACACAAATCTGGCACAACCAGTTGTTAAACTAAATATATAAATATGTGTAAATAAAGCCTACTTTAAAAACATATATATGTAAATGTATATATACACATGTGCATATACACGTGTGTAGTCACGTGTTATATATCTAACTATACATGCAAATATGAACACATACACGCCCCATAACTACTGGGTATAGATGAATCAACAACCCACAAGGCATCACAAATGAAATACGATATGTCTGTCATATACCAGTTAAATTACATCCGTATTGTTAGCACTAGGTGTAAAACATCTGTATTGTTAGTACTAGGTGTAATACATGTCCCAAAAGGCAATAGTGATGGAAGTATCCATATAGAGTCCTATCAATATAAACAACATAATATATACTAAAAAGGGGTGATTGTAATACTATAAAATATTAATAAAAATGTTAAAATATAGTTAGTTAAAAGCTGCCATATCAATATTGGCATTGAGTCCACCAGGGGACAAGCTTTTGAGTTTCCAAATGCAAAAGGTCTCCCTTTGTCTCAAATATAAAAACCTATTTCTGCCCCACTTGGGTAGGATCTGTTCTAGTGGAAATATGGTAAAGCAATCAGATGGTGTGGAGTGACAAAGACTAGCATGTTTGGGGATACTATGGTTTTTTATTTTGTTTTCTATATTTCTTTTGTGTTCCCCCCACCTCTTTTTTTAGGGGCCTGGAAGTCCTCCCCACATATTGGAGCCCACATACACACTCTAAGAGATAGACGACAAAGGGAGAATCACACGTGAAATGTGAATTGATACTGAATTTTTCTTGTGTGGTAAATGAACTAAATTCAATTCTATTTGGATTTGTGAAAGCACATAGGCCAAAATGCGCCCGATTGCATTTATAAAAACCTGGTTTGCCTAATAATGTAGAGTCCCTATTTTTAAGGTTATATCCATTTGCTCTGTTTTTTGGCTGATGTACTTTCATAACTACCTTGCTGGGTGCCAGCTTATTTTTTAAGGTGGGAGCTCTTCTGAAAGTACATATTGGTTGCTTACTCAATGTGTTGGTCAGGAATGGATCATTCTCCAGGATGTTTCTAAAATGCCTTTGATCTTTTTGTGGTTATCATTGAATTGTGTTACAAATCTAACCCCAGTATTACTGGACTCAGTGAGATTTTTTGGCTTGTCTTCTTTGTTGATCTTATTATTTGCCCCTGTATATTTGAAGAAAAAATCTTCTCTACATTTTTTTCTGGCCTCAAGAAAGCTGGTCTCAATTAAACTACTAGGAAAATTTTTCTCCAAAAACCTTTCTTTTAAAAGGTTGGCTTGTATATCAAAAGTTTTCAAATCAGTGCAGTTTCTGCGCAACCTACAGAACTGGTTGTATGGTATATTCTTTTTCCAGGGTAAGTGGTGGTTGCTTTTAAAGTTGAGATAGCTGTTAGCATCCACTGGTTTGAAAAAAGTTTTGGTGGAGATATTACCTAGATTGTCCCATTCAAGTATTAAATCCAGAAAGTCTATACTTGTTTCATCCATTTTGGATGAAAACTGCAGACCCATATCATTATCATTTAGTTTATCAACAAAATTTTGGGCTTCTAAAGGGGTGCCTTCCCAAATAAACAAGAGGTCATCAATGAAACGGCCATAGAAGACCAGACTCGCCACCGAGTCAGAGGAATAGATGTATCTGTCCTCAAACATGCCCATAAATAAATTGGCAAAGCTCGGGGAGAATCTGGTCCCCATGGCCGTTCCCTTGATCTGCAAAAATAATTTTTCCTGATAAACAAAATAATTGTTCTTAAGAACAAATAAGATACATTCCATAAGGAATTTCCTTTGCTTGTCTGGCATATAGATGCCTTGTTTCAAATAATATTCAATGGCATTTATGCCTAGATCATGGGCTATATTTGAATACAAAGCCGAGACATCACAAGTAAGCCATAAAAGTTTCCTATTTTCCTTCTTAATTTTAGATATCTTATATATAAGATCCGGAGTGTCTTGAATATATGAAGTTAAGGTGACTACTGATTTTTTTAGGAATTGGTCCACATATTCAGATAGATTACATGTGAGATTGCCAATACCCGAAATAATAGGCCTCCCAGGAGGATCCACCAAATTTTTGTGGATCTTCGGGAGGTGATAATAATAGGCCAAATTCGGATTACTTGGGATTAAAAAATCCCTTTCTTTTTTAGTTAAAATACCTTCTAACCAGCCACGGTCTACCATTTTGACCAAACTGGCCAGAAATTTATTAGTGGGATTGAATGTAAGGATTTTGTAATACTGTTCATCATACAAGATCCTATCGGCTTCTCTTATGTAATCTACACGATTCTGTATAATAATTCCTCCGCCCTTATCTGCTTCTCTAATTATTATGTTATTATTGGAAGCTAATCTAGATAGGGCTTTAATTTCATAAACATTCAAATTGGAATCTTTGGTTTTGGCTCCTGGTAGTTTTCCAAAATCTTCCAATACTAGTTTTTGGAATAATTCAATGTTTAAACCTGCATTAGGTGGGTTAAAGTTAGATTTAGGCGTTAAATTTGAATGTATACAATCTTCAAAAAGATCAGCATAAAGAGTATCCGGATCAAAATATATAACATCCATAGAAGGACGTTCACTCATATCATTTGTTAAAATTGGTCTGTGGCCTGAATCTTTTAGTTTCTTTTCTCAGAAGTAACGCTGCAAAGACAATTTACGAACAAACTTGTTCAAATCCACAAACAAATCAAACAAATTATGTTGGTTTGATGGACAAAACGATAAACCCCTGTTTAAAACGCAAATTTCTTCATTGGAGAGAACATGGTTGGATAAATTGTATATGTTTTTACTCATGCGTTTAAGTTTCTCTTTTTTGGAAGTCTTACCTCTCCCTCTGCTGCCACGTTGGCGTATGATCTTTTTCTTGGTGTAGTGGTAGCCAATTTTTCCCCCTCTTTGGCCCTTTCTAGTTGTTTTAATCTGATTGGTGCATGTCTGAGATGGGGCGGGGTGTACATCTGTTTTTGTTCGTACTGAAAAACCTGAGATTTATTAATCTGTCTGTTATCATCTCTTTGGTAACTATTGTTATAATTTGTTTCGTTTTGTTGAACTCTAGAATTATTCCCATGGTTCCTGTTTTGAAACCCACGGTTTCTATAATCTATCTCTTCCTCCCTGTTGTATTGTTGGGTATTATGTTGATACTGATTGTATCTATATGTATGCGGACTGTTGTTAAAATCCTCTCTTTCCCAGTTAGAGGTGGAAGGTTGGCTATATTCTCTATGATTAGAATTATACGGGATATTATTTGAGTTTCTAAAACTCAAATTCTTCTTTTTATCTCTGGGTTTATCTCAATAGCAGTGTTTTACTCACGCTGTCTATATCACACAGAGGCTTGAATATTATCTCTCCTACCATTGGATTACAATAACCAATGGTAGCTCTAGCAGTGGTCACACCTTTGCGCATGCGCTGTTCCTTTGAGAAGACGCCGAAAATTCGGCAATAAAAGTTCGTGGTTTTAATTATGTATATTGCACCTGAGGAAACGGTCAGGAGAGACCGAGAAACGTTGTGCTTGTGTACTCCAAATAAAGTCTGTTTGCTTTTATAAGACTTTTGCCACGAAGTATCTTTTATTCATTTTTTCATCACTTTGTTCCATTTGATACATTGTATCTACCATAACAGTGGATAAGTACAAGACGAACCGGCTCTGTGAAACGTCTGTGGCTGGATACTGCATGCTGATTGCTATCGCCGCTCCCACACCCCAGAGAAAAACTACACTAAGTCACCACATATCTCTTGATACTTCCTTTCTTGTCGAGAGCTGCAAGAGAATGACTGGGGGTAGCAGTTAGGGGATGAGCTATATAGACAGCTCTGCTGTGGGTGTCCTCTTGCCGCTTCCTGTTGGGAAGGAGAATATCCCACAAGTAATGGATGAACCCGTGGACTGGATACACCTTTACAAGAGAAAAGAGAATCTCAGAAAATTGAAAGCAATCTAGATGAATCAGAATATGAGGATATGCATCCTGTAATTATCTCCTTCCATGCTGGAGCAAGAAAGGAGGGCTGTACGTGGGCAGCACAGAGACAGAGGGAAAAGAGAGAGGGAGTTTTCTTTCCCTGCTAAATCTTTTCTGTAGTGTAAGGGAGGGAATGGATGCTACACTACAGAAAATAAAATTAAAATTATGGTGGGGGGGGACCACTACACTACAGAAAAAGAATATCTAAACATAAGCCTATAAACTATGATGGTCGACACAATTGGGAGAGGGATGGTTTAGAGAGCTGTTTGGGAGGGATCAGGGAAGTGGGAGGGTAAGGGGTGGTCATACACAGTAGAAAATAATTAAATACATAAAATGTATTTATTTAATACAAAAAAACCTTCATACTGGCAGACTGTGTCTGTCAGTACATAAGATGAAGGTCAGGAGTGCGGGTGTATGTAGGTGATAGAGCTGTTTGGGAGGGGTCAGGAAAGTGGGAAGTTTCAGGTGGGATGCTAATCCCTGCATTAAATTACTATTACCCTTACCAGCTAATTAATTAACCTATATATATACTGCCGGGAATTTCCGAAATGTGTTGTGCAGTTGCAGTTATTGGCCTTCTATTTGCCAAGAACGAATTGCAAAGCCATGCATGTCTGCTATTTCTGAACAAAAGGGACCCAAGAGAACCTTTTACAGCCATTTGTCTTATGACTGCAGTAGTTATGTGTAAATAATTTTAGTGTGAAACACAAAGTTTGTTAATTTTTTTCACAATGGTATAGTTTTGATAGGTACATAAAAAAGGCTCTATTTCTTTTATAAATGGAGTGAAAGCAAAAACGCTAAAAATATTTCGGTAGCAAAGGGGTTGATATCAACAGATTAAGTTGATTTCATACCAGCCAGAGAGACTAGAGACGATACTGTACACTTAAAGTTATATAATTAATTAGCTATGCCCCCCCAAAAATCTATTCTTATTACTTTTATATCTACCAATGCAGAGAAAGCCTTCAACCGGGTCAACTGGTCTTTCATGAAGGCTACATTAACAAAAAACATACATTTATGTAAGAACTTACCTGATGAATTAATCTATTTCATGGTGGCGAGAGTCCACAAGCTTGTTACTGATGGGATACACATTCCTACCAGGAGGAGGCAAAGTTTCCCAAACCTCAAATGCCTATAAATACACCTCCCCCCTCACTTATACCTCAGTTTAATGAATAGCCAAGTAGGTGAGGTGAAATAAGGAGTAAAAGCATAAGAAAAAGAGGAGCAGGGTAAAAGATGTGCTTTATACAAAAGAAATCAAAACCACACAAAAATGGGTGGGCCTTGTGGACTCTCTCCACCATTTCTTTCATATAGAGCTTGTTACTGATGGGAAATAATACCCAAGATGTGGAAGTCCACGAGTAACAATAAAGGGAGGGATAAAATAAAAACAATTAAATCCAACAAATAATTACGTTTCTTTAAAATTCAAAAAACTTAAATCATAGGCACTAGAGTCAAACTGAGACAGCTGTCTGAAGAACCTTTCTACCAAAAGCTGCTTCTGAATAAGCAAAAACATCAAAATGGTAAAATTTAGTAAAGGTATGCAAAGAAGACTAAGTGGCCGCTTTGCAGATTTGATCAACTGAAGCTTCATTCTTGAAAGCCCAAGATGTGGCAATTAACCTTGTAGAATGAGCTGTAATTTTCTGAGGTGGAGACTGACCTGCCTCAAAATAAGCTTTGTGAATCAAAAGTTTCAACCAAGATGCTAAAGAAACGGGAGAAACTTTCAGACCTTTTCTAGAACCGGAAAAAATAACAGACTAGAAATCTGTCTGAAATCCTTAGTAGCATCTACATAGTATTTCAAAGCTCTAACGACATCCAAAGAGTGTAAAGATTTTTTTTAAAGAAGTCTTAGGCTTAGGACATAAGGAAGGAACAATAATTTCCCTATTAATGTTGTTAGAATTCACAACTTTAGGCAAAAATTTGAAAAAAGTCTGCAAAACTGCTCTCTCTTGTGAGTCTCCTTATCTGATTTTCCATAAAGATAAAGCTGACAATTCAGAAACTCTTCTAGCGGAAGAGATGGCCAATAGAAACAATTCTTTCCAAAAAAGTAGTTTAATGTCTAAAGAATGTATAGGCTCAAAAAGAGGAGCATGCAAAATCTTTAATACCATATAAAGACTCTAAGGAGGAGAAATATATTTAATAACAGGGTTAATTCGAATTAAAGCCTGGACAAAACAGTTAATATCAGGAAGATTAGCAATATTTGTGTGAAATAAAACAGAAAGAGCAGAGATTTGTCCTTTTAAGGTATTGGCAAACAATCCTTTATCAAAACCATCCTTAAGAAACTAGAGTATCCTAGGAATCCTAAAGGAATGCCAGGAATAATCATATGAAGAACACCATGAAATATAGGTTTTCCAAACCTTGTGGTATATTTTACTTGAAACAGGCTTACGAGCCTGAATCATAGTGTTAATCATGAAGTCAGAAAAACCTCTATGACTGAGGACTAAATGTTTAATTTCCATGCCATCAAATTTAAAGATTTGAGATCTGGATGGAAGAACGGGCCTTGAGATGGGAAGTCTGGTCTTAGAGGAAGAGGCCAATGCTTGCAACTGGACATTTGGACAAGGTCTGCATAGCAAAGTCTGTGAGGCCACGCTGGTGTTATCAGAAACACATAAGATTGCTCCATCATGATCTTTGAGATCACTCTTGGAAGTAGAACTAGAAGGGGGGAGGGGGGGATGTAAGCAGGCTGGCAAGACCAGGGAACTGCAAGAGCATCCATCATTTCTGCCTGAGGATCCCTAGACCTGGAAAGGTACATAGGAATTTCTTGTTCAGACAAGAAGAGGTCATCAGATCTATCTCTGGAGAGCCCCACATCTGTACAATTCAACATAATACATCTGGGTGGAGAGAGTGATTAGACAAGAATTGGATTCCGCCCAATAAAGTATGCAAGATACTTCTTTCATAGCTAGGGGACTGTGAGTTCCCCCTTAATGATTGACATATGCCACTGTAGTGATATTGTCCATTTGAAAATGAATATAAAGGTTCCCTCTTCAATAGAGGCCAAGCCTGAAGCGCTCTGAAGAGAGCATGAAGTTCCAAAATATTAATTGGTAATCTTGATTCTCAAGGATTCCAAACTCCTTGTGCTGTCAGAGACCCCCAGACAGCTCCCCAACCTGTAAGAAATGTATATGTGGTGATTACAGACCAGGTAGGATGAACAAAAGAGGCCCCTTGAATAATAAAGTGGTGGTTTAACCACCAAGTCAGAGAGAGTTGTGTGTTGGGATTTAAGAATATCAGTTATGATATCAGAGTGTAATCCCTGCACCATTGGTGCAACATGCAAAGCTGTAGAGGTCTCATATTAAAACAAGCAAAGGGGATTGCGTCCGATGCTGCTAAAACTTCAATGCACATAGCCACTGAAGGGAATTATAGAAGGTTTCAGTCATCTCTTTTCTGTCATGGATAGAGTCATGGACACTGAATTTATCTGGAAACCTAAAAATGTGACCTTTGTCAGAGGAATCAAGAAACTCTTTGGTAAACGGCAATATTTGTTTTGTGTGAGATTCTGCTAAATGAAAAGATTGAGCTAGTACCAAGATATCATCCAAATAAGGAAACACTGCAATACCCTGCTCTCTGATTACAGATAGAAGGGCAGAGAGAACCTTTGAGAATATTCTCGAAGCTGTTGCTAGGCCAAACGGAAGAGCTACAAATTGGTAATACTTGTCTGGAAAAAATAATCTCAGAAATTGATAATGATCTGAGTGGATTGGGATGTGAAGGTAAGCATCCTGTAGGTCTATTGTGGACATAAAGTGACCTTGCTGAACAAAGGGCAGAATAGTCCTTATAGTTCACATCTTGAAAGTTGGGACTCTTACAAATCGATTTAAAGTTTTCAGATCCAAAATTGGTCTGAAAGAATTTTCCTTCTTTGGGACAATGAAAAGATTTGAATAAAACTTGAACAATTATGCCCAAGAGTTCTAGATCTGAAACACATTTCAGAAATGCTTGGGCTTTTACTGGGTGTTTTGGAACATGGGTGAGAAAGAATATTTCCATGGGAGGTCTTATTCTGAATCCGATTTTATACCCCTGAGAAATTATGTTCTGAATCCACTGATTTTGGATAGTCTGCCCAAAAATCTTGAAATAGTTTTAGTCTGCCCCCCACCAGAAGAATTGGATTGAGGGCTGCACCTTCATGCTGGCTTAAGGCAAGATTTGGTTTCTTATATGGTTTGTAGTTATTCCAATTTGGAGAAAGTCTAAAATTAGAGCCAGAGGCTTTAGGGAGGGAGCAGTTTTCTATTCTCTATTCTGATGAAAGGAACAAAAATGATTAGTAGCTTTAAATTTTCCCTTAGATTTTTAGTCTTGAGGAAGAAAAACTCCTTTACCCCCAGTAATAGTGGTAATAATAGAATCCAATTGAGAACCAAAAAGGTTTTTCCTTGAAAAGAAAGAGATAGTAATCTTGTTTTAGATACCACATCAGCATTCCAAGATTTAAGCCATAAAGCTCTTCTAATTAGCTGCTCCTTAACTCATCCGCCACCTCTGAGGTTGCGGACAGCAATCATCCAAATCAGATACGATCTGGATAATTGACACCCTCTGCTAGCGGCAGCTTTTTGGATGGCGCTGTAAAAAATTATACAATTGTAAATATTTTAACCATTTTGAATAAGTTCCCTCAGCAAGATCCATAAGGTTCTGTTGTGGCTTAAGCCTACTACAATCTATAAAATTAGTTAAAGGTGTTGTGTATTGTGGTTTTTGTTGGCTGTAACAGCTGGGGATAAGGCCCCCTTGAAATTAAGCATTAATAGGAATAGGAATTAATGGGGAAGGGGTAGTTGATATGTAAGGGTAAGCAGATACAATTGTATTCCATTGTTTAAAAGTATGGTAAATCATAGGATCCAAATCATTGCAATCCAAATAAGTTTATTAATAGATTGTTCGGTCCATTAAGTTAGCTTATAAAGATATCCATGCTTTATTATTATAATTAATATACCAGTCTAATATTATTTGTAATGTTACTGCTCTATAATAATTCTTAATATTTGGGACTCCTTTTTTTGGGGATGTACAAGGTGGAAGCCTTAATTCTGGGTTTAAACTGATTCCAAATAAACAAGTTAATAATTTTCTGAAGATCAGAACAGAAAGTATAGGGAAGATTAATAGGTACTGTCTGGACTATATATAAAACATGTGGAAGAATATTCATTTTTATGTATTCGGCCCAACCATGATAATGGTTTTGGTTTCCATGATTTAAGATCCTGTTAAAGATTAGTAAATAATTTAGAGTAATTTTCAGAAAAAAAGTTGTGTTTCATCTGCCAACAATTGTACCCCTAGATATTTTAAGGAAGTTTCTTTCCAAGCATATGGACTAATTTGCAGTCCTGATATTCCCTAGACGAGATCGAAATACTAATATAGCTTCAGATTTACTCTTATTAATATGGAAATTTGAATATTTCACAAATTCTTGGAAAACAAATTCTAAGTTGTTAATAGATGTGATCGGGTCCGTCATGGTTAATAATACATCATCCGCATATAATGAAATCTTATATTCTTGTTTCCCTATTATTAGTCCTTTGATATTTATACTGGAACGAATTCTCACTGCTAGAATCTCCATTGAGATAGAAAATAGCAAGGGAGACAGAGGAAATCCCTGCCTCTTGCCATTTGAAATATTAAATGAATCTGAAATCACCCCATTAACTTTCACTTTAGCAGATGACGATGTATAGAGATAAGATATATGTTGAATAATTCTTACCCCAAAACCAAATTTTTTCATTCTAAAAAAGACCAGTCAAGCCAGTCAAACGCCTTCTCGATGAATGAGAGTGTAACTAGGGGTATTTTATATATGTTAGCATATTTTATTATATGTAGTACTTTAATAGACTTTAGATGGTCAAGATATGCCAAAAGGTCAAAGACAAGAAGGAGCAAAAATAAAAATAAAAAAGACACAACAGACAAACAGGGGCAGGCAGAAATATGCACTGTGCCAACACAATGAGATGACAGATTGGTTATAAATCTCTCTTCCACTGCTCTGACAGAGCCTCAGTTACGTGTACTTAGAAAAGGTTTTTCTCTCCAACAGATTGCACAGATTTACAGCTGTTAAAGACTTACAATTCTTTGCAAGAAAGTTGATCGGTCATAAATTGTTTCTTAGAGATAAGGATGACATACCATATGTGAGTGACGAGCTAGTAACGGAAACCCTTGAATCGCTGTTTTTAGAATCAGAAGACAATAGTGAGTCACAAACGCAATTAAGTACAGGGTTCAATGTAAAATCTAAATTTATGCCCGCACACACTAAAGTCCCGGTGGCTGAGGCCTTTGTCAAGCTAGTGGAAAGAGAAACTTGGTGACAATAAGATAATATGGGATAACTTACAAAAGGATGAAAGACCAGCCATTTTTGAACTGCAAAGAAATTCAGACATAACTATTAAATAGTCAGACAAGGGGAAATATAGTAGTTCAGGACACGACAAAATATTACAATGAATGCTGTAGACATCTCAATGAACCCCAACAATATCATAGGTTAGATCAAAATCCATTAAACATAATAATGTCTAAATTGGAAAAAAATATTACTGCCAACATTAGACAACAATGTTATTAGCAAATCTGAATTTAACTTTCTCCTAGCTATCCACCCTAAAATCCCAACGTTTCACACGATTCCAAAAGTGCACAAGTCAGGAGTAGACTCTCCTCCAGGATGACCTATTGTTGAAGGAATACAGGGCCCTTTAGAGAACAGAGGTGAATATATAGACTATTTTCTACAGCCCTTTGTAACTACCCTAAATTCTTTTGTACAAGATGCTCCTGACTTATTGAGAAAAATTCAAAATATTACAATATCAAGTCATACGTTCTTAGCCACAATTGACGTAGAATCACTCTATTCGAGTATACCACATGAGAACAGAATACAGGCAGTATTTTTCTATTTGAATCAAAGATGAATGGCTTTGCAAAGCCATACTAATTTCCTAGTTGAAATTTTACAATTTGCTTTAGAACATAACTTCTTTGTCTTTGACAATAGGTTTTATATCCAAATAAGAGGCACCGCAATGGGAGCAAAATTCGCTCCATCAAACGCGTGCCTCTATTTGGGATTTTGGGAAACAAAAACAATTTATGTAAGAACTTACCTGATAAATTAATTTATTTCATATTGGCAAGAGTCCATGAGCTAGTGACGTATGGGATATACAATGCTACCAGGAGGGGTAAAGTTTCCCAAACCTCAAAATGTCTATAAATACACCCCTCACCACACCCACAATTCAGTTTAACGAATAGCCAAGTAGTGGGGTGAAAAAGAAAGGAGTAAACAGCATCAACAAAGGAATTTGGAAATAATTGTGCTTTATACAAAAAAATCATAACCACCATAAAAGGGTGGGTCTTATGGACTCTTGCCAATATGAAAGAAATTAATTTATCTGGTAAGTTCTTACATAAATTATGTTGTCTTTCATGTAATTGGCAAGAGTCCATGAGCTAGTGACGTATGGGAAAGTAATACCCAAGATGTGAAACTCCACAAAAGAGTCACTAGAGAGGGAGGGATAAAATAATAGCCATTTTCCGCTGAGAAAATTAAATCCACAACCAAAAGTTGTAAATGAAAGAAAAAAACTTAAAACATAAAAACAGCTTCCTGAAGAACTTTTCTACCAAAAACTGCTTCCGAAGAAGCAAATACATCAAAATGGTAGAATTTAGCAAATGTATGCAAAGAAGACCAAGTTGCTGCTTTGCAAATCTGATCAACTGAAGCTTCATTCTTAAAAGCCCAAGACGTGGAGACTGATCTAGTAGAATGAGCTGTAATTCTCTGAGGCGGGGCCTGACTCGACTCCAAATAAGCTTGATGAATCAAAAGCTTTAACCAAGATGCCAAGGAAATGGCAGAAGCCTTCTGACCTTTTCTAGAACCAGAAAAGGTAACAAATAGACTAGAAGTCTTCTTGAAATCTTTAGTAGCTTCAACATAATATTTCAAAGCTCTTACCACATCCAAAGAATGCAAGGATTTCTCCAAAGAATTCTTAGGATTAGGACACAAAGAAGGGACAACAATTTCTCTATTAATGTTGTTAGAATTTACAACCTTAGGTAAGAATTTAAATGAAGTCCGCAAAACTGCCTTATCCTGATGGAAAATCAGAAAAGGAGATTCACAAGAAAGAGCAGATAATTCAGAAAATCTTCTAGCAGAAGAGATGGCCAAAAGGAACAACGCTTTCCAAGAAAGTAGTTTAATGTCCAAAGAATGCATAGGCTCAAAAGGAAGAGCCTTTAAGGCCTTCAAAACCAAATTAAGACTCCAAGAGGGAGAGATTGGTTTAATGACAGGCTTAATACGGACCAAAGCCTGTACAAAACAGTGAATATCAGGAAGCTTAGCAATCTTTCTGTGAAATAATACAGAAAGAGCAGAGATTTGTCCCTTTAAGGAACTTGCAGACAAACGTATCCAAACCATTCTGAAGAAACTGTAAAATTCTAGGAATTCTAAAAGAATGCCAGAATTTATGAGAACACCTTGAAATATAAGTCTTCCAAACTCGATAATAAACAGATTCACAAGCCTGTAACATAGTATTAATCACTGAGTCAGAGAAACCTCTATGACTAAGCACTAGGCATTCAATTTCCATACCTTCAAATTTAATGATTTGAGATCCTGATGGAAAAACGGACCTTGAGACAGAAGGTCTAGCCTTAATGGAAGTGGCCAAGGTTGGCAGCTGGACATCCCTTCCGAACAAGATCCACATACCAAAACCTGTGAGGCCATGCTGGAGCTACCAGCAACATAAACGATTGTTCCATGATGATTTTGGAAATCACTTTTGGAAGAAGAACCAGAGGCGGGAAGATATAAGCAGGTTGGTAACACCAAGGAACTGCTAATGCATCCACTGCTTCCGCCTGAGGATACCTGGACCTGGACAGGTACCTTGGAAGTTTCTTGTTTAGATGGGAAGCCATCAGATCTATTTCTGGAAGACCCCACATCTAAACAATCTGAAAAAACACATCTGGATGGAGCGACCATTCCCTGACGACTGAGATAATCCGCTTCCCAATTCTATACCTGGGAAATGAACTGCACAAATTAGACAGGAGCTGGATTCCGCACAAGCAAGTATCCGAGATACTTATTTCATGGCTTGGGGACTGTGAGTCCCACCCTGATGATTGACATATGCCACAGTTGTGATATTGTCTGAAAACAAATGAACGGTTCTCTCTTCAACAGAGGCCACACCTGAAGAGCCCTGAACATAGTACAGAGTTCTAAAATATTGATTGGTAACCTCGCCTCTTGAGGTTTCCAAACCCCTTGTGCTGTCAGAGATCCCCAGACAACTCCCCAACCTGAAAGACTTGCTTCTGTTGTGATCACAGTTCAGGTTGGATGAACAAAACAGGCCTCTTGAACTATACGATTGTGATCTAACCACCAAGTCAGAGAGAGTCGAACGTTGGGATTTAAGGTTATTAATTGTGATATCTTTGTATAATCCCTGCACCACTTGTTCAACATACAAAGCTTGAGAGGTCTCACATGAAAACGAGCAAAGGGGATTGTATCCGATGCTGCAGTCATGAGACCTAAAACTTTCATGTCCACATGTTTACATAGCCACTGAAGGGAATGACTGAGACTGAAGGTTCCGACAAGTTGAAACCAATTTTAATTGGCTCTTGTCTGTTAGAGACAGAGTCATGGACACTGAATCTATCTGGAAACCTAAAAAGGTGACCCTTGTCTGAGGAATCAAAGAACTTTTTGGTAAATTGATCCTCCAACCATGTCTTTGAAGAAACACTAGTTGATTCTTATGAGATTCTGCAGAATGTAAAGACTGAGCTATTACCAAGATATCGTCCAAATAAGGAAATACTGTAATACCCTGCTCTCAGATTACAGAGAGTAGGGCCCGAAAACCTTCGAAAAGATTCTTGGAGCTGTCGCTAGGACAAACGTAAGAGCGACAAATTGGTAATGCTTGTCTAGAAAAGAGAATCTCAGGAAATGATAATGGTCTGGATGAATCGGAATATGAAGATAAGATCCTGTAAGTCTAATGTGGATATATAATTCCCTTGCTGAACAAAAGGCAGAATAGTCCTTATAGTAACCATTTTGAAAGTTGTCACTCTTACATAACGATTCAAAAATTTCAGATCCAGAACTGGCCTGAAATAATTTTCTTTCTTTAGGACAATGAATAGATTTGAATAAAACCCCAGACCCTGTTCCTGAAACGGAACTGATTACCCCTGAAAGCTCCAGGTCTGAAACATACTTCAGAAAAGCTTGAGCCTTTACTGGATTTACTGGGATGAGACAATACTCTGAATCCAATGATTTTGGACAGAATCTGCCCAAATGTTTTGGAAGAATAATAATCTGCCCCCTACCAGCTGAGCTAGAATGAGAGCCGCACCTTCATGCAGACTTGGGGGCTGGCTTTGGATTCTTAAACGGTTTGGTTCACTCCAACTTGAAGAAGGTTTCCAATTGGAACCAGATTCTTTGGGGGAAGGATTAGGTTTCTGTTCCTTATTTTGTCGAAAGTAACAAAAGCGGTTAGAAGCTTTAGATTTACCCTTAAGTCTTTAATCCTGAGGCAAAAAAACTCCTTTCCCCCCAGTGACAGTTGAAATAATCTAATCCAACTGAGAACCAAATAACTTATTACCTTGGAAAGAAAGAGATAGTAATCTAGACTTAGATACCATGTCAGCATTCCAATATTTAAGCCATAAAGCTCTTCTAGCTAAAATAGCTAAAGACATAGATTTAACATAAATTTTGATGATATAAAAAATCGCATCACAAATAAAATGATTAGCTTGTTGAAGTGAACAATGCTAGACAAATCAGGATCTGTTTCCTGTTGCACTAAACTTTCCAACCAAAAAGTTGATGCAGCTGCAACATCAGCCATAGAAATGGCAGGCCTGAGATGACCAGAATATAAATAAGCTTTCCTTAGATAAGATTCAAGTTTCCTATCTAAAGGGTCTTTAAAAGAAGTACTATCTTCCATAGGAATAGTAGTACGTTTAGCAAGAGTAGAAATAGCCCCATCAACTTTGGGGATCTTTTTCTAAAACTCCAATCTAACTGCTGGCAAATGATACAATTTTTTAATTTTTGAAGAAGGGATAAAAGATGTACCAGGCCTATTCCATTCCTTTGAAATCATATCAGAAATAACATCAGGAACTGGAAAAACATCTGGAGTAACCCCAGGTTTATAAACAGAATTTAAACGTTTACTAGTTTTAGTATCAAGAGTACCAGTTTCCTCAACATCCAATGTAATCAACATCTCTTTTAACAAGGAATGAATATACTCCATTTTAAATAAATAAGTAGATTTGTCAGTGTCAATATCTGAGGAAGGATCTTCTGAATCAGAAAGATCCTCATCAGAGGAGGATAATTCAGTATGTTGTCTGTCATTTGAAATTGCATCAACTTTATGAGAAGTTTTAAAAGACCTTTTATGTTTATTAAAAAGCGGAATAGCAGACAAAGCCTTCTGAATCACATCAGCAATAAAAAGTAAATTTATGCTTACCTGATAAATTAATTTCTTCTACGATACGACGAGTCCACGGATTTCATCCTTACTTGTGGGATTTATCCTCCTGCTAACAGGAAGTGGCAAAGAGCACCACAGCAGAGCTGTATATATAGCTCCTCCCTTCCCTCCACCTCCAGTCAGTCGACTGAAGTTAGGAAGAGAAAGGAAAAGCCAAAGGTGCAGAGGTGACTGAAGTTTATAAAAAAACATAATTTATGTAAGAACTTACCTGATAAATTCATTTCTTTCATATTAGCAAGAGTCCATGAGCTAGTGACGTATGGGATATACATTCCTACCAGGAGGGGCAAAGTTTCCCAAACCTCAAAATGCCTATAAATACACCCCTCACCACACCCACAAATCAGTTTAACGAATAGCCAAGAAGTGGGGTGATAAGAAAAAAGTGTGAAGCATAAATATAAGGAATTGGAATAATTGTGCTTTATACAAAAAAATCATAACCACCACAAAAAAAGGATGGGCCTCATGGACTCTTGCTAATATGAAAGAAATGAATTTATCAGGTAAGTTCTTACATAAATTATGTTTTCTTTCATGTAATTAGCAAGAGTCCATGAGCTAGTGACGTATGGGATAATGACTACCCAAGATGTGGATCTTCCACGCAAGAGTCACTAGAGAGGGAGGGATAAAATAAAGACAGCCAATTCCGCTGAAAAAAATCCACACCCAAAAATAAAGTTTAAATCTTATAAAGAAAAAAACTGAAAATATAAGCAGAAGATTCAAACTGAAACAGCTGCCTGAAGTACTTTTCTACCAAAGACAGCTTCAGAAGAATTTAGTAAAAGTATGCAAAGAAGACCAAGTTGCTGCTTTGCAAATCTGATCAACCGAAGCTTCATTCCTAAACGCCCAGGAAGTAGAAACTGACCTAGTAGAATGAGCTGTAATCCTTTGAGGCGGAGTTTTACCCGACTCGACATAAGCATGATGAATTAAAGATTTCAACTAAGATGCCAAAGAAATGGCAGAGGCCTTCTGACCTTTCCTAGAACCGGAAAAGATAACAAATAGACTAGAAGTCTTTCGGAAATTCTTAGTAGCTTCAACATAATATTTCAAAGCTCTAACTACATCCAAAGAATGCAATGATTTCTCCTTAGAATTCTTAGGATTAGGACATAATGAAGGAACCACAATTTCTCTACTAATGTTGTTGGTATTCACAACCTTAGGTAAAAATTTAAAAGAAGTTCGCAACACCGCCTTATCCTGGTGAAAAATCAGAAAAGGAGACTCACAAGAAAGAGCAGATAATTCAGAAACTCTTCTGGCAGAAGAGATAGCCAAAAGGAACAAAACTTTCCAAGAAAGTAATTTAATGTCCAATGAATGCATAGGTTCAAACGGAGGAGCTTGAAGAGCCCTCAGAACCAAATTCAAACTCCAAGGAGGAGAAATTGACTTAATGACAGGTTTTATACGAACCAAAGCTTGTACAAAACAATGAATATCAGGAAGATTAGCAATCTTTCTGTGAAAAAGAACAGAAAGAGCAGAGATTTGTCCTTTCAAGGAACTTGCAGACAAACCTTTATCCAAACCATCCTGAAGAAACTGTAAAATTCTCGGAATTCTAAAAGAATGCCAGGAAAAATGATGAGAAAGACACCAAGAAATATAAGTCTTCCAGACTCTATAATATATCTCCCTAGATACAGATTTACGAGCCTGTAACATAGTATTAATCACAGAGTCAGAGAAACCTCTTTGACTAAGAATCAAGCGTTCAATCTCCATACCTTTAAATTTAAGGATTTTAGATCCTGATGGAAAAAAGGACCTTGCGACAGAAGGTCTGGCCTTAACGGAAGAGTCCACGGTTGGCAAGAGGCCATCCGGACAAGATCCGCATACCAAAACCTGTGAGGCCATGCTGGAGCTACCAGCAGAACAAATGAGCATTCCTTCAGAATCTTGGAGATTACTCTTGGAAGAAGAACTAGAGGCGGAAAGATATAGGCAGGATGATACTTCCAAGGAAGTGACAATGCATCCACTGCTACCGCTTGAGGATCCCTGGATCTGGACAGATACCTGGGAAGTTTCTTGTTTAGATGAGAGGCCATCAAATCTATTTCTGGAAGTCCCCACATTTGAACAATCTGAAGAAATACCTCTGGGTGAAGAGACCATTCGCCCGGATGTAACGTTTGGCGACTGAGATAATCCGCTTCCCAATTGTCTATACCTGGGATATGAACCGCAGAAACTAGACAGGAGCTGGACTCCGCCCATACCAGAATTCGAGATCCTTCTTTCATAGCCAGAGGACTGTGAGTCCCTCCTTGATGATTGATGTATGCCCCAGTTGTGACATTGTCTGTCTGAAAACAAATGAACGATTTTCTCTTCAGAAGAGGCCAAGACTGAAGAGCTCTGAAAATTGCACGGAGTTCCAAAATATTGATCGGTAATCTCACCTCCTGAGATTCCCAAACCCCTTGTGCTGTCAGAGACCCCCACACAGCTCCCCAACCTGTAAGACTTGCATCTGTTGAAATTACAGTCCAGGTCGGAAGAACAAAAGAAGCCCCTGAACTAAACGATGGTGATCTGTCCACCACATCAGAGAGTGTCGTACAATCTGTTTTAAAGATATTAATTGAGATATCTTTGTGTAATCCCTGCACCACTGGTTCAGCATACAGAGCTGAAGAGGCCGCATGTGAAAACGAGCAAAGGGAATCGCGTCCAATGCAGCAGTCATAAGACCTAGAATTTCCATGCATAAGGCTACCGAAGGGAATGATTGTGACTGAAGGTTTCGACAAGCTGATATCAATTTTAGACGTCTCTTGTCTGTCAAAGATAGAGTCATGGACACTGAATCTATCTGGAAACCTAAAAAGGTTACCTGTGTCTGAGGAATCAATGAACTTTTTGGTAAATTGATCCTCCAACCATGATGTTGAAGAAACAACACAAGTCGATTCGTATGAGATTCTGCTAAATGTGAAGACTGAGCAAGTACCAAGATATCGTCCAAATAAGGAAATACCACAATACCCTGTTCTCTGATTACAGACAGAAGGGCACCGAGAACCTTTGTAAAAATTATTGGAGTTGTAGCTAGGCCAAACGGCAGAGCCACAAACTGGTAATGCTTGTCTAGGAAAGAGAATCTCAGAAACTGATAGTGATCTGGATGAATCGGAATATGCAGATATGCATCCTGTAAATCTATTGTAGACAAATAATGCCCTTGCTGAACAAAAGGCAGGATAGTCCTTACAGTTACCATTTTGAATGTTGGTATCCTTACATAACGATTCAATATTTTTAGATCCAGAACTGGTCTGAAGGAATTCTCCTTCTTTGGTACAATGAAGAGATTTGAATAAAACCCCAGTCCCTGTTCCAGAACTGGAACTGGCATAATTACTCCAGCCAACTCTAGATCTGAAACACATTTCAGAAATGCTTGAGCCTTCGCTGGGTTTACTGGGACACGGGAAAGAAAAAAATCTCTTTGCAGGAGGCCTTATCTTGAAGCCAATTCTGTACCCTTCTGAAACAATGTTCTGAATCCAAAGATTGTGAACGGAATTGATCCAAATTTCTTTGAAAAAACGTAATCTGCCCCCTACCAGCTGAGCTATAATGAGGGCCGCACCTTCATGTGGACTTAGGAGCTGGCTTTGATTTTCTAAAAGGCTTGGATTTATTCCAGACTGGAGATGGTTTCCAAACTGATACCGCTCCTGAGGATGAAGGATCAGGTTTTTGTTCCTTGTTGTGACGAAAGGAACAAAAACGATTATTAGACCTAAATTTACCTTTAGATTTTTTATCCTGTGGTAAAAAAGTTCCTTTCCCTCCACTAACAGTTGAGATAATAGAATCCAACTGAGAACCAAACAATTTATTACCCTGGAAAGAAAGGGAAAGCAGAGTAGACTTAGAAGACATATCAGCATTCCAAGTTTTAAGCCATAAAGCTCTTCTAGCTAAAATAGCTAGAGACATATACCTGACATCAACTCTAATGATATCAAACATGGCATCACAAATAAAATTATTAGCATGTTGAAGAAGAATAATAATGCTATGAGAATTATGATCTGTTACTTGCTGCGCTAAAGCTTCTAACCAAAATGTTGAAGCTGCAGCAACATCCGCTAAAGATATAGCAGGTCTAAGAAGATTACCTGAACACAAGTAAGCTTTTCTTATAAAGGATTCAATTTTCCTATCTAAAGGATCCTTAAAGGAAGTACCATCTGCCGTAGGAATAGTAGTACGCTTAGCAAGAGTAGAGACAGCCCCATCAACCTTAGGGATTTTGTCCCAAAACTCTAATCTGTCAGATGGCACAGGATATAATTGCTTAAAACGTTTAGAAGGAGTAAATGAATTACCCAAATTATTCCATTCCCTGGAAATTACTTCAGAAATAGCACCAGGGACAGGAAAAACTTCTGGAATAACTACAGGAGATTTAAAAACCTTATCTAAACGTTTAGATTTAGTATCAAAAGGACCAGAATCCTCAATTCTTAATGCAATTAGGACTTCTTTAAGTAAAGAACGAATAAATTCCATTTTAAATAAATATGAAGATTTATCAGCATCAACCTCTGAGACAGAATCCTCTGAACCAGAAGAACCATTATCAGAATCAGAATGATGATGTTCATTTAAAAATTCATCTGAAAAATTAGAAGTTTTAAAAGACTTTTTACGTTTACTAGAAGGAGGAATAACAGACATAGCCTTCTTAATGGATTTAGAAACAAAATCTCTTATGTTATCAGGAACACTCTGAGTATTAGATGTTGACGGAACAGCAACAGGTAATGTAACAGTACTAAAGGAAATATTATCTGCATTAACAAGTTTGTCATAACAAACAGTACAAACAACAGCTGGAGGAACAGATACCATAAGTTTACAGCAGATACACTTAGCTTTGGTAGCTACAGCACCAGACAGCGATTTTCCAGAAGTATCTTCTGACTCAACTCAACGTGGGACATCTTGCAATATGTAATAGAAAAAAACAACATATAAAGCAAAATTGATCAAATTCCTTAAATGACAATTTCAGGAATGGGAAAAAATGCCAGTGAACAAGCTTCTAGCAACCAGAAGCAATAAATAATGAGACTTAAATAATGTGGAGACAATAGTGACGCCCATATTTTTTTAGCGCCAAAAATGACGCCCACATTATTTGGCGCCTAAATGCTTTTGGCACCAAAAATGACGCCACATCCGGAACGCCGACACTTTTGGCGCAAAAGAACGTCAAAAATGACGCAACTTCCGGCGACACGTATGACGCCGGAAACAGAAAAAAAATTTTGCACCAAAAAAGTCAGCGCCAAGAATGACGCAATAATATGAAGCATTTTCAGCCCCCGCGAGCCTAACAGCCCACAGGGAAAAAAGTCAAATTTTAAGGTAAGAAAAAAATGATTGATTCATATGCATTATCCCAAATATGAAACTGACTGTCTGAAATAAGGAAAGTTGAACATCCTGAGTCAAGGCAAATAAATGTTTGAATACATATATTTAGAACTTTATAAAAAAGTGCCCAACCATAGCTTAGAGTGTCACAGAAAATAAGACTTACTTACCCCAGGACACTCATCTACATGTTGTAGTAAGCCAAACCAGTACTGAAACGAAAATCAGCAGAGGTAATGGTATATAAATAAGAGTATATCGTCGATCTGAAAAGGGAGGTAAGAGATGAATCTCTACGACCGATAACAGAGAACCTATGATAACAGAGACCCCGTAGAAGGAGATCATTGAATTCAAACAGGCAATACTCTCCTCACATCCCTCTGACATTCACTGCACGCTGAGAGGAAAACCGGGCTCCAACCTGCTGCGGAGCGCATATCAACGTAGAATCTAGCACAAACTTACTTCACCACCTCCATAGGAGGCAAAGTTTGTAAAACTGATTTGTGGGTGTGGTGAGGGGTGTATTTATAGGCATTTTGAGGTTTGGGAAACTTTGCCCCTCCTGGTAGGAATGTATATCCCATACGTCACTAGCTCATGGACTCTTGCTAATTACATGAAAGAAATATAATATAATCTAAATCTGTCTTAAAAATTACAGGGAGGGCCGTGGACTCTTCGTATCGTAGAAGAAATTAATTTATCAGGTAAGCATCAATTTACTTTTCTTCTACAAGATACGACGAGTCCACGGATTTCATCCATACTTGTGGGATACAATACCAAAGCTACAGGACACTAATAAAACGGGAGGGACAAGACAGAGACCTAAACGGAAGGCACCACTGCTTGAAGAACCTTTCTCCCAAAACCAGCCTCAGAGGAAGCCAAAGTATCAAATTTGGAAAATTTGGAAAAAGTGTGAAAAGATGACCAAGTTGCAGCCTTGCAAATCTGTTCAACAGAAGCATCGTGAGCCCATGAGGAAGCCACAGCCCTAGTAGAATGAGCCGTAATTCTTTCAGGAGGCTGCTGTCCAGCAGTCTCATACGCCAGACGGATGATACTCTTCAGTCAAAAAGAAAGAGAGGTAGCCGTAGCTTTCTGACCCCTACGCTTTCCAGAATAAACAATGAACAATGAAGACGATTGACGGAAATCCTTAGTCGCCTGCAAGTAAAACTTCAAGGCACAGACCACGTCCAAGTTATGCAACAGACGCTCCTTCTTAGAAGGAGGATTAGGACATAAAGAAGGAACAACAATTTCCTGATTAATATTCTTATTTGAGACAACCTTAGGAAGTGATCCAGGTTTGGTACGTAAAAACACCTTATCAGAATGAAAGATAAGATAAGGCGAGTCACATTGTAACGCTGAAAGCTCAGAAACTCTACAAGCAGAAGAAATAGCAACCAAAAACAAAACCTTGCAAGATAACAACTTAATATCTATGGAATGCATGGGTTCAAACGGAACCCCTTGAAGAACACTAAGAACTAAATTCAAACTCCAGGGTGGAGGAATTGGTCTAAACACAGGCTTAATTCTGGTTAGAGTCTGACAAAAAGACTGAACATCTGGAGCATCTGCCAAACGTTTGTGTAGCAAAATTGACAAGGCAGAAATCTGTCCCTTTAAGGAACTCGCTGATAACCCTTTCTCCAATCTTTCTTGGAGAAAAGACAGAATCCTGGGAATCCTAACTTTACTCCATGAGTAGCCTTTGGATTCACACCAAAGATGATATTTATGCCATATCTTATGATCACTGTTCCCTCTAAGGTGCGCTGCAGCGCGGCCGCGCACCTTCCCTCTCTGTGTAGCGCAGGCAGTACATCAGGCCGCGCTAAACAGGAGGAATGTGGAATGTGAATTTTTAAAGTTACTAATTTTCTTCCCTGCGCTGCCTGCGACCGTGACTGCTGAGAAGAGTCCATCCTGACTTACCAGGGTAGCTGTTGTTACCACTACCAGCCTGTTGAGGCTGCGAATGGTTTGCTGGCGCTGTGATGTTACCAGGGAAGCAGCTGAGCTGTGGGGAGGCTGCGATTATTGGTTTGCTGGCTCTGTTACAGGGAAGCAGCAGCTGTGGAGGCTGCGATGATTGGTTTGCTGGCGGTGCGCTGTCACTGTCAGAGTCTCTGACTTACTTGTATCTGGGTCGGAGACAGTTTTTAAAGTAATCACTCACGCACAGGCACAATGTCACTGTCAGTAGTTGGCTTGCAGAGTTGCAGACAGTCCACTTCAGAGTCAGAGTTGCTTCAGACAGTTGCACTTCTGCGGGGCACAGCACTACTTGCATATTAGCTCAGCCTCTCAGTCCTAAGCCTCCTATATAGTAGCAGCACGGTAAGTTAGTCGGTAGTTACCTGAGGCACACACGACACACCTGACCGGCTGCTGGCATCCCCTCCCCGGCCCTCCTGTCCTGTCAGCTAAAGTACTAATACTTATATAACTGTAGCACTGATGATCACATCACATAGAGATCTAATACACTGTCAGTTCTGATGCTCAGCAGTGCGTGCTATAAAGTACTAATACTTATAATATAAGTATTAGTACTTTATAGCACGCACTGCTGAGCATCAGAACTGATTGTAATAGATCTCTATGTGATGTGATCATCAGTGCTACAGTCAGGGGCGTACTGACAAGTCGGCCCTGGCCCGAGGGCCCGGCTTCTTAAAGGGGCCCCATGCATCATCTAAAGCTTCCATTAATTTTTTTTTTAAAGAATTATTTATTTTTGCCTTGAATTTTTTTTTTTTTGTGGGTGGGGGTCCGGTCGGTGCGGTGGTGGAGGAGACGAGAAGAGTATGAGACTGTGAGTGAAGCAACAGCGTTTTGTTACCACTCGTGATTGATGACTACTCGTGTGAAGTGAAGGAAGGAAGCTCAAGCAGGCGCAGCAGGAGCCGGTTAGGTAAGAAAGTGACAGCTGGCACTGTGAAGGAAAGAAAGGCTGGACTGGAGATCCGAGATAGTGTAACAAGTAACCAGCAGCCTGCCCTGCAATATGTGGACCGGCTGGTGTGTATAAATCCAGAATCCGGTCCACATATTAATGATCACCTCCTGGCCTGCCCTGGTTCTGTCTGGCTGCTTAGCTCCACCTCCACACGCCGTGCGCACATAATTTTAACAGCATATTTAGAGAGGCGGCAGCCGCGGCACTGCAATAGCATATCAGACAGTGTGGCCATGTGTGGTGAGGTGAAGGAGGAGAGAAGGAATGAGTCAGGCAAGGTGACGACGACTCAAGTAAGTGAAGGAGCCGGCTGCCAGAGGCAAGCAGCGATTTGCAAAAAACCCAGGCATAATTGTTTGATTGAACTAGTGAACTTTGAGTTGTTAGTATAATGTAAGACAGTAATAAGTAAAGTACTGCAGTCTGTTAAGTTGCTTGCTTGATTTGCTATTAGCAAATCAAGCAAGCAACTTAAGCAGACTGCAGTACTTTACTTATTATTTACACTGATTAATCTTTAATCTTCTATTAATTTGAACTTTCATTCAAATGTTTTACCTGACTGAGTCATACTAACCAGTCATATGGTAAGAGGCTAAGAGATTAAGTCAACCTTAACCAGGCTTGCCCTGAAGCATTTACTCACTGGATTAATCAGTTATGTGCATCACAAAACCATATAGTAATCTACTCAGGTGTTCATTTTAAAACACATTTGCCTAAAACCCTCTAGTTGTAAATATAGAACTATATCTACCTGGCTTTGCTCTTTTCAATCTGAGGCTAGGTGTATATAAATTTGTCTACTTACAACATATACTGAAATTTGTATTGCCTATACAATGAGCCTCATGAAACTGCAGCAGTGAGCTCTGCATGACCAAAAACAGCTTCACTGCTTACCGATGAGGCACCCAAATCACAAAATGTAAGCAGGCAATTTAAGCAATGCCTTATAAGACTCTTCCCCCCCCCCTCAAATGATGATAATTAAATACTTAGCTTTGCTTAATAAAGATAGAATAGTTAAGGTCATTATTTGGGGGTTTCCAAAACAGCTGGGGACTGAACCCATCATAAAATATAATATAGCATCTGAATAACATTTGTGTGTTAGTGTAAATTAATACACACATAGGACCATGTCAAGGTCTCTCCCTCCCTGGGTCTCTCACACACATAAACACACACATATGCACATACACACACACATATGCACATACACATATACACACACACACACATGCATATATACACACACACATACATATGCACATACACACACACATATGCACATACACATATACACACACATACACACACACATACACACACACACATATGCACATACACACACACATATGCACATACACATATACACACACACACACATGCATATATACACACACATACACACACACATACACACACACATATGCACATACACACACACATATGCACATACACATATACACACACACACACATGCATATATACACACACATACACACACACATATGCACATACACACACACATATGCACATACACATATACACACACACACACATGCATATATACACACACATACACACACACATATGCACATACACACACACATATGCACATACACATATACACACACACACACACATGCATATATACACACACATACATACACATATATATACGTGTGTGTGTATGTATGTATATATATATGTATGTGTGTCTATGCTCAATGCCGCACACAGGCGGTATAAAGCCCGCACACAGAATTTTTTTTTTTGCACGCAATGAAAAAAAATTAGAGGGAACATTGCTTATGATAGATCTTTCCAGTGACAGGCTTACGTGCCTTGATCAAAGTATCAATGACCGAATCGGAGAATCCCCGCTTAGATAAAATCAAGCGTTCAATCTCCAAGCAGTCAGCTGCAGAGAAGTTAGATTTGGATGTTGGAAAGGTCCTTGAATGAGAAGGTCCTGTCTCAATGGAAGTTTCCACGGTGGCAGAGAGGACATGTCCACTAGATCCGCATACCATGTCCTGCGTGGCCACGCAGGCGCGATCAGAATTATTGAAGCTCTCTCCTGCTTGATGCGAGCAATCACGCGGGGAAGGAGAGGAAACGGTGGAAACACATAAGCTAGGTTGAACGACCAAGGCATCTATCAGTTCGGCCTGAGGATACCTCGACCTGGATCCGTATCTTGGAAGATTGGCATTCTGTCGAGATGCCATCAGATCCAACTCCGTTCTGCCCCATCGGAGAATCAGTGAGGCAAATACCTCAGGATGGAGTTCCCAGTCCCTCGGATGAAAAGCCTGTCGGCTTAAAAAATCCGCTTCCCAGTTGTCTACTCCTGGGATGTAGATTGCTGACAGATAACAAGAGTGGGCCTCCGCCCATCGAATTATCTTGGATACTTCTGTCATCGCTAAGGAACTCCTCGTTCCCCCCCGATGATTAATATAAGCCACAATCATGATGTTGTCCAACTGGAATCTGATGAATCTGGCCGAAGCCAACTGAGGCCATGCCTGAAGCGCATTGAATATTGCTCTCAGTTCCAGAATATCAATTCCAAACACCCTGAGCCTTCAGGGAATACCAGACTACACCCCAGCCCAGTATGCTGGCATCCGTTGTCACTATCACTCACGAGGGTCTGCGGAAAAAACGTCCCCTGGGAGAGATGATCTGGCGACAACCACCAAAGAAGAGAGTTTCTGGTTTCTTGATCCAGATTTATCGGAGGACATAAATTTGCATAATCCCCATTCCACTGTCCGAGCATGCACAGTTGCAGTGGTCTGAGATGAAAACAAGCAAACGGAATGATGTCCATTGCCGCCACCATCAATCCAATTACCTCCATACACTGAGCCACTGATGGCCGAAAATTGGACTGAAGGGCTCAGCATGTATTTAGAATCATTGACTTTCTGACCTCTGTCAGAAATATTTTCATGTCTACAGAATCTATCCGAGTTCCCAAGAAGGGAACCCTTGTCCGTGGAATCAGTGAACTCTTTTCTAGGTTCAACTTCCATCCGTGAGTTCTCAGAAAGGACAAAACTGTGTCTGTATGAGCTTTCGTCAGATGATAAGCTGACTCCTGAATCAAAAACAGAATTTATGCTTACCTGATAAATTACTTTCTCTTACGGTGTATCCAGTCCACGGATTCATCCTTACTTGTGGAATATTCTCATTCCCTACAGGAAGTGCAAAGAGAGCACACAGCAGAGCTGTCCATATAGCTCCCCCTCAGGCTCCGCCCCCCCAGTCATTCGACCGACGGTTAGGAGAAAAAGGAGAAACCATAGGGTGCAGTGGTGACTGTAGTTTTATAAAAATAATTTTGAACCTGACTTAATTGCCAGGGCGGGCCGTGGACTGGATACACCGTAAGAGAAAGTAATTTATCAGGTAAGCATAAATTCTGTTTTCTCTTACATGGTGTATCCAGTCCACGGATTCATCCTTACTTGTGGGATACCAATACCAAAGCTTTAGGACACGGATGAAGGGAGGGAACAAGTCAGGTAACCTAAACGGAAGGCACCACTGCTTGCAAAACCTTTCTCCCAAAAATAGCCTCCAAAGAAGCAAAAGTATCGAATTTGTAAAATTTGGCAAAAGTATGCAGTGAAGACCAAGTCGCTGCCTTACAAATCTGTTCTACAGAAGCCTCATTCTTGACAGCCCATGTGAAAGCCACAGCTCTGGTGGAATGTGCTGTAATTCGTTCAGGAGGCTGCTGTCCAGCAGTCTCATATGCCAAACGGTTGATGCTTTTCAGCCAGAAGGAAAGAGAGGTAGCAGTCGCTTTTTGACCTCTCCTCTTGCCAGAATAGGCAACAAACAAGGATGATGTTTGTCTGAAATCTTTGGTTGCTTTTAAATAGAATTTTAAAGCACGAACCACATCGAGATTGTGTAATAGTCGTTCCTTCTTAGAAACTGGATTAGGACACAGAGAAGGAACAATGATTTCCTGGTTAATATTCTTATTAGAAACCACTTTCGGAAGGAAACCAGGTTTGGTATGCAAAACTACCTTATCTGCATGGAACACCAGATAGGGTGAATTACACTGCAAAGCAGACAATTCTGAAACTCTTCGAGCAGAAGAAATAGCTACCAAAAACAAAAACTTTCCAAGATAATAACTTAATATCTATGGAATGTAAAGGTTCAAACGGAACCCCTTGAAGAACTGAAAGAACTAAATTTAGGCTTGATTCTGACTAAAGCCTGTGCAAACGCTTGAACGTCTGGTACTTCTGCCAGACGCTTGTGTAACAGGATAGACAGAGCAGATATCTGTCCCTTAAAGGAACTAGCTGACAACCCTTTCTCCAATCCTTCTTGGAGAAAAGACAATATCCTGGGAATCCTAATCTTACTCCACGAGTAACCCTTGGATTCACACCAATAAAGATATTTCCGCCATATTTTATGGTAAATTTTCCTGGTGACAGGCTTTCTAGCCTGGATCAGAGTATCTATAACTGATTCAGAGAACCCACGCTTAGATAGAATTAAGCGTTCAATCTCCAAGCAGTCAGTTACAGAGAAACTAGATTTGGATGCTTGAATGGACCCTGTATTAGAAGATCCTGCTTTGATGGCAGTGTCCATGGTGGAACAGATGACATGTCCACTATGTCTGCATACCAAGTCCTGCATGGCCACGCAGGCGCTATCAAAATTACGGAAGCCTTCGCCTGTTTGATTCTGGCTACCAGCTGAGGGAGAAGGGAAAACGGTGGAAAGACATAAGCCAGATTGAAGGACCAAGGCGCTACTAGAGCATCTATCAATGCCGCCTGGGGGTCCCTGGACCTGGATCCGTAAAGAGGAAGTTTGGTGTTCTGACGGGACATCATCAGATCCAACTCTGGAATGCCCCATAGCTGGGTCAGCTGAGCAAAAACCTCCGGGTGGAGTTCCCACTCCCCCGGGTGAAAAGTCTGACGACTCAGAAAATCCGCCTCCCAGTTGTCTACTCCTGGGATGTGAATTGCAGATAGATGGCAGGAGTGATCCTCCGCCCATTTGATGATCTTGGTTACTTCCTTCATCGCTAGGGAACTCTTTGTTCCTCCCTGAAGATTGATGTACGCTACAGTCGTGATGTTGTCTGACTGAAATCTGATGAATTTGGCTGCCGCTAGTTGAGGCCATGCCTGGAGTGTGTTGAATATCGCTCTCAGTTCCAAAATGTTAATCGGGAGAAGAGATTCTTCCTGAGACCATAGGCCCTGAGCTTTCAGGGAGTCCCACAGAAGGGTACAGAAGGCCGAGGAATGGAATGAAGAACTCGGCAAGTAGCTAAAAGCTTTAACTTCCTGACCTCCGTCAGAAATATTTTCATTTCTACCAAGTCTATTAGTGTTCCCAGGAAGGGAACCCTTGTGAGCGGGGACAGAGAACTTTTTTCGACGTTCACCTTCCACCCGTGAGACCTTAGAAAGGCCAGAACGATTTCTGTATGAGCCTTGGCTCTTTGAAAAGACGAAGCCTGAAGTAAGATGTTGTCCAGGTAAGGTGCTACTGCAATGCCCTGCGGTCATAGTGCCGCCAAAAGGGACGCTAGCACCTTTGTGAAAATTCTTTGAGCAGTGGCCAACCCGAAAGGAAGGGCCACGAACTGGTAATGCTTGTCCAGAAAGGCGAACCTTAGGAACTGATGGTGATCTTTGTGGATAGGAATATGAAGGTACGCATCCTTTAAATCCACGGTAGTCATATATTGACCTTCCTGGATCATCGGTAAGATTGTCCCAATGGTTTTCATTTTGAACGATGGAACTCTGAGGAATTTGTTTAGAATTTTTAAATCCAGGATTGGCCTGAAAGTTCCTTCCTTTTTGGGAACTACAAACAGGTTTGAGTAAAAGCCCAGTCCTTGATCTACAATTGGAACTGGGTGAATCACTCCCATCTTTAGAAGATCTTCTACACAGCGTAAGAACGCCTGTTTCTTTGTCTGGTCTGAAGACAAACGAGAAATGTGGAACCTTCCCCTTGGAGGAGAGTCCTTGGATTCTAGAAGATACCCCTAAGCAACGATTTCTAATGCCCAAGGATCTGGAACATCTCTCGCCCAAGCCTGAGCAAAGAGAGAAAGTCTGCCTCCTACTAGATCCGGTCCCGGATCGGGGGCTACCCTTTCATGCTGTCTTGGTAGCAGCAGCAGGCTTCTTGGCCTGTTTACCCTTGTTCCAGCCCTGCAAAGGCTTCCAGGTTGCTTTGGGCTGGGAAGTGTTACCCTCTTGCTTTGCGGTTGCAGAGGTTGAAGCAGGTCCGCTCCTGAAGTTGCGAAAGGAGCGAAAATTAGCCTTGTTTTTGGCCTTAAACGGTCTATCTTGCGGGAGGGCATGGCCCTTTCCCCCAGTGATATCCGAAATAATTTCTTTCAACTCGGGGCCGAATAGGGTCTTTTCCTTGAAAGGAATATTTAGTAATTTTGTTTTGGATCACACGTCAACCGACCACGATTTGAGCCAAAGCGCTCTTCGCGCCAAAACCAGAATTTTTCGCCGCTAACTTAGCTAATTGTAAAGCGGCATCTGTGATAAAAGAATTAGCCAGCTTTAGAGCATGAATTCTATCCATTACTTCATCATATGAAGTCTCCCTCTGGAGCGACTCCTCCAGCGCCTCAAACCAAAAAGCCGCTGCAGTAGTTACAGGAATAATGCAGGCAATCGGTTGAAGAAGGAAACCTTGTTGAACAAATATTTTCTTTAGTAAACCTTCTAATTTTTTATCCATAGGATCTTTGAAAGCACAACTGTCTTCTACTGGTAAGGTTGTGCACTTGGCTAGTGTTGAAACTCCTCCCTCTACCTTAGGGACTGTCTGCCACGCGTCCCGCCTGGGGTCAGTTACGTGGAACATTTTCTTAAAGATAGGGGGGGGGACAAAAAGTACACCAGGTCTCTCCCACTCCCTAGTCACAATATCCGCCACCCTCTTCGGGATCGGAAACGCATCAGTGTATACAGGGACTTCTAGAACCTTGTCCATTTTACACAATTTTTCTGGGACCACCATGGGGTCACAATCAACCAGCGTAGCTAAAACCTCCTTAAGCAGTATGCGGAGGTGTTCCAGCTTAAATTTAAACGCTAAGGAATCTGATTCTGCCCGCTGAGAAATTTTTCCTGTGTCAGAAAATTCTCCCTCAGACAGTACATCCCTCACTGCCACTTCAGAGTGTTGTGAAGGTACAACAGATAAATCATTCAAAACTTCTGATTGCTCATCCTCTGTTCTTAAAACTGAGCTATCACGCTTTTTAGGAAAAACTGGCAGTTTGGATAGAAATGCCGCAAGGGAATTATCCATGACTGCTGCTAATTGTTGTAATGTAATAGGGGCCAATGCGCTAGAGGTACTAGGCATCGCTTGCGCGGGCGTAACTGGTGTCGACACATGGGGAGAGGAAGGAGGACTATCCTTGTTACCTTCCGTTAAAGAATCATCTTGGGCTACATTTTTAAGTGTCACTGCATGGTCTTTAAAATGTTTAGATACCTTAGCACACTTTAAACACAAATGTAAACCAAAAATCATCCAATCTTTATGAAATTTTCACCATATGATCCTAATGCTTTGAAATGATTGCACAGTAAATTTCAAGTCAATTAACCCCCTACTGCCCAAACCAGAGCAAATTAACCATGCCACAGCCTTGCTGTTGCCCTACCTTCCTTGGGGATTAGCTTTGATCAAAAATAAGCCTCTCTGAAGTCCTCAAGTAATCTTTGGACCCTTCACATGGATCTGCATGAAGCTGTCTGTAAAATCAACTGCGCAACTGAGGCGCGAAATTCGGGCCCCCTCCATCTTCACTCTGGAGTTGTGGGGCCTTCCCAAGCCAAAATAGGTGTCTAAATATTTGCCATGCGGAATAAATCCCAAAAGAGTGTTTCAAATGTAATAAAACTTGTATTAAAGTCAGATTTATGTTAAAAAATTGCCCCTTAACAGTGTCCACCAGTGTTTTGAGCCGTTCCAATAAGCCTTCCTTCTATACTAAGTCTTAGAATATGGCTTACCTTTCCCACATGGGGATTCTTGTTAGTCTTCTAGCATTACTAAGTCTTGACTAGAAAAAATTGACTGAAACATACCTTAAAGCAGTTAAGCCTGCAAACTGTTCCCCCCAACTGAAGTTTTCTGGTACTCAACAGTCCTGCGTGGGAACAGCAATGGATCTTAGTTACAACATGCTAAAATTGTTTTCCTCTCAGCAGAAATCTTCTTCACTTTCTGCCTCTGAGTAAATAGTACAAACCGGCACTATTTTAAAATAACAAATTTTTGATTGAAGAAATAAAAACTATAAATCTAACACCACATTCCCTTCACACTCCCGTGGAGATGCTACTTGTTAGAGCTGCAAAGAGAATGACTGGGGGGGGCAGAACCTGAGGGGGAGCTATATGGACAGCTCTGCTGTGTGCTCTCTTTGCACTTCCTGTAGGGAATGAGAATATCCCACAAGTAAGGATGAATCCGTGGAGTGGATACACCATGTAAGAGAAATATCGTCCAGATAAGGCGCCACTGCTATGCCTCGCGGCCTGAGAACTGCGAGAAGGGACCCTAGAACCTTCGTGAAGATCCTGGGTGCTACGGCTAACCCGAAGGGAAGAGCCACAAACTGAAAATGTTTGTCCAGGAAGGCAAACCTTAAAAACTGATGATGATCCTTGTGGATAGGAATATGAAGGTATGCATCCTTCAAGTCCACGGTAGCCATATATTGACCCTCCTGGATCATTGGTAAAATTGTTCGGATGGTCTCCATCTTGAAGGATGTAACTCACTTGTTTAGACTCTTGAGGTCTAAAATAGGTCTGAACGTATCCTCTTTTTTGGAAATCACGAAAAGATTTGAGTAAAATCCCTGTCCCTGTTCTAATCTTGGAATGGGACGAATTACTCCCATAGTAGAGAGGTCTTTTACACAACGTAAGAACGCCTCTCTTTTTATCTGGTTTACACACAATCCTGAAATTTTTTTTTTGAATTCCAGTTGATAGCCGTGGGTCACGATTTCCAGTGCCCAGGGGTCCTGAAATCTCTTGCCCAAGCCTGGTCAAAGAAAGAAAGTCTGCCCCTACTAGATCCGGTCCCGGATCGGGGGCCGCCCCTTCATGCTGTCTTTGTAGCAGCCGCGGGCTTCTTGGGTTGTTTACCCTTGTTCCAAGCCTGGTTGGGTCTCCAGACAGACTTGGACTGAGCAAAATTCCCTTCCTGCTTTGTGGAAGAAGAGGGTACTTCTTTAAAATTCCGAAAGGAACGCAAATTATTTTGTTTACCCTTCATCTTAACAGACTTCTCTTGAGGTAGAGCGTGACCTTTACCACCAGTAATGTCAGAAATGATATCCTTCAACTCAGGCCCGAATATGGTCTTACCCTTGAAAGGAATAGCTAAGAGTTTTGATTTAGATGACATTTCAGCAGACCACGATTTTAACCATAACGCTCTACGCGCTAAAATGGCAAATCCTGCATTTTTTTCCCGCCAACTTAGCAACTTTAAAAGCAGCATCTGTAATAAAAAAAAATAGCTAGCTTGAGAGCCTTAATTCTATCTAAAATGTCCTCTAAAGGGGTCTCAACCTTCAGAAACTCTTGTAGAGCATCAAACAATTTCTTTAGAAGACCCTCTAACTTCTTATCCATAGGGTCTTTGAAAGCACAACTGTCCTCAATAAGAATAGTTGTACGCTTAGCCAGGGTAGATATAGTTCCCTCCACCTTAGGGACAGTCTTCCAAGAGTCCCGAATGGTGTCTGATATGGGATACATTTTCTTAAAATTAGGAGGAGGAGAGAACGGTATACCCGGTCTTTCCCATTCCTTCTTAATAATTTCCGAAATTATTTTAGGAACCGTAAAAACATCAGTGTAAGTAGGTACTTCTAGATACTTGTCCATTTTACACAATTTCTCTGGTGGTATCAAAATAGGGTCACAGTCACCCAGAGTCGCTAAAACCTCCTGAAGTAACAGGCGGAGGTGTTCAAGCTTAAATTTAAAGGACATGACGTCCGAATCTGTCTGAGGTAACATACTTCCTGGGTCTGAAAGTTCTCCCTCAGACAATAATTCCCTGACCCCCAACTCAGAGCCCTGTGAGGGTACATTGGAAATAGCCAACAAAGCATCAGAGGACTCAGTATGCACATTAATTCCTGTCCTACTGCGTTTACCCTGTAACACTGGCAACTTAGATAATACCTCTGTAAGGGCAGTTGACATAACTGAAGCCATATCCTGCAAAGTAAAAGAATTAGACGCATTTGAGGAACTCGGCGTCGCTTGTGTGGGCGTTAAAGGGTGTTACACTTGGGGAGAATTAGATGGCACATCCTGATTCTCTTCAGACTGAGAATCATCTTTAGGCACACTTTCTTTACATAAAATATGCTTTTTACATTGTAAGGCCCTTCCAGTACAAGAGGTACACAAAGTAAGAGGGGGTTCCACAATGGCTTCTAAACACATAGAACAATTAGTTTCCTCAATGTCAGACATGTTGAACAGACTAGCAATAGCCACAATAGTCGTAAATCGCCTCATTTATTGATTCAAACAACTTTTAGAAAAATGTGTACTGCGCCTTTAAGAAATAAAAAACGCAACAATTTTTTCCAAACTGCACCACAACGTGTAAAAACGCTAAACAATTAAAAATAATAATTCAATTGGCCCAAAAATTATTGCACCCTATAAGTAAAGGTGAAATTACCCTCTAAGAGACACTTTTATTCAAAAAATATATCTAAACAGTGAAAATGACCCCTGCACCTCGCCACAGCTCTGCTGTGGCGCCTACCTGCCCTCAGGGTACTGTGAAATGACTCGACAATGATCCGGTGATCAGAACACAACTTTAGGCCCCACCGAAGCTAATGCCTGCTGCCCCGTCCATCATGGACGTCGTCTCAACAGTCTGTATAACCGCATGGGAAGTGGTTTGAAAAAGAAAGCCGTGTGGTCCTGCAGCCCTACTGACCTTAAATAAATATATGTCAAGCTGCCTCTCCCAGTGTCAAGCCCCAATACAGATATGCCAACCGTAATAGCAATATGTATAAAACACAGGAAATTCAGTAACACCCTCAGTGATACAGGTCTACTGCTTACCCCTTCCCTTGCAGGAAAAAAAAATGTCAGCCAGGTCTGATATAACGAGTCTCCTCAGAAATAAAAGACTGGGGGGAACTTCCGGGCGGCGGCCATGATAGGTCGCAAGGCTGTCTACTCCTTCAAAGCTTAATATAAATCCTTATACAATCTTCTCTCCAACTCTTCATCGAACACTGGTTTTCATCTTTAATTCTACAGAAGAGAAGGCTAGTGTGAATGATACCATTGTTTTTGGATTTGACGTTGGATTCAGCCTACCGGAGCACTTTAAAGGTTGCGGCCTACTATTTACCCCCCGGCAGGGCACTTGCGTGCCTCTGTCGTTAATGAGCAGTGAAAACCCCGCAAGACACTGCAAAACCTTCCTTATCTTGTAAAATACCTTATGTCCCCTACTGTATCAGGGGAGAAATGGCACTCTATTCGCAAGCACTCAAGGCCACGATATGTACCCTTCTTGAGGAACATTTTCAGAGACTATGCTCCCTAATAGCCAATGAGTTTGGCACACGCCAGCAATTCTGTTACACCCATGATGGATTACGGACTCCTATAATCCTACAACAAGCGCAATCACCCGCTGAGACCGATATTGGGGCCAATACACCGTCAGCGATAAATTGGGAAGATCCACCCAAGAAGTTAACGGAAGAAGAGATCCCACTGAGGGCTCAGTCACCTTGGTCTGCGGTTGCCGTGAGTGAGGCGGCCGGAACTCACGGGGAGCAGAGAGAGTCTTCTGGTGAGCTCAATCCTTCGGAGGAGCAGAGTACCCACGCCTTGCCGATCTGTACGGATACAATCTCCTCAGACAACGAACAAGTACAACTTTCTGATGGGTCTAAGTCCCATGATGTTTTCTTACCTCCTCCTCAATGGCCCGGCGACAGCGGCTATCGGAGATGTGCCATGGACTTTCCCCTAGCTGAGCCTTGGTACCGGTGCAGTTGCGCATATAAAGTAGGGGTAGGCTGACTTTACTGGATCATTAACTGGGGGCGATACATGTAAAGCTCACATTCCTGTGTGTGATTTTTAGGCTCTCAGATCAAAGCATCATAGTTACTTTATTGAAATTCTGACATGACTCCTATTCTATTCCCCAAGCTGAGCCGCTTCACCTAATTGGGAATCTGGGCTTATTTTTGCTATTCTCATGTTGAAATGTCATCATAATGAGGGTACTGTTTATGCATAGTTTTACATGTGTTATTGATATACTCTCAGGTCCCTGAGTTGTAAGTATTATGAGCTAAGCTCAGTGCAAAACGCCATTGATTTTAATGTGGTTAAATCGTTAATATGGGAGATAGCTTTTAAATATGCCTTTTAAGAAACAGTGCACACTTAGTTTATTACTCCATCAAAGTAAACATCACTCAGAAATAGAACATGCTCTTTTTAATGACGATCTCAAGATCTGAAAACACTTGAAGAGCCCTGTTCATTCACATAATTCATTTATTCTGACCCATTAGAGTATCCTGCTATTTTTTTTTTTTTATACCCATAGTTGCTAATCAAGAAGTGTCAGCAGAACAGATAATACAATCATTATTACCCCCACCACTAACTCATACTAATTCCTTCTTTGACATTAGTAAACTGTGGCCTGCGTCTTTACAGAAGACAAATAAGTTCCTGCTTTCTCTTTGGCCTCATATTGTTTATGAATTACTTAAACTACTTCCTAATCTACCTAGGGTAAAATGATTTAAAGATTTCTTCTCCCCTGCCTTTTATTTGGTCGCATTAATATTTCTTGAGACGCTATTCCTAATTCAACCCTATATAATCACAGTTTGTTGCCCCCCTAAGGTTGCCTATCTATAAATTAAGGAGACCTATCGTGGCCTCCTATGTGTTTGGGGGACTTTTCATTTTACCATTTCCTAATTCTACTGTGTTATTGCATCTTCCTGTTGCTAGTGTTGTATAGGAACCCATAGTTCCTAATCAAGAAGTGTCAGCAAAACAGATAATACAATCATTATTACCCCCACCACTAACTCATACTAATTCCTTCTTTGACATTAGTAAACTGTGGCCTGCGTCTTTACAGAAGACAAATAAGTTCCTGCTGTCTTTTTGGCCTCATATTGTTTATGAATTACTTAAACTACTTCCTAATCTACCTAGGGTAAAATGATTTAAAGATTTCTTCTCCCCTGCCTTTTATTTGGTCGCATTAATATTTCTTGAGACGCTATTCCTAATTCAACCCTATATAATCACAGTTTGTTGCCCCCCTAAGGTTGCCTATCTATAAATTAAGGAGACCTATCGTGGCCTCCTATGTGTTTGGGGGACTTTTCATTTTACCATTTCCTAATTCTACTGTGTTATTGCATCTTCCTGTTGCTAGTGTTGTATATTAAAATTAAAATGAGGTTACTCACAAGGGGCTCAAGAGTAGCCTCCTTTATTTCAAAACACCCACCTTTACTCTAAATGTCTTATAAGTGTGGGAGGTCCAAAAGTGGCCTCATGAGGCAATCGAAGGGTTTACACTTTTGTTGGCATACCATCTAAATACGACCCTATGCAGACATGTACCTTTAACCCTGCAATATTGAAAATTGTTATACTTCATGTCTATTGATCAATTGGTTAATGTAGAAATGTTGATCTGCTGTATGTATCACATTGCAATTACTTTTTTGTTCTATATATTCTCTGTATCCTTTAAGATATACTTCAATAAAAAAAAAAAAAAAAAAAAAAGACTGAACATACCTCAATGCTGCTAGTAGCATGACACCTTTCTCCCCACTGAAGATTTCTCTTCAGAAGCTCTGTGGGAACCGGAATGGATCTTAGTTACAGCTGCTAAGATCATCAACCTCAGGGCAGAAAAACTTCTTCTCCATATCTCCCTGAGGAAAATAGTACTCACCGGTACCATTTTAAAATAAAAAAACTTCTTGATTGAAGAATCTAAAGCTAACACCTCACTTTACCACTTCCTATTACTAACACAGGCAAAGAAAATGACTGGGGGTGGAGGGAAGGGAGGAGCTATATATACAGCTCTGCTGTGGTGCTCTTTGCCACTTCCTGTTAGCAGGAGGATAAATCCCACAGAGATGAAATCCGTGGACTCGTCATATCTTGTAGAAGAAATCTTTTATATTCACAGGGATATCATGTACATTAGATGTTGAAGGGACAACAGGCATTGTACTATTACTGATGGATACATTCTCTGCATAAAAAGCTTATCATGACAACTATTACATACCACAGCTGGAGATATAATCTCCACAAATTTACAACAGATACACTTAGCTTTGGTAGAATTATCAGGCAGCAGGGTTCCAACAGTGGTTTCTGAGACAGGATCAGATTGAGACATCTTGCAAATGTAAGAGAAAAAACAACATATAAAGCAAAATTATCAATTTCCTTATATGGCAATTTCAGAAATGGGAAAAAAATGCAAACAGCATAGCCCTCTGACATAGAAAAAGGCAAGAGGCATATAGGAAATGGGTTTTAAATAATGTAATTTTTTTGGCGCTAACATCCGGAAATGACACTCATTGCAGACGCAACCTTGTGCAAGGAAACTCGGCGTCAACTAAGACACCGGAAATGACGAATTTGCGTCACCGGACATACCTTCGCACCCAAAAAATTATCGTGCCAAGAATGACGCAATAAAATCTGCATTTTGCGACCTCGCAAGCCTAATTTTGCCCGCAAAAATTTAATGAAAAAGCAGTCAATTTGAAAAAAGACTATACCCTAGGAAAGAAAAATATTTTCTTAAATATATTTTTTCCTTAATATGAAACTGATAGTCTGCAAAAGGAAAACAGAATTTATGCTTACCTGATAAATTACTTTCTCCAACGGTGTGTCCGGTCCACGGCGTCATCCATAACTTGTGGGAATATTCTCCTCCCCAACAGGAAATGGCAAAGAGCACAGCAAAAGCTGTCCATATAGTCCCTCCCAGGCTCCGCCCCCCCAGTCATTCGACCGACGGACAGGAGAAAAAAAGGAGAAACTATAGGGTGCCGTGGTGACTGTAGTTAAAGAAAGAAATTTATCAAACCTGATTAAAAAACCAGGGCGGCCGTGGACCGGACACACCGTTGGAGAAAGTAATTTATCAGGTAAGCATAAATTCTGTTTTCTCCAACATTGGTGTGTCCGGTCCACGGCGTCATCCATAACTTGTGGGAACCAATACCAAAGCTTTAGGACACGGATGAAGGGAGGGAGCCAATCAGGTTAAAAACCTTTCTCCCAAAAATAGCCTCCGAAGAAGCAAAAGTATCAAATTTGTAGAATTTGGCAAAAGTGTGCAGAGAAGACCAAGTCGCTGCCTTACATATCTGATCAACAGAAGCCTCGTTCTTGAAGGCCCATGAGGAAGCCACAGCCCTAGTAGAGTGAGCTGTGATTCGTTCAGGAGGCTGCCGTCCGGCAGTCTCGTAAGCCAATCAGATGATGCTTTTCAGCCAAAAGGAAAGAGAGGTAGCAGTAGCTTTTTGACCTCTCCTCTTGCCAGAATAAACGACAAACAGAGAAGACGTTTGTCTGAAATCCTTTGTTGCTTCTAAATAGAACTTTAAAGCATGGACTACATCTAAATTGTGTAACAAACGTTCCTTCTTTGAAACTGGATTCGGGCACAAAGAAGGCACAACTATTTCCTGGTTAATATTCTTGTTGGAAACAACTTTTGGAAGGAAACCAGGTTTAGTACGTAAAACAACTTTATCTGAATGAAAAACCAGATAGGGCGGATTACACTGCAGAGCAGATAATTCAGAAACTCTTCTCGCAGAAGAAATAGCAACCAAAAACAGAACTTTCCAAGATAACAACTTGATATCTATGGAGTGTAAGGGTTCAAACGGAACCCCTTGAAGAACTGAAAGAACTAAATTTAGACTCCAGGGAGGAGTCAAAGGTCTGTAAACAGGCTTGATCCTGACCAAAGCCTGAACAAAAGCTTTGCACCGGGACCTCTAGGAACTTGTCCATCTTGCACAATTTTTCTGGGATGACCAAGTTGTCACAATCATCCAGAGTAGATAGCACCTCCTTAAGCAGTGCACGGAGATGCTCTAATTTAAATTTAAATGTCACAACATCAGGTTCTGCCTGCTGAGAAATTCTTCCTGAATCAGAAATTTCCCCATCTGACAAAACCTCCCTCATAGCCACTTCAGATTGGTGTGAGGATATGACAGAGCAATTATCATCAGCGCCCTCCTGCTCTACAGTGTTTAAAACAGAGCAATTGCGCTTTCTCTGAAATGCAGGCATTTTGGATAAAATATTTGCTATGGAGTTATCCATTACTGCTGTCAATTGTTGCATAGTAACAAGCATTGGCGCGCTAGAAGTACTAGGGGTCTCCTGCGTGGGCAAAACTGGTGTAGACACAGAAGGAGATGATGTAGAACTATGTCTACTCCCTTCATCTGATGAATCATCTTGGGCAACTTTACTATCTGTGGCAGTACTGTCCTTACTTTGTTTGGAAGCTATGGCACAATTATCACACATATTTGAAGGGGGAGACACTTTGGCTTCCATACACACAGAACATAGTCTATCTGAAGGCACAGACATGTTAAACAGGCTTAAACTTGTCAATAAAGTACAAAAACCGTTTTAAAACAAAACCGTTACTGTCTCTTTAAATTTTAAACAGGGCACACTTTATTACTGAATATGTGAAAAACTATGAAGGAATTGTTCAATTTTAACCAAATTTTCACCACAGTGTCTTAAAGCATTGCACCCCAAATTTCAGGCTGTTAACCCTTAAAATGTGGAAACCGGAGCCTTTTACAGTTTTAACCCCCTTACAGTCCCAGCCCCAGCCTTTGCTGCGACTTCACCAAACCCAGGGGAGTATACGATACCAAATGAAGCCTTCTAGGAACCTTTTCAACTAATTGCAGACCCACACACAGCTGCATGTATTGATCTCAAAAGTAACTGCGCAGTAATGGCGCGAAAATGAGGCTCTGCCTACTACAGAGAAGGCCCTTCCTGACTGAGGTGTCTAAACCAGTGCCTGACGTAAAAAAACGTTCCCCAAAGTTATAAAGTGTGAATTTCAACATCAAACTGTATAAAATGCCTAAATAAAGCAATCGATCTAGCCCATAAAAGTGTCTACCAGTTTTATAGCCCATATTAAGCCCTTTATTCTGTTTGAGACTAAGAAAATGGCTTACCGATCCCCATGAGGGGAAAAATGACAGCCTTCCAGCATTACACAGTCTTGTTAGAAATATGGCTAGTCATACCTTAAGCAGCAAAGTCTGCCAACTGCTCCCCCCAACTGAAGTTATCTCATCTCAACAGTCATGTGTGGGAACAGCAATCGATTTTAGTTACTGCTGCTAAAATCATACTCCTCTCACAAACAGAACTCTTCATCTTTTTCTGTTTCAGAGCAAATAGTACATACCAGCACTATTTTAAAATAACAAACACTTGATAGTAGAATAAAAACTACAACTAAACACCACATACTCTTCACCATCTCCGTGGAGATGCTACTTGTTCAGAGCGGCAAAGAGAATGACTGGGGGGGCGGAGCCTGGGAGGGACTATATGGACAGCTTTTGCTGTGCTCTTTGCCATTTCCTGTTGGGGAGGAGAATATTCCCACAAGTTATGGATGACGCCGTGGACCGGACACACCAATGTTGGAGAAATATACATAAACCTGACTCATGGCAAATAAGTACAATACATATATTTAGAACTTTATATTAATGCATAAAATGCCAAACCATAGCTGAGTGTCTGAAGTAATGAAAACATACTTACCGAAAGACACCCATCCACATAGAGCAGATAGCCAAACCAGTAATGAAACAGTTGGAATATGAGAGTATATCTTCGATCTGAAAAAGGGAGGTAGGAGATGAATCTCTATGACCGATAACAGAAAACCTATGAAAAAGATTACCTGCAAGGAAAACCATAGAATTCAATAGGTGATACTCCCTTCACATTCACTGTACTCTGAGAGGAATCAGGCTTCAAAATGCTGAGAAGCGCATATCAACGTAGCCAATCAAGCACAAACTTACTTCACCACCTCCATAGGAGGGAAAGTTTGTAAAACTGAATTGTGGGTGTGGTGAGGGGTGTATTTATAGGCATTTTGAGGTTTGGGAAACTTTGCTCCTCCCGGTAGGATTGTATATCCCATACGTAACTAGCTAATGGACTCTTGCTAATTACATGAAAGAAATGCCTGTAACAACAGTCCCCTGGCTATATTGTACAACCCCAAGAGTACCTACCTTATAGCTTATAGGCTAAGTGAGTTCCTTCAAAACAAACCCCATACTCACCTATTAGACACCCACACTACTGGAGTTACCACTTGCAGGAAATAATTGCTTTCAGTAGACAGCCAATCCAGTGCTGTACATGTGACAGAAGAGGATCTATGTATATGAAGTAAATTATGATCCAACAGGAGGCTGGGGATTGGTCCTTTGGCACATGTGGCAGGCCTGTGATTAACTCCCACTGGGTGTAATTGTGCCACTATCCCATACTCCAAAAGCTTCCCCATCAAACAGTAGCTCTCTGATGGGAAACTCGGCCTCAAATCAGTCTGAGGACCCCTCTCTTTCTCCCTTCTGTATTAGAGAATGCCACATCAATGAGCTGAAGAAAAAACTTCATATGTTTTACAATAAGCACACTTAGCTTTGGTAGAAAGGTGTTCAGCCGGCTTGGTTTCTAAGGATACTTCAGGGATAGAAAAGTGCTGCTCTATTTTTGCAAAAAAAAAACCCCATAAAAATGAAATTTGCAATAAGATATTTATAATCCCCTAAAAAATAGCAAGCTTTAAGCAATGGGAAAAAGAATGCCTAGTATTGTTTGTTAATATGATAACATTACACAATAAATCTGCATATAAAACAAAGAGCCGGTAAAAACGCTAATAACTGAGAGGAATAAAAACATTTAACTTACAGTTAAGGTGCACAATTTTTTGGGCGCACAGCGCTGCGGGGGTGTGCCCTTTATTAAAAAAAGAAATGGGGTGAAAATGAAATCCAGGTGCATACTATATGTCGCATAATGATGACGTATCGTTGCATATATTATTATAATACAGCAAGCCATAATATATTCCCTTATACATTTTTTGCTCTAAAAAAAGAAGGTCTATGAAAAAAAAAAAAAAAACAACTTAGAAATATTAAGGAAATATAAACCTGTCCCTGGGCTCTATATATAACATACATAGTAAAAACTTTTCAATATAAAAGTGCCCAAACCATAGCAATGAGTGTCCACATAAAAGATTTTATATCATCATACTAACCTACTAGACACTCGTCCACTGATAGCAGACAGCAAACCAGTACTGAACCATATCAGCAGAGATAATGGAATAGGAGTATAATGTCGATCTGTAAAGGGAGGCAGATAATGATTCCCTGCGACCAAATTTACAGAGATTCTATGAAGAGATTTCACGTGAGGCGAAAACATGGTGTCATGAGGCAGTACTCCCTTCACTTCCCTCTGACAAGCACTGTACTCTGAGACGAACCGGGCTTCAATAAGCTCTGAAGCACCGTTCACAGAAGGAGGCAAAGTTTTAAACTGAGGTATGTGTGAGGTGGGAGGGGTATTTATAGGCTTTTGAGTTTTGGGAAACTTCCTCCTGGTAGGAATGTATATACCATACGTAACAGCTCATGGAATCTTGCCAACTATATGAAAGAAAACATCTTCATTCTTCACCTTCCTTCTGCGGAGGCAAAGATAAGACTAGTTTTCAGTAAGGTGGGAGGGGTTTTAAGGTATCTTGGAGAATTGTAATCAAAAGCTCTTGGTAATTGGAATTGAAAGCTCTTGGTATGTTGCCTATTTTTTTGCCTGGCTTCTAGTGGACTGGAGTTTAATCCCACATGTGATGGCTTGTGGACTCGCACCTAAATATATTTTGTAGGTACCAGAAATGTGAATATTGATGTAATCATAAAAATCCTTTTCAGGATTAGGTTTGTCAAAACCGAATGAGGTTAGCTTTGTTTTTCTGATATAATATTGAAATAAATGGTCACGATGCAAATATAGAAATTTATTTTGCAGCAATTTAATTATGAAAGGTGTAAAATGATGCATTACAAAAACTAGGTTCATGAACTGCATATTTTTTTTTAAATACCACTGTACATTTTAAACAACAGAGACAAAAAAAAAAAAGTGAGAGAACATTCACATGAGACAAATTTCAAGATAAAAGTCTACAACAATAAAAATGTAAAAGCTGTAAAGGACCAGTATTATCATTTACGAGATAGCGACTTTGCATGTTGAAAAAGTTAATTAACCATGGATGCTCAATGCTTGCAGCAATTGGCACATTAAGGCATTAGTGAACAAAGCAGCTTTGGAGACATTTCTTTTGAAGGGACATTAAATTCACTTTTTGTCCTTGCTATATTTAAAAGACAGTATTTTAAAATGCAATAATTAAAATGTAAAGCCATGGTTTATACTTGTGGGCATTTTCCTGTCCACCAGCAAAGATGAGGAATTTTCCATATTAGCACGGGAACAACTAATACTTGAGTATCATTTATGCATAAACATCTACTTCATGAACATCAAATTAACCTTTTTTTCAAGCTAAAAAAATACATTTTAACCTGTTCAACTGATGCCCTTTCATATGTATGTTAGACCATTTTTTTTTAACTTTAATGTCCCTTTAAATACACCAAGCAAATGTTATTTTGTACTTATAATTACTTGAATTAGTAGGCAATACGGAACACAGACCCTTGTTTACAGTCAGACAATCACATTGGCAAAAAAGGACAGAAGATCTGTAGCTTAGCTAATTGTAAAGGAAAGTAGTGTGTACATTTAGCCTTAAAAATCCACTGTAAACTAAAGTTTTAGATGCCCATGTGAGCTATAAATTACATACAACTGAGATTAAGCTGGTTAGCACTAAAACACTGAAGTCATGTACCATTTAAATACCATTATTACACTATGCAAATATTATAAAATACTCTGTACTGATGGTTATTAATCTGTTCACAATATGTTCTGCATTTGCTACAAGGGCTGCCTTCCATTCACTGGATCATTACTAGACTAATTCCTGTTCATAACCTAGATAATACTACTTTATTAAAGTGAATGTAAATTTTGATGCTAAAGTGCCCGGTTTTTAAAACTTTGATTAAAAACAGGGGCACTTTAATTCATCAATATTTTCATTTCACTCCTGTTGTGAAAATAAACTTACTTTTTAATCTTCACAGCAGCTACAGCTTCCTCCACCTGTTTCAAAGCCTCTTCCTGGGTCTAAAATGAGGTATCTGGCTTCCTCCAATCACAGCAGTGAATCAGACACTGAATCCCCCGGGGGGGAATCTGTGATTGGAGGATGACCTATCAATCATTTCTGACATCAGAAATGGCTTGTGAGACCGGAGGAAGCAGCAGCTGCTGTGAAGTTTAAAAGGTAAGTTTTTTGTCACAACAGGAGTGAAATGTAAATTTTGATGAATTAAAGTGCCCCTGTTGTTAATCAAAGTTTTAAAAACCGGGCACTTAAACATCAAAATTTACATTCAATTTAAAACAACAATTCTGTAAATTCAGTCTAGAGTGACATTTTGAAGATATGGAGCAAGATGTTGGATGCAACTAGGGTTGCCACCTCGGCCATGTTTTCCTGGACACTTATGAGTTACACATGCAGCAGGGTGTGCAGAGGGAACATGAATTGCACCCCTGGACAGCACATGAATAGTGACTCTGGACAGCACTATTCATGTTCCTCCCTGCACACCCTGCAGCATGTGTAACTCATAAGTGTCCAGGAAAACATGGCCGCGGTGGCAACCCTAGATGCAACAGATCACTCATTGAATAAGAATGTATTGCTCTTAAAGGGCATACATGTTTAAAATAAAATAAAATCTCTCTGCAAATTCTTTTGGCCAGTAGCCCCCCTTTACCATTTCTCTTCAGTTCATATATTACAAAACTGGTCCATGAATACAGTCTGCATAGAACTGAAAGCAGTGAGACCTTTTCACTGGTGTACTATTTTCTCCGTTTATAAATACATAAAATAAAGATTATGATTGTATTTCATATACAGCAACAGATGTTGTGAGCTCTTTGTTTCATGCGTGACTGGAGTACAGCAACATGACTGTGCCTCAGAACTCAAGTAGTTTCCTGCATCAAGGGACGCTGGGATTAATCAAATTGTCAACATGAGGCATGGTAGATAGTAGAGCAGCCTTATATTCCTTCAGAGATGGACTTTCCCGATTATTTTAACTTGTATGTCCCTTTAATGAAAGCAGTTTGTGACTTGAGTGGTTTCTGCAGCTTCTGTGACCTAAAGATTACTTTGTGTACACATATTATGTTAATTCATAGAATTCAAAAATAATCTTACAAAATAGATAAAACAGAGAAATACCAGGAACAGCCTAATAACACATGGTATGGCAAAGCAGTCATACCCGCAGTTAATGCTACTTCTTACTGCACAAGATTTCAGCCATTTCAAACAGCCCTTGAAGCGAATTGACAAATAAACGGTTAATACAAAGGCTAGCAAAAAAAATAAAAATGCATAAATAACATTTTGTGCCACTGAATTATATATTAAGAAGGAATCATATTGATCTTACATTTCTGGACAAAACTTGTATCAATGACTAATAGAAATGTACTTCCAAGATAAATTACTACAATATGATATACCGAAAGACTAAACAAACATTCTTACTTACAGTACAAAATCTCTACAATAAAAAAATCTTTTTATACAATTTAATAAGTGCAGCATAAAGTGCACTCTTTGTTGTCGTATCATCTTAGAAAGAGTAAAAGAGAGAAAGTAATTTCTTTCTTTCAATTAAAATAAAGAACACATATCCCTTTAACATACCTGGTGACCAATGTATTCTCAACTATATTAAATTAACTCCTATTTTGGAGAACAGCCCTTTAAAATGTATTAATTGCGGTTTCCATATATATATATTTTAAGCTTTAACACTTTATTTACCTGTTTAGGCAAATAAAGCATGACTTCTAAATATAGCACAACTATAACTATAGCGAAACCTACTATTTAACTATGGTCATTACTATTTCCAACCAGTGTTCCCTCTAAGGCCAGATTTTGTGAGTGACCCAGCAGTGAAAGTTAATTAGTGAACCACACCCTGCAGTTAGCAAACAGTACACAATGCAGACAGCAAGGTATGGTTACCTTATTAACTGTTTCACTGCTGGGCCACTCACAAAATCTGGCCTTAGAGGGAACACTGCTTCCAACCAAAAAAGGGAATACATTAGGAGGAACACTAAAAACACAAGAGAAAATAAAGATTTAAGCACATTAACATTGGTCAGGAGTCAGAAAAAAAATATATTTTAGATTAGTACAGAACACCTATCCATAATTATGTAGGCAACTTAATCAGAAAATGTAAGTCTAGAATCAAAATGGCAGGATTTCTCAAAGCAATTATAGCTTATGAAAAACTAAATGATTTCTTACATGGTCTCTGATGACTGAATCATTATTATTGGTAAAAACCTACAGTCTTTCACTACATTACACAATTTTTTTTTCTTTTTCTTAATCTTAAAGACTTGCTTTCCACTGTTTGCTCCAGAGAGGCTAATGATGGAAACCAGTAGGGTTGTTTTTCCTTATGCCAGTAACAGAAATGCACACAACAATTATTGTTACCCACTTTAAAGAATCTTATAATATTGGGTTTTATACGTGCAGTAAAGCATTCCACTGCAAAAGATCTATATACAAAGTTAATATTTATATTTGCTGATCAATAAATGTCTTTACAATTGTTGAACAATAGGTAGGGCTAGCATGTATAATGTCCCCTGGTTTCGGAAGTAGGTAGACACAACTCACACATGTCTGACAGGCACAGTCCCCTATAACATTCTTCACTCCCTACTTGATTTGTAAAACATTTCTATCAAGTGCTTCTTACTCGTATGCAAACACGTTGAATTTAGTGAATGTATGCAAAGAAGACTTCCTTGCAGAACTTTCTCTCTGAACCTTCATGTTAAAAAAACAAACAAAAAATATGCAACTGCTGAGTGTATTACACATAAATCTTAAAAGGAACTTAAAAGGATCCACGAAGACTGGATGGAAATCCAACTGTTAAATATTCTTTGGGAGATTTCTAACATGAAGAGGAGGACAAAAAGAAAATCAAACTTCCTGCTATCCTTTGAAGCTTACAAAATATATCGGAGGACTCAACATTATACTTGCAAGAAAACCCGCTCATTTATTCCTAGGATTCACAAAGAATAAAGGCACAATCTCAGAATTGATTTTGTGAAGAAAGCACTTTCAACAGAAATGAAAGGAGGGTTATGAAAACTAAACCTACTTATGGAAACAAACAACAAAAAAAGCCTGAAACTCTGATGAATTACCTGCACACATGGCAAAGGAATTATCATTTTTGGTTCTGTTACAATACCTGTTAATATTTGCAGTTCTTTATTATTACTACCAGATTTTTGGAAACTCCCAAACTCCAGGAAAAACATTCTTGTAGAAAGACCACTAACATGGACTATTTAGAAAGTTTAGGAAATCTGCCTTGGATTGTAAATCACCTGAAATATAAATTGCAGAAAATCTGTGAGATGGATCCATGAGAGGACATCGTCATATTCTTGGATTACAAGTCTTCTGTGAACACATACCTCATGTTACATACATGCAACCCTCCTTTAAAATGTCAGATTAGATTATCTGACATCAATACAGAAGGTATGTACAGCTACAAAGACTGCTATGAGCCCTAGAGTATTCACCTGGAAACACATGTTCTCATGTTACAGTGGGACAGAAAGCTAAACTGCAATTTTCTTATGAGAAATTATGGAAACGGAACTACATCCAGTGTGTATGCCATCAAACCAAGAAGCATTATGCAATTCCTTGCACAAGGAATATCTATGTGCTTTAAATCCCAGACAGTTTGCATGGTCTCTGAAAGGAAGCATTATGCAATTCCTTGCACAAGGAATATCTATGTGCTTTAAATCCCAGACAGTTTGCATGGTCTCTGAAAGGATTTTGGGAAAAAATATTGAAAATAATTCCCAAGAAATAAACCTGCTTTTATAACACTAGAGATTATTTGGAATTATTAATCTGCCATCCAAAAGTCTGATTTTCATTTGTTATGATATGCATGTATGATAAAATGAAGAGATACATTCCTTCAGGTCTATCTTCGTCAAAAACTTGCCAGGTTATGGGGCCCTTATGATACACTAAAGTGAAATTAGAAATCAAATTTGAAATGATAAACCTTAACAAATCTGTTTAAGTCTATTACTTGGCACAATTAACTGGTGTAAAGCTAATGTGTTGACACTTTTTAAAAAGAAAGGCTGGGCTGATCCAGGAAGCTATAGACCAGCTAGTCTGACATAGGTAATGGGCAGGATACTTGAAGGAATTATGAGGGATTATATTAATGACTTGGAGCAATATCTCTCTCTATTTTTGCAGATGATACAAAGTTGTGTATGGTCATTATGCTTGTACAGGATGATATGGCTTTGCCAGCGAATTTACAAAAAATTGAAGAATGGGCTAGGAAATGGAAAATGAGATTCAATACAGGAAAATGTTAGGTTCTACATTTTGGAAGTAAAAATAAGCAGGGAACCTATTATCCAAATGGGACTAGACTTCGCAAAATAGAGGAGGAAAGGAGAGCTAACAAGCTAAAAATGGGTGCACAATGCAAGGCATCAGTTTCTAAGGCTAATAAAATACTAGTATGTATTAAAAGGGGCATTGATGCAAGGGAGGGAAGCATAAGTGTGACACTATATAAATCCCTGGTAAGAAAATCGCCTTGAGTATGGAGTGCAGTTCTGGGAAGAAATCTCAAAAAAAATACATTGCAGAGTTAGAAAAAGATCACAGATAGGCCACAAAACTAATAATGATAATGGAGATTTTAAACTATGAGGAGAGGTTAGCCAAACTTGGTCTCTTATCTAAAAAAAGGCGCTTGAGAGGGGATATTATTATTTTATATAAATATATTCAAGGACCATATATAAAGTTGAGGGAAGCACGGCTTATTTCAAGGAAATTGTGACTAAATCACAATTTAAGGCTGGAGGAAAGGAGATTTAATCTCCAGCAACGTAAACATATTTTCACTGTAAGAGCAATCAAACTGTGGAACTCATTGCCTAAGGAGGTGGTGAATGCCTATATCTTAGATACATTTCAAAATGGCTTACATACATTTCTGGCAAGAAACAGAATTCGGGGATATGATTGCTTGTGTTAAATGGGTCATCTTTTTAATGGTATTACGCTTAACTGGCACTTTAAATGGAAATCAGGTAAGATCTGTATAGGGTGAACTCGATGAACTTCTATGTTCTTTAAACTTCATTTACTATGTTAATTATAATTGATTGGTAATGTAACAGAATACTCCGCGATTGATGAGATCCTAAAGCATAGCTCAAAAGGTCTGCCCATTTAACAGATGCCACACGATTTCTGTTAAAAAAAATAGAAATGTAAATATTGGTATATTTATTTGATCTATCTATCTATCTATCTATCTACCAAAAACTTGCCAGGTTATGGGGCCCTTATGATACACTAAAGTGAAATTAGAGATCAAATTTTAAATTAAAGCTTAGCATTTTGGGGCCATTTGTAAGGACACAGATGAAAGTCGCTGAAAATGCACATGTGACCATACAATTAGAGGTCTAACCTTTCCTTATCAATGCAAACTAAACATTCGTAATAGAGAAGGAAGCAAAAGGGGAACATACCACCTCAGACTTAGGGAATGTGTTTCTGTTTACTCTAATAGTTAGAGGACATATAACTAGGAGGTCTATGAAAGTATTTACTTAATGATCTCTGCTGTTTCCAATTAGAGGCCAGAATCAAATGAGCCTCCGCATTATTCTAAACAATCAATGTTTAGCATGTAGCAGGGTTAAATAAAAAAAAATACTAAAAGGCGACATTCTAATGAAAATACCAGTATACAATATAAAAAAGATTTTCATTTAATAATGGCAGTTAACTCAGAGATTAAAACCTTTTACATGTCGCTGGGTGCCTATCTCAGAACGCATGCAGACAAGAATTGGTGTGTATGTACTGTGCACATTCTATGCATCAAATTCTCCATGGTATGAGATCAGCACCAGGTGCATGCACATGGTGCTGATTTTGAAGTAAAAAAAAAAAAAAAAGCCAAATCGGTCCTTTATTTTTATTAGCATGTATAATGCTTTTTAAAGGGACATTAAGCACTAAATACCTTGTTTAAGTATAGTACTGATGTTATTCTGCCTCCCTCTAGTCATGGGTGCCACCGTGTTGAAATCTGTCTTTCACTACATTTCAGTGCTGGCCTGTTTGCACATGTGCAGCAACTCTCCTTCTGATTCCTGCATTGTAACCTAGGCAGCTCTAATTATTAGAAAGAGGCATAAAATGTATTTAGTATCCATTTAAAACAAAATGTTGGGGCTGCTGTATATCAAAATGGTTGTATAATGCACTCAAGCCTCTCTAGGTGTAAAAGAACTTTACAGGGTACTTTGTAGGAAAAGCAGCTAAAACAGATCAGGTTTTACAATTTTTTTCTTCACTTAAAATATTTTTTTTAGATGATTTAAGTTTGAGTTCAATGTCTCATTAAATATTAGATAATGATAATTGCCATTAAGGCATTTTCAGCACAAAGGGTGAAAAAAGTTAAAATAATACCTTTTGATATTAATGACCCTTTAAAAAGTAGCTGAAATAACTTTAGATCATTGTAATAAATAGTTTTTTGTTTTCAAACGAGAGATCGGAAACAGTTTAATATTAAGGCGCTGCAAAAAGCCGAACAGCACCTTTTGTTGGATCCACAACAAAAGTGCACAGAGTAAAATGAACTGTAGGAATAGAGAAAATAAGTAAGCAAGTGCTCTGGAAAAAGTGCAATGTGTGCTGTGAAAGAGAGATATGATGTTTAGAGTACATGAATATCCAATGACATTTCCCCAGGCTGTAATGGGTATGGGCATTTGTAGTCTATCACTGCTTGGGAAATAAAGCTAGTTAACAAAGGTGCATACATATAAATCACCTAAAACATTATCTAAACATCATTTAGCTACAAACTAATCAATAATTGACCATCTCTTTTTAACATAAAAAGCTGTAATTTGTATTGTTTTTTTGCTCTACTAATATTTAAGAAATACATTTGGTGTTCTTGTAGCCCTTAAAACATTCTTTGTCATCTTATCAATAAAATATCTAGAATTTGCCACACTTGTGGCTTTAAAAAAAAATTAAAAATTAAATAAGGGTTGCAATAGATTGTCAAAGATATTTTGGATAATCTGCACATTTAACTACTATTGGAGTTGCAGGTAAGGCACAAATGGAAAATGCAAAGGTTATTCTTTACAACCCTAAATAGCAAAATGTATGGTCTATTGCACTTAACAAGCTCTTAGGTTAATTACTCTCCCAAAAGATGTTAGGCATTTTATGTTAACTTAATGATTGCCAATTTATTCCCTAGCCAGTCTAGTTTATATCGGACCACAGAGAGCTCCTTTTGAGTCATATAGGAGATAAACTTTCAATAGTTTCCATAAGTGAAGGCATAGTGTGATAAGAGTTCATTGAAAATCTTTTCTCTGACTAGGACAAGTTACAAGTGTCTGACTCATTATTTTGAAGGATGGGCATGTAAATTTGGTTAAACAATTATTTTTGTTAGCACACTAAAAGTTCATGAAGAAAATGACACCTTCTTCTAGATACCTGATAAAGTTGTTGCAAGAACAGTGGCTTTGGCCAAGGAAGACCAAGCTCTCTAATTTCTTTAGTTGGCAAGCAATCATTGATACAGGCAGTACTCTCTAAAAAGACAACCCAAAATTTGTCATGTAATGTGTTTTATATATCGACTAGATAAACAACCTGGATTTTGAAGCCTTTTCTTAATGGCCCCACAGTTCTCAATTATGTTGTAGTTTTTGAAAATATATAAGACGGATTGAAAAACAGTTTTCCAGCACTGGGTCGTCAGAAAACAAATTCCATGACTGAACAAAATTATTTATAAAAAATATCCGGTCATTTAATTATATCTGAAGAAAGTGGCTAGTATTAAGGCACAGGCCGTCATGTACAGCCATGGACTTTTTTTCCCATTTTTTTTTCTCCTCCAAAAGATTATTTTGCTATGTTTAAGACCATATCTCAGTTAAAATGGCAGCAATTCATGGCAGAATCAACTGGTCATTATATTATTAGCTGTCAATGATTGAGGTCAGTGGTTTAAGTCTCTATAATATAAAAGTTTTTTTTTTTTTTGCTTTGATACTATTTCCACTATTGGGCTGTCTCTTTTTTACATTGTCAACAAACAATACATAAAAATATACACATAAATGAATATGTTGCTATCACAAGAGCTGCAAAGTATTGTATCACAATATGCTGTAGGTTTCTAATGATAAAAAGGTTAAGGCAATGGCACATTACCATGTAACTGGTAAAAATGTGGTTACACTACCTAGTTTACTTCAGAAAACACAGGTGTTTTTCTACAAGACACCAGTTACCAGCTTGGTCTAACAAAGCAGGCTCAGGTCCATTTTCCTTTGCAATTCTTTGCAAGAAAAAAAATTCTTTCCTTATGTCTCCAGACAACATCGGAGCATATCTGCTTGATTTGTACCCAGAGAAACCTGCTCAAGTGAAACTAGTGATCAAGAAAGGAAAGGAGCATCTTATTTTTGTTGTGTTTCCAAAATGTTTTCTTTTGTCGCTAAAGGTAGGCTTTAAAAGTCAATATTCAGTTTAAAGAATTGATCACAGCTTGTCAGACCTAAAACTGTCTTCTATTGAAGGGTCAGGCAGGACCATGTCTGGATCACTAAGCATGCTGAGTCCTTCCAGGCTGAGAGGTCCAATTTTCAGGTCATCATCCAACTGAAATGTATTATCTGCATCAAAACCCATCTCAGAAACTCCAGCAACTGCATTGCTAATGTCCTTTGATAAGCTGTTGCTCGAGTCATCTGAAAGATATAAAAAAAGCTGTTTTAAGTGCTACCCGCAATAATTATCTCTGTGTTAGCACGTGTAGTTAATAAAGATAAATAAAATGTAGATAACACTTTTAGAAGTTGACACACAAAAATCTAGTTGTTTTCTTGTTTTGAGCTAATTTTTTTTTTCTTCAAACTTCCATTACTTCTCCATCCAGTCGACTGATATAATACTGTGGGTTTATTCTTGATGAACCAAAACAGCCATCAACACAAAATTTTCCATTAACGTAAAAGAATTTCTAATAGCATAATAGAATACTAATTATTGTAAAGATTCATCATAGAAAACATCTACTTGTTCTGCCAGTACATTGGCCAAAATGTACTAAATATCCATTTGGATAATACCCCTATAAAAATACCCCCCCCCCCAAAATAAAAACACCCCCTAATCTAATACTTAACTACCAATAGCCCTTTTGTAGGGCATTGCTTTAAGTTAAATAGCTCTTTTACTTACAAAAATGCCCAAATTAACCCCTAACAGCAAAACCGCCCACCCACCAAACCCCCCCCCCCAAAAAAACAACAACACTAAAAAAACCTAAACTACCTATTGCCCCTAAATGGACATTTGTATGGGCATTGCCCTTAAAAGGGCATTCAGCTCTTTAACTGCCCCAAAAAAACCCTAATAAAAAAAAAAAATCACCCCAAAAATTAAAATAATAAAGCCTAAAACTTAGCCCCAAATAGGTACTCACTGTTCCTGAAGTCCGGCTGAGAAGGTCTTCTTCCAGGCAGATCCATCATCTTCTATCTTCATCCGGAACTAAGGTGGCACGGTGCGGAGCTGTCTTCCCCGATGCATGGATCTTCAGCGGCGGTCCTCGGCGGCATGGAAGCTCCTCTCCATATGATGTCCGTCGTACACTGAAGATTGAATGCAAGGTACCGCATTTAATTTGGGGTACCTAGCATTCCTATTGGCTGAAAATTTTAAATCAGCCAATAGGATTAGAGCTACTAAAATCAACCAATAAGATTTCAGTAGCTCTCATCCTATTAGCTGAATTTAAAATTGCATCCAATAGGAATGCAAGGTACCCCAATAAATATGGGGTACCTTGCATTCAATCTTCAGTGTGTGACGGACGATCGCATGAAGAGGAGCCTCCACGCCGCTGAGTATCCCCGCATCGGGGAAGCAAGCTCTGCACCTCCGCTCCACGCAGCCTTCGCTCCGGATGAAGATAGAAGATGATGGAGCCGCCTGGAAGAAGACCTTCTCTGCTGGACTTCAGGAACGGTGAGTACCTATTTGGGGTTTAGTGTTAGGATTTGTTTATTTTTTTTTATTTTTAAGATTAGGGATTTGATGGGCTGGAAAAAAGCTGATTGCCCTTTTAAGGGCAGTAAAAGAGCTTAATGCCCTTTTAAGGTTAATACCCATACAAATGCCCCTTTAGGGGCAATGGGTAGTTTAGGTTTTTTTTAGTGTTAGTTTTCTTTATTTTGGGTGGGTTTGTTTTTTTTAGTGTTAGGTTATTTTATTTTGTGTGGGTTTGGTGGGTGGGGTTTTTTAAGATTTTTAAAATGTAAAAGAGCTGTTTTTATTTTCATAGGGATTAGGTTTCATTTTTTTTAATTTTCCTGTAATTTAAGATTATTTGTTATTTAAAATTAGGTTTTATTTAAGTGTAACTTAGTATTGGGGTTAATTTAGGGGGTGTTAGGTTAGGGGGCTTAGTAATTAAATTAGTTATTTGCGTTGTGGGGTTTGCGGTTTAGGAGTTAATAGGTTAATTAGGTTTATTGCGATGTGGGGGTTTGTCGGTTTAGGGATTAATAGGTAAATAGGTTTATAGTGATGTGGGGGTTTGTCAGTTTAGGGATTAATAGGTTAATTAGGTTTATTTTATGTGGGGGGTTTGCGGTTAAGGGGTTAATATTTTAATTATGTTATTTGCGGATTAGGGGTTAATAACTTTATTATTTTGCGATATGGCGGTTTCAGTGTTTGTTAATACTTCGTGCGGGTGGTTATGTGTTTTTTTTTATTAATTAGTGCGGGCGGTTGCTAATTTTTTCTTTAAGGCTTCGGGTTTGCCTACGCTGCATCGAGGTGGAATCTGAAAATGGCAGGGTTGTGAAAATCTACCTGCGGTGGATTTTTTCACCACCCTGCCATTTTCGGAATCCACCGGGATGCAGCTTTGCTGCATCCAGGTGGATTCTTTTGGCTGCGCCAACATTTCTTTGAGAATGCATGTGCAACTGGCGACACCGACGGACATGTTACAAACGCAATTATAGAATAGATATATATATACTTCAAACGTCATAAGAAATAACAGTTACCATAATAAGTAATTGTTAAAGAAGGACCAAGGCTGCAATCATGATGTACTGCGCTTTATTACAAAAAATAAACATTTAGGGAGCAAGAGTGGGAGTCAGTCGCCCACCAAAGAGCATAAAACACAAACACACAAAAAGAATACTATAAGCTGCCTATATACTAATGCAATATGAAACAGGACTACATGTAAATACAATATCAGTAGCTCAAAAAAATCATAGGCCAGCCGGCTAAAGCTAAAGACAAAATAGTAAGAATTGGCCATACGCAGTGAGTGAAATGGGGCTCAAGAACATAAAACAGAGTCTGTGAAAGGTCGTTAGTGGAAATGAACTGGGCACTCAAGTGTCAAGCGACACACACTGGTATACGATCAGGCTCCTAGATTACAAGAATACATGTACCAGTCTTGTATCTCAGTATATTAGCAAGGCGGCTCCAAAGTGAATCACAATTTGTGTGCTGGTTTATTAAAACTGGTATATAGATAAATGTGCAGTAATACAGAGGCAAAATGGGGTGCAAGACTAGTGCGAGCCGTACCTAACCTCAAATGACATTGGCCGCTATATGGATAAAAACTTCAGATACCCCTTTCGTCATTAGGTTCCAAAACAAGACGCGTTTCGCCCCTCCCACAGATGGTTGGATCAGGGGCCTCGTCAGATGTAGAGATCATAAATGTTGTCACTATTTGTAGTTTCTCTTTAAAAGAATGTCCATTTGTACTTTGTCATCAGGGCTTACGTAGCAGCTAATGATTCTTTGATACTATGTTGCACTTTTTAAGTCTGTATCAAAGGCTCTTCGAAAGAAACCAGGTTAGCTGCAGCAAAAGATATTATTTAGCAACAGCAGTTTACTAAATGCGGATATTTGAAGCCATAAGAACAGGAGTTGAATAATACATTACAGATGCATTTTTTCAGCATCATTCATAATACAAATGTCTTTTCATGATAAACACATATATATATTTATAGTTTATCCACACTATTAATGGAAGCCAGTCCTGAATGTAGATTTCCACGATTATGCACATACATTGTATTAGTGATATAAGCAAGAATGCATCTTTTACAGATATTATAAAAAGCAAGAATACTCAATATTTTCATTGAGACCTACAGGACTTAGTGTATTTAATCTGTAATGAACTGTTATTTGTACTTAATCAAGCCAGAGATGATGGCTTTATAACAAACAAAGTATGAAGCATTACACAATTCCTTCCCCATTCATCCTACCTTCTATTGTATCCCTAAAGTCCATAAAAAATCTTAAACATCCCCCAGGATGCCCCATTACCTCGGGCATAGGAGGCCCAACCAAAGGGATTAGTCGCTATGTAGACTACTTTCTACACCCCTTGTTGGAATCTCTCTCCTCCTATGTCCGTGATACGGGGGATGTCCTTAAAAAACTTGACAAAATCACAGTTGATCAAGAAATGCTTTTGGTAACTTTAGATGTGGAGTCACTCTACTGCTCAATTCCCCATAAAGCAGGCTTAAAGGCAGCTAAATATTTTTTGGAATTGAGAGGACAGGAGTATGAGGACAACACAAAACTGTTACAGAAGCTCTTGGAATTTGTATTAACAAATAACATCTTTTGTTTTGCTATATAGACAAGTCTGCGGCACAGCCTGGGATTTGGAAAACCATTATAGTGTTCCATGAACTCTCAGAGTGGGTAAATAAACATGTTGCCCTATGGCTGAGGTAAGTGGACGATGTACCAATTCTATGGAAAGGTGATGAGAAATCGGTATCAGATTTTGTTAATGTTTTGAATAAAAACAATTTAAATCTCTTCCTAACATATAATGTGAGTGACAAGGAAGAGACATTCCTGGATCTCAACACCTCAAAGATAGGCAATAAAATTCACACTACTGTCCATCATAAAAAGACAGCAACTAACAGTCTTATTTGCTACAAGTCATCACCCTGAATCTCACAAAAAAAAATGGAGTCCCAGTTGGACAATTTTTGAGGTTAAAGAGGTGTTGTTCATCAATACAATCCTTTGAAGAACAGGCCAAACAAATTGCTGAGAGATTTCTTTCAAGGAAATATTAAAAAAGGCAAGTAAAAAAAGCCTGGGTAAGGGCACGGTATACTCCAAGAAACAAACTTTTATAAAATAAATCATGCCAGGTTGATTACCAGGTATAACTAGCATTGGAAAAAATTGCGGTGGAGTTTAAAAACCCATTGGCATCTCTTGTCAAATGATGTAACTCTAAGAGGATATATATCTGAGTACCCTCTCTAACAGCTAAAAAGGCCCCTAGCATTAAAGACAAATTAGTGCATAGTAAGTTCAAAAGAGAACAATGGACTAACTGGTTAACTGCTGCACAAAATCAAGGTGGCAGTGTCCCTTGTGGACACTGTGTATACTGTGCGTACATTAAGTAGTCATCCACTTTTTGTACACCTATTAGAACAAAGCCACATTATGTTAAAGACAGGATTACTTGTACCTCAAAAAACGTTATTTACCTTTTGAACTGTCCCTGTCTGAAATTCTATGTCGGGAAAACAACAAGAGAGTTGAAAAGTAGGAAAAGAGAACACAGGGATGACATTAAGAATGAGGACAAAGACAGTCCTGTAGCATGGCATTTTAAATCTTGCCATAACTCAGATTTCACAAAATTAAAAATCATGGGCATAGAACAATTCAAAACTAGTAGAAAGGGGTGGCAACCTAGATAGAATTATTTTACAGCATGAGTCTAGGTGGATGTACAGATTAAATACATTAAGTCATGTAGGTCTCAATGAAAACATTGAATATTCTTGCTTTTTAAGATAATATCTGTAAAAGATGCATTCTTGCTTATATTACTAATACAATGTATGTGCATAATCATGGAAATCTACATTCAGGACTGGCTTCCATTAATAGTTTGAATAAACTATAAATATATACGTGTTTATCATGAAAAGACATTTGTACTATGAATAATGCTGAAAAAATGCATCTGTAATGTATTGTTCAACTTCTGTTCTTATGGCTTCAAATATCCGCATTTAGTAAACTGATGTTGCTAAATAATATCCTTTGCTGCATCTAACCTGATTTATTTCGAAGAGCCTTTGATACAGACTTAAAAAGTGCAACATAGTATCAAAGAATCATTAGCTGCTACGTAAAAGGGGCGTTCTTTTAAATAGAAACTACAAATAGCGACAACACCTATGATCTCTACATCTGATGAGGCCCCTGATCCAACCCTCTGTGGGAGCGGCGAAATGCGCCATGTTTTGGAACCTAATGACATAGTCGCTACGTCAAACACAGCTGTGAGCTACTACGCTGCACCAACGAGACAGGGATTTAAATTTGCAAGTGAAGACGCCGACCTACCCACATCGGCACACAAAGCTTGACACTTGAGTGCCAGGTTCAGTACCACTAACGACCTTTCACAGACTCTGTTTTATGTTCTTGGGGCGCCATTTCACTCACTGCGAAAGGCCAATTCTTAGAAGTTTGTCTCCCTTTAGCCGGCCAGCCTATAATTTTTTGAGCTACTGATATTGTATTTACATGTAGTCTTGTTTCATATTGCATTGGTATATAGGCAGCTTTTTAGTATTGTGATGGACTTTTATGACTATTTTTTTCTTTTTTGTGTGTTTGTGTTTTATGCTCTTTGGTTGGGGACTGACTCCCACTCTTGCTCCCTAAATGTTTCTTTTTTGTAATAAAGCACAGTACATCATGAGTGCAGCTTTGGTCCTTCTTTAACAATTACTTATTATGGTAACTGTTCTTTCTTATGACGTTTGAAGTATCTATTTTGGGACTGCTATTGATAGCGCATTAGAAGTTTACAGGTGCACCCCCTTTTTTACTCTCTTTATATATATATATATATATATATATATATATATATATATATATATATATATATATATATATATATATTATTTAGTGAGAATACAAATATTTTGTGATTGATTTCCCATGTGATTATTTCAACAATAAAACCTGTATAGTGGTGAGAAAGTAGCAAGTAAGCTTAATGGAACCCTGACTCTCCTACATAATACAGTCATTGCTTAATATGTGCCCACAGCAAGGGAGATACATTCAAGAGAATTTTTAAGGAATGTGTGCCTGGACTAGAAAACAATGCAAATGTTGCTATAAACAAAATTTATGCTTACCTGATTTAATTGATGAGTCCACGGAATCATCAATTACTGTCAGGAATACTACTCCTGGCCGGCAGGAGGAGGCAAAGAGCACCACAGCAAAGCTATTAAGTAACACTTCCCTTCCCACAACCCCCAGTCCTTCGACCGAAGGAAAAGGAAAGAAAGGAAATAACACAAGGTGCAGAGGTGCCTGAGATTTATATAAAAAACCTGTCTGAAAACAGGGAGGTCCGTGGACTCACCGTTTCAAGAAATAAATACATTTATCAGGTAAGCATAAATTTTGTTTTCTTTCTTAAGGCACGGTGCGCCACGGAATCAATACCCAAACTAGTGGACACAATTTTAGAAAAATTTGGACCACAACCCCCAAACATTTAGGAAAGGAGGCCCAAGATGTGGCCTTGAAAACCTGTTACACAGAAGCTTCACTAGAAGGTCCTCACTCAGGAACAACCATCAGGGTGGGAGAGATACATCCCCGCTAGGCCTAAATTCAGATCCTGGGGACCTATGCAGGAACTTTTAAAATTACTGATGCTCACTCCTATTAGAAACGAGCCAAGACTCGTGGAAGGAGAGCAAACGGAGGAACAGGGACGTCAGACTAAAATTCCAAGAGACCATCAGACAGCTTAACAGAACAGTCTGCAGATCTCTTGACCTTAAAGGGATATGCTCTCATTATTCAGATAGAGCATGCAATTTTAAGCATCTTTCTAATTTACTTCTAGTATCAATTTTTCTTCGTTCTCTTGCTATCTTTATTTGAAAAAGAAGGCATCTAAGCTAAGAAGCCAGCAAATGTTTGGTTCAGTACCATGGACAGCACTTGTTTATTGGTGCTGTCCAATCAGCAAGGACAACTCAGTTTGTTCACCAAAAATGGGCCGGCATCTAAACTTACATTTTTGGTTTTCAAATAAACATACCAAGAGAATGAAGAAAATTTGATAAAAGGAGCAAATTAGAAAATTGCTTGAAATTGCATGCTCTATCTGAATCATGAAAGAAAAATTTTGGGTTCAGTGTCCCTTTAATCATAACAAAAACGTTTGGAGAACTGCCATCAAATCCAACTCCAGCACCCCCATTTGAGGGCTAACCTGGAGAACATCTCAGGATAGAAATCTACTCCCTGAGATGAAAATCTGTCTGCTTAGAAAGTCCTTGCTTCAGAAGATCACTCGTAGATGAGGATGGCAAATAGACAGCCATTGAGAGTTACCGTTCATGAACGAAGCCGAGCCACCTCCTTCATGGCTAAGGAACCCAGAGTTCCTCCCCAAGCCACTGAGGAGAAAGACCAACAGGAACCTGATAAACCGGCTAGGACAACTGAAGCCAAGCCCTCAGAGCATTAAAAATCGCTCTCCACTACAAGATGTTGATGAGGAGAACAAACTCCTGATGAGTTTAAGGCCTTGCGCCTATAACGAGCTCCAGACTGTACCCCAGCCCAGCAGGCTGGCGTCTTTGGACACAATCACCCAGGAAGTCTCCAGAAACATGCGTCCTGAGACAGACACTCCTGAGAATCTCTTAAAAGTTAAACCAGATCTATCTTCTGATAGAGACCCAGGGGCTCATCCATTGACTAAGCTTGCAAAACTGCAGAGTTCTCAAAAGGACTCAAGAAAAAAAAAAGAGAAAACATCTCTGGGACCCTCCGGCCAATTACCTCCATACAAAGAGCCACAGGAGAGAAGGGAAAATCAGCAACAGCTGCATTTAAAATCCCAATCCTCTGGAAGCAAATGTCTAACTATCTACCGGGTTACTGGAGTTAATTGTGGCCCAAGCTAGAGAAAAGTAAGAGGAAGAAATCATTGAAGATCTGACCTCTGAGAGAAATATTCTCATAGAGAATCCTTTAAAATCCCTAAAAAATACCCTTGTAAATGAACAAGGTAACACTTCTCCAGATACATTTCCCATCCATGGGAACGTAAAGGGGACAAGATCTCTAGAGAGAAACTACTCAAGGAAAGATGACACCCGAACTATATATTGTCCAGGATGGCACCCTTGCAAATCCCTAAGACCAAAAATAGTCTTCCTAGGATGACGAATCTCAGAAACTTAAGAGGATTCCGGATAATGGGAACAATAAGAGACATATCCTTCAGGTCTATGTTCGCCATGAACGGGCCCCTTCTAATCAAAGGAGCATGGGAACTACTTTGAAGGCTTTTACTCTGAAAAACTAAAGGAACAACCTAGTTTCTCCTGACTGGAACTGGAGCTATCAATCTCCGAAAGGAGGGACCTGAACTAAGTTCAAGAATACCTCTCATCAAAACAGGGTTGCAGATACTCTAGAAAGGAAAAATCTGCCCCTGGGAGGAATACTTATATGCTATCCCCTGGACCCCGACTGGTTGATCTTAAACATGATTCCAAAAGACTGGACTGACCCTCTGAAAGGGAGGAAGGAAAAACTTTCCTTAAGACTTTTCCACTTGATGAGTGATAGAAAAACCTTTTTCCCCACTCGTAAGTTCGCTGAGAAGTCTGCCAGTCCCGGTCCAAACAAAATCACACTCTTGTCAGTAAAAGCCCAAAGCTTGTCCAAAATGGATATTAAACCTGCGTCTGCAGAGTTATAAAAACTTAAGCTGTACCACTAATCCACAGGTAAGCTTCTCAGCTGACTGAGATTCCAGACACAACACCCCATGGACTAGCGCAGCAAGTCTAATTAGACCAAAACATTGCTCTATATGATCAATAAACCTCCAGCTTCTTATCCAAGAAACTGTAATGAGCCGCTATCCTCTAGGGATCAAAGTTCTCTGAGCCAAAGTAGAAAGGCTCCCTTCTACTCAAGGCACCGTGCATTGAATTGGAACCAACTACAGGAGAAAACTATAAGTACAGAAGATAGGGAGAAGAATATTCCTATTGTCTCCCATTCCTGCGAAAATGTCCATAGCAGAAGTGGAATCCCTTCCTCATAGGAAGGATAACATCCTAGAAATTAAAAGTTTATGAAAACTCCAAGGGTTGACAACGACAGGATTACCTGTGTCGTCCAAGCCGCCAAACCTCCTTAACAGTACACGAGGCGTGCAAGCAAACATCACTTCAGTATCAGATGAAGGAATTATACTGTCAGGATCTAAGATTTCACCATAAATTACCAGCGAATACTCCTCCCCAAACTCAGGAGAGAGAGTGAGCTATGTAGAAGAAAATGGAACAGAAACCTCACTATCTGAATGTCCTCTTGCATTTTCCCTGTAGATAAGGAAAAACAGACAAAGCTGCAGATACCGCAGAGTATACGTGAGCTGCAATTCTGTAGGCAAATACACTCCTCCAGGAGATTGAGAGGAACCGCAGGGCACTTCATGTGATGCAATTGAGGCTTGGGACGTTTAATGAGAAAGCTGCAGCATTGCCTGAACAGCATCATCCTCGGAGACATGAGGTTCAAATCTTCCTTAGAGATAAGGGGATCAAAAAAAACAGAATTTATGTTTACCTGATAAATTTCTTTCTCCTACCGTGTGTCTGGTCCACGGCTTCATCCTTACTTGTGGGATATTCTCTTCCCCTACAGGAAATGGCAAAGAGAGCACACAGCAAAGCTGTCCATATAACCCCCCTCTGGCTCCGCCCCCCAGTCATTCGACCGACGGTTAGGAGAAAAAGGAGAAACTATAGGGTGCCGTGGTGACTGTAGTGTACAGAAATAAAAATTTGAAACCTGACTAAAAGCCAGGGCGGGCCGTGGACCAGACACACCGTAGGAGAAAGAAATTTATCAGGTAAACATAAATTCTGTTTTCTCCTACATTGGTGTGTCCGGTCCACGGCTTCATCCTTACTTGTGGGAACCAATACCAAAGCTTTAGGACACGGATGAAGGGAGGGAACAAGTCAGGTAACCTAAACGGAAGGCACCACAGCTTGCAAAACCTTTCTCCCCAAAACAGCCTCCGAAGAAGCATAAGTATCGAATTTGTAAAATTTGGCAAAAGTATGCAGAGAAGACCAAGTCGCTGCCTTACAGATCTGATCAACAGAAGTCTCGTTCTTGAAGGCCCATGTGGAAGCCACAGCTCTAGTAGAGTGAGCTGTAATTCGTTCAGGAGGGTGCCGTCCGGCAGTCTCATAAGCCAATCGGATGATGCTTTTCAGCCAAAAGGAAAGAGAGGTAGCAGTAGCTTTCTGCCCTCTCCTCTTACCAGAATAAACGACAAACAAGGATGATGTCTGTCTGAAATCCTTTGTTGCTTCTAAATAGAATTTTAAAGCACGGACCACATCTAGGTTGTGTAACAAACGTTCCTTCTTCGAAACTGGATTCGGACACAGAGAAGGAACAACTATTTCCTGGTTAATATTCCTGTTGGAAACCACTTTTGGAAGAAAACCAGGCTTGGTACGTAAAACTACCTTATCAGTATGGAATACCAAATAGGGTGAAGTACACTGCAAAGCAGACAATTCAGAAACTCTTCTGGCAGAAGAAATAGCAACCAAAAACAGAACTTTCCAAGATAGTAACTTGATATCTATGGAATGTAAGGGTTCAAACGGAACCCCTTGAAGAACTGAAAGAACTAAGTTTAAACTCCATCGAGGAGTCATAGGTCTGTAGACAGGCTTGATTCTGACTAACGCCTGTACAAACGCCTGCACATCTGGCACGGCTGCCAGACGTTTGTGTAACAAAACAGACAGAGCAGATATCTGTCCCTTTAGAGAACTAGCTGACAAACCTTTATCCAAACCCTCTTGGAGAAAGGAAAGTATCCTAGGAATTTTAATTTTACTCCAGGAGAATTTCTTGGATTCGCACCAACAGATATATTTTTGCCATATCTTATGGTAAATTTTCCTAATCACAGGTTTTCTGGCTTGAACCAGAGTATCTATAACTGAATCTGAAAACCCACGCTTAGATAGAATCAAGTGTTCAATTTCCAAGCAGTCAGTTGCAGAGAGACTAGATTTGGATGTTCGAATGGACCTTGTACTAGAAGATCCTGTCTCAAAGGTAGCTTCCATGGTGGAGCCGATGACATATTCACCAGGTCTGCATACCAAGTCCTGCGTGGCCATGCAGGAGCTATTAGAATCACTGAGGCCTTCTCCTGTTTGATCCTGGCTACAAGCCTGGGAAGGAGAGGGAACGGTGGAAACACATAAGCTAGATTGAACGACCAAGGCGCCACCAATGCGTCCACTAGCGTCGCCTTGGGATCCCTTGATCTGGACCCGTAGCGAGGAACCTTGGAGTTCTGACGAGACGCCATCAGATCCATCTCTGGAATGCCCCATAGTTGAGTTAACTGGGCAAAGACCTCCGGGTGGAGTTCCCACTCCCCCGGATGGAAAGTCTGACGACTCAAATAATCCGCCTCCCAGTTGTCTACTCCTGGGATGTGTATTGCAGATAGATGGCAGGAGTGATCCTCCGCCCATTTGATAATCTTGGACACCTCTCTCATCGCCAAGGAACTCTTTGTTCCCCCCTGATGATTGATGTACGCTACAGTCGTCATGTTGTCCGACTGAAATCTTATGAATCTGGCCTTCGCTAGTTGAGGCCAAGCCAGGAGCGCATTGAATATCGCTCTCAGTTCCAAAATGTTTATTGGGAGAAGAGACTCTTCCCGAGACCATAGACCCTGAGCTTTCAGGGAGTCCCAGACCGTGCCCCAGCCTAAGAGACTGGCGTCGGTCGTGACAATGACCCACTCTGGTCTGCGGAAACTCATTCCCTGAGACAGGTGATCCTGAGTCAACCACCAGCGGAGTGAGTCTCTGGTTACCTGGTCTACTTGAATCTGGGGAGACAAGTCTGCATAATCCCCATTCCACTGTTTGAGCATGCACAGTTGTAATGGTCTTAGATGAATTCGAGCAAAAGGAACCACGTCCATTGCTGCAACCATTAATCCTATTACCTCCATGCACTGAGCTATGGAAGGCTGAGGAATAGATTGAAGAACTTGACAAGCGTTTAGAAGCTTTAACTTTCTGACCTCTGTCAGAAAAATCTTAATTTCTACAGAATCTATTATTGTTCCCAGAAAAGGAACCCTTGTGGAAGGGGACAGGGAACTCTTTTCTACGTTCACCTTCCACCCGTGAGACCTGAGAAAGGCTAAAACAATGTCTGTATGAGCCCTTGCTTTGGAAAGGGACGACGCTTGGATTAGAATGTCGTCTAGGTAAGGTGCTACAGAAATGCCCCTCGGCCTTAGAACCGCTAGAAGGGACCCTAGCACCTTTGTGAAAATTCTGGGGGCAGTGGCTAAACCGAATGGAAGAGCCACGAACTGGTAATGTTTGTCCACCTCAGGAACTGATGATGATCTTTGTGGATAGGAATATACAGGTACGCATCCTTTAAGTCCACGGTAGTCATATATTGACCCTCCTGGATTGTTGGTAAAATCGTCCGAATGGTTTCCATTTTGAATGATGGAACTCTGAGGAATTTGTTTAGAATTTTTAAATCCAGAATTGGCCTGAAAGTTCCCTCTTTTTTGGGAACTACAAACAGGTTTGAGTAAAAACCCAGACCTAGTTCTGCTATTGGAACTGGGTGTATCACTCCCATCTTAAATAGGTCTCCTACGCAATGTAAGAATGCCTGTCTCTTTATCTGGTCTGAAGATAAGCGAGACATGTGGAACCTTCCCCTTGGAGGAAGTTCCTTGAACTCTAGAAGATACCCCTGAGAGACTATTTCTAGTGCCCAGGGATCCGGAACATCTCTTGCCCAAGCCTGAGCAAAGAGAGAAAGTCTGCCCCCTACTAGATCCGGTCCCGGATCGGGGGCTACCCCTTCATGCTGTCTTGGTAGCAGCAGCAGGCTTCTTGGCCTGTTTACCCTTGTTCCAGCCTTGCAGTGGTTTCCATGCTGGTTTAGGCTGGGAAGCGTTACCCTCTTGTCTAGAGGCTGCAGAGTTAGGAGTCGGTCCGTTCCTGAAATTGCGAAAGGAACGAAAATTAGACTTGTTCTTAGCCTTGAAAGGCCTATCCTGTGGGAGGGCATGGCCCTTTCCCCCAGTGATGTCAGAAATAATCTCCTTCAATTCCGGCCCGAAAAGGGTCTTACCTTTGAAAGGAATATTAAGCAATTTTGTTTTGGACGACACATCCGCCGACCAAGATTTTAGCCAAAGCGCTCTGCACGCCACTATTGCAAAGCCTGAATTTTTCGCCGCTAATTTAGCCAATTGAAAAGCGGCATCCAAAATAAAGGAATTAGCCAACTTTAGTGCGTGAATTCTGTCCATGACTTCATCATATGGAGTCTCCTTTTGGAGCGAATTTTCTAGTTCCTCGAACCAAAAAGACGCTGCTGTGGTGACAGGAATAATGCACGAAATTGGTTGAAGGAAACCTTGCTGAACAAATATCTTTTTAAGCAATCCTTCCAATTTTTTATCCATAGGATCTTTGAAAGCGCAACTGTCCTCGATAGGAATAGTTGTGCGCTTGGCTAACGTTGAAACTGTCCCCTCAACCTTAGGGACCGTTTGCCATGCGTCCCTTCTGGGGTCGACAATGGGGAGGTGGAACAAAAGGTATACCAGGCTTCTCCCACTCCTTAGTCACTATGTCCGCCACCCTCTTGGGTATCGGAAAGGCATCAGCGTGCACAGGGATCTCTAAGAATTTGTCCATTTTGCACAACTTCTCTGGAATCACCAAAGAGTCACAATCATCAAGAGTAGTTAGCACCTCCTTAAGTAGGGCGCGGAGATGTTCTAACTTAAATTTAAATGCCACGATATCAGGTTCTGCCTGCTGAGAAACTTTTCCTGAATCAGAAATTTCTCCCTCAGAGAGACCCTCCCTCACTGCCAATTCAGACTGATGTGAGGGTATAACAGATAAGTTATCGTCAGCGCCAACTTGCTCATCCTCTGTATTTAAAACTGAGCAATCACGCTTTCTGGGAAATGCTGGCAGTTTGGATAAAAGATTTGCTATAGAATTATCCATTACTGCAGTTAATTGCTGCATAGTAACAAGCATTGGCGCGCTAGATGTACTAGGTGTCGCCTGCGCGGGCAAAACTGGTGTTGACACAGAAGGAGAGGATGATGAGCTATCCCCACTACCTTCATTTGAAGAATCATCTTGGGCAACCTTATTAAATGTGACAGTACTGTCCTTACTTTGTTTGGACGCCATGGCACAATTTTCACATACATTTAAGGGGGGAACCACCTTGGCCTCTATACACACAGAACATATGCTATCTGAAGGTACAGACATGTTAGACAGATTTAGGCAGGCTATTAATGCAATAAAACCGTTTTTAAACAAAACCGTTACTGTCTCTTTAAATAATAAAAAGAGCACACTTTATTTCTGAATGTTTGAAAAACTATTAAGGAAATATCCGATCTTAACAAAATTTACACCCCAGTGTCTTAATGCTTTGAAAGTATTGCACACCAAATTTCAAGCCAATTGTTCAATTTACCAGTTTAAACACACTACAGTCCCTGCCACAGACTTTGCTGCAGCTTTTACCTTCCTTAGGGGTTATTCACCACAGAAATAAGCCTTTCTGAGTCCGTTTTTCAGCCACAGGACCCTCTCACATGAAGCTGCATGCACTGCCTCTAGAAGTAACTGCGCAACTGAGGCGCGAAAATGAGGCCTCCTCCCTCTGCATACCAGAGTGAAGGGGCCTTCCTGACTAGATTAAGCGTCTAAACAACTGCCAGGCGTAATAAAAACGTTCCCAAAGTGTTTCCAAATTCACAAAACACTCCAAATGTCATATAAATACTATATAAACCAATCGATTTAGCCCACAAAAGTGTCAACCAGCATAGAGCCCATTTTATAAGCCTTAATTCTGTTACTGAGTCTAAGAAAATGGCTTACCGATCCCATAAGGGAAAACTGACAGTCTTCTAGCATTACTATGTCTTGTTAGAAAAGAGACTGGTCATACCTGGAGCAGAAAAGTCTGCAAACTTTTCCCCCAACTGAAGTTCTCTGGTTTCAACAGTCCTGCGTGGGAACAGCAATGGATTTTAGTTACTGGTGCTAAAATCATACTCCTCTTTTAACAGAACTCTTCATCACTTTCTGTTGTAGAGTAAATAGTACAAACCGGCACTATTTTAAAATAACAAATTCTTGATAGAAGAAATAAAACTACAACTAACACCACATACTCTTTACCATCCCCGTGGAGATGCTACTTGTTCAGAGCGGCAAAGAGAATGACAGGGGGGCGGAGCCAGAGGGGGGGCTATATGGACAGCTTTGCTGTGTGCTCTCTTTGCCATTTCCTGTAGGGGAAGAGAAAATCCCACAAGTAAGGATGAAGCCGTGGACCGGACACACCAATGTAGGAGAAAATATCTTAGATTTAACAAGAATAAATCTAAATGAGAAGGGGATAAAAATAAACAAATTTGACCACAAGAGCCTTTTAATAAACAACATAATTTATGTAAGAACTTACCTGATAAATTCATTTCTTTCATATTAACAAGAGTCCATGAGCTAGTGACGTATGGGATATACATTCCTACCAGGAGGGGCAAAGTTTCCCAAACCTTAAAATGCCTATAAATACACCCCTCACCACACCCACAAATCAGTTTAACGAATAGCCAAGAAGTGGGGTGATAAGAAAAAAAGTGCGAAGCATATAAAATAAAGAATTGGAATAATTGTGCTTTATACAAAAAAATCATAACCACCACAAAAAAGGGTGGGCCTCATGGACTCTTGTTAATATGAAAGAAATGAATTTATCAGGTAAGTTCTTACATAAATTATGTTTTCTTTCATGTAATTAACAAGAGTCCATGAGCTAGTGACGTATGGGATAATGACTACCCAAGATGTGGATCTTTCCACACAAGAGTCACTAGAGAGGGAGGGATAAAATAAAGACAGCCAATTCCTGCTGAAAATAATCCACACCCAAAATCAAGTTTAACAAAAAACATAAGCAGAAGATTCAAACTGAAACCGCTGCCTGAAGAACTTTTCTACCAAAAACTGCTTCAGAAGAAGAAAATACATCAAAATGGTAGAATTTAGTAAAAGTATGCAAAGAGGACCAAGTTGCTGCTTTGCAGATCTGGTCAACCGAAGCTTCATTCCTAAACGCCCAGGAAGTAGATACTGACCTAGTAGAATGAGCTGTAATTCTTTGAGGCGGAATTTTACCCGACTCAACATAGGCAAGATGAATTAAAGATTTCAACCAAGATGCCAAAGAAATGGCAGAAGCTTTCTGGCCTTTCCTAGAACCGGAAAAGATAACAAATAGACTAGAAGTCTTACGGAAAGATTTCGTAGCTTCAACATAATATTTCAAAGCTCTAACAACATCCAAAGAATGCAATGATTTCTCCTTAGAATTCTTAGGATTAGGACAAAATGAAGGAACCACAATTTCTCTACTAATGTTGTTGGAATTCACAACTTTAGGTAAAAATTCAAAAGAAGTTCGCAACACCGCCTTATCCTGATGAAAAATCAGAAAAGGAGACTCACACGAAAGAGCAGATAATTCAGAAATTCTTCTAGCAGAAGAGATGGCCAAAAGGAACAAAACTTTCCAAGAAAGTAATTTAATGTCCAATGAATGCATAGGTTCAAACGGAGGAGCTTGAAGAGCACCCAGAACCAAATTCAAACTCCAAGGAGGAGAAATTGACTTAATGACAGGTTTTATACGAACCAAAGCTTGTACAAAACAATGAATATCAGGAAGAATAGCAATCTTTCTGTGAAAAAGAACAGAAAGAGCGGAGATTTGTCCTTTCAAAGAACTTGCGGACAAACCCTTATCTAAACCATCCTGAAGAAACTGTAAAATTCTCGGTATTCTAAAAGAATGCCAAGAAAAATGATGAGAAAGACACCAAGAAATATAAGTCTTCCAGACTCTATAATATATCTCTCGAGATACAGATTTACGAGCCTGTAACATAGTATTAATCACGGAGTCAGAGAAACCTCTATGACCAAGAATCAAGCGTTCAATCTCCATACCTTTAAATTTAAGGATTTCAGATCCGGATGGAAAAAAGGACCTTGTGACAGAAGGTCTGGTCTTAACGGAAGAGTCCATGGCTGGCAAGATGCCATCCGGACAAGATCCGCATACCAAAACCTGTGAGGCCATGCCGGAGCTATTAGCAGAACAAACGAGCATTCCCTCAGAATCTTGGAGATTACTCTTGGAAGAAGAACTAGAGGCGGAAAGATATAGGCAGGATGATACTTCCAAGGAAGTGATAATGCATCCACTGCCTCCGCCTGAGGATCCCGGGATCTGGACAGATACCTGGGAAGTTTCTTGTTTAGATGAGAGGCCATCAGATCTATCTCTGGGAGCCCCCACAATTGAACAATCTGAAGAAATACCTCTGGGTGAAGAGACCATTCGCCCGGATGCAACGTTTGGCGACTGAGATAATCCGCTTCCCAATTGTCTACACCTGGGATATGAACCGCAGAGATTAGACAGGAGCTGGATTCCGCCCAAACCAAAATTCGAGATACTTCTTTCATAGCCAGAGGACTGTGAGTCCCTCCTTGATGATTGATGTATGCCACAGTTGTGACATTGTCTGTCTGAAAACAAATGAACGATTCTTTCTTCAGAAGAGGCCAAAACTGAAGAGCTCTGAAAACTGCACGGAGTTCCAAGATATTGATCGGTAATCTCACCTCCTGAGATTCCCAAACTCCTTGTGCCGTCAGAGATCCCCACACAGCTCCCCAACCTGTGAGACTTGCATCTGTTGAAATTACAGTCCAGGTCGGAAGAACAAAAGAAGCCCCCTGAATTAAACGATGGTGATCTGTCCACCACGTTAGAGAGTGCCGAACAATCGGTTTTAAAGATATTAATTGATATATCTTCGTGTAATCCCTGCACCATTGGTTCAGCATACAGAGCTGAAGAGGTCGCATGTGAAAACGAGCAAAGGGGATCGCGTCCGATGCAGCAGTCATAAGACCTAGAATTTCCATGCATAAGGCTACCGAAGGGAATGATTGAGACTGAAGGTTTCGACAGGCTGTAATCAATTTTAGACGTCTCTTGTCTGTTAAAGACAAAGTCATGGACACTGAATCTATCTGGAAACCCAGAAAGGTTACCCTTGTTTGAGGAATCAAAGAACTTTTTGGTAAATTGATCCTCCAACCATGATCTTGAAGAAACAACACAAGTCGATTCGTATGAGACTCTGCTAAATGTAAAGACGGAGCAAGTACCAAGATATCGTCCAAATAAGGAAATACCACAATACCCTGTTCTCTGATTACAGACAGAAGGGCACCGAGAATCTTTGTGAAAATTCTTGGAGCTGTAGCAAGGCCAAACGGTAGAGCCACAAATTGGTAATGCTTGTCTAGAAAAGAGAATCTCAGGAACTGATAATGATCTGGATGAATCGGAATATGCAGATATGCATCCTGTAAATCTATTGTGGACATATAATTCCCTTGCTGAACAAAAGGCAATATAGTCCTTACAGTTACCATCTTGAACGTTGGTATCCTTACATAACGATTCAATAATTTTAGATCCAGAACTGGTCTGAAGGAATTCTCCTTCTTTGGTACAATGAAGAGATTTGAATAAAACCCCATCCCCTGTTCCGGAACTGGAACTGGCATAATTACTCCAGCCAACTCTAGATCTGAAACACAATTCAGAAATGCTTGAGCTTTCACTGGATTTACTGGGACATGGGAAAGAAAAAATCTCTTTGCAGGAGGTCTCATCTTGAAACCAATTCTGTACCCTTCTGAAACAATGTTCTGAATCCAAAGATTGTGAACAGAATTGATCCAAATTTCTTTGAAAAAACGTAACCTGCCCCCTACCAGCTGAACTGGAATGAGGGCCGTACCTTCATGTGAACTTAGAAGCAGGCTTTGCCTTTCTAGCAGGCTTGGATTTATTCCAGACTGGAGATGGTTTCCAAACTGAAACTGCTCCTGAGGACGAAGGATCAGACTTTTGTTCTTTGTTGAAACGAAAGGAACGAAAACGATTGTTAGCCCTGTTTTTACCTTTAGACTTTTTATCCTGTGGTAAAAAAGTTCCTTTCCCACCAGTAACAGTTGAAATAATAGAATCCAACTGAGAACCAAATAATTTGTTTCCCTGGAAAGAAATGGAAAGTAGAGTTGATTTAGAAGCCATATCAGCATTCCAAGTCTTAAGCCATAAAGCTCTTCTGGCTAAGATAGCCAGAGACATAAATCTAACATCAACTCTAATAATATCAAAAATGGCATCACAGATGAAATTATTAGCATGCTGGAGAAGAATAATAATATCATGAGAATCACGATTTGTTACTTGTTGCGCTAGAGTTTCCAACCAAAAAGTTGAAGCTGCAGCAACATCAGCCAATGATATAGCAGGTCTAAGAAGATTACCTGAACATAGATAAGCTTTTCTTAGAAAAGATTCAATTTTTCTATCTAAAGGATCCTTAAACGAGGTACCATCTGACGTAGGAATGGTAGTACGTTTAGCAAGGGTAGAAATAGCCCCATCAACTTTAGGGATTTTGTCCCAAAATTCTAACCTGTCAGGCGGAACAGGATATAATTGCTTAAAACGTTTAGAAGGAGTAAATGAATTACCCAATTTATCCCATTCCTTAGCAATTACTGCAGAAATAGCATTAGGAACAGGAAAGACTTCTGGAATAACCGCAGGAGCTTTAAAAACCTTATCCAAACGTATAGAATTAGTATCAAGAGGACTAGAATCCTCTATTTCTAAAGCAATTAATACTTCTTTAAGTAAAGAGCGAATAAATTCCATCTTAAATAAATATGAAGATTTATCAGCATCAATCTCTGAGACAGAATCCTCTGAACCAGAAGAGTCCAAAGAATCAGAATGATGGTGTTCATTTAAAAATTCATCTGTAGAGAGAGAAGATTTAAAAGACTTTTTACGTTTACTAGAAGGAGAAATAACAGACAAAGCCTTCTTTATGGATTCAGAAACAAAATCTCTTATGTTATCAGGAACATTCTGCACCTTAGATGTTGAGGGAACTGCAACAGGCAATGGTACATCACTAAAGGAAATATTATCTGCTTTAACAAGTTTGTCATGACAATTATTACAAACAACAGCTGGAGGAATAGCTACCAAAAGTTTACAGCAGATACACTTAGCTTTGGTAGATCCAGCAGGCAGTGGTTTTCCTGTAGTATCTTCTGGCTCAGATGCAACGTGAGACATCTTGCAATATGTAAGAGAAAAAACAACATATAAAGCAAAATAGATCAAATTCCTTATAAGACAGTTTCAGGAATGGGAAAAAAATGCCAAACATCAAGCTTCTAGCAACCAGAAGCAAATGAAAAATGAGACTGAAATAATGTGGAGACAAAAGCGACGCCCATATTTTTTGGCGCCTAAATGCTTTTGGCGCCAAAAATGACGCCACATCCGGAACGCCGACATTTTTGGCGCAAAATAACGTCAAAAATGACGCAACTTCCGGCGACACGAATGACGCCGGAAACGGAAAAGAATTTTTGCGCCAAAAAAGTCCGCGCCAAGAATGACGCAATAAAATGAAGCATTTTCAGCCCCCGCGAGCCTAACAGCCCACAGGGAAAAAAGTCAAATTTTTGAGGTAAGAAAAAATATGATAATTTAAAGCATAATCCCAAATATGAAACTGACTGTCTGGAAATAAGGAAAGTTGAACATTCTGAGTCAAGGCAAATAAATGTTTGAATACATATATTTAGAACTTTATAAATAAAGTGCCCAACCATAGCTTAGAGTGTCACAGAAAATAAGACTTACTTACCCCAGGACACTCATCTACATGTTTGTAGAAAGCCAAACCAGTACTGAAACGAGAATCAGTAGAGGAAATGGTAAATATAAGAGTATATCGTCGATCTGAAAAGGGAGGTAAGAGATGAATCTCTACGACCGATAACAGAGAACCTTATGAAATAGACCCCGTAGAAGGAGATCACTGCATTCAATAGGCAATACTCTCCTCACATCCCTCTGACATTCACTGCACGCTGAGAGGAAAACCGGGCTCCAACTTGCTGCGGAGCGCATATCAACGTAGAATCTAGCACAAACTTACTTCACCACCTCCCTTGGAGGCAAAGTTTGTAAAAACTGATTTGTGGGTGTGGTGAGGGGTGTATTTATAGGCATTTTAAGGTTTGGGAAACTTTGCCCCTCCTGGTAGGAATGTATATCCCATACGTCACTAGCTCATGGACTCTTGTTAATTACATGAAAGAAATTTGTTCCTAAGGTACAGCCGGATGGAAAGCTCAGCATGCTAAGGCACTGTGGCTGAGCTCTGTAGCAACTCAAGGGTTGCAGGTTCGATCCCCGGCGAGGTCCACTCAGACTTTCATCCTTCTGAGGTTGATAAAATGAGCAGCGCCTTGAGACCCTTACGGGTGATAAGCTGCGCTTTACAAGTACCCAATAAATAAAAATCTATTCAATCCAAAAACAATAAAGGGACTATCGCTTTAAGAACAAACACTTGCTTAAGGTGGAAGCACACTTCTAGCCTGGAATAGACTCCCCATCCAGGATGTCTACCCCTATTTACAGAGGTACTAACCCTATAGAATACTCATAATATATTCTATAGCATACACAGGAAATGCAGTGTACAATTTGTTTCACATAAACCAGCAATTTAAAAACTCTAAAACATTCCTTTAATTACTAAAGAATGTGGTAAGGACTCCTATATATCAACCCCTTCTCTGACCAGAGCTCTCTGATTACAGACCAAGCCCAACGCTACTCCGATCCGACGGTCTGTCCCACAGTGCCTGCATTCTGCCTGAAATATCCCAGTAAAGGTTATAAAAGTCACAAATATTGTTGCAGCTAATACCCTTAAAGGGACAGTATACACTCATTTTCATATAACTGCATATAATAGACACTAGTATAAAGAACAAGATGCACAGATACTGATATAAAAATCCAGTATAAAACTGCTTAAAAACTTACTTAGAAGCTCTCAGTTTAGCTCTGTTGAAAAGCCCACTGCAAGTGGGAAATAAGACGTTCCCCCTTCCCCTTCTTTTGCATATGAAAAGACCCTTAACACAAACAGGAGCAAGCTGGAGAAGGTAGCTGACGGTATTCACATAAAACTTTGGGGCTTGGTTAGGAGTCTGAAAATCAGAGCAATGTTATTTAAACATAAGCAAAACTATGCATTTAAAAAATAAAAAAATAAAAACTTTATGGGCTTTATAAATAGATCATCTACAAAACATTTATGCAAAGAAAAAATGAGTGCATAATGTCCCTTTAAATGAAAGTCCCCCAGACATAGAAGACCAACGCACTTACCTGCACCTAGCCGTCATGCAGGAGGACAGAACACCCAGTATGAGAGGACGCAGCTCCTCACAGAGACCTGTGTAGAAAAGAAAGGCCAGAGTAAACCTACTCATGCTTTCTATACTAGGGCAGCACAGTGTTAGGAAAACGCAGCAAGGCCCACCTTACAAGTTCCTAACTGCTTTAAAGCCACCACTGCCCTGCTGAAGAACCTGACGTGGAGTACGGCTACACCCAATCCTTGAAAAGGGGAAAGATCAGAGTAATCCTACTCTGCTTTCAAAATAAACTCTTGATTGCAGTGAAATAAATTCAATTTCTTCAGACACTAAAAATTCACCTCCTCCATGTACTAGAGGCAAAAAGAATGACTGGGGGTTGTGGGAAGGGAAGTGATACTTAACAGCTTTGCTGTGGTGCTCTTTGCCTCCTCTGGCTGCTGGCCAGGAGTGGTATTCCCAACAGTAATTGATGATTCAGTGGACTCACCGTGTCTTAAGAAAGAAAAATAGTTTTAAATGCTATTAAAACATTTATTTAGTATGCAATTTTTTTAAAATGTAAAGGTTATTTTCTGATGAATATACACAAATATTACTTTTATGTTCTTTTAACCATTAGCTTCCTAAAACTTATATCACATAAAAAGTTCAGACTGACCTGTCAGGATAATGTTTGGGACACTTCCTCCACAATTGGAGTACAAATAATTTGGTCGCAGCTGGAAAGGATCCTGTAAATTTCCGTGGCTGCCTCCTAATCCCATTAGTGATGCTTGAGAGTACTGAAGATTCATGTTAGGATCGAAGAAGGCATTGCTATTTGGAAGGGAGCTGCTTGGACTTCCAAACATATCATATTGTTCCTAGAGACATTGGATGACAAATCAGGTTAGCTTTATTGAGCAAATCACATTCCACTGACACTGTAAGACAGAAATATATTAAAGCATTAATGAAAGCAGTAAAACCCTTTATTTAAGAATAAAATGGAAGTTCTGGGTTTAAAGTATACATAAACCAACTTTTAACATTTCCCTGGCAGAAGTGTACTCAATGGCTAATTGAAGTTTACCTTACCAGTGTTCTCCCCAGGACCTTTATAATGGGTGCACCACCCAGCTGATTTTACCAACCAAACAGAAAATATAAATTATGCTTACCTGATCATTTCATTTCCATTGAGGGTAGGAGAGTCCAGGGCTTCATTCATTACTATTGGGAATTAAGAACCTGTCTACCAGGAGGAGGTAAAGACACCCCAACCAAAGGCTTAAATACCTCCCCCACTTCCCTCATCCCCCAGTCATTCTGCCGAGGGAACCAGGAACAGTAGGAGAAATATAAGGGTAAAAAAGGTGCCAGAAGATGAATAAATTTAGGGCCGCCCAACGGAGATACGGGCGGGAGCTGTGGACTCTCCTCCCCTCGATGGAAATGAAATTATCAGGTAAGCATAAATTTATGTTTTCCATCTAAAGGGGAGGAGAGTGCACGGCTTCATTCATTACTATTGGGAACATATACCCAAGCTCTAGAGGACTCTGAATGAAACCGGGAGGGTAAAAGGCGGACCGTAATCTGAGGGCACCACAGCCTGCAAAACCTTTCTCCCAAAAACAGCTTCAGCAGAGACAAAAACATAAAATTTGTAAAACTTTGTAAAAGTGCGTAAGGAGGATCAGGTAGCCGCCTTACAAATTTGCTCCATAGGGGCCTCATTCTTGAAGGCCCAAGACAAAGCCACAGTTCTAGTTGAATGAGCCGTGATCCTCTGAGGAGACTTATGTCCCGCTGTCTCATAAGCCAAGCGAATCAAGCTCCTCAACCAAAAAGACAAAGAAGTAGCAGAGGCCCTTTGCCCCTTGAGCTTCCCAAAATACACCACAAAAAGAGATTAAGACTGTCTGAAATCCTTGGTAGCCTGAAGATAAAACTTCAAGGCACGAACCACATCCAGTTTATGAAGTAACCTCTCCTTTGAAGAAAAAGGGTTAGGACACAAAGAAGGAACAATTATTTCCTGATTGATGTTACGGTTAGACACCACCTTGGGGAGAAACACCAACCCAGTGTGCAGTACCACCTTATCCCCATGAAACACCAGATAAGGAGGGTCACATTGCAAGGCAGCTAGCTCAGATACTCTGCGTGCCGATGCAATAGCCAACAGGAATAGAACCTTCCAGGACAGAACCTTAATATCTATGGGAACCCTCTGCAAAACCTTAAGGACTAAGTTTAAGCTCCAAAGTGGAGCCGACTGCCTAAAGACAGGTCTGATTCTAGACAGAGCCTGAACAAAAGATTTTATGTCAGGGAGCTCGGCAAGTCTCCTATGCAACAAGACTGATAATGCCGGAATCTGTCCCTTTAAGGAACTAGCGGCAAGACCCTTCTTCAAACCATCCTTGAGAAAGGACAGAATCCTGGATTCCTTCACCTTTTGCCAAGGATATCCATGCTTCTCACACCAGGGCAAGTAAGTCCTCCACACCTTATGGTAGATGCGACGAGCTACTGGCTTCCTTGCCTGAATTAGAGTATCAATCACACTTTCAGAAAAGCCTCTCTTAACTAAGACTAGGCATTCAATCTCCACGCAGTCAGCCTCAGAGAATCTAGATTTTGATGCTGAAAAGGGACCTGTGACAGCAGATCCCTGCGACAGGGTAACCTCCACTGCGGAGAGGATGATATACCCACCAGATCCGCAAACCAAATCCTCCGCGGCTACAAAGGAGTAATCAGAATGGCCGAGGCCCGCTCCTGTTTGATGCATGCCACTATGTGAGGTAGAAGTAGTAACGGAGGAAACATGTAAGCTAGGCTGAATCCCAAAGGAATCACTAAGGCATCTATAAGCTCTGCCTGGGGATCCCTGGACGTCGACCCGTATTGAGGTAGCTTGCAATTGAGTCTGGACACCATGAGATCTATCTCCGGCGTTCCCCATCTGTGACAAATCTCCGATAACACTTCGGGGTAAAGAGACCATTCCCCCAGATGGAAGGACTGTCTGCTGAGAAAGTCCGCATCCCAGTTGTCCACACCCGGAATGTGAATAGCTGAGAGCGAGGAGTCGTGGAACTCCGCCCACTCCAGAATCCGAGACACCTCCCTCATCGCCAGGGAGCCCCTTGTACCCCCCTGATGGTTGATGTAAGCCACCAAGGTAATGTTGTTTGTCTGGAATCTGATGAAACCGACTGACCCCAGAGAAGGCCAAGCCTTCAGAGCATTGTAGATTGCTCGTAGTTCTAGGATGTTGATCGGAAGGAGAGACTCCTACCTGGACCACTTTCCTTGTGCCATCCTGGCACCCCAAACAGCTCCCCATCCTGACAGACTGGTGTCCGTGGTCACAATCTCCCAGGACGGTCTCAAGAAGAATGTCCCCATGGACAGTTGCTCCGGACGAATCCACCATGAGAGGGAGTTCCAAGTCCGAGCATCCAGGGATATCAGCTGCAACAGATCTGAATGATCGTCGTTCCACTGTCTCAACATGCACAATTGAAGAAGTCTGAGGTGGAACCTGGTGAATGGGATGACATCTATGCTTGAGACCATGAGACCTATCACCTCCATACATTGAGCCACCGATGGGCTTGAGGAGGACTGAAGGGCAAGACAGTTGGACGCAAGCTTGCTGCGCCGCTGATCTGTGAGAAATATCTTCATGGACAGAGAGTCTATTATCGTGCCCAGGAACTCCACCCTGTTGCTGGGAACTAGGGAACTCTTTCCTGAGTTGATCTTCCAACTGTGAGATTGGAGCAGAAGAAGAAGAGCCCTCAAATGATCCTCTGTAAGGCTGAGCGACGGCGCCTGAACCAGAATGTCGTCCAGGTAAGGCACCACTACAATGCCCTGCATCTGGCCACTGGAAGCAACGCCCCCAGAACCTTCGTGAAGACTTTCGGGGTCGTCGCCAGACCACAATGAAGGGCCACAAACTGGAAGTGTTGGTCCAGAAATGCAAATCTTAGGAACCTGAAGTGGTCCCTGTGGATTGGCACATGAAGATAAGCGTCCTTCAAGTCTATAGTCGTCATGAACTGTCCCTCTTGAAATAGGGACAGAATAGATCTGATCGTTTCCATTTTGAACGATGGAACACTCAGAAACTTGTTTAAACACTTTAGGTCCAGAATCGGGCGGAACGTGCCCTCCTTCTTTGGAACCACAAAAAGGTTGGAATAGTACCCTAGACGCCTTTCTGCTAGGTGTACTGGTACGACAACCTTGAGAGAGGCGAGATCTCTCACACACTATAGAAAAGCCTCTCTCTTCTCTGGTCTTGAAGACAGGTTTGACAGGAGAAATTTGCCCTCGGGCGGATGGGATCTGAACCCTATTCTGTAACCCTGGGAGACCACTTTTAGAACCTAAGGATCCTGAACGTCCTGTAACCATGCGCCTGAGAATAGAGATAATCTGCCCCTACGTGATTCGTAGACCGGTCGGGGGCTGCCCCTTCATGCCGATTTAGTCTCGGTGGGCTTCTTGCTCTGCTTAGAATTGTTCCAAGATTGAGCCGGCTTCCAAGATCCCTTGGACTGGTCCGCTTTTGCGGCGGGTTGTTGGCGCTGGGCCTTGTCCACACGAAAGGGACGAAAAGTAGATCCTTTAGGCTTAGCCTTCTTATCCTGCGGTAGGAAAGCTCCCTTGCCTCCCGTAACCGTGGAAATAAATAAAATAAACAGCCTCACCTTAGAGGTCATGTCCGCAGACCAAGATTTTGGCCACAGAGCCCTGCGCGCTAAAACAGAAAAACCTGACACCTTAGCATTCAGGCAAATAATTTGCATATTGGCATCACAGATGAAAGTATTAGCGATCTTCAGCGCCTTAATCTTCTCCTGTATCTCGTCGATGGATGTCTCCCCCTCGACCATTTCACACAGGGATTCACACCAAAATGTCGCAGCTCCAGCAGACAAACTATCCTTGAGGGGAATAGTCGTCCGCTTCGCGAGCGTAGAAATAGCCCCATCCACCTTAGGGATGGTCCCCCACAGCTCAAGCTGAGAGTCCGAAACGGGGAAAAGTTTTTTAAAGGAAGAAGAAGGGCAAAAGGAAGAACCTAATCGCCCGTCATTCGTTCTTAATAATATTAGCCATCTTAACGGGAACCGGGAAAGACTTAGGTACTACCCTGTCCTCGTAAACCTTGTCAAGCTTAGGAATCGCAGGTTCCTCGGGTATCTTAGGATCCGGAACCTCCAGAGTAGCAATTACCTGCCATAGCAGAAAGTGCAAATTCTCCATCCTAAAACTATAACCAGGCTCCTCCGCCGCCAGAGGTTTAGATGACACGGACTCCGACCCAGAAGGGGCCTCCTCCGAATAGTCCAAGTGGGCCTCGTCCTCGTATAGAATCTCCCATGGGCGAGGACAAACCATGGGCCGGGCCGCTATGATAAACCCTACACTTGCTAGAACGTGGTAAGGCATAGATCACTTTCAAAACCGCCGATTCCAGTTGGTCCGCAAAGTCTGACAGCCAACGAATCTCTCCCGAACGAGTATCGGAGATGAATGTAGGGAATGCACCTCCCGGGACGAAGAACCCTCAGAGGTGGATGGCTCAGTAGTACTAGACATCCATTTACATTTAGATGTTGTAACCTTATCAAGGCATGTGGAACATAGTTGAGCAGGCTGATCTACCAAAACCTCCTCACAATAAACACAGGAATAAGACTTTATTAAGGAAGCAGAGCCTTCCAACGCGTCAGAGTCCTCCATCGCTTGCACGCCTGGTTAGACTAACTTTATTTATTAAAAAAAGGCACCTTTATACCTCCAATGGCCGGGACACTCACCACCTCCTAGGACCCGGACTACAAAAACAGTTACTTCTCCTGTGCAACAGATCAACAGGAAGGATAGATAGCCCCACCCAGTCACATGGAATGCCTGGCAGGACCGCCCCTGCATTACGGAAAAACACGCCAAAAAATGGCCGAGCAAATTTCCGCAAGTAACCTGAAAGTTCCAGACAATGCCAGAGCCTCATCTCGCACATAACGCAGCAATGACACAATAAACAATATCATGTATAAACCCCCTGTTCAATAATCCCCTTTCCAGGAATATTAACCCTTGATTCTGTAAAGATAAAAATGCGCCACACTGTGACCCTGTCTTCTATGTTATCATTATTTTAAAAAACAAAAAACAATCTTACCAGAAACTACGCCATGGAACAGGAACACGGCCCTTCAAGTGTGACAGGTTAGTAGCCTCGCTCCTGACATGGTCTTGAGTGAAGAAAGCAGGCAGCGAAACTCGTCAACGCCGATTGCTTATGGAGCTGTCAATATGAGTCGTGATGGTTTCGCAGAAAGACTCTCCCTGCATCTCTGGACTCTAACTTTCGCCCAGGAGAGGCTGACAGGACTACTTAAAATTCCAGTCCCACTGCAAAGAGTACTACCCTCCATAAGAGACTACTATGAAACTCTGGCAGTCCTCTGCCATCCTCCTGTGATGAAAGGCAAAGAATGACTGGGGGATGAGGGAAGTGGGGGAGGTATTGAAAACCTTTGGCTGGGGTGTCTTTGCCTCCTCCTGGTGGCAAGGTTCTTAATTCCCAATAGTCTTGAATGAAGCTGTGGACTCTCCTTCCCTTTAGATGGAAATAGTGTTAGCCAATATTAAGCTAAAATTACATATTTTCTCCCCCCCCCCCATAAATTATCATTAAAACATTTATGTTAAATTATACAATTACTTTGTAATTTTGGATAGCAGAATATTTTATAATATTAAAAAGCATTACACTGCCCCCACCCGGCTGATTTACAATGCCACCAGGCTGGTAACATTTTCTGTTAGTGCAACCATGAACTAACTGAAATAATGGCTGCAATACATATCAAAATATGAAGGTATCATTGGCTTTTCACTAAAGGAGCTCACTAATTATGTGTAATATATCACATAATCATTGTTAAACATCTATTTGGCACACACAAGGGAATGCCATTTCTCTTCTGCAATCTGAATATAAAAAGAATAGAATTAGTAATTGTCTTCTACACATACATGTGCTTTCATAACGCTATCAGAGAAAGTTAACTTTGAATGGGAATTTAAAACAATTCAACTTGTTAAATGGGATACACGCCCACTTTGGCGAAATATTCCGGCCCATTTGGATCTTTTGAAAAACATAAATTATGCTTACCCGATAATTTAATTTCCTTCTGTATAAGGAGAGTCCACGGCTTCATTCATTACTGTTGGGAAAAACTGAACCTGGTCACCAGGAGGAGGCAAAGACACCCCAGCCAAAGGGATCAAAGTTTCATCAGGCAACTTGGTCAACTTGCTGGCTCCTCCGCAGCCGGAGGCCTAGAGGTAGCAGACTCCGATCCAGAAAGTTCACCCTCTGAAGACTTGGATACTTGAAAAATAGACAAATCTAATAAATCACTGGAAAGCAATGTTTAACCTTTCGCTTGCGCTTGGCAGGGCGAGGTAAAGCACTAAGAACCTCAGTCTTTAACTGTGCGGTAAAGTCTGATGGTAAAAGGCTCCCTTCAGACAGAGGATCAGGCGTGCTACGGGAAGCTGCATGGGAGATGACTGAAGGGTATGCACCTCACGGGACGGCGAGTCCTCAGAGGTGGACGGCTCAGTAGTACTAAAGAGGTTTAACTTCTTAGATATAATAGCCTTGTTGATGCATAGGCCTCCTCACAATATAGACATATATTACTATTAGGAATAGAGGGAGTACCCTCAAGCATATCAGAATCCTCCATAGCTTGCGCTAGTAACAGTAGGACACAGAATAAATGATCTTTTTATTTCTCACAAAAACGGCACCTTTATACTCCCAATGACTGGGGCACTCACCACCTCCTATACCCAGGCAAACAGAGAAGCAAACGTCTTCTTTGACAGCTAGCTCGGTCAGGAAAGAGAAAACGAAAGTGTGACCACACCCGGTCACGTGGTGTGCAAGGAAGGACCGCCCCTGCTATGAGAAAAAGCTTGCCAAGCTACAAGCTGCGCAGCGTTCAAAGTGAAAGTAAAAACCTGTGTGTTCCAATACTGCATAACAAACAGTCTATGAGTCCAATAAATATCACACATAAAGAAGCATAAAATCAAAGTATCACATTTGATTAATCCCCACTGTTCAATAACCTCCCTCAGGAGATATTAACCCCAGATTTTATTAAAAAAAAAGGAGTCACACAATGACCCTGTCTTCAGCGTTTTCAACATATGTAAAAATTGAAACGATCTTACCAGAATCCGTGCTGTGGAACAGAAACACAGCCTCTCAAGTGTGACAGTCTTGTAGCATCGCTCCTGACATGGACTTGAGTGAAGAAAAAGCAGACAGTGAAACTCATCAACACTGATTGCTTAAGGAGCTGTTAGCAGGCAGTCTGGATGGGTTCGCAGGAAGACTCTCCCTGCATCTCCAGACTCTAACTTTCGTCAATGCTCTGACTGAAAAACTGACAAGACTACTTAAAACTCCAGTCCCATATTGAAGGACATATATCCCTCCTGAGGAACAACTCCGAAATCTTCTGACACTTCTCTGCCATCCTCCTGTGACGAAAGGCAAAGAATGACTGGGGGATAGGGGAAGTGGGAGAGGTATTTAAGCCTTTGGCTGGGGTGTCTTTGCCTCCTCCTGGTGGCCAGGTTCAGTATTTCCCCAACAGTAAGGAATTAAGCCGTGGACTCTCCTTATATTAAAAAGGAAATAAGAATTCTAAACATTTTCAAAAGGACATCTCCTAAATGCAAGGTATTTCCCTTCAGCAGGAAAACAAACAAGGAACATATTTCAGCCATACATTTCTGGTGGCATTTCTAACTACAGCATAAAAGTGGCTCCTATGTAGATCACATTAAGACACGTGATGCAAGAGGGTACGTTGATGTTCCCTATGTCCACAGGGAATATACATTTTTCATAACCAATAAAAAATTAAAACATATGAACACTATAAGATGTATGTATGTATTAGATGTGTGCATTTGGATTCTTTGTTAGGCATTTGGCTCTTTTCGTAGCCGAAATTTATTCTTTTGAAGCTGCAACACACTAAGATATGGATTTGCACGGATCTTAGTGTGTTGAACTTTAACATGAATAAATCCGTCTCTGAAAAGAGCTGAATGACACAAGCACCCTTTTTCTTTGCCATTCAAATCCTAACTAAGGAGTGTGTATTTATATATATACATATATATACACATATATATAAACAAATGTAAACAAATTATATTGAGGTAGTTTAATTAGTAAACCCTTATCACTGGACTTCTTTATTTTGATCAGAATTAATTTTGAATAAACCAACTGCAAATTATGATTTCTTAATGGTAACAATGAACAATAGAAAGACTAAAAAAAATCTTACAGGGGCATTAAACACTAAATACATTTAATGTACCTTCCTCTAATTATGCGTGCTGCCATTTTGGAACCTATGTTACATTTGAGGTATCTAAAGCAATGTAATGCAACAAAAGTTATATTTCAGCATAGCGGCACCCATGACTAGAGGAAGGCAGAGCATAACCTCAATATAAGTCTTAGAAAATGTATTTAGGACTCGTATTAAATGTTGCACGTGATCAATTTCAGCTTTTTGCAAGCGATGGAAATAGGGCTCGTATTAAAAGTTGAAAGTAAATACGCTCATATTACAAGATGAAAGAGCGCTATCACATTTTATGCTTGTCAGATTAACACGACTGAAAACAGTAGTGTATTAAAAAAATATGCACTAAACACAACATAAATACATTGAAAATTACAGTTAAATTCATATAAACACTATCTGATAAAAATTATTCATAGAGATATGAAAAAAAGTTAAAAAGGACACAAAGGTATATGGTATAGGACAAGGTGTTTGACTGCAAATGGCTATATTGTATATATACATGTATTACTGTATATTTACAATACATATTTAACATTCAAATGTTCTTCACATACAGGACAATGTTATTTTTATTGTATGTATGTATGTGTGTATATATATATATATATATATATATATATATATATATATATATATATATATATATATACACACACACACATACATTCATACCTATACCTGTATATCTATTCCTATAGATAAATATATATATATATATACATACACAGGTGGCCCTCGTTTTACAACGGTTCAATTTACACCGTTTCAGAATAACAACCTTTTTTCCTAGTCATGTGACTGCTACTGAAAAGCATTGAGAAGCAGTGCATTTATTAAAATAGCCAGTAGATGGAGCTGTCCGCTTGTGTTGCAGAAAAGCCAAGCAAGCTGAAATTAATCAGGTTAACCAGACCTGAGCTTACAAGCAGATTTCAAAGGAACAAGATCTTCCTGTCTATAAATCAGTCCAGATTGGAATGCATAGAAAGAACTGTTTGCAGAAAAATTCAAGTGAAGTCTGTGTTGTGTGATTGTTTTATTAGGTTTATAATGCTGTTTAGCATTTAAAGTCTTCATTTCAAAGCTTTAAAAAATAATGTATTAGGTGTTACTTATGACAATTTTGAGAGGGGCCTGGAACCTATCTCCCTCACTTCCCAATGACTTACATTATAAACTGGGTTTCAATTTACAATGGTTTCATTTACAACCATTCCTTCTGGAACCTAACCCCGGCGTAAACTGAGGGCTACCTGTATATAGATATATAGGTTTAAATACCTACTTTACATTATCGGATATATAAATGTAGAAAAATAGAACATAATGATGTAAAATATGCGGAATATGCTTCAGGTTTCGCACTTTATGTCTAATGCGGTGTCGGGTTAGAACGGGTTAAGAATTAGTAATCTTAAAAATTTGAAATAATCCATAGAATATATATAATTACAGTATGTATGATCATTTTTAATAATCAAGATTTATATTTAATAATATTTCAAGAAAGCACATAAAGATTAGTAATTCTGCATGTGCGCAAACCCGACACACCGTTAGATGTAAAGCGCGTTATGCATATTATTTGTAATCTAGCCCTTAGTGTTTAATGTCCCTTTAATTATAAAATATTATTTCTATATGGAAAGAGCAAGAATTAGAATAATATTAAACATATAAACATATTAAAATATAAACACTACTAACCTGCTGCCATAGATACTTTCCCTGCCTTGTAGGCTGCTGCTGATCGAAGAAAGAATCTGCAAATAAGCCACTTAGAGCACTCTAAGGAAAAAAATAGATGAAAAGTTGTAATGTTATAATTATTGAGATGTATATATATATATATATATATATATATATATATATATATATATATATATATACCTGCATACATGTTAAGATAGATCATTGGAATAAATGAAATTATTTGGAGGTGAACTATATCCAGTTTAATAGGTTAATCATTCAACTTTTCAGCTGTGCTTTATTGGAAAAAAAAAATTATTACCGTAATGATAACAATTTAAATAGTATTATTCAACTAAAGAAAAATAACTATTACCTAAATAATAACAATTAAAATAGGTTTATTTAACTAAAACAATAAAAAAAAAAATTTCCAAACTTTTTATTGAGGTATAAATCAAGACATATACAATAGGCATGTCAGAAAAAATTAGACAACAAAATTACTTTCAGACATATTGTGAATACATCTATACAAAATAAACAGGTTGTGTGTAACTGACAATAGTGGAGAATGTAATATACCGTATGTCTTGCTACTGATATAAACCCTCTACTAATCACATGAGGACTCTTTTGGACCTCTTAGTATTACTATATATACAAAAATTCAGAGGGTTATCATGTTCACTAGGGGACTACTCTTGAGTTCCTAAGGAAAACCTCTATTTTTATATTTTTAACTCTGTGAACTGAATGTATAGGACATTGTTATATATTTGCTTGTATATATATATGATCTATGCGTCTGTAAATAAATAATAATATGAGGCCATATGTGGACCTCCAGAACTCTATTAATTATATCTATAATGCATATCAATACTAGTAACAGGAGTATCTAGGATATTGAGACATGTCGCAATAAAATTGACTCTGGAGACCTGTACAATTATAATGAACTCCTATATACTGGCTAGCAGCTCTATACAGCTCAACCACATCTCATATTTGTCACAATCTGAGCTGAGTGTGAAAACCAGTTAGTGACTGTACATAAGTGTAAAGAAGAGATATGTACTAAGATTAACATACATGGCAGTATACATACAAATATATAAACTAATGTTATTAAAACTTACTCTTAAAAATAGGAACTTAACTCTTTAACCCTCCAGAGAAAGAATTGTGGAATACAAACATATTATATAGCGTATCATAGCTTCTTCTTGGCATGTATATGACTTTAAAGGCAGCTAGACTAATAACTCAAGGGTTATCTAGATATAGAAGGTCACATATCTTGGTCAGTACAGCTCTATGTACAGCGGGGTTAATAATTACCCTGGAAAGTTTTATGTTCATCCCCAAGGCAATACTGAGCTTACTAAGCCTTAACTCTGGATTGAAGAACTAGCCCACTACGGACCTAGGGGACAAGTGTGGCATGATGAAAGTACTTAAACTGCTGACCGGACCGGTAAAATCAGCTTTGTAGCATGGATCATCGTCTGAGTCAGGGATTTTCTCTCGAGCAATAGCCCCCCACTGCCAAAGCATACCTCGCTGCCCACCCACATCATTGGAGTGGGGAGAGTGGCACAATAGGTCGCTTCAGGTCATCAAAGCCTTCATGATGTAGCTTGGTGTCGGAGACTCGGCCATACCGCATCCTCCTCTGGTAGGCCTCTACTTCGCCATGCCTCTGAGATAAATTGAACAGTTGCTCGCTGTTAGCTTCATCCGTTATCGGGCAGGAAGGCATAATCCAAGTCGTCATAGGGACCAAAGCCCAAGACCTCTCTCTAATCTCAGTGTCCTCACGATTTTCCTTTGCTGGAGGAGCTCTGTCGGCTGTACTTACTATTGCAACACATTATATTTAATTTTTAATGCATGGCCCTCCCTCCTCACACTGGGATCCTTGTGCAGATCTATTCCCACTCTAAATAATCTTCTATTCAGTAAACTTCTTGAAACTTAGTATGTGTTGATTTTGTGTACATAGATTTGCAGGGGAGCAATGGCATTACAGGGACAGTAAACGCAAAATTAAAGTTACATGATTCAGAAAGGACATGCAATTTTTAACAGTTTTCCAATGTAACAATCTTATCTTATTTGCTTTGTTCTTTTGGTATCCATTGTTGAAAAGCATACAGTTAGTCTCAGAAGCAATGCACTACGGTGAGCTAGCAGCATGTCACTATCTCACTCAAAGTGTTCAGCTAGGCTAGATAAATTAAGCATATTTGATAATAGAAGTAAATCTGAAATCAGAAAATTACATGCTCTGATACCCAAACATTTTCTTTCATGATTATGTCCCTTCAAGGTCTATTTCTCAACTTTGTATATTTATTTTATATTATTTTTGCTGTGAATAATGGGCATGTTATTCTTGCATACACAAATTCACAGTTTTGAGAAAGACACAACCAATAATATGTGATATCTGCAAGATAGAAAAATTGCCCGAAATAATTTTACAGAAACCTTTGGGAGAGCATAACGTGAAAGGATTAATGGAATTCATTTATCAAAAAATATTGAACATTACAGCCATGAATATACAGCATCTTGCTATATAATTAAAAATGAATCTATATTTCAGGATGAATAACCTTTATATTATAATGTATCTTAAATACAACCATCTTTAAATATATTTTTCCTCAAAAAACTTATTTAAAAAATACTATTTAAATTTAAAAAAAAAAAAATCTGATTTAATTTAAAAAATCTGAATAAAAAAAATTGGTTTAGAAAAACAAATACAATTATTTTTATCCACCCTGGTGTAGACACACACAAAAAAACTAAGGAATGCATCCCTGTAATATCATACAAAGTATACATGCAATGCAAAAATACCCATAAAAACATAATTTTGCTTACCTGATAATTTGTTTTCTTTCATGATGGTAAGAGTCCACAAATCATCACATTTAAGATATGTTTACTGTCCACCAGGAGGTAGACAGGGAAGTACATCCCACATGTGATAATTAATGAACACCAAGGTGGATAAAAATAAATAATGAAATAAATAATAATAAATAAAAGTTAAAAAAAATTATCATTATTGGTTGTGTCATTCTCAAAACTGTGAATTTGTGTCTGCAAGAATAACTTGCCCATTGTTCACAGCAAAAGTGATATAAAATAAATATACAGAGTTGAGAAATAGACTTTGAAGGGACATAATCATGAAAGAAATATATTTAGGTTGATTTTTCCTCAAAACAGAAGCCTTGTTCCTAAAGGCAAAAGAAGCAGAAACTGATCTAGTGAAATGGGATGTAATACGTTTAGGGGACAACAAGCAAGCTTTGTGAATTATCTGTTTTAGCCAAGAAGCTAGAGTGACAGCTGTAGCCTTTTGTCCCTTATGAGGACCCGAAAAACTGACAAATTAGAACTTTGTCTAAAATATTTTGCACCATATAAATTAAACTTTAAAGCTCTAACTATATGTAGATATGTAAAAGTCTCTTATTAAAATTTTTTAGGATTTGGACATAAGGAACGATCTACAATCTCCTGATGTTTTCAGATATCACTATTTTAGGAAGAAAGCAATACAGAGGTCTCAGTACAGTCTTATCTTGGTAAACAAATAACGTAAGGAGACTCACAGGAGAAAGCAGAGAGTTCAGAAACTCTCCTGGCAGAAGTTATTGCTTTAAGAAATAATACCTTCCATGAAATAAGCTGAATGTTAATATTATGCATGGGCTCAAAAGGAAGAGCTTGCAAGACAATTAAAACCAGATTTAAATTCCACGGAGGAGAGACTTGTTTCATTACAGAAAATATTCTAACTAAAGCCTGAATGGAAGCTTGAACATCTGGAAGCTTGGCTATTTTCCTGTGATAAAACAACAGAAAGGGCTGAAATCTGGGACAAAAACTGTGAACAAAAACTAACCCTGTAGAACTAGAGGTAAAATAATTGGTATGCTCTTCGTTTTGAAAATAGAAACTCCAGGATAGTTCTGAAAGTGCCCTCCTTTCTTGGAACAATAAAAGTGTTCGAATAAAAACCATGACCCTGTTCTAACACTGGGACAGGTTTTATAACCCCAAGTTCCAAATCCTGAACACAATGAAGAAAAGCAGAAATAAATCTGTACTGGTAGGGGCACATTCATACGGATTTAGAATTGGTGGACTTTTTCCGGGAGTACCTGACTTCAAAGAAGGCTTGGAAGACTCAGGGTCTTGAGAGGAAGATGAATCTTGATTTTTTTGAGGAGCAAAAAGAGTGAAAACGACTGACAGATCTGTTCTTTCCCTTAGACCTCTTGTCCTGTGGAAGAAAGGCACCCTTTCTTAAATTAACTGAGGAAATTATAGCATCTAAGCCTGGTCCAAAAAGTATCTTTCCCTGAAAAGAAAGCCAACATCTGCAGACCAAGATTTGAGCCATAAAGCTCTTCTGGTCAGAAAGGCAAACACCATATTTTAAGCATTAATACAAATAATGTCAACTACTGCATCACAAATGAATTAATGTGCAGGGCGAAGTAATTTAAAGTGACAGTCAAATCCAAAAAAAAAAAAAAAACTTTCATGTAACAACTTTCCAATTTACTTTTATCACCAATTTTGCGTTGTTCTCTTGGTATTTTTAGTTGAAAGCTAAATCTAAGAGGTTCATATGCTAATTTCTTAGACCTTGAAGGCCGCCTCTAATCTAAATGCATTTTTACAGTTTTTCACCATTAGAGGGCGTTCGTTCATGTGTTTCATATAGATAACATTGAGCTCATGCATTTGAATTTACAGAGGAGTGAGCACTGATTGGCTAAAATGCAAGTCTGTCAAAAGAACTGAAATAACATAATTTATGCTTACCTGATAAATTTATTTCTCTTGTAGTGTATCCAGTCCACGGATCATCCATTACTTATGGGATATTCTCCTTCCCAACAGGAAGTTGCAAGAGGATCACCCACAGCAAAGCTGCTATATAGCTCCTCCCCTCACTGCCATAGCCAGTCATTCAACCGAAACAAGACGAGAAAGGAGAAACCATAGGGTGCAGTGGTGACTGTAGTTTAATTAAAATTTAGACCTGCCTTAAAAAGACAGGGCGGGCCGTGGACTGGATACACTACAAGAGAAAACATAATTTATGTAAGAACTTACCTGATAAATTAATTTCTTTCATATTAGCAAGAGTCCATGAGCTAGTGACGTATGGGATATACATTCCTACCAGGAGGGGCAAAGTTTCCCAAACCTCAAAATGCCTACAAATACACCCCTCACCACACCCACAAATCAGTTTAACGAATAGCCAAGAAGTGGGGTGATAAGAAAAAAGTGCGAAAGCATATAAAATAAGGAATTGGAATAATTGTGCTTTATACAAAAAAATCATAACCACCACAAAAAAGGGCGGGCCTCATGGACTCTTGCTAATATGAAAGAAATGAATTTATCAGGTAAGTTCTTACATAAATTATGTTTTCTTTCATGTAATTAGCAAGAGTCCATGAGCTAGTGACGTATGGGATAATGACTACCCAAGATGTGGATCTTTCCACGCAAGAGTCACTAGAGAGGGAGGGATAAAATAAAGACAGCCAATTCCTGCTGAAAATAATCCACACCCAAAAACATAATTTATGTAAGAACTTACCTGATAAATTCATTTCTTTCATATTAGCAAGAGTCCATGAGCTAGTGACGTATGGGATATACATTCCTACCAGGAGGGGCAAAGTTTCCCAAACCTTAAAATGCCTATAAATACACCCCTCACCACACCCACAATTCAGTTTAACGAATAGCCAAGAAGTGGGGTGATAAGAAAAAAGTGCGAAAGCATATAAAATAAGGAATTGGAATAATTGTGCTTTATACAAAAAATCATAACCACCACAAAAAAGGGCGGGCCTCATGGACTCTTGCTAATATGAAAGAAATGAATTTATCAGGTAAGTTCTTACATAAATTATGTTTTCTTTCATGTAATTAGCAAGAGTCCATGAGCTAGTGACGTATGGGATAATGACTACCCAAGATGTGGATCTTTCCACACAAGAGTCACTAGAGAGGGAGGGATAAAATAAAGACAGCCAATTCCTGCTGAAAATAATCCACACCCAAAATAAAGTTTAATGAAAAACATAAGCAGAAGATTCAAACTGAAACCGCTGCCTGAAGTACTTTTCTACCAAAAACTGCTTCAGAAGAAGAAAATACAACAAAATGGTAGAATTTGGTAAAAGTATGCAAAGAGAACCAAGTTGCCACTTTGCAAATCTGATCAACCGAAGCTTCATTCCTAAACGCCCAGGAAGTAGAAACTGACCTAGTAGAATGAGCTGTAATCCTATGAGGCGGAGTCTTACCCGACTCAAAATAGGCAAGATGAAATAAAGATTTCAACCAAGATGCCAAAGAAATGGCAGAAGTTTTCTGGCCTTTCTAAAACCGGAAAAGATAACAAATAAACCAGAAGTCTTTCGGAAAGACTTAATAGCTTCAACATAATATTTCAAAGCTCTAATAACATCCAAAGAATGCAACGATTTCTCCTTAGAATTCTTAGGATTAGGACATAATGAAGGAACCACAATGTCTCTACTAATGTTGTTGGAATTCACAACTTAGGTAAAAATTCAAAAGAAGTTCGCAACACCGCCTTATCCTGATGAAAAATCAGAAAAGGAGACTCACAAGAAAACAGAATTTATGTTTACCTGATAAATTTCTTTCTCCAACGGTGTGTCCGGTCCACGGCGTCATCCTTACTTGTGGGATATTCTCTTCCCCAACAGGAAATGGCAAAGAGCCCAGCAAAGCTGGTCACATGATCCCTCCTAGGCTCCGCCTACCCCAGTCATTCGACCGACGTTAAGGAGGAATATTAGCATAGGAGAAACCATATGGTACCGTGGTGACTGTAGTTAAAGAAAATAAATTATCAGACCTGATTAAAAAAACCAGGGCGGGCCGTGGACCGGACACACCGTTGGAGAAAGAAATTTATCAGGTAAACATAAATTCTGTTTTCTCCAACATAGGTGTGTCCGGTCCACGGCGTCATCCTTACTTGTGGGAACCAATACCAAAGCTTTAGGACACGGATGAAGGGAGGGAGCAAATCAGGTCACCTAAATGGAAGGCACCACGGCTTGCAAAACCTTTCTCCCAAAAATAGCCTCAGAAGAAGCAAAAGTATCAAACTTGTAAAATTTGGTAAAAGTGTGCAGTGAAGACCAAGTCGCTGCCCTACATATCTGATCAACAGAAGCCTCGTTCTTGAAGGCCCATGTGGAAGCCACAGCCCTAGTGGAATGAGCTGTGATTCTTTCGGGAGGCTGCCGTCCGGCAGTCTCGTAAGCCAATCTGATGATGCTTTTAATCCAAAAAGAGAGAGAGGTAGAAGTTGCTTTTTGACCTCTCCTTTTACCTGAATAAACAACAAACAAGGAAGATGTTTGTCTAAAATCCTTTGTAGCATCTAAATAGAATTTTAGAGCGCGAACAACATCCAAATTGTGCAACAAACGTTCCTTCTTTGAAACTGGTTTCGGACACAGAGAAGGCACGATAATCTCCTGGTTAATGTTTTTGTTAGAAACAACTTTCGGAAGAAAACCAGGTTTAGTATGTAAAACCACCTTATCTGCATGGAACACCAGATAAGGAGGGGAACACTGCAGAGCAGATAATTCTGAAACTCTTCTAGCAGAAGAAATTGCAACTAAAAACAAAACTTTCCAAGATAATAACTTAATATCAACGGAATGTAAGGGTTCAAACGGAACCCCCTGAAGAACTGAAAGAACTAAATTGAGACTCCAAGGAGGAGTCAAAGGTTTGTAAACAGGCTTAATTCTAACCAAAGCCTGAACAAAGGCTTGAACATCTGGCACAGCTGCCAGCTTTTTGTGAAGTAACACCGACAAGGCAGAAATCTGTCCCTTCAGGGAACTTGCCGATAATCCTTTTTCCAATCCTTCTTGAAGGAAGGATAGAATCCTAGGAATCTTAACCTTGTCCCAAGGGAATCCTTTAGATTCACACCAACAGATATATTTTTTCCAAATTTTGTGGTAAATCTTTCTAGTTACAGGCTTTCTGGCCTGAACAAGAGTATCGATAACAGAATCTGAGAAACCTCGCTTCGATAAAATCAAGCGTTCAATCTCCAGGCAGTCAGCTGGAGTGAAACCAGATTCGGATGTTCGAACGGACCCTGAACAAGAAGGTCTCGTCTCAAAGGTAGCTTCCAAGGTGGAGCCGATGACATATTCACCAGATCTGCATACCAAGTCCTGCGTGGCCACGCAGGAGCTATCAAGATCACCGACGCCCTCTCCTAATTGATCCTGGCTACCAGCCTGGGAATGAGAGGAAACGGCGGAAACACATAAGCTAGTTTGAAGGTCCAAGGTGCTACTAGTGCATCCACTAGAGCCGCCTTGGGATCCCTGGATCTGGACCCGTAACAGGGAACTTTGAAGTTCTGACGAGAGGCCATTAGATCCATGTCTGGAATGCCCCACAGCTGAGTGACTAGGGCAAAGATTTCCGGATGGAGTTCCCACTCCCCCGGATGCAATGTCTGACGACTCAGAAAATCCGCTTCCCAATTTTCCACTCCCGGGATGTGGATAGCAGACAGGTGGCAGGAGTGAGACTCCGCCCATAGAATAATCTTGGTCACTTCCTCCATCGCTAGGGAACTCCTTGTTCCCCCCTGATGGTTGATGTACGCAACAGTCGTCATGTTGTCTGATTGAAACCGTATGAACTTGGTCCTCGCTAGCTGAGGCCAAGCCTTGAGAGCATTGAATATCGCTCTCAGTTCCAGAATATTTATCGGTAGAAGAGATTCTTCCCGAGACCAAAGACCCTGAGCTTTCAGGGATCCCCAGACCGCGCCCCAGCCCGTCAGACTGGCGTCGGTCGTGACAATGACCCACTCTGGTCTGCGGAATGTCATCCCTTGTGACAGGTTGTCCAGGGACAGCCACCAACGGAGTGAGTCTCTGGTCCTCTGATTTACTTGTATCTTTGGAGACAAGTCTGTATAGTCCCCATTCCACTGACTGAGCATGCACAGTTGTAATGGTCTTAGATGAATGCGCGCAAAAGGAACTATGTCCATTGCCGCTACCATCAACCCGATCACTTCCATGCACTGAGCTACGGAAGGAAGAGGAACGGAATGAAGTATCCGACAAGAGTCCAGAAGCTTTGTTATTCTGGCCTCTGTTAGAAAAATCCTCATTTCTGAGGAGTCTATAATTGTTCCCAAGAAGGGAACCCTTGTTGACGGGGATAGAGAACTCTTTTCCACGTTCACTTTCCAGCCGTGAGATCTGAGAAAGGCCAGGACGATGTCCGTGTGAGCCTTTGCTCGAGGGAGGGACGACGCTTGAATCAGAATGTCGTCCAGGTAGGGTACTACTGCAATGCCCCTTGGTCTTAGCACCGCTAGAAGGGACCCTAGTACCTTTGTGAAAATCCTTGGAGCAGTGGCTAATCCGAAAGGAAGCGCCACGAACTGGTAATGTTTGTCCAGGAATGCAAACCTTAGGAACCGATGATGTTCCTTGTGGATAGGAATATGTAGATACGCATCCTTTAAATCCACCGTGGTCATGAATTGACCTTCCTGGATGGAAGGAAGGATAGTTCGAATGGTTTCCATCTTGAACGATGGGACCTTGAGAAATTTGTTTAAGATCTTGAGATCTAGGATTGGTCTGAACGTTCCCTCTTTTTTGGGAACTATGAACAGATTGGAGTAGAACCCCATCCCTTGTTCTCTTAATGGAACAGGATGAATCACTCCCATTTTTAACAGGTCTTCTACACAATGTAAGAACGCCTGTCTTTTTATGTGGTCTGAAGACAACTGAGACCTGTGGAACCTCCCCCTTGGGGGAAGTCCCTTGAATTCCAGAAGATAACCCTGGGAGACTATTTCTAGCGCCCAAGGATCCAGAACATCTCTTGCCCAAGCCTGAGCGAAGAGAGAGAGTCTGCCCCCCACCAGATCCGGTCCCGGATCGGGGGCCAATATTTCATGCTGTCTTGGTAGCAGTGGCAGGTTTCTTGGCCTGCTTTCCCTTGTTCCAGCCTTGCATTGGTCTCCAAGCTGGCTTGGCCTGAGAAGTATTACCCTCTTGCTTAGAGGACGTAGCACCTTGGGCTGGTCCGTTTTTACGAAAGGGACGAAAATTAGGTCTATTTTTTGCCTTGAAAGGCCGATCCTGAGGAAGGGCGTGGCCCTTACCCCCAGTGATATCAGAGATAATCTCTTTCAAGTCAGGACCAAACAGCGTTTTCCCCTTGAAAGGAATGTTTAGTAGCTTGTTCTTGGAAGACGCATCAGCCGACCAAGATTTCAACCAAAGCGCTCTGCGCGCCACAATAGCAAACCCAGAATTCTTAGCCGCTAACTTAGCCAATTGCAAAGAGGCGTCTAGAGTGAAAGAATTAGCCAATTTGAGAGCATTGATTCTGTCCATAATCTCCTCATAAGGAGGAGAGTCACTATCGAGCACCTTAATCAGTTCATCAAACCAGAAATATGCGGCTGTAGTGACAGGGACAATGCATGAAATGGGTTGTAGAAGGTAACCCTGCTGAACAAACATCTTTTTAAGCAAACCTTCTAATTTTTTATCCATAGGATCTTTGAAAGCACAACTATCCTCTATGGGAATAGTGGTGCGTTTGTTTAAAGTAGAAACCGCTCCCTCAACCTTGGGGACTGACTGCCATAAGTCCTTTCTGGGGTCGACCATAGGAAACAATTTTTTAAATATGGGGGGAGGGACGAAAGGAATACCGGGCCTTTCCCATTCTTTATTAACAATGTCCGCCACCCGCTTGGGTATAGGAAAAGCTTCTGGGAGCCCCGGCACCTCTAGGAACTTGTCCATTTTACATAGTTTCTCTGGGATGACCAAATTTTCACAATCATCCAGAGTGGATAATACCTCCTTAAGCAAAATGCGGAGATGTTCCAATTTAAATTTAAATGTAATCACATCAGATTCAGCCTGCTGAGAAATGTTCCCTAAATCAGTAATTTCTCCCTCAGACAAAACCTCCCTGGCCCCCTCAGATTGGGTTAGGGGCCCTTCAGAGATATTAATATCAGTGTCGTCATGCTCTTCAGTAACTAAAACAGAGCAGCCACGCTTACGCTGACAAGGGTTCATTTTGGCTAAAATGTTTTTGACAGAATTATCCATTACAGCCGTTAATTGTTGCATAGTAAGGAGTATTGGCGCGCTAGATGTACTAGGGGCCTCCTGAGTGGGCAAGACTCGTGTAGACGAAGGAGGGAATGATGCAGTACCATGCTTACTCCCCTCACTTGAGGAATCATCTTGGGCATCATTGTCATTATCACATAAATCACATTTATTTAAATGAATAGGAATTCTGGCTTCCCCACATTCAGAACACAGTCTATCTGGTAGTTCAGACATGTTAATCAGGCATAAACTTGATAAGAAAGTACAAAAAACGTTTTAAAATAAAACCGTTACTGTCACTTTAAATTTTAAACTGAACACACTTTATTACTGCAATTGCGAAAAAACATGAAGGAATTGTTCAAAATTCACCAAATTTTCACCACAGTGTCTTAAAGCCTTGAAAATATTGCACACCAATTTTGGAAGCTTTAACCCTTAAAATAACGGAACCGGAGCCGTTTTAAGCTTTAACCCCTTTACAGTCCCTGGTATCTGCTTTGCTGAGACCCAACCAAACCCAAAGGGGAATACGATACCAAATGACGCCTTCAGAAGTCTTTTATAAGTATCAGAGCTCCTCTCACATGCGACTGCATGCCATGCCTCTCAAAAACAAGTGCGCAACACCGGCGCGAAAATGAGACTCTGCCTATGCTTTGGGAAAGCCCCTAAAGAATAAGGTGTCTAAAACAGTGCCTGCCGATATTATTATATCAAAATACCCAGAATAAATGATTCCTCAAGGCTAAATAAGTGTTAATAATCAATCGATTTAGCCCAAAAAAAAGTCTACAGTCTAAATAAGCCCTTGTGAAGCCCTTATTTACAATCGTAATAAACATGGCTTACCGGATCCCATAGGGAAAATGACAGCTTCCAGCATTACATCGTCTTGTTAGAATGTGTCATACCTCAAGCAGCAAGGGACTGCAAACTGTTCCCCCAACTGAAGTTAATTGCTCTCAACAGTCCTGTGTGGAACAGCCATGGATTTTAGTTACGGTTGCTAAAATCATTTTCCTCATACAAACAGAATTCTTCATCTCTTTTCTGTTTCTGAGTAAATAGTACGTACCAGCACTATTTGAAAATAACAAACTCTTGATTGAATAATGAAAAACTACAGTTAAACACTAAAAAACTCTAAGCCATCTCCGTGGAGATGTTGCCTGTACAACGGCAAAGAGAATGACTGGGGTAGGCGGAGCCTAGGAGGGATCATGTGACCAGCTTTGCTGGGCTCTTTGCCATTTCCTGTTGGGGAAGAGAATATCCCACAAGTAAGGATGACGCCGTGGACCGGACACACCTATGTTGGAGAAAGAGCAGATAATTCAGAAACTCTTCTGGCAGAAGAGATGGCCAAAAGGAACAAAACTTTCCAAGAAAGTAATTTAATATCCAATGAATGCATAGGTTCAAATGGAGGAGCTTGAAGAGCCCCCAGAACCAAATTCAAACTCCAAGGAGGAGAAATTGACTTAATGACAGGCTTTATACGAACCAAAGCTTGAACAAAACAATGAATATCAGGAAGAATAGCAATCTTTCTGTTGAAAAAGAACAGAAAGAGCAGAGATTTGACCTTTCAAGGAACTTGCGGACAAACCCTTATCTAAACCATCCTGAAGAAATTGTAATATTCTCGGTATTCTAAAAAAATGCCAAGAAAAATGATGAGAAAGACACCAAGAAATATAAGTCTTCCAGACTCTATAATATATCTCTCTGGATACAGATTTACGAGCCTGTAACATAGTATTAATCACAGAGTCAGAGAAACCTCTTTGACCAAGAATCAAGCGTTCAATCTCCATACCTTTAAATTTAAGGATTTCAGATCCTGATGGAAAAAAGGACCTTGAGACAAAAGGTCTGGTCTTAACGGAAGAGTCCACGGTTGGCAAGAGGCCATCCGGACAAGATCCTCATACCAAAACCTGTGAGGCCATGCCGGAGCTACCAGCAGAACAAACGAGCATTCCTTCAGAATCTTGGAGATTACTCTTGGAAGAAGAACTAGAGGCGGAAAGATATAGGCAGGATGATACTTCCAAGGAAGTGAAAATGCATCCACTGCCTCCGCCTGAGGATCCCGGGATCTGGACAGATACCTGGGAAGTTTCTTGTTTAGATGAGAAGCCATCAGATCTATTTCTGGAAGTTCCCACATTTGAACAATCTGAAGAAATACCTCTGGGTGAAGAGACCATTCGCCCGGATGCAACGTTTGGCGACTGAGATAATCCGCTTTCCAATTATCCATACCTGGGATATAAACCGCAGAGATTAGACAGGAGCTGGATTCCGCCCAAACCAAAATTCGAGATACTTCTTTCATAGCCAGAGGACTGTGAGTCCCTCCTTGATGATTGATGTATGCCACAGATGTGACATTGTCTTATCTGAAAACAAATGAACAACTCTCTCTTCGGAAGAGGCCAAGACTGAAGAGCTCTGAAAATTGCACGGAGTTCCAAAATATTGATCGGAAATCTCACCTCCTGAGATTCCCAAACCCCTTGTGCCGTCAGATACCCCCACACAGCTCCCCAACCTGTAAAACTAGCATCTGTTGAGATTATAGTCCAGGTCGGAAGAACAAAGAAGCCCCCTGAACTAAACGATGGTGATCTGTCCACCATGTCAGAGAGTGTCATAAAATCGGTTTAAAGATATTAATTGAGATATCTTTGAGTAATCCCTGCACCATTGGTTCAGCATACAGAGCTGAAGAGGTCGCATGTGAAAACGAGCAAAGGAGATCGCATCTGATGCGGCAGTCCTAAGACCCAACATTTCCATGCATAAGGCTACCAAAGGGAATGATTGTGACTGAAGGTTTTGACAAGCTGATATCAATGTTAAACTTCTCTTGACTGACAAGGACAGAGTCATAGACACTGAATTTATCTAGAAACCTAAAAAGGTTACCCTTGTCTGAGGAATCAATGAACTGATTGGTAAATTGATCCTCCAACCATGAACTTGAAGAAACAACACAAGTCGATTCGTATGAGATTCTACGAAAATGAGAAGACTGAGCAAGTACCAAGATATCGTCCAAATAAGGAAATACCAAAACCCTATTCTCTGAATACAGAAAGAAGGGCACCGAGAACCTTTGAAAAAAATTCTTGGAACTGAGGCTAGGCCAAACGGTAGAGCCACAAAACTGGTAATGCTTGTCTAAAAAGAGAATCTCAGACACTAAAAGTAATCTGGATGAATCGGAATATGCAGATACACATCCTGTAAATCTATTGTAGACATATAATGCCCTTGCTAAACAAAAGGCAGGATAGTCCTACAGTAACCATCTTGAATGTTGGTATCCTAACATAACGATTCAATAATGATAGATCCAGAACTGGTCTGAAGGAATTGACCTTCTTTGGTACAATGAAGAGATAAAATAAAACCCCAGCCCCTGTTCCAGAACTGGAACTGGCATAAATACTCCAGCCAACTCTAGATCTGAAACACATTTCAGAAATGCTGAGCCTTGCTGTGTTAACTGGGACACGGGAAAGAAAAGAATCTCTTAGCAGGAGGCCTTAACTTGAAGCCAATTCTGTACCTTTCTGAAACAATGTTTCTGAAACCAGAGATTAAGAACGGAATTGATCCAAATTTCTTTGAAGAAAACGTAATCTGCCCCATACCAGCTGAGCTGGAATAAGGGCCGCACCTTCATAGATACTTAGGAGCTGGCTATAGGTTTCTATAAAGCTCGGATATATTCCAAACTGGAAATAGTTTCCAAACTGAAACCGCTCCTGAGGATGAAGGATCAGGCTTTTGTTCCTTGTTGTGAGGAAAGGAACGAAATGATTATTTACCCTGGAAAGAAAGGGAAAGCAAAGTTGACTTAGAAGACATGTCAGTATTCCAAGTTTAATCCATAAAGCTTTTCTAGCTAAAATAGCTAGAGACATATACCTGACATCAACTCTAATGATATCAAAAGATGGTATCACCAATAAAATTATTAGCATGTTATAGAATAATAATAATGCTATAAAATTATGATCTGTTACTTGTTGCGCTAAAGCTTCTAACCAAAAAGTTGAAGCTGCAGCAACATCCGCTAAAAATATAGCAGGTCTAAGAAGATTACCTGAACATAAGTAAGCTTTTCTTAGAAAGGATTCAATTTTCCTATCTAAAGGATCCTTAAATGAAGTACTATCTGCCATAGGAATAGTAGTACATTAGCAGGAGTAGAGACAGCCCCATAACCTTAGGGATTTTTGTCCCAAAAAACTCTAATCTGTCAGATGGCACAGGATATAATTTGCTTAAACGTCTAGAAGGAGTAAATAAATTACCCAAATTATTCCATTCCCTGGAAATTACTTCAGAAATAGCATCAGGGAGATAAAACACTTCTGGAATAACTACCTTATTTAAACGTTTACATTTAGTATCAAGAGGACCAGAATCCTCTATTTCTAATGCAAATAACACTTCTTTAAGTAAAGAACGAATAAATTCCATCTTGGACAAATACAAAGATTTATCAGCATCAAAATGATGATGTTCATTTTAAAAATTCATCTGAAAAAAAGAGAAGTTTTAAAAGACTTTTATGTATACTAGAAGGAGAAATAACAGACATAGCCTTCTTAATGGATTTAAAATAAATAAAATCTCTTATGTTATCAGGAACACTCTGAAAATTAGATGTTGACGGAACAGCAACAGGTAATGTAACAGTACTAAAGGAAATTTTATCTGCATTAATAAGTTTGACATGACATGCAATACAAATAACAGCTGGAGAAACGGATACCAAAAGTTTATAGCAGACTTAGCTTGGTAGCTCCAGCACTGTGCAGTGATTTTCCTGTAGTATCTTCTGACTCAGTTGCAACGTGGAACATCTTGCAATATGTAAAAGAAAAAAACAACATATAAAGCAAAATTGATCAAATTCCTTAAATGACAGTTTCAGGAATGGGAAAAAAATGCCAGTGAACAAGCTTCTAGCAACCAGAAGCAATAAATAATGAGACTTAAATAATGTGGAGACAAAAATGACGCCCAAATTTTTTAGCGCCAAAAAAGACGCCCACATTATTTGGCGCCTAAATGCTTTTGGCGCCAAAAATGACGCCACATCCGGAACGCCGACATTTTTGGCGCAAAATAACGTCAAAGAATGACGCAACTTCCGGCGACACGTATGACGCCGGAAACGGAAATAGAATTTTTGCGCCAAAAAAGTCCGCGCCAAAAATGACGCAATAAAATGAAGCATTTTCAGCCCCCGCGAGCCTAACAGCCCACAGGGAAAAAGTCAAATTTTAAGGTAAAATATGTTAAATTAAAATGCATTATCCCAAATATGAAACTGACTGTCTGAAAAATAAGGAAAGTTGAACATTCTGAGTCAAGGCAAATAAATGTTTGAATACATATATTTAGAACTTTATAAACAAAGTGCCCAACCATAGCTTGGAGTGTCACAGAAAATAAGACTTACTTACCCCAGGACACTCATCTACATATAGCAGATAGCCAAACCAGTACTGAAACGAGAATCAGCAGAGGTAATGGTATATATAAGAGTATATCGTCGATCTGAAAAGGGAGGTAAGAGATGAATCTCTACGACCGATAACAGAGAACCTATGAAATAGACCCCGTAGAAGGAGATCACTGCATTCAAATAGGCAATACTCTCCTCACATCCCTCTGACATTCACTGCACGCTGAGAGGAAAACCGGGCTCCAACTTGCTGCGGAGCGCATATCAACGTAGAATCTAGCACAAACTTACTTCACCACCTCCATCGGAGGCAAAGTTTGTAAAACTGAATTGTGGGTGTGGTGAGGGGTGTATTTATAGGCATTTTAAGGTTTGGGAAACTTTGCCCCTCCTGGTAGGAATGTATATCCCATACGTCACTAGCTCATGGACTCTTGCTAATTACATGAAAGAAATAAAGTTTAATGAAAAACATAAACAGAAGATTCAAACTGAAACCGCTGCCTGAAGTACTTTTCTACCAAAAACTGCTTCAGAAGAAGAAAATACATCAAAATGGTAGAATTTAGTAAAAGTATGCAAAGAGGACCAAGTTGCTGCTTTGCAAATCTGATCAACCGAAGCTTCATTCCTAAACGCCCAGGAAGTAGAAACTGACCTAGTAGAATGAGCTGTAATCCTTTGAGGCGGAGTTTTACCCGACTCGACATAGGCATGATGAATTAAAGATTTCAACCAAGATGCCAAAGAAATGGCAGACGCTTTCTGGCCTTTTCTAGAACCGGAAAAGATAACAAATAGACTAGAAGTCTTTCGGAAAGACTTAGTAGCTTCAACATAATATTTCAAAGCTCTAACAACATCCAAAGAATGTAACGATTTCTCCTTAGAATTCTTAGGATTAGGACATAATGAGGGAACCACAATTTCTCTACTAATGTTGTTGGAATTCACAACCTTAGGTAAAAATTCAAAAGAAGTTCGCAACACCGCCTTATCCTGATGAAAAATCAGAAAAGGAGACTCACAAGAAAGAGCAGATAATTCAGAGACTCTTCTGGCAGAAGAGATCGACAAAAGGAACAAAACTTTCCAAGAAAGTAATTTAATGTCCAATGAATGCATGGGTTCAAAAGGAGGAGCTTGAAGAGCCCCCAGAACCAAATTCAAACTCCAAGGAGGAGAAATTGACTTAATGACAAGTTTTATACGAACCAAAGCTTGTACAAAACAATGAATATCAGGAAGATTAGCGAGCCTGTAACATTTTATTAATCACAGAGTCAGAGAAACCTCTTTGACCAAGAATCAAGCGTTCAATCTCCATACCTTTAAATTTAAGGAATTGAGATCCTGATGGAAAAAAGGACCTTGCGACAGAAGGTCTGGTCTTAGCGGAAGAGTCCACGGATGGCAAGAGGCCATCCGGACAAGATCCGCATACCAAAACCTGTGAGGCCATGCCGGAGCTACCAGCAGAACAAACGAGCATTCCTTTAGAATCTTGGAGATTACTCTTGGAAGAAGAACTAGAGGCGGAAAGATATAGGCAGGATGATACTTCCAAGGAAGTGATAATGCATCCACTGCTTCCGCCTGAGGATCCCGGGATCTGGACAGATACCTGGGAATTTTCTTGTTTAGATGAGACGCCATCAGATCTATTTCTGGAAGCTCCCACATTTGAACAATCTGAAGAAATACCTCTGGGTGAAGAGACCATTCGCCCGGATGCAACGTTTGGCGACTGAGATAATCCGCTTCCCAATTGTCTATACCTGGGATATGAACCGCAGAGATTAGACAGGAGCTGGATTCCGCCCAAACCAGAATTCAAGATACTTCTTTCATAGCCAGAGGACTGTGAGTCCCTCCTTGATGATTGATGTATGCCACAGTTGTGACATTGTCTGTCTGAAAACAAATGAATGATTCTCTCTTCAGAAGAGGCCAAGACTGAAGAGCTCTGAAAATTGCACGGAGTTCCAAAATATTGATTGGTAATCTCACCTCCTGAGATTCCCAAACTCCTTGTGCCGTCAGAGATCCCCACACAGCTCCCCAACCTGTAAGACTTGCATCTGTTGAAATTACAGTCCAGGTCGGAAGAACAAAAGAAGCCCCCTGAATTAAACGATGGTGATCTGTCCACCACGTTAGAGTGTGTCGTACAATCGGTTTTAATCCCTGCACCATTGATTCAGCATACAGAGCTGAAGAGGTCGCATGTGAAAACGAGCAAAGGGGATCGCGTCCGATGCAGCAGTCATAAGACCTAGAATTTCCATGCATAAGGCTACCGAAGGGAATGATTGTGACTGAAGGTTTCGACAAGCTGAAATCAATTTTAGACGTCTCTTGTCTGTTAAAGACAGAGTCATGGACACTGAATCTATCTGGAAACCCAGAAAGGTTACCCTTGTCTGAGGAATCAATGAACTTTTTAGTGAATTGATCCTCCAACCATGATCTTGAAGAAACAACACAAGTCGATTCGTATGAGATTCTGCTAAATGTAAAGACTGAGCAAGTACCAAGATATCGTCCAAATAAGGAAATACCACAATACCCTGTTCTCTGATTACAGACAGAAGGGCACCGAGAACCTTTGTAAAAATTCTTGGAGCTGTAGCTAGGCCAAACGGCAGAGCCACAAACTGGTAATGCTTGTCCAGAAAAGAGAATCTCAGGAACTGATAATGATCTGGATGAATCGGAATATGCAGATATGCATCCTGTAAATCTATTGTGGACATATAATGCCCTTGTTGAACAAAAGGCAAGATAGTCCTTACAGTTACCATTTTGAACGTTGGTATCCTTACATAACGATTCAATATTTTTAGATCCAGAACTGGTCTGAAGGAATTCTCCTTCTTTGGTACAATGAAGAGATTTGAATAAAACCCCAGCCCCTGTTCCAGAACTGGAACTGACATAATTACTCCAGCCAACTCTAGATCTGAAACACATTTCAGAAATGCTTGAGCTTTCACTGGATTTACTGGGACACGGGAAAGAAAAAATCTCTTTGCAGGAGGTCTTATCTTGAAACCAATTCTGTACCCTTCTAAAACAATGTTCTGAATCCAAAGATTGTGAACAGAATTGATCCAAATTTCTTTGAAAAAACGTAACCTGCCCCCTACCAGCTGAGCTGGAATGAGGGCCGCACCTTCATGTGGACTTAGAAGCTGGCTTTGCTTTTCTAGAAGGCTTGGATTTATTCCAGACTGGAGATGGTTTCCAAACTGAAACTGCTCCTGAGGATGAAGGATCAGGCTTTTGTTCTTTGTTGAAACGAAAGGAACGAAAACGATTATTAGCCCTGTTTTTACCCTTAGATTTTTTATCCTGTGGTAAAAAAGTTCCTTTCCCACCAGTAACAGTTGAGATAATAGAATCCAACTGAGAACCAAATAATTTGTTACCCTGGAAAGAAATGGAAAGTAGAGTCGATTTAGAAGACATATCAGCATTCCAAGTTTTAAGCCATAAAGCTCTTCTAGCTAAAATAGCTAGAGACATAAACCTGACATCAACTCTGATAATATCAAAAATGGCATCACAGATAAAATTATTAGCATGTTGAAGAAGAATAATAATATTATGAGAATCATGATCTGTTACTTGTTGCGCTAAAGTTTCCAACCAAAAAGTTGAAGCTGCAGCAACATCAGCCAATGATATAGCAGGTCTAAGAAGATTACCTGAACACAGATAAGCTTTTCTTAGAAAGGATTCAATTTTCCTATCTAAAGGATCCTTAAAGGAAGTACCATCTGACGTAGGAATAGTAGTACGTTTAGCAAGGGTAGAAATAGCCCCATCAACTTTAGGGATTTTGTCCCAAAATTCTAATCTGTTAGACGGCACAGGATATAATTGCTTAAAACGTTTAGAAGGAGTAAATGAATTACCCAAATTATTCCATTCTCTGGAAATTACTTCAGAAATAGCACCAGGAACAGGAAAAACTTCTGGAATAACCACAGGAGATTTAAAGACCTTATCTAAACGTTTAGATTTAGTATCAAGAGGACCAGAATCCTCAATTTCTAAAGCAATTAGTACTTCTTTAAGTAAAGAACGAATAAATTCCATTTTAAATAAATAAGAAGATTTATCAGCATCAACCTCTGAGACAGAATCCTCTGAACCAGAAGAGTCATTAGAATCAGAATGATGATGCTCATTTAAAAATTCATCTGTATAAAGAGAAGTTTTAAAAGATTTTTTATGTTTACTAGGAGGAATAACAGACATAGCCTTCTTGATGGATTCAGAAACAAAATCTCTTATGTTATCAGGAACATTCTGAACATTAGATGTTGATGGAACTGCAACAGGTAATGGTACATTACTAAAGGAAATATTATCTGCATTAACAAGTTTGTCATGACAATTAATACAAACAACAGCTGGAGGAACAGCTACCAAAAGTTTACAGCAGATACACTTAGCTTTGGTAGTTCCAGCACCAGACAGAGATTTTCCTGAAGTATCTTCTGACTCAGATGCAACGTGAGACATCTTGCAATATGTAAGAGAAAAAACAACATGTAAAGCAAAATTGATCAAATTCCTTAAATGACAGTTTCAGGAATGGGAAAAAATGCCAAGGAACAAGCTTCTAGCAACCAGAAGCAAAGAAAAATGAGACTTAAATAATGTGGAGACAAAAGCGACGCCCATATTTTTTTAGCGCCAAATAAGACGCCCACATTATTTGGCGCCTAAATGCTTTTGGCGCCAAAAAGGACGCCACGTCCGGAACGCCGACATTTTTGGCGCAAAAGAACATCAAAAATGACGCAACTTCCGGCGACACGTATGACGCCGGAAACAGAAAGATTTTTTTTGCGCCAAAAAAGTCAGCGCCAAGAATGACGCAATAAAATGAAGCATTTTCAGCCCCCGCGAGCCTAACAGCCCACAGGGAAAAAAGTCAAATTTTTAAGGTAAGAAAAATAATTGATTCAAGTGCATTATCCCAAATATGAAACTGACTGTCTGAAAATAAGGAATGTTGAACATCCTGAGTCAAGGCAAATAAATGTTTGAATACATATATTTAGAACTTTATTTAAAAAGTGCCCAACCATAGCTTAGAGTGTCACAGAAAATAAGACTTACTTACCCCAGGACACTCATCTACATGTTTGTAGAAAGCCAAACCAGTACTGAAACGAAAATCAGCAGAGGTAATGGTATATATATATATATAAGAGTATATCGTCGATCTGAAAAGGGAGGTAAGAGATGAATCTCTACGACCGATAACAGAGAACCTATGAAATAGACCCCGTAGAAGGAGATCACTGCATTCAAATAGGCAATACTCTCCTCACATCCCTCTGACATTCACTGCACGCTGAGAGGAAAACCGGGCTCCAACCTGCTGCGGAGCGCATATCAACGTAGAATCTAGCACAAACTTACTTCACCACCTCCATAGGAGGCAAAGTTTGTAAAACTGATTTGTGGGTGTGGTGAGGGGTGTATTTGTAGGCATTTTGAGGTTTGGGAAACTTTGCCCCTCCTGGTAGGAATGTATATCCCATACGTCACTAGCTCATGGACTCTTGCTAATTACATGAAAGAAAGAAATTTATCAGGTAAGCATAAATTATGTTTTCTCTTGTTAAGTGTATCCAGTCCACGGATCATCCATTACTTGTGGGATACCAATACCAAAGCTAAAGTACACGGATGATGGGAAGGACAAGGCAGGATTAAACGGAAGGAACCACTGCCTGAAGAACCTCTCACAAAAACAGCCTCCGAAGAAGCAAAAGTATAAAATTTGTAAAATTTTGAAAAGGTGTGAAGCGAAGACCAAATCGCAGCCTTGCAAATCTGTTCAACAGAAGCCTCATTTTTAAAGGCCCAGGTGAAAGCCACAGCTCTAGTAGAATGAGCTGTAATCCTTTCAGGGGGCTGCTGTCCAGCAGTCTCATAGGCTAAGCGAATTATGCTCCGAAGCCAAAAGGAAAGAGAGGTTGCCGAAGCTTTTTGACCTCTCCTCTGTCCAGAGTAAACGACAAACAGGGAAGATGTTTGGCGAAAATCTTTAGTAGCTTGTAAGTAAAACTTCAAGGCACGGACTACGTCCAGATTATGTAAAAGACGTTCCTTCTTTGAAGAAGGATTAGGACACAATGATGGAACAACAATCTCTTGATTGATATTCTTGTTAGAAACCACCTTAGGTAAAAACCCAGGTTTGGTACGCAGAACTACCTTATCTGCATGAAAAATCAGATAAGGAGAATCACATTGTAAGGCAGATAGCTCAGAGACTCTCCGAGCCGAGGAAATAGCCATCAAAAACAGAGTTTTCCAAGATAAAAGTTTAATATCAATGGAATGAAGGGGTTCAAACGGAACTCCTTGAAGAACTTTAAGAACCAAGTTTAAGCTCCACGGGGAGCAACAGTTTTAAACACAGGCTTAATTCTAACCAAAGCCTGGCAAAATGCCTGGACGTCTGGAACCTCTGCCAGACGCTTGTGCAAAAGAATAGACAGAGCAGAAATCTGTCCTTTTAAAGAACTAGCTGATAATCCTTTGTCCAAACCCTCTTGGAGAAAGGACAATATCCTAGGAATCCTAACCTTACTCCATGAGTAATTTTTGGATTCACACCAATAAAGATATTTACGCCATATCTTATGGTAGATTTTCCTGGTGACAGGCTTTCGTACCTGTATTAAGGTATCAATGACTGACTCGGAGAAGCCACGCCTTGATAGAATCAAGCGTTCAATCTCCATGCAGTCAGTCTCAGAGAAATTAGATTTGGATGATTGAAAGGACCTTGTATTAGAAGGTCCTGCCTCAGAGGCAGAGTCCATGGTGGACAGGATGACATGTCCACTAGGTCTGCATACCAGGTCCTGCGTGGCCACGCAGGCGCTATCAGAATCACCGATGCTCTCTCCTGCTTGATTTTGGCAATCAGTCGAGGGAGCAGAGGAAACGGTGGAAACACATAAGCCAGGTTGAAGAACCAAGGAGCTGCTAGAGCATCTATCAGCGTCGCTCCTGGGTCCCTGGACCTGGATCCGTAACAAGGAAGCTTGGCGTTCTGGCGAGACGCCATGAGATCCAGTTCTGGTTTGCCCCAACGATGGATCAGTTGAGCAAACACCTCCGGATGGAGTTCCCACTCCCCCGGATGAAAAGTCTGACGACTTAGAAAATCCGCCTCCCAGTTCTCTACGCCTGGGATGTGGATCGCTGACAGGTGGCAAGAGTGAGACTCTGCCCAGCGAATTATCTTTGAGACTTCTAACATCGCTAGGGAACTCCTGGTTCCCCCTTGATGGTTGATGTAAGCCACAGTCGTGATGTTGTCTGACTGAAATCTGATGAACCTCAGGGTTGCTAACTGAGGCCAAGCTAGAAGAGCATTGTATATTGCTCTTAACTCCAGAATATTTATTGGGAGGAGTTTCTCCTCCTGAGTCCACGATCCCTGAGCCTTCAGGGAGTTCCAGACTGCGCCCCAACCTAGAAGGCTGGCATCTGTTGTTACTATCGTCCAATCTGGCCTGCGAAAGGTCATACCCTTGGACAGATGGACTCGAGATAGCCACCAGAGAAGAGAATCTCTGGTCTCTTGATCCAGATTTAGTAGAGGGGACAAATCTGAGTAATCCCCATTCCACTGACATAGCATGCATAATTGCAGCGGTCTGAGATGAAGGCGCGCAAATGGCACTATGTCCATTGCCGCTACCATTAAGCCGATTACTTCCATGCACTGAGCCACTGACGGACGTGGAATGGAATGAAGGACACGGCAAGCATTTAGAAGTTTTGATAACCTGGACTCCGTCAGGTAAATTTTCATCTCTACAGAATCTATAAGAGTCCCTAGGAAGGTGACTCTTGTGAGTGGGGATAGAGAACTCTTTTCCACGTTCACTTTCCACCCATCCGACCTCAGAAATGCCAGAACTATCTCTGTATGAGACTTGGCAATTTGAAAGCTTGACGCCTGTATCAGGATGTCGTCTAGATACGGAGCCACCGCTATGCCTCGCGGTCTTAGAACCGCCAGAAGTGAGCCCAGAACCTATGTAAAAATTCTCGGGGCTGTAGCCAACCCGAAGGGAAGAGCTACAAATTGGTAATGCCTGTCTAGAAAGGCAAACCTTAGGAACCGATGATGATCTTTGTAAATCGGTATGTGAAGGTAGGCATCCTTTAAGTCCACTGTGGTCATGTACTGACCCTCTTGGATCATGGGTAGGATGGTCCGAAAAGTTTCCATTTTGAATGATGGAACTCTGAGGAATTTGTTTAAGATCTTTAGATCCAAGATTGGTCTGAAGGTTCCCTCTTTCTTGGGAACCACAAACAGATTTGGATAAAACCCCTGTCCCTGTTCCGTCCGCGGAACTGGATGGATCACTCCCATTACTAGGAGGTCTTGCACACAGCTTAGGAATGCCTCTTTCTTTATCTGGTTTGCTGATAACCTTGAAAGATGAAATCTCCCTTGTGGAAGAGAAGCTTTGAAGTCCAGAAGATATCCCTGAGATATGATCTCCAATGCCCAGGGATCCTGAACATCTCTTGCCCACGCCTGGGCGAAGAGAGAAAGTCTGCCCCCCAATAGATCCGTTTCCGGATAGGGGGCCGTTCCTTCATGCTGTCTTGGGGGCAGCAGCAGGTTTTCTGGCCTGCTTGCCCTTGTTCCAGGACTGGTTAGGTTTCCAGGCCTGTCTGGAATGAGCAACAGTTCCCTCTTGTTTTGAAGCGGAGGAAGTTGATGCTGCTCCTGCCTTGAAATTTCGAAAGGCACGAAAATTAGACTGTTTGGCCTTTGATTTGGCCCTGTCCTGAGGAAGGGTATGACCCTTGCCTCCAGTAATGTCAGCAATAATTTCCTTCAAGCCAGGCCCGAATAAGGTCTGCCCCTTGAAAAGAATGTTGAGTAACTTAGACTTTGAAGTCACGTCAGCTGACCAGGATTTAAGCCATATCGCCCTACGCGCCTGGATGGCGAATCCGGAATTCTTAGCCGTTAGTTTAGTCAAATGAACAATGGCATCAGAAACAAATGAGTTAGCTAGCTTAAGCGTTCTGAGCTTGTCAATAATTTCCTCCAATGGAGCTGTATGGATGGCCTCAAACCAGAATGCTGCCGCAGCAGTGACAGGCGCAATGCATGCAAGGGGCTGCAAAATAAAACCTTGTTGAATAAACATTTTCTTAAGGTAACCCTCCAATTTTTTATCCATTGGATCTGAAAAAGCACAACTGTCCTCAACCGGGATAGTGGTACGCTTTGCTAAAGTAGAAACTGCTCCCTCCACCTTAGGGACCGTCTGCCATAAGTCCCGTGTAGTGGCGTCTATTGGAAACATCGCATAGTATCTATCCAGCCTACACAATTTCTCTGGAATTGCAACTGTGTTACAGTCATTCAGAGCAGCTAATACCTCCCCAAGCAATACACAGAGGTTCTCAAGCTTAAATTTAAAATTAGAAATCTCTGAATCAGGTTTCCCCGAGTCAGAGATGTCACCCACAGACTGAAGCTCTCCGTCCTCATGTTCTGCATACTGTGACACAGTATCAGACATGGCTCTTACAGCATTTGCGCGCTCTGTATCTCTCCTAACCCCAGAGCTATCGCGCTTGCGTCTTTATTCAGGCAATCTAGATAATACCTCTGACAGGGTATTATTCATGATTGCAGCCATGTCCTGCAAGGTAATCGCTATGGGCGTCCCTGATGTAATTGGCGCCATATTAGCGTGCGTCCCCTGAGCGGGAGGCGAAGGGTCTGACACGTGGGGAGAGTTAGTCGGCATAACTTTCCCCTCGACAGAACCCTCTGGTGATAATTCTTTTATAGATAAAGACTGATCTTTACTGTTTAAGGTGAAATCAATACATTTAGTACACATTCACCTATGGGGCTCAACCATGGCTTTCAAACATAATGAACAAGTAGGTTCCTCTGTATCAGACATGTTTAAACAGACTAGCAATGAGACTAGCAAGCTTGGAAAACACTTAAAACAAGTTTACAAGCAATATAAAAAACGTTACTGCGCCTTGAAGAAACACAAATTTTGTTCCAAATTTGAAATAACAGTGAAAAAAGGCAGTTACACTAACAAATTTTTTACAGTGTATGTAACAAGTTAGCAGAGCATTGCACCCACTTGCAAATGGATGATTAACCCCTTAATACCAAAAAACAGTCACAACAACTGCCACAGCTCTACTGTGGCTTTTTACCTCCCTCAATACGACTTATGAAGCCTTTTGAGCCCTTCAGAGAAGTCCTGGATCATGCAGGAAGAAGCTGGATGCCTGTGTCTAAGCTAAAATAGGCCCCTCCCACTCATATTACAACAGTGGAAAGCCTCAAGGAACTGTTTCTATTCAAAATTCAAGCCAGCCATGTGGAAAAAACTAGGCCTCAATAAGTTTTATCACCAAACATATATAAAAAACGATTAAACATGCCAGCAAACGTTTTAAAATACACTTTTATAATAGTATGTATCTCTATTAATAAGCCTGATACCAGTCACTATCACTGCATTTAAGGCTTTACTTACATTACTTCGGTATCAGCAGCATTTTCTAGCAAATTCCATCCCTAGAAAAATATTTTAACTGCACATACCTTATTGCAGGAAAACCTGCACGCTATTCCCCCTCTGAAGTTACCTCACTCCTCAGAATATGTGAGAACAGCAAAGGATCTTAGTTACTTCTGCTAAGATCATAGAAAACGCAGGCAGATTCTTCTTCTAAATACTGCCTGAGATAAACAGTACACTCCGGTACCATTTAAAAATAACAAACTTTTGATTGAAGAAATAAACTAAGTATAAAACACCACAGTCCTCTTACGACCTCCATCTTTGTTG